>NW_025091318.1:0-697721 GCF_907166805.1 Alternaria atra
TAGGATATAGAAAGAAATCTTAATAGACTTTATTAAAGGACTACTAGAGGCGAAGGCATAACCTGCCTTCTAGTCGTTACTAACTGACTAAGCAAAGGGTCTATCTTTATCCTATTACTAGATATTAGAACGGAAACAGTAGTCCGAGCGTTTATTAGACAAGTAGTGGCTTACTACTAGTTGCCTAACGCGATTACGTCTAATAGAGGCAGCTAGTTCGTTAGCGTCCTATAGGAACGTCTTTGCAAGATCCTTAAGATTAACCGACGGCTTTCTACTGCCTTCTACCTACAGACTAACGGAGCAACAGAACAAATAAACAGCGTGTAGGAAGTATACATCTAAGCGTTTATTAGCTAGTTACAAGAGGATTAGGTAAAGTACTGCCTTATAGCTTAGATCGCTATTAATAGGAGGGATGCAACATCGACAGGAGTCGCCCCGTTCTTCCTCTAACATAGGTACAACGTAGATCCTCTCTAGCTAGACACCCCGCTAGGAGCTAAAAAGAAAAGGTACACTGCTAAAGAACGTTTAGACTGTAATAAAGCTAAGACCATTGTAGCTAAATTCCGAGACGTGTTTGAGCTAGCACAAGCGAGTATAGCTGCAGCGCAAGCTAAACAAGAAAAGCAGACTAATAGGCACTAGAAGGAAGCAAGGAATTATAAGGTTAGTAATAAGGTTTAGCTAAAACTCGACAAGCAATACTAAACAGGCCGTCTGTTACAGAAATTAGACTAGAAAAGCGCTAAATACACAGTAATTAAAGTAATTAATAGCTATTTAGTTAAGCTAGACACCCTAAAAGGCTATTACCTTGTTTTCTATGTTAACAGATTACGCCTAGCAAACTCTAACCTACTGCCTAGCTAGGTATAGGACGACTACTAGCTACTACCGCTACAGATTAACGGTAAGGACGAGTGGGTAGTAGAAGAGATCTTAGAAGAGCAACTACGATGCTGTAGACGTGGATGGAAACTGTACTTCGACGTTAAGTAGAAAGGATACCACTAGACGACCCTTAAACTAGTAGAAATCCTAGAGAATATAGAAGCCCTAGATTAATAGGAAGAATATACGAGAGAATACTAAGACGAAGAAGGACGCCTACTAGAAGGGTTTTGACGAGATACCCCCTAAAAAGGAGGGGAGGAGGGGGGTAATGTAATGGGCTGGAGCCTAGTTGGTGAGTCCTTGATGATATCTCGGTCACGTGCGCGAGGCGCACTGTCCACAGATTCCGGGTGCCCCCCCTGAGCACCCGGATTCTGTGCAAGCGAGCCCGGCAGAAGGTTATCCCGAGCCGCCGCCCCCTGAACGACCTTCAGAACCCTAGCTACCTGTAGTTCTCTTCTCTATCGAATACAACTCTAGTATACCTGTGCGATAGCTCCCTGAGCGTAGCCCCTTACAGAGGAAGTAAGAAGCCTTCATGAAGCTGTTAACACGCTTACAAAGCGTAAGACCCGCAAAAGGCGGTACGTACGCGCAGAGGAGACTCTAACTGTTAGTAAGGTATCTAACTTAATTGCTAAAATAGACGGTAGTAGGCGTAAGGACAGCGAGACGCCTGCGAAGAGGGTGCGCGCAGAGAGGCGCTGCGACCGTTGCAGCGAGGTTGGGCATAACTCTCGCACCTGCAAGGTAGAAATAGAGGATGTAGATGATAGTGACGCTTCTAAGTAATTGTAATCTGTTACCTATAGTACAATATTGTGTACTAGTGCTACACTACGTTGTTGCGCAGGCGTCGCGCTAGTGTTAGGGTAGCGACCCGCTTGTGTTAGCGACTCGCTTGTGAACCACGTTATATATATTCTTTAAGTACTCTACTAGAGTACACTAGTATATCGTCTAGGTCTGCTATGATAAAGATCCTAAGGTACTTATAAAGCGCGTTATAAATAACTAATTAAAAGGTTACTAGCGCGTTTATTAGCCTATATAGTATAATTATATACTTAAGAAGTCTATAGTTTATTTTTAACAATTTTATCTATTTATAACTTTCTTTATTTTTTATTTAGTAGAATCCTTTTTGAATATTGTATTTTATAAACTACTTAGCCCCTTAGAATCAATTTATAAGCTCTATAATTAGTAGTAAGAGATATTAGTTCTTCTAAGTTACGATATTTAACTTTCTAAAGTTAATATACAGCTACTACTACTTATTAGGCTTCTTTATAAATAAGATAGGTAAGGCTATAAGGTCTAATCCTAGTTAGATAAATCCCTTTTTTAGATTCTTCTAGATATAATCTTGTAGCTTAGCGTTGTGCTTAGGCACTATAAGGTATATTAGTCCTAGGCTTAGCTTAGCTCCTTTATTTAGGATAATCTTATGATCCTAATCCTAATAGTCTACTAGGTCTATAGCCTTATTTTCTTTAGGTAGTTCCTTGAACTTATTTGTTTAATACTCTTTTAGTATTTCTAGTAGTAAAGGTCCTTCGTTTATAGTTATAACTCTTCTTATCTAAATAACTCCTATCTTCTAAGGGTCATTTATATAGATTCTTATAATCTTATGTAGTAAGATTTCGCTAAATCTCCTATCCTAGGGTGAGCTCTAGTTTATTAGGCGTGTCTTATAGTATTAGGCAATGAACTCCTACAGTTTATTATGTTCAACTTAAGTTTTAATCTAAGGATTACTACTTAATTCTTCAACCCTGGTCTTATTTACATTAATCTACTTATCGTGCTAGCACACCTTGTACTATTACATCGATCTACTAATCGTGCTAGTACAACGCTCTCGTCCATCGTCGCCCACTTATTCCCCGAGAACTAACCCTAGATTATCTTCGGACGATCTTTACATTTACCTACTTTAACGCGCGCCTATTTCTTTACTTTCTTCTTATTACTACGCGCGCTAAATTCTTTTAGAGTTACTAGTCAAAGACTTTCCTTTACTATAAGGGTCCCCTTTTTCTATACTTACTTTCTTTTATATAATTTACGTAACGTAGTAGCCTTATTAGCTACTTTAAGCTTAGTAATATACTTTTATAATAACACTAAAGTATGCGCTATTATCTCTGCGCCTTTAGTAAAGCTTTTAATTGCCTTACCTATTAAAGTAGGTAAGCTATCTATATACTTCTAAAACCTGTTAAGAACTAGCTTTGTTCAAGACCCTAGTGTACGGGTGTAGGAGGATATGAAGTCGTAATCCCTCCGTGCTAAGTAGTCACTAGTATGGCTCGTGGCAGAGCAGTTAGCAAGATGTGTAATCTTATTCTAGTTTTAGGTACAGATAAGGAGTGTCAAACTTGAAACAAAACATAAAGCAATTTATGCAAAAGAGTAAGCTAGTAATTGCTTAATAGTAAAAGACGTGTGTGCTAAGGATAAAATTAGATAGATAGTAGTTGATAATAATAATAAGGGTCCTCCCTAATCCTCTGATAATTAGGCCTCTTATGTTAAGGAGAAGCCCTTCCTCTTGTAGTCCTAATAGTTAAATATTAGATAAGAACGCACTAGAGAACCCTGTGCACTAGCACAAACCTCCTATTCCTAAGAACATAGCCCTATTATGCTTAGCTAGCATTACTAGCAGTACAATAAATACAAAAGAGAAAAAAAGGAAATATAAAGGAAATAGTATAAAGGAAACCGTGTAAGGAATATAGTAGTGTAGTAATGTTAAAGTGTTAGCGTACAGATTTCAGGTGTAGTCGGAGAGCACCTAGATTCTGTATCTGTAACGTTATAGCTTCGTACAGGAAGGCTTACTTCTTGCTAGCAAGCCTCCTACTACGACGAGCAGTAGGAGGAGATGCTAGCGCAGCAATGTTAGCAGCCGCGAGGAGACTTCCTAAATAGGAATAGATAGTTAGATGTAGACTATACGGAGACCCTACTAGGTAAGTATGCTCGCTATTACGTAACTAGTATCGCTTGTCTAGTTTAAGACTAACCTTATTAGTAAGGCCGTAAATAGCGTCTTCTTGAGAGAAGTTCGTATCCTATAAGAACTAGTCCTTCATATTGTTTAGCAGTTATCTTTTATTACTAAAGTAAGAACGATCTAGAAGGTTCTTCGACGGATTAGACTTAAATGCGTTTATCTCTAGCTCCTTAACCTTAGGCTAGAGCGCCTTAATCTATGCCTTAACCTTGCTTTAGTAGAGTGCAATAAACTCTATAACCTATTTGTTTGTTATGATAAAAAGGTTCTAAACTTCTATTTGTACCTGTAGGTGCTCCTATTACAGCTATCTAATAAGAGCCTTCTAAATGCTAGACTCTAAGTTAAGGTGAACGTCTGCTAGGAAAGGCTAGTTAATACCTCTAGAGTAGTTAAGGTAGCCTAAAGGAGAGCGAGGAGGAGCAGTAAGGTTACAGTAAGCTTTGAAGATCTTGTTATACGTACCTATAGCTAGAACTTCTATTTAGCTATTACGTACTATACCAAACTAAGGAAGTATAATGCAACAGTTTATAGTAGTAGGTCTAGTAGATCTATAAGGGAGGAGTAAGTTAGTAATATAGACAACACTCTTCTTACAAGGAACGTTCTTCTACTTAGCTCTAGGGCATGCCTTTTAAGCTTCTTCTATCTAATCTTTCCTGTCTTCCTATCCTTTACTAAGGCTACTAGAGGGTTATAATCTAGCCTTCTTGCGCTAAGCTAAATAGGCTAGAACATAGTAGTAGAAATCTATTAGGACAGTTATATAGTTCTTATCATCTTTATTATCAAAGCATACTAAGCCTTAAATTATCTTAGCGTCTAGGCCTTCTTTATTAGTACGCTTAGGGTTAAAGTTAATGTGTTTAAAGAAGGTTGTAGCTCCCTTCTTCGTATATTTAGTGTAGCAGGGATAGAAAATTATAGTATACTTATTATAGAACATTACGTATCAAAGCTAGTACTTAAGGTCTGTGCAGACAGCTTACTAGATTAAGGAATAATACATAGTGCGTAGCTAGCTAAGGTTTAGTTTACCTTAGATACGTTAAGTGTAGTAGTTAAATATGTTAAAGGATTAATTAATAATCTTAGTCATCTTAGCGTTATTAACTAACTAACTAAAATCCCTACCTAGGAAGTTACCTGTTATCCTAAACTTAACTACTAAATTCTGTGCACCTAGCTTCTTCGCTATCTCCTTCTATAAGGGAAGTAGAGCAACTAGTGTAAAAGGACAGAAGCAGTAACTTAGCATGTTATCGTCCTATTAGTACAAGTAATAGTAGTTAATAAAGAGAATAGAGATAACCTTATTGCTCTAGATTTAATGCTAGCGGTCCTAGGAATAGTAGAGGAGCGTAAGCATCTCGTTAATAGTGCTACTGTCTATAGTACGCTTAAAGAGACCTATAACTATAGCAGCTCCTCGCTTATAGTTAAAGCAGACGTAATAGTAGAGTAGGTTGTACTTAACTGTACCTTGTTTAACATTAATTTCTTAATACTAAGCATTAATAACCCTAACATAATCAGGATCTTTAACTGTGTTTGCCTTCGGGTATGCCTTCTCGAGGATAACTAGGAAGTTTAAGTCCTTATCTACACAGGAACAGTTCTTACCTATAAAAATCTTAACGCTGCTCTTCTATATCTAGCTCCTTGTTATTATAACTAGTATTATCTAGCATAGTGTCTAATTTCCTTACAGTAGCGCAATAACTAAAGGAGTTCTTAGGAGCCTTGTCGCTCTTATAGGGTAGTGCTAGTAGAGGTGTCGTAATTCTGCTAGTAGCGCAGAGACGATTGTTCTAGGTTCCTATAGCGTTCTTACGCCTCGCTACAACTATAAGTCTATGCTAACGTTCTTAGTCTTCTTGAGTAGAGACGTCTAAAACAGTAAGTAATCCCTGTGTTAATAGGTTCCTAGAGCCTAGCTTAAGGAGTTCCTAGGAGATAATATTACCTAACTTATTAATCTCTTTATCTTTATTTTTGCTCTCTTTGCTAAGCTCTGTAGTAAATAGCAAAGCTAGGCACTACCTAGGGTACATCTTAAGGCCTACGCCTTCTAGCCTTTTTTTCTTATTCTTAATACTGTAAAACGTATAAGACCTAGCTAGGTTAGATCCTAGAATAATCTACTTATAGAAGTAGGCGAAGACATCCTGCTAGAAGTTATGTTCTAAGTTACACTCTTTACCCTTGCTAGGTAGGTCTAGTTAAGCGTTAGGGCGAATCTTCTAGGCTAAGTATTTAAGGTTGTCTTCAGTAATGTTAGCCTCTTTAGCCGTAGCGATAAGTAAGTTCTTCTCTTCCTCCTTAAGATCTAAGTAAGTGCCCTTAAGATAATCCTTTAGCCCTCTAACCTAGTAGTCTACTTACTTATAGATGTATTTAAACTATAACTTAAGTAGAGCCTAATCCTAAGCAAGGATAGAAGGTTAATTACTTTAGTTCTTAGTTAAGATACGTACAGTAGCTGCCTAATTAAGGAATATTACTGCATTTTTAATATTTATGCGCTTTAGGACGAATACTATGTCTATGCTAGCCTAATAGTTGTATAGGATCTTAGGACTATAGTAGGAAATAAAGTTTTTAATAAGGTTAGGCTCTAAGGCCTAAACTAATTTTTTTGCAGCCTGTATTGCGCTGCTGCGCTTATCTTTAGTGCTCTTAACTACTACTAGGATTAGATAATGTTCGCAGAATCTGTCTACACTACTATATTCGTTTATAAGGAATAGAATCTTAGTACATATATTGCCTACTCTAGGGATAATTTCTATGAGCTTGTTAAAGAGGGCAGAGGCGTTACTAAACTACTTATTGCAGAGCACGCGCTGTTATATAGGTAACTCGCGTTCTAGTTCTTAAATAAATCTCCTTACTAGTTGCTTTGTTTTAATATCCTTGTCGTCTAATAAGTTATATACTATACTCTTAGCTAGTATTACTTCCTAGCTATAGACAGAGATAGAGTCTCGTTAATCTACTAATAATAGAGTAGAAAGGTTTACTACTTATAGCTAGTTAAACTAATTGCTAATGCCTAGAGTTTACAGTAGCTGCTGTACTAGTTATTTCCCTAGCGCTTTAGCAAACAGATTTATTAGTAGTTCCTTTAGAGACATCTCTTACTAGGCCTCTAGCACTACAGGTATCTTCCTTATAGTATCCTAGACTAGCTCTTACAAAGGAACCCTTACTAGACTAACCTGCAACTATAAGACTAATGTTCTTTTATATTATATTGTTTAGTAATTAGTAGAGGGAAGAGAAGGGCGTATATAGTCTCTAGGACTTATATTAAGAGGGGAGAAGTATAGAGGCTTTAAGAGTTGTTACGAGAGGGACAGGTAAGGTAGAAAAGAGGGAGAAAAGTGTAGAGAAAGAAAGTAGAAGTATTAGCGCTAAAGTAAGGGAGTATTTATAGCTTTCTTGTGTGTTTGTTACGCTCTCGCGTTTGCGGTGTCTACGTAGGTAAGTAAGAATTACTTTTACTTAACGTGGTTCACAAGCGAGCGCCCCACCCAAGCAAGCGCCCCACGAAACACTAGCGCAGCGCACGCGCAGCGACAACACGCAATGTTACAACAACACTAAGCTCTAAGACTCTATACTGAAGGCGACGTACAGCTTGCTGTCTCTAATGTTTAAAGCAGCTAAGTAAAAAGCCTACGACGCGCTGAGGCAATCTACAACATTCCCTGAAGGACGATACAGCGGCGCTGCGACGGAAAGCGCCCTCGACGCGATTCCGAGCTAAACTTAAAACGCCTTACTAAGCTAGAAGAGGAGGCAATTGTACAGCGTGTACTTAAAGAGAGTCTACGTGGAATACCGCCCTCGAAGGCGCACGTACAAGATATAGCGGATAGACTGCTAAGGGAGCGTAGTAGGAAGCCTACGGGCAAGAACTAGATTAATAACTTTATTAAGCGTACACCTAAGCTGCGCACGCGATAGAGCCGTCCGTACGATCGCCAGCGAGCTGCCTGCGAGGACCTAGCGATTATCCGGCCTTAGTTCAGCCTAGTTTAATTAATAAAGGCAAAGTATAGTATTATAGATAAGGATACCTAGAACTTTAATAAATCTAGCTTCATAATAGGCAAGATATCCTCTTAGCTTGTTGTTACAGGCTTAGAGAAACCTAGGAAACAGAAGAAACTACAGCCTAGTAATCGCGAGTAGGTTACCCTAGTACAAGGCGTCGCTGCGACGGGGCGCGTTATCCTACCCTTCCTTATCTTTGCAGGCAAGGTCCTTATTACCTCCTAGTTCGCAGATCTACCTCGTAATTAGATTATCGCTGTCTCTCCTACTAGCTAGATCAACAACGACCTCGCGCTTGCGTAGCTTAAGCACTTTGATGCTTATACAAAGGCGTCTTCTGCTAGGGCGTACAGGATGCTTATTATTAACGGCTATAAGAGCTACTGCTTAACAGAATTCTAGGACTACTGCAAGGAGAACAAGATTATCGCTCTCTGCATGCCATCTCACTCGTCGCACCTCCTGCAGCCTCTTAACGTTGTCCTCTACTTGCTGTTAAAGCGCTACTACGGCAATAGGATCTCGCTCTTAGCACGCAACCGCATCTACTGTGTTAACAAGGAAACCTTCCTACTAGCCTTTAAAGAAGCTTATAAGAAGACCTTTACACTAGAGAACGTTCGCGCAGGCTTTTAAGGTGCTAGACTAGTCCTATATAACCTAGAGGCTGTGTTATTAAAGCTAGATGTGCAGCTGCGTACGCCGACGCCGCCTGCACTAGGCACTGTCGTCTAGGAGGCGCAAACACTACGCAACGCCCGCGAGATAGAGGCGCAATCTACGCTAATTCGAAATCGCGTGTAAAACTACCGCGGGTTACTAGCAAGCTTATTAGACGAGCAGGTTAAGCAGCTAAGTAAAGGCGCTCAGCAGATAGCTTATAATATAGTGTTAGTGCAGGAAGAAATAGGTCGCCTTCGAGACGCTGTTGACACGCTTACAAAGCGTAAGACTCGCAAAAGGCGGTACGTACGCGTAGAGGAGACTCTAACAGTTGGTAAGGTATCTAACTTAATTGCTGCAAAGGAGGGTAGTAGTCGTGAGAAGGGCGAGACGCCTGCGAAGAGGGTGCGCGCAGAGAGGCGCTGCGGCCGTTGCAGCGAGATTGGACACAACTCCCGCACCTGTAAGGTAGAAATATTAGATGTAGATAATAGCGACGCTTCGAAATAATGCTACATTATTGTGTATAGTATAATAATTTGTTGTAGTGTTGTACTGCGTCGCTACGCGTGCGCTGCGCTGGTGTTTCGTGGGGCGCTCGCTTGTGAACCACGTTAGTAGTAAAGGCGCGAAATTGCGTTATTTTTAAGGATAACTATTACTTGTTACCTTGTTTGTATAGTAATAATAGTATATTATTGATATAGTTACTAAAATATAGGTAGTAGATAGAATCTAGGTGCTTACTAGGAGTACCTAGAATCTATATTACGCGGCTATAACAGCGTTAAAACATAGGAAAACTATGTTGATAAGCAATAGGCAATATGCGAGGATAAAGAGCTGTATCGCATCCTTATTATTATCCTTATTTTATTTCTTCTTAATGTGCAGCTATTAATATAGAAATTAGTGCTACAGCTAGTCTTATAGAGCGTAGGTACGTAATGTTCTTAGGCAGGTCGCTCCCCTCCTATCCCTTAAGATAAGGCTGTACTATAGCCTACTTGCTGTCCTTCGAGGACTTAGTTAAGTCTAAGTTAGAAGAGTAAATAAAGTCTTGTCTATATGCGCGTCGCTCTTCCTCTATAAGGCAGTAGGTAATAACTACTTATAGGTAACGCCTAACACTTAGCTAGCTAATAATACTTAAAGCTGTAGTGTTATTCTTTTTATAGCTTTGTTGTAGATATAGTACTATATCTTCCTTAATATCTAATAGGTTAGGAACTACTAGTACGTTTAAGGAAGAGCTAGTCTTTTTCTAGCTATCTAAGTTCTAAAGCCTTATAATTTTACAGTCTTTTTCTACTATAATCTTAGTAGTACATTATTAAAACAGCTTTAATTTATAACCTCGTATAGTATACAGGAACAGCGTTCCGTCTAAATCCTCTAGGTAAAAGGTTCCTCTATCTAGAGTTGCTTCTTAAATACAGTATAGCCTAAGCTATCTAGTGTCTAGCTTCCTATCTTAAGACATGTTAATTTCTTAAATAGAGTTCTATAGTAAGACTAGGTTGGCTAATTTGAATTTATCTTGTTAAATTGCCTTTATATTATCCTAGTATTCCTTCTTAGCTACTCTTATACAATTAGTTTAAGATACAGCTTCTTTTATAAATTAATTACAAGGGTCTAGTTGCATTACGCGTATTACGAGTAGCTATACTATATCTTTTACTTCTTAGAATAGTAGAGTTTACCAGGTAGGAAGAGAAAGTTCTATAGGAAGCACTAGGTTTTAGCTAGTAACTAGCTAATACAAAGAATATTCAGTCTATTCCTAGATAGAGATGCGATCTGCTAGTAGTACTATAGGAAGGTTCTTCGTCTAGGGCCCTAGAAGCTTAGCTAGCGCGTTTACAATTAGTTTGTATCTACTTTCTATCTTACGTATAGCCTGTAGGTTGTACGATAGTAACTATACTTAGTTAATAATGTATGTTTTCGCTAGGTAAGTAACTACCTTTGTAAAATTAGGCCCTCTATCTACTATAAGCTTACGTAACATGCTCTATCTACAGATAATGTCCTTGTAGATAAACTTAGTAATAGTTTTTAACTTATTGTTTAATAGTGCTCTCGCTTCCAGCTATCTACTTAGGTATTCTCTTATAATAACAAGGTATTTCTTACTAAAATATTAAGGCATATAGACTACATTAATAGCTACTATTTCCTAGATTGCAAAGCTGTATGTGTTACTAAGCATGTTAACCTTCCTCTTAGATAAACAGAGGTAATAATCCTAGTATATATCTAGTCTCTTATAGACGTGTTTATACATTCTATTTTACTGATAACGTTAAGCTAGAATAGAATAGACTGTATTAACACCTCTGTGTCTAAGTTAGCTATATACGTTCTAGATAGCTGTAGCTTAGAGATCTAGATCGTTTACTACTTAACGTATAGTAATATTCTTTAAGGTTTTACAGAAGAGGATTCCGTTTTAGACGAAGAAATTTAGAGCTCTCTTTTTCTATACACGAAGCTAACGTTGTACTATTCCTCTAGGTGACTTAAGGTCCATATTCTGTGCTGACGGCAGAGTAGCATGAACTCAATATCGACGTAAGACCCGTGGCTATTAAGTATAAGTATCCTCTATCGATTTCCATCAGGCTAAGTCTCTAGGATGAATATACTCCTTAGCTACTTAGATCCTATCTTATGCGAGGTCCATCTATTCTTAGGGGTAGTATATAACTAGTCTAGCACTAATCTGGATAGAAACTACGTTGTTTGTAGGCTCTGTCCCTTGAAGATCACTATACACCTGAGTTTCCGCCCAGCCGCTAAGATTGTCTCAAGGATTGATACCCACTCACAATCGCCTGGAGTTTTCACGTAAGCCTTACGCTTGCCAGCTCGTGCGATTACCTAAGAGTTTGTACATACTCCTAGTGCGATGCTAGTCTTATCTATATTCTATATATCCTCTACCCGTATATTAAGCTTAATCTGAGTCCTGTAGAAGAGCTTAAGGAACGCTAGGATCTGATCAGGAGTCGCAGCCTCGGCCCTCGAGGCCTTGATCGATCGTCCGACAATGCTTGCAACTCGAGGTTGACGGGTGAGGAAGGAGGATATCCATTGCTGGCCGAGAGGCTCGTGGTCGCCGCCGAGCTTCAATATCCGAGTTGCTATCTTACGTACACGCGCATAAGATGGAGGTAGAGATCGCGCATCCTCCTCAAGTATCTAATCAACTATAAACCTCTCTTGTTCTAGGGTCAATCGCTGCTGCTGCTAGTAAGCTATCACGTGTGGAACGCTGCCCTGCAGCCTGCGCTGAATTGAGGTTCAAGGAGCTGCCCAGGCCTTAGCAGCTGCCCTCTGGCTTGTAAAAACACCTAATTCGAGATCGCGAATAGCGCCTTGTAGAGCCTCCTTTTGAGGATCCATATTAAGTACGGCGTTGTTGAGTTATCGCGTGTTGAGCGGAGGGCGCGCCTTCGCGCACGGTGGCCGCAAACTAGGGGTGGCCGCAAACTAGGGCGCCTAGCTTACAGGACAGACCTTCTTATCTACTATCTTATATAATATGTTAATATTACCTATTCGTGCGAAGGGCCTCTTAGCCTTAGCCTTAAGTTATATAAAGTTAAGTTTACACATAACTAAGAAATCTGTTAGTTCTTAATTATAAGTTAGTTCCCTACCTAACTCCTTATTTTCTGCTCTCTCTCGCTGTTAAACAGCATTAGAGAAGACCCTATTTATCTAGGTTATCTATTCTTTTTAGAGTTCTAGTGTATAAAGCATATCATAGTCCCTAAAACCTACCTTTAGGTTATAGTACGCGGACTCCTATATATAGTATAATAATAGAGTGTCTAATAACGTGCTTATTTTAACATTACTAGCAATTTCTTTGTCTAATTTAGTGTTTATAAGCTTAACTAAGATTATCTAGGAGGGATAATACAAATCTTGATCTAATGCAACAAATATAACATTTCTCTGTCTATCTTCTAAAACTGTACAATACGTAACTCTTCTAAATAAGTTGTATTATATTGCAATATTAGCTGCTACGCAGCGTAGTCCTCCTAGTATCGCAGAGCGTGTAACGTTTACAATAATGTAAAAGTTAGTTCTAGTAACTACTGTGCTAATGCGTATAGTAATATTAAGTGCTATTCTTATAAAAGGCTTATAGAAACTATTAGCAGAGGTAACGCCTGAAGTATGTTCCCTTAGTTTGTGCTCTATTTATTTATACAGGATCTTTAATGCTTTAGCTGCGCTTAGCCTAAGTATATTTATCTAGGGTCTTATATTAATAAGGCATTGAAGAGAACTACCTTATATAGTAACCTATACTTCAAGTAGCTCTATCTAAATAAAGACAATCCTAGCTCTTTGATATATACCGCGTACTACCTTATAAGGGACTTAGTCTAGTTCCTTAATGTATAAGTCTCCCTATTTATTGACTTTATAACACGTTTACGCATTTACATAGTATATATTAATAGTATTATAGTAATTATTTACGTCTATGTTATCTTAGGAAGCAAATGCGGACAGTTATAGTAGTTACGAAACGCGCGTAGCTGCGTAAGGTTCTAACTAATAGGCGTCTGCTATAGATTCTAGGTACTCTAGATTACACCTAGATTTTGTGCTGCCTAAACCTAGAACGTAGTTTAACGTACCTATACTTTTAACACTACTATCTTTATAGTCCTCTATAAGGTCGCGTAATTATTTATAAATATAGTCTTAACTTATTAAGTCTAATATAGTTACTCCTTATACTTCTTAACTTAGGAGTACTATCGTAATGCGATTTAGCTAACCTTAGATAAGGTCTCTTAGTTCTAGATCTAGGAGGGAATTAGAGAACTTTACTATCTTCTTCTTACGCCCTTGTTATAGGTGTTTAGGATCTACAGATATACTATTATTTATGTAAACTAACAGAGGTAGTTATACTATTATAAAAGGCAACTCTATTAGCTAGCTAGTAAATAGAGGCATATTCTAGCTATTATCTTACTAGTAATAGGTATCCCTTAGCTGTAATTTAGAAATATTCTTAATATGCTATAAACGCTAGTTCTATGTATTCTTTGTTATTTTAGCAGGGCGTCCTCTCTTCTTAACACTAATATCTTAAACACAGTTAGGATTATTAAGAGAGTTATTCTTACTAATCTGTAATAAGGCTGCGTTAGCCTAGACGTTAGTTATGTGTAAGAGAGTATTCTCCCCCGCTCCTAGGATTATGTTCTATAAGTCTAATTTAACTAGGCCCTCTTAAAACTAGCAGAACTAGAGCATAATATCCCTTACTTCTATATCCTAATAAGAGTCTGTAATAATATTAGCAGACGTCCTTAGTACTACTTAACGTCCTCTTGTAGAACAAGAATCTCCTTTAGTAAACTTCTCTAGGACGACACTAGATACTAGCTAGTCTAGTATGTTGTTAGTAACGTTATAGAACTCTTTAATCTTAGCTTGTAGCTACTAAAGCTTATATATTAGAGGTAAATTGCCTAAGATCTCTTTAAGACGTTTATACAGTAGGCTAAAGTAGTAGGTTCCTTTCTTTGTATCCAGGTCCTATTCAAAGCTAATCTAACTTATTAGGCGTAGATAATTATATAGCTTACAGTTACGAATAGTGTAACCCTTAACATTACACATATTACATATGTTGCTATACTCGCTTCTTCCTACATTTACACTTCCTCCCTTAGGAGCTGTATTCCTAGGAGATTTTGCAACGTAGGAACTATCGTTCCTTTTAGTTAGAAACTTAGCATTTAACGCATAAGTAATAAAGTATACGTAGTTGCTAGGTTTCTTAAGGATTTTCTTAGTAGCTAGATACGCTATAAGCATCTCTACTATAGCTATGCCTAGCTTAAGGTTTCCTATAGACTTAATAAGGTTATTTACCTCTAAGTCTACATCGTCTAGGATAGAAGGAGGTTTTTCCCGTTCCTTCTAGATGTTAGTGACAGCCTTACGTACTTCCTCTAGACTAAAAGTAGCACGTCTATTAGTAAGCATAATCTACCGCATTTCTGTATCTATTCCTCCTTAGTCTTGCCTATGCATCTTACTAAGGCTAGCTGTCTTCTTATAGTAAGACCTTAGGAAGATATGGATCTTGTCTATATTACAACTGTCCTAGTTATCTCTATTAGGAGCATTAGGTATATAGAATATAACAGCTTCCTTATTAGCTTTTAGAAGCCCTTAGAAGAAGAGGATTCCTTCTTCCTTATCTAGTATCTACTTATTAGCCTTATAGGTATTCAATATAGAAGAGAAGTGGTTGCAATACTCTATAAGTCCTAGCTATTACTATCAACACTTATAGATGTATGCTTAGATATATAAGCGCTTGCCTATCTTAACAGCAGTATCCTCCTTAGACTACTATTCTTTTATACCTTTCTAAAGAGCTTCCTAGTCCTTAGTCTTGTATCCTAGTAGCCTTTTTAGGATTTAAAATAAGGAATAATCCTTATCTAAGAAGTAGTCTCGTATAACGGAAACCCTTATCTTATCTAGAACGTTTACGTTATTAGCTTATCAGTTAAAGTCTTTAAGGAACTCTATTACGTCCTTACTATTAAAGACTAAAACAGTCTATAAGGATTAAGGTATGTAGGGACCTAGAATCCTACTAGGGCTAACAGCCTTAAGGGAATTATAGTCTCTATTTCTTCTCCTAAAGTTGTTCTAGACGTTAATAGGGTGTAGGACTTAGTTATGAGTTAAGGAGATTTAGGTAAATGCGCAAGAGAAGAGACTAGCGTCTCTCCTGCTCTCTTAGGCTTCTTCTATTCCTTCCTTATTAATTAAGGTTTAGAAGTACTTATAAAGGACTGCTTCCTCTTCTATAGCATAGCTAGTGCTAAGTAAAATAGATAGACAATTATTAGTTCCTTCTTAAGGAGATTCTTGATTTTTCCAATACCCAGCAGTATCGTAATCCTGTTTTTATACTTTTCTAGCTAGTTTAGCTTAGCATTTCTTATATAGATTCTACTAAACCTTACGGACAAGCACTATCGTGCGGATCCGCACTATTGTACAGACGTGTTGTTACTACTAGGTGTTCTTCTAGACAAGTACAACTTAGCATTTATTATTACTAAATGTGTTCCTTTCTAGGTAGGTTAAATTAGTGATTCTTTTGTAGTTCTAACTAGTAGAGTAATGCTAAGAGAGGGCTTATGTATTATTGCTCTAGACGATCATACCTATTAGACTAGTATAATCTCCTGTAGTCGTTCTAGCTAACCTAGAGGGTACAGGATCGTAAGGGTGTCCTTTATCGTTGTCGATATCGTCGTTCTTAATAGCAGCCTATACTAGATTCTTCCTATGCTTTGTAGTAGAGTACGTCCCTATAGGATTTGCTATTTGTACAGGTGTAGGAGGATATAAAGTCGTAATCCCTCCGAGCTAAGTAGTTACTAGTATAGCTCGTTGCAGAGAAGTAAGCAAGATATGTAATCTTTTTCTTATTTTAGGTACAGATAAGGAGTGTTAAACTCGATAAAAAAAATAAAGCTATCCATGCAAAAGAGTAAGCCGGTAATTGCCTTATAGTAGGAGACGTATGTGCCAAGGATAAAATTAGATAGATATTGGTCGATGATGGTGATAAGAGTCGTCCCCTCATCTCCTAGGCCTCTTATGTTAAGGAGAAGCCCTCCTTCTTGTAGTCCTCGTAGTTAAACATTAGATAAGAACGCACCAGGGAACCCTGTGCACTAGCACAATATGTCTAATAATTATCTCCTCCTCTAGCTAGGCAAGCTTCTTTAAGTTAGGCTAGCAACTACGTCGTGTAGGCCTACTAGCGCGTTAGTTGCGTAGCGTTATGTAAGGAACGTTAAAAGCGCAAGTAGCAGCTTTCTTAGTCTTAATCTAGTAGCTATTAATAGATAATATAGTACGCTATATATTAGCTTTAGATAAGCGCAATAGAGCTTATTAGCGTTAAGGCATAACTAATTTAATTTTTAAAGGTAATTAAAGTTAGTAAGGTAGACGACTCGCTTAAAAGGACAACTTGCTTCTAAAACACGTTTACTACTAGGGACTATCCTTAACTATAGATAATAATAAAATACGTAGGTAGACGTTAAGTATTAATATAATAGCTTCTAGATTAAAAAGGACTAAGCTAGCGCGTTATAAGCCTCTTAAGATATAACTCCTTATGATAGAGGCCTTCTAGGTAGTAATAAAGCATAGCAAGAACTCTATTTTCATAATATAGGTAATCTTATTACGCATTAGCTTCTTAGCTTAGTACTTATACGCTTTCTTTAGTAGCGTAAAATAGCTAACGTTAAGTAGCTATAGTGGGTGTAAGGAGTGTAGAGGTATATAGAGGGTAATGATTAAGCTATAGCTCTTATAACTATTAAGAACTAGTAGGTAGTAGCTACTAATATCTTTCCCCTTTATATACCTATTGTAGCAGAGAATCTAAGGGATCCGCAGATCTAAAGGGCTATCGGACTTAGAGGTAACACAGAGAGTAGAAAAGGGACATGAATGTCTAAACTAGGTTCAGACAACAAACACCACACATACAACACAAACAACATACTCTACTTACCTGCATTAAGCACACGTACTAATAGAGGACTACTAAGACACTCTACTACACTATTAAAGTACTCTAGCTACTTAATACTAAGCTTATTTATTATAACGTAGTTCACAACTAAGTTAGCTACCTAACTAAGCGGGCTACTTTACCCTACTAAAATGCCTAAGTAGCAATGCAGTACATTACTATAACATATTTTTTTACTGTCGCGATAGTGTAGTATTATTTAGAAGCTTCGCCATTATCTACATCCTCTATTTCTACCTTATAGGTGTGAGAGTTATACCTGACCTCGCTGCAACGGCCGCAGCGCCTCTCTGCGTGTACCCTCTTTGTAGGCGTCTTACTATCCTTACGCCTACTACTATCTGTTTTAGTAATTAAGTAAGATACCATACTAACTATTAGAGTCTCTACTGCGCGTATATACTGCCTTTTGCGAGTCTTACGCTTTGTAAGCGTGTCAACAGCGTCTCGAAGGCGACCTATTTCTTCCTGCACTAACACTATATTATAAGCTATCTGCTGAGCGCCTTTACTTAGCTGCTTAACCTGCTCGTCTAATAAGCTTGCTAGTAACCCGCGGTAGTTTTACACGCGATTTCGAATTAGCGTAGATTGCGCCTCTATCTCGCGGGCGTTGCGTAGTGTTTGCGCCTCCTAGACGACAGTGCCTAGTGCAGGCGGCGTCGGCGTACGCAGCTGCACATCTAGCTTTAATAACACAGCCTCTAGGTTATATAGGACTAGTCTAGTACCTCGAAAGCCTGCGCGAACGTTCTCTAGTGTAAAGGTCTTCTTATAAGCTTCTTTAAAGGCTAGTAGGAAGGTTTCCTTGTTAACACAGTAGATGCGGTTGCGTGCTAAGAGCGAGATCCTATTGCCGTAGTAGCGCTTTAACAGCAAGTAGAGGACAACGTTAAGAGGCTGCAGGAGGTGCGACGAGTGAGATGGCATGCAGAGAGCGATAATCTTGTTCTCCTTGCAGTAGTCCTAGAATTCTGTTAAGCAGTAGCTCTTATAGCCGTTGATAATAAGCATCCTGTACGCCCTAGCAGAAGACGCCTTTGTATAAGCATCAAAGTGCTTAAGCTACGCAAGCGCGAGGTCGTTGTTGATCCAGCTAGTAGGAGAGATAGTAATAATCTAATCGCGAGGTAGATCTGCAAACTAGGAGGTAACAAGGACCTTCCCTGCAAAGATAAGGAAGGGCAGGATAACGCGCCCTGTCGCAGAGACGCCTTGTACTAGAGTCACCTACTCGCGATCGCTAGGCTGTAGTTTCTTCTGTTTCCTAGGTTTCTCTAAGCCTGTAACAACAAGCTAAGAGGATATCTTGCCTATTATAAAGCTAGACTTATTAAAGTTCTAGGTATCCTCATCTACGATGCTATACTTCGCCTTCATCGATTATACAAGCGTAAACTAGGGCCTAATAATCGCTAGGTTCTCGCAGACAGCTCGCTGGTAATCGTACAGACAGCTCTATCGCGTTCGCAGCTTAGGTCTACGCTTAATAAAGTTATTAACCTAGTTCTTACCTATAGGCTTCCTACTACGCTCTCTTAGCAGTCTATTAGCTATATCTTGTACGTGTGCCTTTAAGGGTAGTACACCTTGTTGAGATTTATCTAGTATGCGCTGCACAATCACCTCCTCTTTAAACTTTGTAAGGCGCTTTAAGTTTAGCTTGCATTCGCGTCAAGAGCGTTGTCTAGCGCGTTAGCGGCGTACAGTCGTTTAGGGGACGTTGTAGATTACTACAGGACGCTTTACACTTAGGTTCTGGTTTAATTTAACATCAGAGATAGCTAGGATTATATCTCCTTTAGTATAAGCTAGTTATACGTTGCATTATTAAGACATAAGACGATATTGCTGCGCGTGCGCTGCGATAGTGTTGGGGTGGCCACTTGCTTAGGGTAGCCGCTCGCTTATAAACTACGTTATCCTTTTTTACCTTACTATTCTAGATAGCTAGCCATAGCGGGATAGTCTATTACGTAACCCCTAGCCTTACAATAATTCTTACCTTCTTATCTAGACGTAGGTAACCTCTAACCTACTTTCTATTTTAAGGAGAGAATCTGTTATAGTAACTACTGTAGTTCCCTTAACACTAAATGCGCTACAGAATCTAGGTGCTCTGCTAAGTACCTAGATTCTGCTAATCAGCTAGCTGGGCTATGCGCTACGCACACGGTTCCTTATTAATAACTTCTTACTACTTATTTATACTAGTTGTACTTCCTTACGTAACGTCTTGTATTACACTAGATATTATACGTAGCTACAATTAACGCTTCTAGTAAGCTCTTAAACACATGCTCGTAGTATCTCGTAGCATTAGTACTTAATATTTATATAATTACTCTACTATTACTTACTATTAAGGACAGTCTCTAGTAGTTATAAACCGTAAGTAATACTATAGAACTAAGGTCTTAAATAGAGCTAGTTCTTAAGAGGTTTTAGAAGTATACAGATAGCTTACCTACTTAATAGTTAAGGCAGTAAAAAGCTTTACTAAAGGCGCAGAGATGATAGCGCATACTTTGGTATTATTATAAAAGCGTATTACTATACTTAAAGTAGCTAATATGGCTCCTACGTAACGTAAATTATATAAAAGAAAATAGTTTTAAAAGCAGAGCACCTTTGTAGTAAAGGAAGGTCTTTAACTAATAACTTTAAAGGAGTTTAGCGCGCGTAGTAATAAGAAGAAAGTAAAGAAAAAGGCGCGCGTTAAAGTAGGCGAATTGTCTTAAAGATGCTGTAGACGCGGTAGCTAGGTAGGATACAACTTATATATATGTAGGATGTAGAAGTAGATCCTAAGTAGAATAGTGTATTACAATTTCTAATTACTATTGTTAACAGTGCTGTACAGATATGTGTAGTCGTAGTTTTAGTAAGGTCTTAGCAAAAGTGCATTACTTGCTTAGGTCCGTTACTCGCTTACAAACTACGTTATAGTTCTAATAGTTAAGTATTAGATAGGAACGCACTAGGGAACCCTGTGCACTAGTGCAATAGCTGTGCCTACTTATATTATTACTATTACCCTTAGTATATAGGATTAGGTACTAAGCTCCTTACAGTTTATTATATTTGACTTTAATCTTAATCTAAGGATTACTACCTAGTCCTTAAACCCTTGTACTATTACATCGATCTACTAATCGTGCTAGTGCACCCCCTCTGTCTATCGTTACCTACTTATTCTCTAAGAGCTAACCCTAGATTATCTTTAGACGATCTTTGCAGCCGCTAGATCTATAGCTACGCATGCTTGATTGCATTAATTGCCTGCACCGCGAACGCGCACCTAGTCATAGTCATCTTAGTGCAACTAGTCTTAGGAGACCATACAAACTTATTCTCCTTGTATCCGAGCAGTTTTGACACATAAGAGGTATACTTAACAAGTGCGAGGGCCTGCAGATACTCTAAAAGTCGATGCAAGTGATGTTAACACGTGTATTAGAGCACGGGCCAGAAGTGGTTGGACGTTAAAAAACTAGCCAGGTAACTACTTCGTACGAAGAAGGTGGTTCTTAAAGGCGGGACGGAAGGATTTTGGTGACCTGTGCGCCGGCACTGTTTGATCACTAAGAACCACCTCCGTCGTGATTATGCGATCTGGAGACCGGACGATCAAGGAGGCAACATGAACCGTTACACTAGTCTGTTTATAGTAACTAATGTCCGCTTCTTTCATAAGCCCACGGAAGCGGCCGAAGGGCAGTTTTAACAGTCGCAGAATTGATCTTAGACTGATCCTACCACCCATCTGAGTGACTACAGCCAATAGCGCAGCACGTTAAGATGGGAGCGCGTCCCTCAAGCTGGAAGCGCATGCAGGCTGCCGATCTAGCCGCGCGAATGTCTTCCGAATCATGTAGGTTTAGAAGGATATGCAAAGGATGCGAGAATGGAAAGACTAAGGCCCAAGCTTCTTCTCCTCTCTTTTCATCAGCTATTCTATCAGTAGCCAACTTCACTCCTTTGTTGATACTAGTGGTTCATTCGTTCCAGTCATCCTGGTTTTCACTTGGCCATGTATCCACGTACCATTTTCTCAGGCCTGCTGTTGGGGGCATTGCCCTGCTTAACTTCAGCACAAGATGGTATGAACGTCGCAAGCTTCACGTCTCCGAAGTTTGACCCATCAAAACCTAGTCCAACAACAACCGACTGCACTGGTGCCAAAGGCATCAGCCCAAAATGTAGCAGCCAAGAATCTGCGTACCAGCGAGACTCCTTCTACATCGGTGGTGGCTACGTCGACTCCGGCATCCCAGGCCAGCAGATTTGGAGTGATCAACTCTACGTGGAGAAGCTGACGCCCGCCAAGAAGGTCAACAAGCCTTACCCGATGGTCTTCATCTCCGCAGGTGTCAACGCTGGCGCAGAATGGCTGAATACGCCAGACAATCGCAAGGGATGGGCCTCCTACCACCTGGACCAAGGCTACCAAGTCTATATCGTTGATATCGCTGCCAACGGCCGAAGTGGTCAGCAGCTTCTCTCCAAGTACCCTCTACGCATTGGTTCCACAGACATGATCAACGAGCAGGGTTTCACAGCTCCGGAAGACTTCGACCAGTACCCACAGGCAAACCTACATACACAATGGCCGGGCAATGGATCTCGGGGAGATCCCGTTTTTGACGCCTTTACTGCCGGCAACGTTCCTATCTCTTCATCTAACATGAACGTGGAGGGCACTATGCGCACATCCGGCTGCCAGCTTCTCAGCATGATTGGCCAGTCATACACAGTGTGCCATTCTGCGGGTTGCACTTATACAGCGATCTGGTCTGACGCATGCCCGGATCTGCTGCGTGCCAACATTAACATTGAGCCTGGTAACATACCTTTCACTTCTCTGGTCGGAAATACCACCGTTGCTGGGGTTGGTCGTACCGCTGCTCGACTGTGTGGTCTCACATACACGCCGCTGCAGTTCGATCCACCAGTAACGAACTGTTCGGCCATTACTACCGTTGAGGTTGGGCCAGACGTTCCGGCCAAGCGCTCCTGCATTCTCCAGTCGGGCACGATCCACAAGCTCACCCAGCTCAGCAAAGTGCCTTACATCATGATTACAGGTGAGGCCAGCCCGCATATCACGTACGACCACTGCTTCATCGAGTACTTCAAGCAGATGGACATCACCAACTATCAATGGATCAGGCTTGCCGACATTGGTATCAGGGGCAATGGGCACTTCATGTTCCTGGAGAAGAACAACCAGGATATCGCCGCGGCGATCAACCACGGCCTCAGGGAATTGAACAGAAACCCAGCTGCTCCAGGCCATCCGGTTCTTCCCATCTCTGTGAGATGAGAGACGTAGCTTGCGATGGCTGCCAATGGCGAATCTAATCTTGTATATATAGCATGGAGATCGTGGTATAGCTGAGGTCTTGCGATCAGTATAATTACTTAGGTCGTGCTTCTATTTCATTTACGATCTTCGAGGATGTTGCAGAACCCAGGGATTCGAGCAATAGTTTTCGGATCATTTCATGTTATTCTTGATGCCGCTCTACATTTTCGACGTAAACCTATGCGAAGCTTTCGAGCTACTCCTCGGGCTCCACGTTTTCATCAACGCCGTACTCTTCTACGATCCACGCACAGAACCTCTCCCACTTGCTTACCCACTCCTTCAACCTTTGTGCGCGCACGCCCTTTCCAAACATGCCATCTTTGACATCCTGGGTCCAATCCTTCGCACTATAGTCGTCTAGACTCGCCCAGCGCACACTGTTCTCTGCCAAAGAACCCAAACCCTCTAAGCCAAGATTGTCCCAACCCTGAAGCGCTTGCCAAAAGTCATGCGACATGCCAGATAGGCCTTGGCCGAGGATCGTAGGATCGTCGTTGCAAAGCGAACAAGGGACGCCGCGGGCTAGTAGCGCTGGTAAAGGATGGGACATGATGCTTCCACATAGTCGCAGTACTTCATTGGATACCGGGCAACTTTCAACCAAAATCCTCTTTTCCTTGACCATGTCGATGAGTAGCGGGTGTTTGTAGAGGCTGAAGCCATGTCCAATACGTCTTGTGCCCAAGATGATGGCGTCGAAGAGATTTTCATCAGTGGAATCACCGTCGCCCAGTGTTTCACCGGCATGGAAGAAGAAGGGTATGTCGACGCCTTCTTGAGCGCAGGCCTTTCGGAACCAGAACAGCTCAGGGGCAAGATCGGATAGCGGGCGGCCGAGATCTTCCTGACCTACCAGGTCGTAACCAGCGATTATCTCAGGAAATTCGAGTTTCATCTCTATGCATTGTTTCATGCCTAGCGACTGTTAGTCCGATGCAAGACGATGCTCCTGGTGGATTTGATGATGGATGTCGTTGTGTAAATATGCTGTCAGACTTACTCTCGATAACCTGCTTCTTCCCAAATTGTCTAATCGTAGTCCATATCATCCTCGCTCCCCAGAAGTCTTTGCCCTCTTCGCTGGCTTTGAACTTTTCAATCTCATCAGCCAGGTGCTCCAGCATGTTGAACCAGTCTTCGTCCCAGTTCTCCTTCTTGGTGCTGCGATAGGGCGTATAGAACGCTGAGCGCAGATCAACATAATATACACCGTCGTCGACCAAGGCTTTGCACATTCTGCGAATGAATTTGCGGAAGATGGGCTCATAGTAGATGAGCGAGCCGAGTATAGGGAAGCATGACATGAACTTGCGCCACACTTCGTTGGGTCCTTCATGGTGGGAGAGGTGCTCTGACGCGGTAATGGTGACACGGGAGCGGATCCACTCGACGAAAGCTGTCTTTCCTCCGTCTGGGAAACTATCTGCAGCTTGGTTCACGGGAATCGGGGCGTTGGCGGTGTACTTGTCGTCCCAAATCGAAGCCTCGCTTTTCGCGTCTTTGGAGTAAACGAAAGAGAAGCCGGTTTTGCGCCTGGTCTGGTCGTCGGTGATTGGGCCATCAGCGACCACACATACACCCTCAGTATTGAAAGCCTCTTCAAGCGCCCAGTCTAGATCGACCATGGCTTCCAAATGGCAGTGCAGGAGTGCGCCCTTGGGCATCTTCTTGACAATCTGCCATAACTTGCTCTTCTCCATACGCTCCTTGGCAAGTGAGAACATCATTCCCGGAAAGACGTCGACATGGTCAGTTAATAGGCTGTCCTCGTACTCTTTTGTCCATAGTGTTTGTTGCTCCTCGAATCGGATCTGAGAGACGATGGCGCATGCTTCCTGTGCCATAGGCGATAGGTTTTGGCGGAAAAGATAGTCTGAAGGCTGTCAGACCCATAAACATGGCGCGTTGATGCGATGACTTTTGGGTCACCAACCACTTCGTTGTCTCTTCTCTTGCTGTACCAGTGCATCTCGGCCTTGGAGATACTGTTGGATGAAAGGGTCGGTAAGACTAGGGACACCCTCGGCCTGCGCCCACTCATCGTCGTTTGCAGCGTCGTTGGTCGCCATGATAGTGCTCGTGAATGTGAATGAAGTGAAGACGAGAAAATAATCGGACGAGGATTTGGTGTATGACAGCCAAGTCGACAGGCCTTATCGGTCAATTCCGCGACTTCCTTCCCGAACTGAGCTAGCCAGCGCTGACGTAATGGGGCTCCAAATAATGCCAAGAGCGTCGAGGCATGGAAACCAGAGAAAACAGTACTACAGCGGGCGGAGCGCACGAGAACAGGTGAATGGACGTTGCCTGTTCGTGAAGAGATGACTTTACACGGCTCTACAATCACAATGCCCGATGTTTAGGTGGCTGCTCGCGCTCTCGACGCGTTGCCGCCTGCTTATCGATTGCCTAGTGCGGCCCTGATGCATGCGCGGGGCCGCAGCGAGTGATGGGGTGCTGCTGCACGGTCGCCTGCGATCGCGTAACACATCATCTGCTACTTGTACGCACCTGAACCTACACGCTAAACCTCGGAACCTCGCCTTGTGATCAACGACGTCTTTTTATTTGCCACGGGAACCTGCGCCCTCACTAATCCTGTTGCTGATGCTCCTACAGTATCCATCTTTCTAGAACTTGGACCTTCGCACGTTATCGAACCGCGGCTTGTCAAGGAGCTAGACTTGGCAGGCACCACTCTGCATCACTATTCAGATAGAGTGAAGGCTCTTCGCGCTCCGCAATCGTTGCACGCGCTACGAAACGGCACACCCCACCACTCATGGAGCCTCTTCTATCATAACGATAGGCGTTCGACCGGCCTACAGTCAGCAAATCTTTCAACCCAGTCGCCAGCCTCTAGACCGCCATGGCTTTCTTCTCCGGGCTCTCAAGCTCTATCGGCCGGCGGCTGCTCCTCTATGGGCTACGCCATATCGATATATTTGACAAGGACCCTGCCGACTTCGTGAGCGTCGACGTAGGAAAACGGACTACACTCGAGGTTCGGGACGTCGGGTTGCACATCAAGGTACGCACTGGAGGTGTTGATTCTGCCTGCGCATTTTACTTACATGACCTCGTAGAAACTGGTAACACTATTACACCTCAAACTCCCTCCCGAAATCCATCTGTCGAAAGCGCGAGCCTCCCTACTCCGTGTTACCTTCGTCCTCGACTTCGGCGTTCCCCAGATATCGATAGAGGTAGACGGCATACAAATCCAAGCCAGGCTAATAGAGACTACCGAGGATACATTGTCATCTCATCCCAATCAGCAACACACCCGGTCACCGTCTTCGCCACCTCCAAGGTCAGTTTCGGCTTCCGTTACCCGCAGCAACCAGAGCGACAATGGCTCTGACGACGACGACGAGCATGTGCCGACAGTGGACGAGTTGGCCAAGTCATTCATAAAAACGGAGCCTGTTGAGGAGATTCGCGAGCTGCAGCAGGAGCTAGAGTCTCAGTCAGAGTACATGCAAGAATCCGTCGCATCGAGTGACGATGGTGACGAAGCTTCTGCAGGCATCGGGGCTCCTCTGGCGCTTCCGGCATACCTGCGCAATATTCTGAACACCGCACTAGATCGCCTGAGTATAACCGTTAATGATATTGACATGGAAGTGGAGGATCACTTGTTGAGAGACGCCGTGGATCCGTTAAAGCTAGATCAGAGCTCGCCTGTATCTCTCAACTTCCACGTCGAGCGTATAGCAATAGATTCGATAACTTCCAAAGATGTACGCGTCGAAGTTGGGTCCGCAACATCATCTCCCGATACTACGAAGCTAGGTAAGCGGAGAATGCGCGTAGACAACATTTGCGGGCGCTTGGTATTTGATGTCGAAAACTTCGCATCTGTATCGAGATTTTCGCAGCCATCGTCTCCGATCACAACTCGATCCCAAGTGTCAATTAGCGAAGCCACCACCAGCGAACCTGCATCGAGCCGCATTCAAGGCCAGTCTGTGCAGTCTAGCCAGTCCATGCAGTCTGACCGGTCCATGCAAGAGGAAGGAATTAGCCCCGTGCAGTTGCCGGTAGACGAAGAGGCGCATTCTAGCCCGAGAGCCTCGCCAACACAGGTCCACAATGTATACTCTAGTGAAGGGATTGTGTCGCCAGACCGTTCCAGAACCCCCGAGCTGGCGATGCTGGAATCCTCGGTACATACTGTAGACGACGATCGTTTTGCAGACGCTAGTTCCGATGACGGCCTAGAAGTACCTTCCGTGGGGAGTCTGCCCGATCAAACCCATCGACTTTCACACGTGCGTGGTCTGAATGGAAGCAGTATACTATACGACGACGACGGCTTGCTTGATTACGCCATGCAGAATAATATGCTCGACTCTCACTTCGATGACACACCAGCAGTTGAACAATCGTCAGAAATGGAGGCTTGGCAGGTAGATGGCGCCAGCTCAAGTCGGCACACTTATGTCTCAGAAGCCGCTAGCGAGGCCTCGATATCCAGTTTACCCACTGTGTCTGCTCTGGGCCGCTCTTTCCATGCTCCAAGTGCGACCGACTCATCATCTGGATCGAGGTATGCCCAAGCAACCTACTCCTCCACTGACAATCTAGCGGCAGCACATGAGCACATAACTCAGGAGACAGAAGATTCTCCCGAGAGTACACATCAGCAGTTCGAATCATCACCATCGCCAGAACAAGATTTGGCCGAGTCCAAATTCTTCACGCACGATGAGGCTGAGAGCATGTACATGAGCGCCGTGAGCGCGACTCCAGCCGAGAGCTCGCACTCCGGGCATGTTCCTGGAGGCTGGGACTCATCATCGGCTTCCAGTAAGGATTCCAATTCACAGAGGTCGGCATCCATACCACAGGGTATGACCTACCATAGCATACTAGCGCCTCTACCAGAAACAGACGAAGGTTGCGAGACTCCTCGCCCGGGAAGTCGCCAGAGTTCGATCTCACCGCCAAGCTCCGAGCCTGCAAAATCCCCTCTGCCCGACGTTCCAGCTCTTCGAAAGCAAGCGAAACGATTTCTTACCATCGATGAGATAACTGTTTGGTTCCCTCTGGCCCTTGATGACAAAGAGCGCAGTGACGCTACAAGTGTGGATGCTACACCAACAGCAGGTTTCGACTTCAAGCCATCACACCTGGGTGAAGATTCCATCTTTGCCGAGATGCCTGGGTCTTTTTCCAACTATGCGTATGCTTCTTCGCATCGACAAAAGCCCTCGTTAGAAGCATCATCCCGTGGACGGCCCACTCCGGAAGCATTACATGCCTCCCGTCCACCAGTACAGCCGAAGCTGGCAAGTACACCTTCAATTGTTATCGATCTTGGCAATGTAGTGGGACACATAGATCTTTCGACTGGTCGCACCATGGCTGGCATGTTTGCTCGGGTAATGCAAGCTCTAAATGGTGCGCCGCCTTCGGAGGAGAAGGTGGTAGACCCCGAATCGACAGCAGCTGAGAAGGATTCTGCTAGGAGTCTTGGAATCACTATTCAGCACGTTGCTCTATCGTGGTTAGAGAACATCTTGACCGAGTCTTTCCAGGAAGGGCGAGTTGCGAATCAGCAGCTCGATCTCAAACCGATGGATGCAATTCTGAGAATCAATCTCTCCACGATACACCTCAATAGTCAGAGCAGCAGTCATACTTCGCGATCGCAAGTCCGGATTGGTCAATTTGTCCTCGCGTCCTTGGACAAAGATATCATCTATTTCCACAGCTCGCGACCGAGATCCAAACGCTCAGCCAATAGTTTGCCGGAACAGCCCAGTCACGACATAGAAGTTGACTATGAGCAAGGGAAAGACAATCGCATCACCATCGTTACACGTCCATTGAAGGTCATGTTCGATATCCAGAAGTTGGATGAGGCACTCGGCTCTTTCGGAGGCTTCAGTGGCATGCTTGAATTGAGTAACTCTATCAACTCGACTAGCACAATTCAGAGTCCTGTCTTGTCTCCAGCACGTTCTCGGCCTCGCGGCGTTCACTTCGGTGACGGTTTACCTCCACCCGCAAAATTACCGCCACCATCCGCAAAGCCTCCTAAGATCCAAGTCCAGTTCGGCGAAGTCTCCTTCACGCTTAAGGGAAAGACTTGTTCTATGCAGCTGCAGACGACATCTGTGCGCATTGCTGTACGGCAAAGCAACGTGCGCCTCAAAGTCTCCGAGATCCAGCTCTCTGGTCCCTATACAGAGCCTGTTCAAAAAACCGCACCTTTGGTTGCAGAGTTGAAGGGCACTACGATAAATTTTCTATTTGCACCCGAAGAGACCGATCTAGCGAGACTCATCTCCTTGATTACGCCATCAAAGGATCCTTATGAAAATAACGATGACATCCTAATCGAAACGTTACTACGCCAACGGAGAAAGGGTTCAGTGATCCGAGCTGAGATTACCGAAGTTGGAGTTCGGATCTCGGATATTCAGCACATGAAGACTCTAGAAAATCTTGGTGCAGAGCTAGTGCGATTGTCAAAGGTTACAAAATATTTGCCAGACGACGATCGACCTGGCCTCCTCAGCCTTGTATCAGTGAAGCAGTTGGATGCCCGGGTATTGGTAAACGAGAAGCTAGGGAATATTTCGGTCGTCCTGCGAGAAGCTGCACTCGCACACGTCGGTGTTCCGGCTTTACTGGCTGTTGAAGTTGGCAAGGTAACTGTTTGTCGAGACGACGAAGTATTGATCCATGAAGTTGTAAAGCTCCGCCAATCAGAACAGTTACCCGTTCTCATGCTGAGAATGGTGGGTGATGAGATGGAGCCCATGGCGAAATTAAAATTCTTCAACCTCTGCGTTGAGTACCGAGTTAGCACTGTTATGGCAGCTTTGGGAATATCCGAGGATGGCACAGTCGACGAGATTGCTCAGGGCCTAGCATCGAGCGTCGCAACCATCACAGGTGCATCCTCGCCCAAAACTCTCAGTCGAAAATCTTCTCAAGCGATTTCGCCAACAACAGCCACTCCTCAGCCGCTGCAGATCGACCTGCTATTGAGGAATTGTGCGATCGGCCTAAATCCTCGAAAGTCGAAATCTAAAGGTCTATTCATACTTACAGAAGCACACGTTGCGGGCAAACAAGCAAAAGACGACTACTCCATTACGGTAGACCTCCGGAAAGCTTCGATGCACGCTATAGACGACACAGCGCGTCTGGAAGAGGAGCACGAACCTGCTTCACCATTTCCCCCTTCAAATGGCCATCTCCAAGCGCTCAATAAACTAGGCTACGTCTCTTTAAGCTCAATTTCGGCCGCTAAAGTGTACGTCAACATTGGAGGCGATGGCAAAGAAAAGCCACAGTTGGTGGATGTCGAGTTCAAGAATGAGTTATTTGTTATTGAATCATGCGCAGATTCTACACAGACGCTCATCACAATTCTGAATGGCCTGCAGCCACCAACAGCACCTTCCACTGCAGAGCAATATCGGACAGTAGTACCTCTGCAACAGATGATGGAGTCGTTCACTGGCGACGAATTGGTTCAAGACGAAGAACTTGGAGCTGTCGACTTCATGAGTAATGCTGATCTAGTCGAGGACGATGTGCCAACGAATCTTGAGTTTGTCGGAAGCATCTACAACTCGCAGTCCTTACCTACGCATGAGGAAATGGGTGACAGCTTACTTGGCGAAGACGATCTTAGCGCTTTAGCTACGCCACCCATGACCCGTCAACGTGGCGATCGAGCTCTTCTAGAAAGCTTCCAGGAAAAGTACGAGATCACCCAAGGCGAAGAAGACTTCGATTTCAGCGACGAATACTTTGGAGAGTCAAAGGTAGAACCAAAGGGTAAAGCCCGTAAATGGGACTCTGCCAAGAACCAATATCACCTTTCAAATGAGTTTAAGACCCCAGACGCACCGCTGAAAGTGCGAGTGCGCGACGTCAACGTCATCTGGAATCTGTACGATGGCTACGATTGGCCTCGAACACGAAGCGTCATCACCCAAGCCGTGGATGATGTAGAGGCTCGCGCAGAGGAGCGGCGTCGCAAAGCAAAAGAAGAGGATGATGACGATGACTTCATCGAAGAAGACTTCCTCTTCAACTCTGTTTGGATTGGTGTGCCTGTCAAGGAGGAGAAGGGAGCTCTTGCTCGGCGTATTAACCACGATATCGACGATCTTGCCAGCGAATCGGGCAGCTACGCAACTTCGACGGCAACGCGCTCCACAGGAGCTACTGTGCGGCCCCGTAGCACAACTAAGTCCAAGCGTCGTCTCAAGCTCCAGCGCAGCAAACACAAAAAGATTGCAATCTCACTCAAGGGCGTCGCCGTCGACCTCGTCGTCTTTCCGTCTGACACGGGTGAGACGATCAATTCCATCAACGTACGCGTGCAAGACCTGGAGGTTTTCGACCACGTTCCCAGTTCTTCATGGAAGAAATTTGTCACATGCGCCATCGATCCAGATACGAGAGAACTCATTCGACCGATGATTAATCTCGAACTCGTCACAGTCAAGCCAGTCACCGATCTGGCTGCATCTGAACTTGTCATCAAGGTAGGCTCTTGTATGTAATGAAAGCTATATCTCTCACTAATTCGACCAACAGGTAACCGTACTTCCACTCCGCTTGCATGTCGATCAAGACGCGTTAGACTTCATTACACGTTTCTTCGAGTTCAAAGATGATTCCACGCCAGCTAGCACCCCTGCTGTCGACGAACCCTTCATTCAGCGGTTAGAGGTGATGGCGGTCAACATGAAGCTGGACTACAAGCCCAAGCGTGTGGACTATCGCAGTCTTCGGTCCGGTCACACAACCGAGTTCAAAAACTTCCTGATACTAGACGGTTCGGATATCATCTTGCGCCATGCTATCGTGTATGGAATCACGTCATTTGACAAGCTTCACAAGACTCTTAACGATGTCTGGATGCCGGATGTTATGGACAACCAGTTACCGGGCGTACTGTCGGGCTTGGCAGCTGTGCGACCCCTCGTGAACGTCGGTTCCGGCCTCAAAGACCTCGTTGTTGTGCCAATGCGTGAGTACAAGAAAGACGGTCGGATCGTGCGAAGTCTACAGAAGGGCGTGTACGCATTCGCCAAAAATACCACATCGGAGGTAGCGCGTCTAGGTGCGAAAGTAGCAATCGGTACTCAGAACCTGCTCGAGGGCGCTGAGGTATTCCTGAATCCACAGACTGCCTCGCCAAGTGGCCACCAATCTCTCGACTGGGATGGTGAAGATCCCAATTCTGATACCGAAGAGCCACGTGCCGTGTCAAATTACGCTAATCAGCCAATTGGCGTGCGCGCTGGTCTCCGTAGTGCAGCTCGACACCTTGAGCGTGACTTGCTTACTGCTCGAGACGCGGTAATAGCGATACCTGCAGAGGTTATGGAAGAGGGTAGCGGAACGGGTGTTGCAAGGGCGCTTGCTCGACATGCACCAACTGTTATACTACGGCCTGCGCTGGGTGCTACAAAAGCGCTAAGTAATGCCTTGCTAGGTGTTGGTAACGCACTTGATGCTGGATCAAGGCGTAAGATTGAAGATGTAAGTACCCTGATCTCACTGCTAGGCAGGAAGGTGACTAACACTTGCGCAGAAATACAAATCTTACTAGTAAATGATCGCCGCGACACGCGTTCCGGAGTTGGACTGTCTAGATACTCATTTGCTGCTTTGTGGATTCGCTTCGCGTCTCTGTTGTGTCATTTCCTTTCCTCAGAACGTTTGCATAGCGAAGGATGGAGTCTTGGTGGTCATGGCGTCGCATTTTAAACTCTCACATTTGCGTTTACATAGGGCAAGCTTGATGCGCCTTCGTTTAGCGGGAGTTATTACCGAGTATTATAGAAGCTCCATGCAGTGCCTTATCACAATACTACATTGCACGTCGAAAGATGAGGCTTGTCTATCACTTTATCGCATATTGCTGTGAAGTAACATTCGAGCATTGCACACACCCACACCTAGATCGCCTTCCGCTACTCTTGATCATGTATTACTTTTTCACCCCGTGTCTGAGCTGTCGAGTATCATTGCAAGCTCTTGCCTCCTGTAGTTTACACTGCGACCCAATGCACTTTAAGATCTCCGTCTCTCTTCTCTCTTCATTCTCCTTTCATGTCGCATATCATAATTGTACCAGTTGGGTGCAGGACTTCAAAACCGGACGTAAAGCCTGGGCATTTAACAACCCAAGCATTGCCTTGTCTCAGTACCCTTCACTGTTACGAATCAATGCCAGGCGACCAGATATCATACGTTGAGTAATCTGTCGTTCAGTCACGGCTGGGCATGATGTACGCGCCCACAGCACGCAAATATCGATTACTCATCCCGAGGCTGTCCAAATACCATTTAACCATCGCTAGATCGCGACAGTGCAATGCGCGAGGCAATCATTGACACTACATCACGAAAACCTGGGCAGCCTCTCTACTCCAAAATTTGGTCACATTCACACAGAATACAGGGGCTGAACGATGGAAGCGCAACGTAGGGGAAACAATGGCACATAACGTCATTAATATTTGAATACTACGACAAGTGGTACAGGAGTCTGCACTGAGATACCGGTCTGACGACGTGAATTCTGGCATCCTTCGCAAGGATCGTCTTTGCTTTGTCGATCACCCTCCATGTGCGCGTTCAGTAAGTATACCTGAAGCCCTTCTGGTCGCCATCCTGTGCACATGTTAACACCTTGCGGTAAGAGATAAGAAGGGAAGAGACCTACATCGTTGTACTCTAGCTCAAGCTCACCCCGATCGGCACGCTTGTTCAAGCTCCACGACCTCAACGTTATCAGAATGACGACGACGATCGTGAGTAAGCAGCAAGCGATACAAGCGTACAGTCCTGGCTCGTATCCGGGTTTGTCTTGTTCCCTACATGGCGTCAGAGTGTCACCCCTGCTAGGGTGAGAACTAAAAGAAAAACGTACCTGAAAACGAGACCTCCTGCGATACCACCGACGCCGCCCATTCCCACCAAGATGGCAGAACAGAACGCGCGCTTCCACTGGCCTCTAATGTTGTTTGCCTGGTATGACATCGTCGCAGGGATGTTGCTGTTTGCGCCAGCAGTAGTCAGGAAGACACCGAAATACCTGACGTTCGAGTTGCTGTGGAAGCCCATGATGGGCAGACCGACGAGGCAGAGAACCATGTTGAACAGGATAATAGGTCCACGGAGATGGTACTTGTCTCCAAGCCAACCGGTCGTGTACATGACGATGGCGGCGAATGCGTAAGGTGGTGCAACAAGACATTGGGCTGCGCCGACGCTGAAGCCCATGTTGCCTGTCAGAATGATAGGCAAGAAGTAGGCCAGTGCGTAGGTAACCGTCGTTGTGTTGAAAAAGATCTATACCTGTCAGTTTCATGGCATTCGAACAGATGTCCGGATGCATACCAACGCGAAACCCCAGATTTTAATATCAGCACCGCCCTTGAAGAACTTGGCAAGAGACCATGGCTCCGGCTTAGCATCACCACGATCCCTGTTGACGCGGTCGATGATGTACATGGCTTCACGCTCAGTCAGGAAGTTCCAAGATTTATGCGCCTTGTCGGGGAAATCGACCAGAGCCCAGTAACCGACGATACCGAGAAAGCATGTTAAGGCGCCTTCGATGATGAAGATCCCTGATTGGAGGACGGTATGTCAGCGTTGTTGCAATGTAAGGTGTAACTGGATGACAACTCACATCGCCAACCGTTAAGGCCCTCTCGACCCTTCAATTGCATCAAGCCGTAGGCGAGGATACCGGCGCAAGCAGATGCGAGACTTCCAAGGATGTAGAAACATGAGTACCGCTTTCCGATGTCATATCGGGTGTCTGAGAGGAATGTCAGCGTCGTGCGAGGGATCGAGTCCCATGGCGCACTTACACCAGGTCGACAGCAAGTAGACACAGCTTGGGAAAAAGCCAGCTTCTAGTATTCCAAGAACAACTCGTAGTGCGGCTAGAGTTCCATAGCTGTCTGCAAAGCCCATCCCAATCATGACACCACCCCATAGCACTACGATAACCGAGAGGAAATTCCGAGGTCCAAGGTAGCGACAGATGACTGTAGCTGGGGGCTGAAAGACGATGTAGGACGCGAAGAAGACGATGGTGACGATGGAGTAGTGAGATATGGAGCCTTGTAGGACATTCAGCTTCAGCTCGACTGTCATGCTATTGGCTGTCAGCTTCGACAACGTGCAACTTTTGATTTTCAAGTAACGAACCCAGCAATAGCAGCAGCGCTGAGATTAGTGCGGTCCATCAAACTGATGCAGTACAGCACGCCAACAGTTACGACAAGACGCCGGTCGATGCGATGGATGATCTTTCTCTGTTCTCGCTCGCTGAACTCGCACTCGTATCCGGAGCCATCTTGGGAGCCGTCCATGTTCTCTTTGAGCGAGACCGGCCTCTTCTCGAGCGCGTCGTCGTGACGCATAACAGACTCTTGGTGAGCCATGGTGGGTATGTAGGTTGGTCGTTGACCTTTGGAAAAGTAGGAGGTGAAGGTGGTGAGTCCGGCCAGGAGCAGGATAGGCACACGATACACACGTTATATGTCAAAGGCTCTTGCCGTTTGCCTCCCCGCCTGCACACTGCCAAGCACAGTGGATGCATTGGAAAGAAAAGGCATCGTTGGGAAAGTACCGAGGCACGGGAATTCACCACTCATTCGTCCGGGGTGCTTTGTGGCCACTATTCGAGTGCTGTATGATCCTAGCGACAGGAGAGGGAAATCCGCGGGACGAAGCCAAAAGGGCGACGAAAGCTGGGGAGAGTCTTGGCGTGTGGAGACCCCGCATATCCTAGCCAAAGCCGCCGTTCGTCCCGGATCCACAACAAGCCAAATGACCTACGAGAGAAGCCTTCTTGTGAGCATGCCACTAGTTTCTTATCACCCGCCATGGCGGCACTACGCACAGGAACAAGACTTGAAGAGTTGACAAGGACCGATTGACGTTGCTTCCTTTTTTCATAGTCGCTGTCGTGCAACCCAGCTGTCAAGCGATCGGCGTAACCACGTTTCAACGACACGCGCGGGGTAACCAGGCGTCCCTGGCGCTGTAACCACTCCACATGGGCACATCTCACTTTCCAGACCTTATCCCGAGCAGGCAATTCCCCCGGCTTGCTTCGAAGCGCATGTGGTTTCGAGCCGCATCTGAGCAGGGGGCATTGGCACTGATTTCCCGTACCAAGCCTCCGGTGACTTGGCAGAGTATTGCCGGCGTCATTTTGGTCCTATTCGCGATGTTTGACGTAGACGAAGATTTCCTTGAGGACGCTTGCGGCACGCGTACCTCCGTAAATCGACTAAGTGGTAGAGGCTGAGGCACACAACCAAGTTTTTCACACTGCATCAAGAGGGATAATGAAAGCAGACCTGCTCCGGCTTCTAACAGGATGGTACGATACTACACTAGATTTGAAAATCGCCAATGTATGGGCTTCTGGTGAGAAAATGAAATACGTTAAAGCTCTATACATTGACACCCTCGGACAACAAGCACGCAATGATCAGACTATTGGCGGCGCCTCCAGTCTAGACCAGCAGACTTGTCGCGAACCCGCCGCAGTCACAGAGGACTCGCTTATGATTCCTTCGCTATCCGTCACTAGGCTCGACACCACGGGATGTTGTGCATGTGTGTGCAGCATCGACGACGTGGCGTAATCACACCACCGAAGATTTACACTATACGCGAACCCATTTGGACATAACATATCTTAGACATGAGAGAACGAACGCAAGCATCTTGTCCACAGATCGAAGCAGTTACCAGATAGAGCAGTGAAACGCATTCGTGGTCACTGCCCAAATGGTTCAAAGGCTACGCTGCATAGTCGACTGCACACTCGCGCGTAAACGTATCCGTTTTGGTTCTGGTGTCTGGGCTATAGTTCGAAGGAATAGCATGCTGGCGGTCGTAACCAGGAGATTGGAACGTGGCGATCATCGCATCGTAACCCGGTGCTTGGGAGCCTAATCGGTAACTTTCCCCAGATTCTGGCTTTCAAATAGTACTCTCCGATGAGCATCGCGGTTTCACTTTAGTGACCGAGGTCCCAAAACTCAGTCCCTCAAGCTACCAACACCAAGCTATCAGCTTCGCGCATGCATCCAACATGTGTGCCACGAATAGCTCAGGGTGTAGCCTAGAAGGCTTCACGACCACGAGAACTCGGTTGCTGTCACCAATCGTAACTGGTACATGAAAAGACGAGCCGAGGCACTCTAACAGACCTCAATAAACTGTTCCGACATTTACTCGTTGGGCGCTGAACATCAGACGACTCCAAGAATCCCTTTCACACCCACGAGATTATGATTTTGCAGTTCTGCCAATGAGCTGGCCGACGAGCGAACATGTTCCGAGGCAACGCGCTGCCAGACCGAGCGGCCAAGGAGCTGGGTAAACCTAAACGCAAGCCACAAGCAAGATGAGACGCACGGATAGGTAGACTCAGAACCCGGGCGGGGAAAGACTCGCTTCCACCTTCCTGACTGGCTATGCGTGGAAGGTGAATTAACAATGTACCGGTCTTAACTTTCACTCGACAGCTCTCGCATTCAATGGGGTCGTGAAGTACGTAATCCTGTGCCGCTCAGGCTTCACTAGCATCGTTGCCTGGCAATAAAATACTCTCAGTTCTTCAAAACATACAACTTCAGTCACTTGATAGCCTCTTACCGCCTCCTCGGTGGCTTTAGTTCACATTTCTCTCCAGCTCCCGTCTTCCGAAAATACATCGCACACCTGCCTTTGTCATCCTGCATCTTCCATTCCTTGACTGTCACCTCATGGACCAGGTGTAGTAGACCCAACCTCGCCGTAATCCTGCCTTCTGCTGGATCAAAGACATCGGTGAACTTGATGGGATCTGAGTACCAGAAATGTGGTTCTTCCAAGACATCGACCCAGTCAAACAGTGGAAACAGCTCGGGTCGGAGGATGTTGACATCTACCTGTTAGATACAGGTGTTGACGTCGAAACGCAGAAACATGATCTCGTCACTGCTCACGACAAAGCCATAGCTTGTGCTGGTCTTGAGCATACGCCAAGCTATATCTCCTATGACAACAGTCAGCAAGTGTTGCCGTGGGAGAACAATTGACCTACCCAATACGCTTCTCAGACTTCCCCAAGAGTTCTTGGCCGCCTCCTCAACCGCCCATGTCAACGCTCCGGGTCTTCCTCCTAGATACTCCACATGGCCGATCAGTCTCGACTTCGACTCTAGGGCTTGTCCCACGGCTTCGCGCGAAACCAGAATCTAGGTTTGACTTTGCTGTACGATCCAGCCTTTCGAAGGAAGATGCGCTCTGGTTGCTTGTACGCATCCAGTTGCTTCATCGTCCACGTAGTGAGCATTTTGTTGTAGACAATCTCCACAATATCCGCTACCTCATGCCGAAACTTTTCTTCCAGTTTCGCAGGGCCTGTATTATCTTCGCCAGCAGTGTTGTCTTCACCGGCAGTGTTATCTTCGCCACTAGCATCATTTTTGCTGGCAGTATTGTGTTTACCTGCGGTATTGTATTCGCTGGTAGTGTGATTCTCGCCCTCGGTGGTCGCTGCGGACCGCGACTCGTCCAATTCGCACTCTTTGAGTTCATCGAAAACTCTCTTGCACCCATCACTCTCCCAATGGTCTGTTACGTTTCGCTGGTAGTGTTTCCAGTGATGTAGATAGCCGAGGTACCAACGTCGTCGCGCGTTGGCAGGTAGGAAAAGCGCCTCGACTGGTTCGGCTTCAGGCAGGTGGTGTGGACTAATTGGTTGAAGCATCGCTGATCGAAAGCTTGACGGTGCTATGTTTAAGGCTTTTTCGTCTGAGGGCTTCATTTCATGTAACGTGGTGTCGTGCATAGATAGTGATGGACGAGATAACGATGGATGCTGTGCACTGTGATGACCAACAATACTTGTAAGGAGTATACATAGACATGATGCTCGCACCGAACTGAGGGTGTAGTTACCTAGTCAAACAGGGTTGTTCGCAATCGCCGTGTTGTTAATTCACGGTTTCCAGGTTCAGAATTTCTACGTAACGGTGTAGCAGTCACATTGCGATTGCGGCTGCTCTTATTCTCTATAGAGCAGAGTTCCTGCTGTGCACGATTTTCTGCATCTAAAGAGAGGGGTTTCTCCCTCATCTTCTATCGTTCGCTGCGTCGTCGACAAGTTGATAGGATCACATGGTCTCCTGCAGCAACATCGATAACCTGACGGCTGAAAGACGTAGTGCTATAAGTGAAGGTATATCCGATACGAGAGAATCTTGAGATGATGGAGCTTTAGATGTTTGTGCTATGTGAAGCAAGACCAGAAAGCAAGAAATATCGATGCGAACCCAATGATCTAAGGATGTGAGGCCATCGTACATGAACAAAACTTTGGGGAAGGCACTTGATGCTAACACCTTCCAAGAAAGATATGTGGCGATGGAAGAAGCTCTGGGGTGAGCCCTCACGCCCATTGTATGGGGCTTTCGTGGACGATACACGTTTCGGAAGTACCTCATACACCCACTTGGTACGATTATATGCTATCTCCTTACCTTAGGTCTGCAGCATGAGGTACGACATGGGCTCTAGGGCTTGCAGAAGAGTGTCAAGCTAGATATAGGCGTGCAACCCAACCAGAGGAGTATGCCGCCTTTAGGTTTGACTGTTGCCCGATTGGTGTAGACGTGCAACTTAACCTTCTTCCATGTATCTCGATATGGTGCCAACTCCGTTATGCTTCACCCGGTATAGGGAAGCAAAGTAACAATGCAAAATTACAGCAGGCGATCGCAATACTGACCAATTACTGTAGAGTAGATGACAATGGCAACAAGTCATGAGCTTCGAATGAGAGAGGGAGAAAGGATGGCAACTTTAGCCGAACTCCCGCTGTCCCACTATGACACCATCGTGCCGAACTCCACCTCCCCATCCCAGCTTGCGCAGCCTGACATCCTGCTTACTACAACAACCCGCAACATGTCCTCCACATTTGTCGATCAAATCGCTCGTGCACCGACTACTTCTATTGACTATTCCACCACGTGAAGCATACAATGTACGCGCTGACACTAGCCGGAATTCCCATCTCCATTGGCGCCAACGAAGCGGTACACCAACAGCGGCTGCTAGACGAAGAAGCAGAAAGTGATGAGCGCCAAGAAGAGTTCTACCTAGATGTTTTCTGTGATGCGAAGAGTAGGAAGAGAGATGAGGTACATGGCGCGATTGTAGTATTGAAGGACGGAAAGGTATATGCCTACAACTATCTCTCCATGTACTAGGCTGACAAGTCTATAGATACGACTCTGGCCCAAAGACGCAGGCACAGGATTGCCAAAGCCCGGTCCGAACGATGAGCCTTCACCACATCCCTTTACCGGATTCTATCTACCTTTTCCGTCTTCCGATCTACCGCACCGTCCCATGCCCGCGGCACCAGTCCTGGGTCTCGTCAGTACCCTACCACCCTCACCACCTGCATCGCCCGCTTCATCTGCGCCCTCTACGCCGTCTCCTACGCCTTCCAAAGCACCCTTGGAACCTGCAAAGCCTAAGCTCAACTGGCTCTATGCTGACAACACGACGCGCGAATTGCGTTACGGTCCACGTTCAGAAGCAAAGAAACACACAGTCGGCCCTTGGGACTGGACGGATGATGAACAGGGATTGACGTTGGATGGGGAAGAGTGTCTTGTTGCTGTGGAAGAGGAGAGGGGTGGGTATGGCTGGGCTGTGTACTGGGATCGGGAAGACGATTGTTTGAAGGAGCAAGGGATGGGGAAGGATAAACGGGTACTGAGGTGTAGCTTGGAAAGGAGACTAGTGGAAGAGCAGAGGGTTAAGGGATTGGACGAAGACTGATGCTGCTGGCATAGATACCGAGCTCATTATTGTACTGTTTCAAGTGCTTTTTGGATGATTTTAATGGCGTCCTTGGTATAATTATATGCCTCCTCATATTCACCATTCACCATTCCTTTCGTGAAACGCAGTGAGCGCGACACTAAACTTGCGTGAAAGAACGCGAACTCAACGCGCTATGATTGGTTGCGGGCGATCTTTTAGTGAGCGGGGAAACGCGTGCAGGGATCCCACGTGTCAGAGCCTCGTTGCCGGGCAGACGCAGGGAAATCAACACAACATCAAATACACGCCGTGCCTGCATTAGACTCGCTGTCTCCCGCACCCTCCCGCCTCCTTGGACATCAGCACAAAACAAGTCTACATCACGCCCGCCTACCTTTTTCTTGACGCTGGCAGACGGCTCCGGTGTTTACCACTTTCTCCTCCATCGGAAAGCAACTGTTACCCCACTGCATCCAGTGACTTCGTGGCAGAACGTGCATATACGCAACATAACCGCTTCGACGACTTGATTCGATATCAGCACAGATAAGATGGCGCTTTCATCAAATGGACGTGGAAATGGTGCAAACGCAAACGTAGCTCAGCGGTCAGTCATCCCATCTTCAACCAGTTCAGAGTCGACTGCTCGCTTCATGTCGACGCACTGATCCATCATCCGGTCTATATGCTGACTACCTGTTAGTCTCCAAAAGGAGCTCATGGACATTATGACCAAGCCCACGCCCGGCATAACCGCGTTTCCTGACGACGAGAACATGACCGTGTGGACCGCCACAATCGACGGCCCGGCCGACACACCCTACGCCAACCTCGTCTTCAAGCTGTCCATGGAGTTTGCCAACAACTACCCCTACAGCCCACCCACCGTCCTTTACAAGACACCCATCTACCACCCTAATGTCGACTTCTCGGGCCGCATCTGTCTGGACATCTTGAAGGACAAATGGAGCGCCATCTACAACATTACGACTGTCCTGTTGAGTCTCCAGAGCTTATTGGGAGAGCCGAACAAGTGAGTAGACAAAGAGTCTTGTGCCAACGCTTACCTTCAAGTGTGCTGACAACGAAACAGCTCGAGTCCGCTCAATGGCCAGGCCGCAGAGCTCTGGGACAAAGACCCCGCCGAGTACAAGCGCCTTGTTCTTGCCCGCCACAAGGCACCTGAGGAACTGGACGCCTGAGTGCCTTCGCCGCATCCATTTCGATCCGACGGTGCCTCACGGCTCGGTGCGTCTGACATTCGGTCCGGCACGCGCCTGACGGCACAGTCGTTGCGCATCTTCAGCAAGGCGTTGGGCGCAGGCTAAATTCTTGTCGTCATCTTTCGACGACATGCGCCTGGAACTCAGCGATCGGATTATGAAACGAATTTTGCTTTTTTGGTAACTCTTGGTGGCACGAAAAGGCTTGTAATGTCGGCTTGTGCGCCCCAAGGCTGAGTCCGCACTCAAGATAATGAGGGGACTTGACGTTCCGGAATGTCTTTTGGCCTTTGGCATCGAGTTGCACCAGGCGCTTTGTATTAGTTCGCATTGCAATGGCGTTGGATAGTGTTAGAAGATGGTTACAGTGGTTGACACTGATGTCTTGCCCGTTACGTCTCCAAAGTACACGAATACCTACAACGAATCTTCGACTCATGACAGGCCTTCCTTGTTGCCCATGTTCGGTTGAGTGACGTAGCAGTACCATGCAGCAAGTGGCTGCTTATCACACCACCATCTTCAGCCAACATCTTAACGTGCGAAAAATCCGTAAAATCTATCGAGAACACAAGTTTCCATTCGGAGACAAATTGAATTCAAGGCAAATAGTAACTGCTCGCGTGCGCAAAACTTGGCGACCTCGCGCCTCCAGCCCAACGACGGTGGCCTTGCCAGCGAGATGGCCTCGCCCCACGCCACTGCCGCTCAACGTGGGATCAGGACCGGGGTTATGCACCTTCGGAGTTTGTCCTTGCGCCAACACGCCCACGCGCTCAGCGCCGCCGCCAGGGCCCGACCTGCGCATCAGTTGATCACCTTACATTCGCCGATCAGGTCATATAGTCCTGGTTTGCTTTTCCGGATTTGCAAAGCCTCCAGACGAACAGTGAAACTTGGGTACACCGTATAGTGATGAAGGTAGACGGCGGACTTCCAGCGTTTACGACGATTAAGCTATGTGATGCGTTATGGACTTCTTAATAGAGATTAGATAGGTCAGGGCGCGTGCATGATGGCGTTCCGAGATGGTGTTGTGGCAGTGAGCTTGGGAGGCTGGGAAAACTCGGCCTTGGGAACGCTGAATTGGAAGGTCTGAGTGAGACGCCATGAATTCCGCCGCAATTATTGAGGCAGACCAAAAGTCTATAGGTTGGCACGAGTAATAAGGCACATCAGCGCAAGGCTGAGGTGGCTGTCGCTATCCGGTGCCCAATCTCCCGAAGCCTCGTATGCGTCGCGCGCGTAGCCAGGAAATGATACGGACCTGCAGCCATGTAGCAGAAGAGTAACCTGCGACTGTGCTGACGTAGTCTTCATTGCCGATTCTTTTCGCTAAGCCGAGACTTCCTATGTTAATAATTCTTCATACAGTAAAGGGGTAATTCCAGATCCCGTCATGGATGATATGTGCGGCTTTCAGTGCCGCAAGATCGCGGAGAAAAGTAAAGTGATTTTGCGGAGCGGGTATCAGCCTCATTTGTCAAGGATGAAGAATAGATCCGATGGTGGACACGCCCGGTTTGAGCGGGTAACACAAATTAAGCGGAAAGCGAATACTCAATCTCCCCAGTACAGTCACCTGCACACTTGTATACTCTCTGAACGAGATTTGGGATATTTGTTTTGAAGGGCTAGATCGGTGGTTTGCAGTCTCGATCTCAGAGTTGCAATGCGTTGCTTTTCGAGACAACGTTGCACGAACGATGGGCAAACTCATCGAAAAGCAACAGCACTGACATCGTTGTACGCACTTTCCATAGAGATTTGATGATCTTGTGACGGAAGCTTGTGGTACCTCATCTATGTACCCCGCCATGGACTCGCAATGGCAATATCGCCAAAAGACGGGGTCAGGGGTGCAGATATTATACCTCGGATACCTTCCAGAACGCGGAAGCTCTCCATATTGGAAGGCACTCTGCATAACCGGTGGGTTTGGAAGCCATGGCTGATCTATGTCGATCCGATAACATCAACGGTTCGCATGGTTTGCTCGCTGTGGTTTTCTAAGGTAAGCAACATAGTCAAGCGATACGGATTGTGTATGCAGGTCAGCGCTGATATTGCTGCAGGTGCTCGGGAAGGTCAGAGGCAACCATGAATACACGCTGCTCGTCGGTCTGCAGCCGTCGTTACTCATGCAGAGGTCGAGTAACCTGTTCGCTCACGCATTCGGTTATGGTTGGTGGCCGCCGAACCGGACGCGAGGTTCCGATGCGGATGGATTCTAGTCCTTGGTTTGGTGTCTTCCATATCGCTTGACGCTGCAGCCGACGGCACTCTACGAATCATAGAATCGGGCCTGCCTGCTGGCGCACGCTCGTTGGAATGGTTCGTCGTAGTCGCAAGACTGTGGCTGACTGCTAGAGGTGGGGTGTTGAGGAAGGATGGCATGACTCGCATGGAAACTTTGTCGAGCAGAGTAATCAGGAAAGAAGTTGATATGAGACACTCATGAAAGCTTGCGCAGTTGCTCGTATTTGCAAAGTCGATGATGCTGTGGTAGCTTTCATAAGTGAGTCGTTCGACAAAGCAAGCTCCCCACTCGCGGTGGATGGTTCCGCAGACACCAAAATAGGTCAGGCTTGGATGACCCTGTTATGGCGCCTCCCGATGAAGCTGATCTAACCAGCACCGAACCCGCCACGCCGGATGACAGCGCGGGTGACGCGATGCCCCCAACCAAAAGCCACAACCCGTGAGGTTTCTTTGTGGTCAGGCGATGCGCCTTGGTGGATGAGAAAGCCTCACTGACAAGATTAAGAAGGCAATTGCAGGCCAACGTGAGGCATGGCAATGCTCTGGGCTCAAACACAGACAGGGCAGGTCGGATTCGAAACAGGTACAGCACATACCCTACCCTGCCTGGAGCTCCCGGCTCCCAAATTCCGCGCCCGTCGTTTTTAAACGCATAGCCATTTGCTGCCCGCAGTTCTGCCACGAGTGATGGTGGGCCCGCCCAGGCTTGCCAGACTCAGCACACCGTGCAGCGTCGGTCGGTCAGCGTGTTGGCATATGGCGCAGTACTGGAGCTTCAAGACTCGAGTCGAAAACTAGCCGTCTATGTTTTTTTGAATGTAGTGAAGACTGAAGCGTGTTGTGAAGAGGATGGCTGTTTTAATAAAACGAAATGGGACCAGCGGGCGTGTATGGCAATGCCTTGCAGCGGCCACAGATTGAGGTAGCACGAGGTACCTTGCAAGCGGGCCGCCGCTGGATTTGGCACCCTGAAGCGTAATCGTGCTATGCCTCGACCGCCCTGGTCGGCACCACCGCCCTCTGAGGAATGCGAGCTCGCCCAACATTACAACCCGCTCAGCTTCCGTCGAGCCTACCACTCTCTATTGTCGTGTGTGATTGCACTGGATTGTTGTTGCAATAGTATTGTCTGGTTCTCCCAGCCTTTGGTCCTCTGCGCGACAACCAATCGTTTCATCACCGTACCTTGATATCCGTGCACGCTTGCTCGCTGGATTCCGGGCGCGCTATGACATTGACAGTCTGACCTGTCTGACCTGTCTGACGGTCCTCCGAGAGCGCCCTTTGTTCGTTCCTTCGTCCTCCTCGAACCTACCAACGCCTCACCCAAACACCAGAGACCTCTGTGACAGGCCTCTGCCTCGTACCCGGCAGCACTGCTTGCTCTCCGCTCAGTGCCTGGGTGCTCTCTCCATGCATTGCCTCTCCTAGCAACATCTGGGTGCGAGCTTCACGCCTGTTCCACCTCTTTCCATAATATAGACGGCCAGCGATACCAACATGGCGACCTCGATGCTTCCCTCGGCGGGTATTGCCCTTGTCGGGGCGCCGGATAGCGACGCCGGACTTAAGGACGGCAAACAAGCGCCTGTGCAGGCCATGCAGGTGGACATTACCCAAGACATTGTCGACGAGCTCCTAGAAAGCGCCAGGAGCGGGAAACCGCCGCAGATAATCTTCGGACGGACTCCTGTATGTGTGCACACTCGATGTTATGCTCCTTGTCATGAGTGGTTCGACTTGGGGGTTGGGGAAGGCGCGAGCTGGGCTAACCACAACAACAGCAACTCAAGTACGGCGACAAAACACACATGCTGCAGAGCAGCACCGAACTTCACCGATACGAATTGTACAAGTCGAGCGGGACTGGCGGCGATGGCAGCCTCGAGTTTGCGGGCTTGATCAACCACGGCCTCTTGGTCCACAAGGCGGAAGATGTGACGGCAGGCGTAGACTCGGCGCTGGAGCAGCTCAGGAGTAACATGGCAGCGATATCAGAGTTCAAGGAAGCCAACAAGTATGCCTCCCCGGTGTTCCCATGGCTGCCCACGATCTTTGGCATATCCAGTCGAGAGACTCGAGCACCCCTGTCGCAGATGGTTGCCATGTTGAAACCATGTTGTGTATACCAGAACTGACAAAGATTGTTGCAGAACCATTGTCGGCGACGCTGCTCCCGGGCGCACACCAGCCCATCGTCGCTTCCCTTCGACGGGCTTCAAGGCGTCGCACCTCGCTCCTTCCATGATGGGCTCGCCGCTGCTCGGCGCTCCTTCCTCGCCCATGCACAAGCGGCCACCGACTTCGCAGCCGAGCAACAGCCATGACATGATTGTCAGCGCCCTCCGAGTTCCCATCATCCACCTCCTGGCCCGCGAGCCAGCCACCGAGGCCTCTCTCGCCGCCACCTGCCGTACATCTCTCGCCATCATAAAGGACGTTTTGCCCAAGATAGCCAAACGCTCCACGGCCGATGCAGACAAGTGGCAGCTGACAGACAAGTCGTTTCGTGAGGTGAACCCCTTCAAGTTCCCCTACCAGAGCGCCGAGCACCGACAACAAGCCATTGATGGCGCAATCAAATCGTTTGACCGCCAACGGCTGGCTAAGGACGACAAACTATGGCAGATTCTGCTTCCTCATGACCAGAGAGGCCAAGGCATATGCCTCTCACGTTCGACAGTGAAGGCGCCAGAAGCCAAGCCCAAAGCCAAAGCGAGCACGCCAATGCACAAGATATCCGACCTCACCAAGAAGAAGCCTGTCGCAAAGAAGGCTGCTGATAAGCCTGCGGTTGAGAAGAAGCCCAAGGTCGCAAAGGAACCAGAAATCAAGCCCAAGTCGTCGATCAAGGAGAAATACTTGGCTCGTGAGAAGGAGAAGGAGAAGGAGAAGGAGAGAGAGAAAGAGAAAGCAGCGGTGAACGTGAAAGAGGTCAAGGAAGAACCCACGATAGCTACTGCTGCCACCACATCCACACCTTCAAGCTCGACTCGACCTGTCGCACCTTCCAAGCCCAACACACCTGCGACTGACGCCTCCAAGATTCGTACCAAGAAAGCACCTGCTCCAGAAGGCAACATGAACCCACGTGCCAAGCCCAAGATGTCTGGCCGCGATTCACAAAGGGACCGCCCTACCAACAGGCCCTTCAAGCCTACCATGCCTGTCAACACCAAGCCGAAGAACCCTTCACCGCTTTCGGCTTCACCGCCTGTCAACGCCAGCGACTTCGAGGATTCGCACCCAGTTCACAAGGCTCTTGCTGCGGCTCCTTCGCCGGCCAAATCCGCTGCCGGCAACTCGGACAGTTCGTTGAAGCGCAAGGCCAACAACATCGACAGCGACATCCACAACCATTTAGCTGTGAAGAAGCAGCACGTTGACCGTCCGACCCCGACTCACACACCCTCGCATACCAATGGCAAGGCCACTGGCTCTACGCCCTCCAGCACTAGCTCCCTGAAGCGCAAGTCCGACGACTCATCCTCTTCCAATACTCCCACTACCGCGCCCAAGGTCCGTAAGGTTGCCAACATCGACACTGGCCTCGCTTCGCGTTACCATCACAATAACCCTCGCGCATCTCCAGGCGCTTCATCAACTTCGACTACCTCACCCTCGATGCCCAGCTTGAGTTTCCGACAAACAGTCGAGCTCTCGCAGAAGTTCCAGAAGTACTACAAGAGATACGAAGAGCTGTACTGGCAGCTGACCGAAGCGGAGAAGCCCCCGACCGAGGCGCAGAGGAATGATCTCCTAAAGATGCACAAAAAGCTTGAGGAGATGAAGAGAGAGATCAAGGCTGGTGCCGGCGTGCACCGATGAAGACTCACGCCACCCTGTCGTCCACGACGCTGCGCCTAGTGCGCGCATGATTTACTACAGTACAGCTTGCATATATACCCACGGCCTACCAGTCCCATAAGCATGGCGACGATTTGCATACCCCAAAATGGTGTTTTGGATCTTTCCTACCAACGGCGTTTGTGCGGCAAGACTAGTGAAGGGTGCATTTGGGATACGGTGTTCATGCATAGTTATTGCTTTTCTACGTCTATCAATACGTACAGGTCGCTTACGATCGATCGCTCACTACATCCACGACCGCTATGAGGTTTTAATGCCGTTGGTCACGTAAAATAGTTGTTTACAACCTCCGCATCAGTATAGCATCTGTATCTCGAATACTCACGAATCAATGCTGTCTTACACAAATCATCCACTTTGTTCCTACTGATTTTCGCTGTCGCATCGTAGAATCTAGATCAGCGCATGCCGATCGCTGCTCCGGGGCCCGCAACTCGGCAAACCTATGCGGCGGCTACGATGGTGTAACAGCCGATCGCGCACCCCCATAACTTGAGATCTGCGGCAGCTACATCCCTGCCAAACGTCATCAACCCAGCCCTACGCGCTAAATCTCCGCTTTAGCACTTTCTTGACGCCATCTTGAGCACAACATTCTACGAATCATCAATTAAAGATATTCTTGCTCTCGTCTTTCCTCATGCGCTTACTACGGAATCTCATCTCCAACTTTACACGTACAGCTCCGAAACGCGACTTTGCTCACGTCCACGACGTACAGATCAAGTGGGAAAGAACGCCGGTACAGAACGGGAAAAAGCAACAACAAGAAGAAGAAGCTGGCAGTATGTCTTTGAACGGTATGTATATGATACCATCGAGTATTCGGGGAGCAGTGTGCCAGGCCCGCGCACTAGACAACCGAGACGCTTGGGGCCTAAACGGTTATGCGATGTCCGCATCCTGTTCATTTGCGTGAAACAGTTTCGTCACTGGACCAGAGATCTCCAGGCTCGCGTTTCAGCATCCCCAACGTCGTGCCGTTCATGCATTGCTACAAAGGAAGCTAGGGGCTGTTTGCGATCTTTACGATGAACGAACGAACTACAAGGGTCATCGACCGATGCCCAGAACACAGTAACTAACACTCCACACCAGTCTTCAAGCAACCCCTCGCGCTCCATTCTACACAGCCCTTGACTGGCTTCACCCGCTCAGGCTACTGCGAAGTCCCCGCTTCAGACGTCGGTAACCACGCCATCGCAGGTATCGTGTCGAAAGAGTTCCTTGACTTCTCTGCCGCACGCGGTAACGATTTGCGTCAAGTGGGACTTACAGATGGCTGCAAATGGTGTCTCTGTGTGAACAGGTGGAAGGAGGCTTTTGATGCTAGGACGGGCATGGATGATAAGAAGGTGCCCAAGGTTGTTATGAAGGCGACGAATGAACAGGCGTTGAAGGGTGTGAGTATGGATGATTTGAAGGCTTTTGCTGTGGATAAAGAGTAAGGGGGGTTGGAGGAAGTTGTCTAGGACTCACGCCCAGCGCTGCCGAATGACATTGCAAGGGTGTAGAGCAGAGAGCAGACACCATGTCTAGACGAAGCAAGAAGTACAGCTGGTGCGGAGATAGAGTTGGTAAGAAGGGAATCTTATTTTGTAAATTTTCAATCTAGAGTAACGCGTACCGCCAGTATGTTGATGTTGAGTTCCTACTCAAGCCTTCGAGATCTGTTGTTGAGTATAGGCCCGCGTCTGCATTAGGGCTTCACTATGTGCACCGGTATAATACAACAGGCTAATACGTTACAATCCCTCCAACTACCAAACCGTTTGCTGGTTTCGTCTCTTCTCCATCTCCTCCATCCCCGCACCAACCATCTCACTTACATGTGTCCTACTGCAACTGACGCTCTGTTATCTCTACCACATCTCTTTCTTCGCTGCTAGTATCTGCTTCCGAGTCGGTGGGGATGGTAGCGATAGTGTTCGTCGTGTTGGTGGAGATGGCGTTAATCGAGATGAGATACAGGTCTCTTTTTCGTTTTCCCCCTAACTTCCCCGCTAGCCTAACTGCCTTGTAATATAGTTTTGCCGTGACCTTGCAGGCCTTGCGATGGGAATGTTTTTCGCATACATAGTACATGTCTTTTTTGAAGTTGAGGTCGATTTTCTTATAGAGTGCCTACAAAACCAAGAGTATCAGTTGTAAATATCATAACGAAGTGAGGATGTGGAATGTAAAGGATGAGGACGAACGAGAAGGAGTGACGAAATGGAAAAGGGGAAGCAACACGAAGGAACCTACTTTAGTCAACCTCTGCTCTCTCCAAAAATTCCTATACGCAAAGTCGTGTCGGATACATGCCGGTTTGACTGGTCCATTTTTATTAGCTGACTACTACGTCCCTAGACATATCAAAGATCAACAAAGTTTCGAGACAGTCAGACTTACAGTCCCAACCAAACGGTGAATCATCAACACCAGTACAGGCATCGGATGTCCAATCCAAATCCGTGTAACCGTTGTCTCCCACATGCCTGTTCCACATATCCATGAAGTCTGCAAGGGAATAGCCGAAGACCTGAAATGTTCGTGTACAAAGTCAGCCTATGTTTCACATGTAATTTGTCCATGGCTCTACTTACCATGCGGTTTACTAACATGGACTCAGGTGAGAGATTTTTCTCGATTACGGGTTGGCTTTTATCCTTGTGAGCGATTGCAAGGGGGAGAATCCAACATGTAAGTGCGAGGAGACATGGGACGAATATGTTGAATGGTCTCATTGTGGAGAATGGAGGGCAGGGAAGAAGCGGGCAAGATGGAGAGTATAATGGGTATGGTCTGGGGAGATGAGGGGCGGCCCTTAGATATGGTGTGTGTGAATGAGAGAGAGAGTTGTGGAAGCAACGAAGACACTGTGCTGCGCTTTTTATATAACACAGTCGCGGTGTACGCGTATTTGCGAAGCAATACTGTGGTTGTCATCCACTTTATCCACTCCATCCTGTGGTACTTAGATACCCCGTTAACGATAAACCACTCATGACTTTCGCAATCCATACGCTCCACATGCAATAGGAGGCTCTCGAATAAGAACCAATGCAAATTCAAGTAACTAACTCTTGAGCGTTCATCTAGAGATAACGGATCAGAAATTATACAAATTCTATTACAATGTCATGCGACCCAAGAAAATACATATTGCGCCAGCCGGATAATGCCCATCGCTAATGCCGAGGAAAATGATGATAAAGCGACCCAACATCCCCAGAACCTAAGAATTACGACTATCAAAACGGCAGCGTAGCTCCAGTAATCCCATTGCCTGCCGTTCCGTGTTGCTGCATCCCATACTCAACCGACCAACAAACTTTTGACTCCACTGCCGACCCAAACCAAACTTCTCGCAGCAAGTAAGCCAGGTCCAGCATAAGCAGGTGGGCCAATTCCCTTGAGTCCACCCAACCCTCTAACCTCCAAGTCTCCAGCAACAGGAACATTGGTCCTACCCTTTTGTAGAATCGCAAAACGAAGCAGTACCTCCAGACACGTTATACAGATACTCAGCACAATGAGTGCAATAACAATCCACGTAATCTTGGTCATCTTCTTATCGCTGATGGAGTCGGACAGTATCTCACCCAAATCCAAGAAGACCTGGCAGCGCTCGTTGAGAACTTGGATGCGGGGTTTGATTTCGAGGTATTCGCGGACGGCGGTATATAGTGGATGGAGGGTGGGCTCAGAGTCCCAGAAGAAGCTTGGAGTGTCGAGCATATTCGATGCTAGGAGGGTCGTTAGTCATTGGTGCGTTATGAGAGGTGGCTGGATACGTACATAGGTTTACTTCCACACGGCTGGTGAAGAGCTGTCCAATCATCTTGACCACGTCTGTCCTTCCCATACCCAATTTGCCCGTCAACGCTAAGCGTTTTGGTACGTATTGCGCAGCAAGCATGGTTCGGCTCATGCCTTCCTCGAAGAGACTTAGTTTGGTGCTCTGCGCAATGGCGTGGCTCATGGCTAACTTGATCATGTGGTCTCCGCTTTTGAGGGTGATCATATCATTGTACACACGTGGACGCTGGATTTCCGGGTTGTACTCGAAATGAAACTCTTCAGTTTCAAAGTCGGACTCGGGCAAGGGTCTTGTCGCAATGGAAATGCCGGTAGCGGTGGCCGAGAAGGTAAGATCGGCCAGAATGTCCTTCTCCTGCTTCTCGGTAAAATTCCAAAAGACTACTATGCCATATGAAAAGACGAACATTTCGCCAAAGGTCAAAGCGTTGGGCGCAATTCTTGAGTTCTCGGTCGAGTCTCGGCGGTCGTGCATGCCGTCCCAGGGTTGGTCGAGCTCGTGGTCGTCGCGAACGTAGTAGGTCTCCTCATCGCCAAAGTAGCCTTCGTGGTGATCGCGCTGCTCGTTGCGCTCAATTTCTTCGTCTAGCACCGTCTTTCCACCCGGGCTCTTGAGCGCAGGGCTACTGCGGACTCGGTAGCCGTCGCTCCCCGGCAGCAGCGGGAGATGGTATACGGTGTAGAGGCAGTCGTCGTATAGCTTGGTGCGCGCATTGTGCGTATCCTTTACAAATTGGGCAGTGCTCTTCATCTTGTAGGCTTGGGCGGTGCAGTAGGCGGTGACGCGCGAGAGCTTATCCGTCCTCTTTGCTTTGGGCAGCCGCTCTGCATAGCTTTTGTCGTTTGGACCGCCTTTGGGTGTCCGTCGCGCGAGGTCTTCGTCTGTGGGCGGACCTTCGTATTCGTCTTCGTCAAAGTCTCCCTTTTCATCGTCCTCCTGTCCTTCTGTCTCGGGCAGAAGGACGAGCTTTTCGCTGAGCTTGCTTGATCGCGTCGGCATGTGCTGGGGTATCAGGCGGCCGGAGAGCCTGGGATCGAGCGGATGTCTTCCGCTGGGAGTGCGCGTGTGCATCATGGGCCGGTGGCCAGGTGGGCCGCGTCGCTGTTGTTGCGAGGGAATGTCGGAAGCGTACTGCAGGATGTTGTCTACCGAGATCAATCGCGCGCCCGTAGCTTGTCTCTGTCCAGCACCTGGTCGTTGAGGTGCTCGAGGTGCAGTGTCACGGGTATCGGTCATGAGCACAGTCGGCCCTCTCTTGCTCTTAGCAGTTGGTCCGCTCATTTTGCTGGTTGCTGCTATCCACTGCACTAGTGGCAGTAGTTGGAAGAAAGGTTGGCACTGCGAATGTCGCGATTACAAGCAATTGAGAGACCAAGGAGCTTCTTGTGGATGTGTGACAATGGGCTTTGGTAGGTATACTACAGACTGCGGCTGTTGCGGCGCGTCTTTGGCCGATGATGGACGTTGAGGTACAATTCGACGTCGTCAAACCCGGCCGCGGTTAACGTCATTGCGCCTTGGCGTGCATGCAGCGTTGCAGCTCGACTCCACATGCTAACGGCTCGCCAAACGTCAATCAGGGGTGCATACATCTTGCGCTTGACTATTTTCACATGTCATGCTGGTACTGTTGAAGATGAATATCGTCTATTGGGTGTTATATCTCGTTGGAGACTCGCTGTTGGATGTCTCATAAAAACGCTCAAGCGCCCAAACACCATGCTCCAGGCTGAGAACAGCCGTCCGTAACTAGAACATGTCCAATTCAAGTCTCGGTTCAAAAACAAAAGAAAGCCTGCTGTAGGTCGGTGGCGACGAAGCGAGGGGGTATCTTCTCCATGTCCCCGCTGGTCTTGAATTACCTCCGCGCTTCTCCATCTGCCGCCTCCGGGATTGCTCCCATTTTGTGCAGCTGACAACGCCAAACAATAGACAAACATTACATTCGATAACAAAAAACAAAGAGACCATGTAACCGCCCTCAATCACAGGCGCTTACCAGGTACGAATATGAAGAGGCAGCAGATAGCTACCGTGACGGCCAAGAACATAACCAGGACAGTGAGCGAGCGCCTGTTAAGCGTCTTCTTCACAAAAGGTTCCCTAATCTTGTTGAAGTCAAAGAAAGTGTACTCGCTGTATCCGGCAAGGGCGATGATGGGGTCGAGCATGTACTGGTGTGTGAAGATGAGATAGATAGCGATCGTAAATGGAAGGATGATCTGCGTATGACGTTAGTTAATATTCCTGACTAAACAGCGGGGGACCACATACCCAGCAACGCGTTGCTCTTGACTTGTCCAAGAAGATGAGAATGAAGGAAGTCCACACAGCGGCGAAGAAGCTGATCAACCCTACGATGAGACGTAGCATCATGCTCTGGGGAACGAGGTTGCCAAGACCCTTATTCTGTAAGAAGCCTGGATATGCGTCGCGCTCCATAGCTTGAAAGACGTAGTCTTTGGCATTGTCGAAGAGTTCAGGATCTGCACGTTGCTCCGTTCCCTCAATGGCCTCTTGAACCTCGGCGAGGATGCTCTGAGGGATGATGATTTCTCTCTCTGACCCAGGAAGCAAGTACGTGTACAGAATCTTCTCCGCCGATGCACGCAAATCCTCCCTCCGTGGTTGTGAGTTGTCAAGGGACGAGTTCTGGCCGGGCGAGCTCGAATCACCTGGGGTATCTAGCAAGTTCAGGCTTGGACGCGGGAACTCTCGGCTCTGGTTGCTGCCCTGACTGTTCTGTGGCGAGTGGTTGCGGCTTGGTCGGTCGGAACGAAGAAAGGCGGACAAGCGCTGGTCAGACATGTTGTCGGCTTTCTCGTTAGAGGGGCCTTCTCCAGCGTTGTCCAATATGTAGGACGAACGCTTGCTTTTAACCTCAAGATCTGGCGTCTCCTCAATCATACTCCTGTGCAGCCGTCGCACATAGAGCCGGCATAGCTGCAGGTGTTGCGATACATCGAGCCTGGTGGCTGTTAGTTTCTTCCGCGATCCCGGGCGCTGAGTGTCTTACCAGAAGTCCAAGTAGTCGACAGACCGTTGCTGGTCTCGCATGTAGATGTAGAAGGAGAAGAGATCCAGCGGTGCTGTCGTCTTACGGCTCAGCACTTCGAAGAGCGTTGGGAAGCGGTTGCGCGTTTGCGCGGGATGTTGGTAATCCTGGGGATCCTCGTACAACATGATTGCGGTCGGTCCGGGTATACTATGGTAACGAGAGGCGCGCGACGATGGTCGCAATGACGTGAATAACGGCAGTTATCGATAGACGCAGGGCCTGGCGTAGGGCTGGCGCCCGGCGTGTTTGCTTGACTAGTGCTGTGATTGCTGAGCGTACGACGGCGAGCTTGATGATCAGACGGGTCGGGGCTTGAGGGGCGGCGTGGTGATAGCTGGAGAGAAGAGGGCGACGATGATTGCGGTAGGGGGAAGCTGTCTTCTGGGCGTCGCGTGCGCCTCTACGTGTTGTCGAAGCTGGCGTGAAGGCGGGAAATTAGGAGTGAGGTCGGAACCTCTAGCTTGGCGCGACGGTTGGTGGAGCGAGCGGCAGTGGCTTGCAATGGAGTTGAGTCGCGCACTGCACGATGGTGTTGACGATAAGAAGCAACAAGTCACATGAAACTGCCGTCGCTATGCACGCCCGAGTCGTTCAAATGAGCCTGTGGGTCAATTGTGCGTGTTGATGATGATGGTGTATGCCAGATGCAGCCCGTGTGCCTGAAACGCGAGGCTCAAGGTCGAGAAGGGCCGCGACTGCCATTTTCACGTGATAGTCCCAGCCATCCCAGCACCCAGCGACAACGTCAAATGGCAATCGTTGATAATGACAGACGAAGCTTCAAGTGCGCAACACACAAATAGGTAGTCGTATCTCTAGTCGCATTTTAGAGCCCTTGTGGGTGTGACGTATTTTCTTTTGGCGATCATTGTCCCTTGCACAGGTCGATATGACCTCTAGGCGTTTGGAGCTACTGCTTGTTTTTTCGAGAGCGATCAATGTATAAGACATACAGTTATGCCTTGCGGCTCTTGCGTTTCCTTAATGGGCGTCTCCAATGAAGGATGAACACCGCCTGAAGCACCTGCCAATGACTATAGAGGGCGAAGGTGTCTCAAGGCAGCAGTCCTCGGAGACCCCTGGTTGCACAGCCCAGCGCCACCTCTACATTACCTCCTTGATTTTGATACATGATTTCTTTGCACGCGACCCGAGCTTCGCTGCGATATTTATCAACAATGGCAGCTAACAAAGTCTTACCTGCGGGCTTGAAGGAGGACCTGCTTCGTACTCATGACCGTCGAAACCCCATTGAGCCTAGCCTTCCTCCTTCCACATTTACCCTCCCCGATGGCTTCCTCGAAGGTCCAGCACCCAACTTAACCAAATCCATAGTTGATTTCAAGAAGGCGGGAATATTAGAGAATGAAAAAGCATGGGCCGTCATACTTGATGGTGTCCTGTCTGAAGACGAGTGCAACATCTTGGTACAAGCAGCGGAAGCGACTACTAATGGCAAGTGGGAAAGAGCAATGGTGAACATTGGTGGCGGCATGCAAGCAATGTACGAGGACACCAGGAAGTGTGGTCGTATCATTTGGGACAACAAAGACATCATGGCCAAGTTATGGGCGAGGATAGAAGCGTCGGTACCTGAGATTCATCGCTTGCAGAACTGGGCGCTCGTTACAGGCAATGGCCCAGCAAAGCGGGGAGAAACTTGGAGAGTAACGAGACTGAATGAACGTGGGCGCTATCTCAAGTACACCGGTGGAGAGTATTTCAAACGTACGTTTTCATTAGATGTTGACATTACTGCTACTGACTAAGTCAGCGCATTGCGATGGTACCTACGAGACGCCAGACCGCACTGAGCGCTCTTACTTCACCCTGCACCTCTACCTGAACGATGCAGTACTGAAAAGCGGAGAGAAGCAGCTCGAAGGCGGCGCCACTACATTCTTCAACGGCCGCATGGACCGCCGCATCGATGTTGTGCCAAAGACTGGGCGCGTCCTGCTCTTCCAGCATCGCAACCTTATACATTCTGGTGACGACGTTGTGAAGGGGATCAAATACACGCTACGGACAGACATCATGTATGCGATGCAGAAGGACGTAGCATCGGAGCCGGAGGAGTAGACGTTCCGAGTGGAGGACGAGAAGAAAATCGCGCAGGATGCCGTCGCTTGGTTTCGATGGTTCCGCGTAGTTTTTTGTTAGTAGTATCCTTGAACTAGAGTAGATTGCGCAAATCGCGCACTTACATGGTGAAAAATAAATTGAACGGCCTGCCTCGCCAGAGTAATCAGAATCGAATGATACCGTGCCCTCTTTCGCCCAAGGGCTACTCAAGGTCAAGTACGCTGCGTATTGTACTACAGTGTCACCTGTCTCCCTAAGGGTCAAGGCACACAATCTTCGCACCGACTCCCATAGGGACACCAGTTGCACACACTCCCACCGAAGCAGAAGCGCGCTTCCTGGGCCCTGAGTTTTCTGATGCCGGATGCAGACGTGAGTCACGCCAGGCTCTTACGAGCAGTACAGCCACAAGAGGGCTTGATGATAGTGAAGATTACTCCGAATTTCTCATTTGCAGGGTAAGACAAGCTCTGTAAAGAGGGTCTGGATGTGTGCAAAGAAACGCAGCGTTGGCAAGGCAGGCCGTTGCAGAAGCAAGAAACATTTTTGGCGGGGTTTTGTAGCTCTGCGCGCCGGCGCGCTAGTGTCGGCTAAACTGCGCCCGTGACGCCAATCCACGTGGGATCTGCCCTTGTTCTCCAAAGCTTGCCATCCCAGCAGTGGTTGGTCGTGCTTTCCCTTCGATTGACCGTCCGACTCTGCAGCTGTCAGGAAAGAACGAGAGTGATGACCGACTACATGTAGACGAGGTAACATGTCATTCTCGTTGACAGAGATGATTTCCTGCAATGAGACAGTCTCGCGTCAATCAAGGTTTACCATCACTACACGCATCGCCTGTGGTTGCCTTTCCCTCCGTTGTTGATTCGATGCTAGTCCCTTCGTAAGCAACACTCTTAGCTGTATGCCTTTGTCGTTTCACTCCGTCGTTCATGCCCCACTGTTTGTGTTTCTATGCGAATTGCTCATTCTCGTTCCAATATTCCTGCTATACACGACCCCCTTCCTACGCAACTGCACTACTACTCGAGATCACCGAGAGCCACCATCATGTTCGAGAATGTGTTTGGAATCTCAAAGAATATCTTCCTCGAAAAGCACGTTGTTCGCGGTAATGTCAATGATAAGTTCTATGACAACAAGTGCACCTTCTGTACGTACCCTTCACCAGGTGAATACTTCATGCACACTAACGACTCTAGGCTGGGGTCCATACGATGAAAAATCATAGAGCTGATCGTGTGCGGCCTTGCAACCACGTATCCGGACGTGATTTCCTTGAACAAATGATCAACGCCCCGAATGGAGATCACTGTCCAATCTGTCGATCGTCATGGTTCCGGCCCTCTCTTCGAACTTGCATTGAACGCATATTCCTGGACGGCATTGATTATCTACTACTTCTGTTAATTCTCCTCTTATTCAAACTCGATGCCATCTGGCATCGAGTTCCGACGTGGATGACGTTTCTAGTTCGCTGCTGGTATTGGATGTACAACACGTGCTACTACATCAACCTCTTGCTACGACGCCTTACCAACGTGTATGCGAAGAATCCAAGCTTGGACATGACGTGCGCGATGCTGTCTCTCCAAGTCATTCAGTCTGGCTTCCACAGTGCAAAGATCTGGGCAATTTGGCACAAGGCCTGGGTGATGAAGAGAACAGGTCTCACTCCATCAGGCAAGCTTTTGCGGGTGGGCGTAATGGAGTCTTTTTTGATGACACTAGCTGTTTCATTTCTTACTGGCATACACTGGAAGCTCGGGAAATGGTGCGACCGTGCTATCTTCGCATTGGTCACAGGTCTGGCCCTGGGGCTTCGCATTTGGGTGGATAAGATATCGTGGTGGGTTCTCTATGAAGTTATCTTCTCGGAAGTAGAGTGAACTAATATTGGGGGACGAGGAACGAGCATATACCACGTTTCATCGATATTCGTAATGAGAATACCTTACACGTACAAAGAGCTCACTACCCGTAAGCTCATCAAAGGTGTATACAGATGGCGTTAAATAACCTTAGCCTACCACACCCTTGACCCATTCTGCGGAGCCAACATCACTTGAGACCGAACGCCATTCTTGTTCTCCCACTTCCCCCAGTTCATCGCCATTCTACCATTACCGTCGCCACTCACCACTCTTGTGCGGTGACGAGCCATATTGTGAGTCGATACTGCCGGCAAGCTGTTCATCGGGAAGTCGGGCGCTATGACCGTCGCATTTGGATCAGGTGGTGCACTTGCTTGCCACTCGACTTTGATGGAGTTGTCTTTAGACAGCTTGACGCCATTATGCCACAGTTCGAAGGATACATCGGCAGCCCCAAGGTTGACTTTGACGACGTAGTTGATGCGATGGTACTTTGGTCCAGAGTTCCACCAGTGTCGATTTTTGAGTTTAAAGAGGGAAAGAGGGAGGGATGAGAAATCTGACTCGATCTTACAGATCGAACGGCACGCTGAGATTATCAGTATTACGCTCGTACATGTGGAGAAGAAGGTATACGTACCACTGTTCTTCACTAGAGGAAGCTGAGACTTGTCAACTTCAGTGCATATCACTTCTGTAGGGTAGATCCTTGGCGGATTGGGATTCTTGGATGAGGCTGGTGGGCACTTCCGTTGGAAACTCTTCACTATCGGATGGTCACTCGATACTGGTTCGCCCTAAGTTGATCAGCTCTCCGTCTTCAGTCCAAGCTTTCAAAATGTCTTTACCTGCTTGATGAACCAGTCGATGCAGTCCATGACGTACGTCCTCTTATCCAATGGATCCACTTCCGTCCTCAGCCCATTGTGGGCAGGGTCGTAAGGATCGTACAAAATTTTACACATCGTACCGTAAGATGCGCGACAACACCGCCACCCAAGAACCGACTGTCCAGTTTTTAGCTTCTGAACGCGATCGGCTACGTTGCCCTTGCAAACGACGAGTTGGGGATCGGGAGCGATGCGGATCTGCATATTCTGCGCGTTAGAGTGTGGCGTACTTCCAAACGCATATCGGCTTCGTAAACAGTGTTGAACATATGCGGAATTGCCGAGACCTCCAGAGAGAACGAGATGAGAGACTTGTTCCGTTGGGAACTTCTGCCGGACACGAGCCAGCTGCTTGTCCATCATGTCAAAAAGTTTAGACACTTGAGTGTCGAAAAAGATCTTTAGATCGTCTCTTTGGAAGTGTATGTCCCCTCCACTGATAGCGCATTCTCGGTTTATATACGCTCTGTCGAGCTTGGGTACCCGCACTGCGAAGGTCTCAGTGTCCATGAAAGACTCTTCCGAGCCATAGTCGCATTTTGCGTTTTGGTATTCCTTCGAGATTCGCATCTCCCATGCCGCCTGATTGATATCCATCAGACCCATCGGCTGGAGGCTATCGGCATGCTGTAGTCGCTGTAGCACCTCCTTCTCAAATAGGCTGTCGAGTTGTGCGGCTCCGATAGTGGCGCCGAACACTACGTCAATCTGTTCAAGGTTGAGAGAGCCACCGTGTATGTTCTTCACGCGAAAGACCGATAGATCCGTTGTACCTCCTCCTACGTCGCACACGAAGAGTATCTCGTTTTCCTTGAAGATACCTGGCATACTACGTGCTGTATGTACGGCAGCCGCCTCGGCCTCCGTCAGCCCAATTGACGCTGTGTGGTTGGAACATGAGCCAAACCCGGCTGCAGAGATAGTCTTCCTAAATCGCTCCACGGTCGGTATTGGCTTCCAGGTTGTGGGTACCGAGAAGATGAACTCGATTTTCGCATCTTCCCATCTGCTTGCGAGTTCGCCTCGTAGTCTTGCTTCGATCGTACGATAGAGATAATGGAAATAATCGGTGTACCTGCGTTGTTGGTAAGCTGCTTTCGAGAGTAGCCGTTCACGAACGACTTACCATTTCTCTACTTCGTGTATTTGTGGTACTTTGGATGGCTCACTAGACTTCATCCGCATTTGTTCTAGCAGGTCCTCATCAAGCATGATCTTGAACCACTCCCTGCTCTCATAACCTACACCACTAATTTCCTGTGCGGTTTCGGCCAGAAAGCCCCATGATGACGGTGTTGTGGAGTCCTGCGGGTATACGAGCAGTGTTGGCACCTGCAAAAGTTCAGTTCAGGCCTCATAGCGTTCCATCTGCTTCCTCACTTTGTTTTCATTTGCTTGTGTTCTTCCTGGCCAGCGTTGAATGTGCCGCACACTATCAGATCCGGTCGCTACATTGCAATACGCAACACCAGTGCCTATAAGCTATGTAAGTACTGCGATATTGCCAAACAACAAGACACTACCTACATGTCATCCCAAAGTCGATGGATACAACCAGATCCGGTCGGGACTGGAATTCTTCCATGGTGAAAGTATGCGTCGTAAAGATGGGCAATGCCTGGTTTGTTGTAACTATATCCTAGATAGTATAGCTTTCCGTAGTCTCAGCAACAAAAGGGTATCACTATCGAGTGTATGTAGAATCTGGACGTAGAAGACTAGTGAGGCCGAGATGCGATAGCTCTTCCTTTGGATATTGACAAGTTGTTTCCAGCTCAGCCTCGCGCTCCGATTCAGCCCCCGCGTCGAGACCGATCTGGAATGATATAGTGTGGGGCCCGCTTTCATGCCGATTCATTTGTGGTGGTGTTGCACGAATTCTATTTGGTGTGACAGATTTAGACGCAGCTGGAGCACGCCACGTTACCTTGTACCGATGACCGTTCGATAAAACTACATTCGGATCCCACACCATGCAGCTCGACACCAGGTTGCTGTTTTCTGCCTCGTTAACCTTTACCGTTTCCGGCGAAAAACAATATCACCTGAGCTTGCAGCCTGCCTCATTGTAGTACAGCTGAAGCGTGCATATCTCTGACCGGGCTGTGCTAGCGAGTAGTGGCACGAATGCCTTATAGTACAGCATCGCAAATTCAGTCGGGAGCAGTCTCTACATTTGCGCAAACTCACCTCTCTTCCAGTCTTTGTACATCTGAACCTCAAAATGGAGTTTGCGCGAAGGCAGGCATCGTCTCCATTGGCTGACGGTGTAGCAACTCCAGTATCATCAGCAACAACATTGCAGTCGACTATCCCAAGCGCAATTACGCCGGCTCCAGCATCGACGCCGATAGTGCCAGCCGAGACCCTACCTGTCAATCCACCCGATTGTGCTTGGGTTGAGTCGTTGAAAAAAAATGTATGTTCCTCAACTGCAGTAACTCCTGAGGGCTCACCATCCGTGGTGTCGACACCTGGTACGCCCGCTGTACAGACAGCCGATCCAAAGTCCACGATTTCATCCATAGCCCTTCAACCACCTCAGAATAACAATGCTACGGGTCCAGTTGACAAGCCTTCTGATACGCCACGAGCTGCCAATGGATTATCTGGAGGCGCGGTTGCCGGGGTGGCTATTGGAATGTTGATCGTCGGTTTGCTCATCGCCGGAGCCGTATTCTTCTTCTTGCTACGCCGTCAGAATAAGAAACGATACGACTCAGTCCAAGCATACCCACCACCTCATGCACTCGGCAATGGCGCTGCTGGGATCTCGGAGAAAGGCCCAACAGTTGTCACCAGCGCTTATGCTACGAACATCGATGATATGCTACCTCAGCCCGTGGCAGACGACACTATCACAGACGCAGCCCTGAAAATTCGGGACAACATCAAGAACCACGTCCGCACTTACTATCATGTCTCTCCTGTTCCGGTAGCCAGTATCAACCAGGCGGACATGGGAGAGCTAGCGGCCGCAACTGGCACAAGTTCTGCCATGCTTGCGAGCATGCTCTCGAACATCTCGACCCGAGCCGAGACGCTTCGCCTCGTTGTCGCCTGGGTTGTGCTATCTCGATGCACCGGAGAGCGTAATGAGAGTTTGTTGCCTGAAGAGCTTGCGACGATTGCCACAGCCATACCAGGAAGAGATGGTAACAATGTTGGTAAGTTTATTCTCAGCCTCATCAATTCGGCAGTGGGAGGCTAACGCCACGATCCAGCTCAGTCAGCCATGTACAGCAAATGGAAGACCATAACTGGAGCTCTGTTGCATGAACGAATCGGCCAGAACGCACAGGATCCAGCCCGAAAGCAAAGGTTCGCTGGCGCGACTGTGGATCTGGAATCTATCGTGGCGCCCTTTGTGCAGAGTGGCTTGGAAGCTCAGCGTAGCAAGAATCTGGACATGATTCTCACGCGATCGGCAAACTTCACGTTCCTACTCTTTTCACAACCTGGTACATTCCACTTTGAGTTCTCGAGCGAGCATGGGGGGTTGGTAGTGTTTCCAGGTCTGGTACAGACGATCGGAGACCAGGGGCAAGTGCTGGGGCAGTCGCGCGTGCTTCTGGAGAAGGAGATCGCAGCATGAGGATCGGGGAGATGGCGGCGAAAATGGCGTTTCAACAATAGTTCATGCAGCATTTAATGCAGCCATTGTACGGCTGAGACGCCTCTGGGCTATCGCTAAAGGTCGCGAGCTGAAATGATGGGTAGAGAGTGACAAGGCTGAGAGTCGAGCTTAAGGTTTCCTTTTGCACTATACTCCATATTGTTTAGCGTTGGTGCCACTGGCGGAAAGGAGTGTCATATTCTCTCCCGTCCAATCTGCAAGCCTTCGCGTTGTGAGACACACCACAGCCACCCGATTGTCCGATATAGATAGTTCGAAGACCTTGGATCGGGTGTTGGCTCGGTTATATGACCACTGGAGTAGTCAAACTATGTTTGGGGATGGGCGCATGACCATAGCCCGTGGAAAGAAGCATTGAGCTGCACATCCGTTCTCGAGGCACCGCAGCACAGCATGAGGGGTATGCCAGTGCCCACATGCTCAGCATTGTGGCCTTTTTTGTATTGCTTACCCAATATTGGGGGTCTATGAGCCGCCCGCCGGCGGGCTAGCATGTCCGTGGAATCGTTGTTCATGACCTGCACCCCCCACTGCAGTATGGGCATCAATTGTCGACATCGAGTTGATCTACCACCATTCGTACTAGTCAGACTTTCTTACCATGAACAGAGCGATTGGTATGCACAATATACACCAAACTCTTTGAACATGTCATGACGCAGCGCTTACTTTGTAACAGGTGTACCTACACGATCCGCTAGTGTCAGCACAGCGTTTAGGTTTGCTGATCTTGCGATACGTAGCGCAGATATCGGGAGCGAGAGTGAAGTCTTCTTACGAACTATACGGATTGTTCGTAACGATCTCTTCGAGGTTGAGCGATTAGTAGCCGTTGGCTCAGTGCGGACAAAACTTGCATATACACCCGGGAGACTTCCTTGGATCAGAAGCGCTATCGAGAACACTACCTCTGCATTGGAGGAGATCGGGAAATGGGTGGATCGCGGCGACGTCGGGCAGAATTCTAATATCTTGGATCAATCTCAGAAACTACGATTTATTCTTGACGACCGTGAACGACTAGCGGACCGCAAAAGCGAACTTATGGCGTGTCATCAGCAACTGTCGAACGTACTGAGCTTCCTCAACCGCCTGGAAGACCTACCGACTAGCAAAGAGCTACCAACCTATCAAGATACCACCTACTTCGACGATATCGTGTCGCGACATAAGAGAATAGTCAGTCAGCATCAACTGGAAGACACAACAGTCAGAGTGATGAAGGACAACAACGCCCATACGGCCTGGCGCGATGCTGCCGACAGGGCCGAGCCGATAAACAAGACCTCTCTCCATCCCGAAGCATTTTATACGCAAGATATATGGACTACGGATCCGGTGCAGTCGGCTTCGCAGCTATTGGGCGGGTATAAAGAAACAAAGTCGAGCTACTCCACGTTGGGCTACACCAACTTCGACAAGGGATACCCGTCACCTCCCAGTCTACCAAATAGTCCGCCTCCTACCTATGCATCGGCTGGGCAGCAACGTCCCCGCTCACAAACATCTCAAGGAGATATCAAGCAGCGTTTCGATACTGAATGCTTGAGACATAAAAGTTCGCGGCTGTCAATGAGGAAAGTGCCCGATGACGTATCTACGACGCCGTTAGTCCAAACGGATACATGGGCTTACATGCATCCGGGGAGGCACCAAACCATCGCTGAACTGGCAGGCGACTATTCCATGAGTGGCACAAATTCAGATGGACCTGTCAACCCCCATGCCTTTCAATCTACGATGCCAGCGCTAGCGCCAGGATCTAACGTCGTCCATGACAAGAAGACTGAGACACTGTCAGAGTTGCTAGGGGATACAAGTCTTGCTATAGAGCTTCCTGGCAGTGTTCCAATTCACCCATCAAGTCACAGCGCGCGTTTAAGTCGGGATTTATCACAACTCCCTAGCCAGAGATCGCGTGCGACTCAAAATAGTAATGGGTTTCAGACATCACTATCCGAATTACCTGCTACCCCGACACGCAGACCTATATTTTCGCATACCGTCAGTGAGCCAATCGTCATCTCCAACAAATCATCAAACCCGCTGCCAGCATTGGAGCTCGACTCTGAACCATCCCGTACGTACGTGCCCTTGAACACTCAACGCCAAGCTGCAACCAGTAGACCTTGGTCTGTGTCCGCTACATCGTCAGATCCATGGCCACCAACGCGTCGTACAGTGTCCTCACATTCTTCACCACGCATCCCTCCTACTACGGTACAATCAAGTATTGAGCGGAATCGTCCAATTTCATCACAGGCTACACAAGTCCCATACGCTAGCAACAATACTACATCAGCACGGATGAGACGTCAGAGACACATGCTGGATCTATTGGGTAGCATTGACAGGTGACATGGTGTACGACCATCTTGTTTGAATTAATTGATTTCTAGTTATATTGTAGATTGTCTTCGCAGAGTGTAGCTCCATCTTTGTGTCGCTAAACTGAATGAAGGCTTGTGGCTGTACTCTTATGACCATTCAGATTCAGAGATGCGGCTGTCCCAGTCTGGGCAATCAGACTTTTCCAACAAAGGCCTTAGCATGTCTCCAATGCTGTTCCACGTGGCCCAAAGTGACATGCAGCCCTTTGGTAGAAGACGGATCATGGCGGGTTCTGGTACATACCGCAATCTACGTTAATACTCTTCCGCTGCTTCGAATGTGCGCCATTTCGAAAAGTGGTTTGGATCAAGGTAACCCAGCAAGTCACTAGTCACACTCACCAGGCAGCTCTCAGACCTTCTCCCCAAAGCACGATCGTCGAATCATCCCATATCCTGATCAAGCTACCCCCTGTCGAAGCTCATCTTCAGTCTTCTCATTATACTGGCTTCCACCGTCTATAAGCACTAGATGCTTGAGCTACCCAGCATAATACTTGCCCTTCTCTTCTGCCCTACTCGGGATGCTCATATCGCGAATGGAACTGTGAAACCGTGGCCCTTTTTTCTAATCTGGATACGTGATTTCCACCGCAACGCCAAAGCCGTTGATGTAAACGTTTGGACATCTATAATTTCTCTTGCTTGGTTGGGTCTCCAGTAAGTGGGATAAGATGATGAAAGTGTTCAGCTGCATGTAGCGAAAAGTGAACGTCGTATCATAGTGCGCGGTGCGACCACCTTTCCTATGACAAGTATGTGCGTATTCGATGGTGGCAGTAAAGGGCTCGTCTCCTGTTGTCGTTCGCAGGAAATTGGCGATGCTGATGCGTAAGCTTTCCAAAGATGTCCTTTCCGGTACATTGAACCGCAGCTCGAAATAAACAGCTTTCATCCACCGCAGTGCTGTTCGTACATTTCTTATAGCCCTGGGAGTATTCGAAATTCCGGATGCATCCATTTCCAACCAGCGTGAAACCCTGAAAGAAATCTAGACTTGTACGTTTGATACGTGATCTGAAAACGAACACGAACGTGTTTGAAAGGTAGATGCTGGGTACGACAGCACCATAAAGTCTGGATTGTACAATGGCGAGGTTGAGTAGCAGAGATAGCAGGTTGTTTCTGGACGCGGTGAAGGCTAACGTACGCCGGCCGTGGTCGGTACAATGGTGGCGGTCGGCTTCCCGTAAATCCCAATTGCAGTACCGACTGCAACGGAGCAGTTATGACGGTGAGTAAAAGTAGCACATCTATACGGTTTGAGCATACCATCGCAATGAGTTTTGGATACACTTTCTACTCCAAATCCCACATACTAGGGCTAATGCTATCGGAAGTATGCAAAATAATTCCATAAAGACAGACAACCGGTATGCGACGTGTTGCGTATCGAAGACATCGAACGGCATGTACAATTAGGAGCCATCGTCCTGAATAGTTGTTGAAAGTGTTCCAAAGTCGGCAAGATAGTGATGGAGGTCAGTGTCACTGGCGTCCCGCGTCACCTCAGCCACCTATCTCGCACGTCCCTCAATGCGCACCCAGCTCCAAATTCCTGCTCGCGCGACATCATCGCCCGCCGTCACCCATGTCCAAATCCATCACCACGGCCACTCCACCTTAACAAGCCCTCCACGCTCCAAAACAGTACTCGCCGGCTATAACAATCGCCAATTGCGCATCCCTAAACCGGATAAAGAGAAAGAAAAGAGAAACCATCAGTCAAGATGTCAATGTTCTTCGGTCAAAAACCCCAAATCTCTTCGGAGCAAAAGATTGCGCAGGCGGAAGCTGAGATCGATATGGTTAGCGATATGTACAGCCGGTGAGTTTAAATCTTTCAATATCCTCTCGCGCATGTCATATGTCTTGCTCCAAGTCTCCCCTCCCTCTCCCCATCACACAATGCCCTTAAATACTCTTCTTAAATAAGAAACATGAATACTAACCTATCTACCCTCCTAGCCTCGTCAAATCCTGCACATCCAAATGCATAGACACAAACTACCGCGAAGCCGATCTTAACAAGGGCGAATCAGTATGCCTCGACCGCTGCGTATCCAAGTTCTTCGAGGTCAATGTCAAGGTTAGCGAGAAGATGCAGGGCGAGGCACAAGGAAAGCAGGGTGGTGGAGGTGGTATGTTCGGTGGTGGAATGTAAAAGAAAAAACCCTATATTGAGGGGTAAGATGTGGAGGATGGGGCGATATGGACATGCCTCGGAGTCTTTGTGATGGACCGCTGAAAACCAGATATTCGAGAGTGAGGACGCCTTGTTGCTCCATAAGTCTTTGGCATCGTCGGTGTCTCGAAACGAAGATGCTAAATCATTGCTTTACACTCTGCTTCGGCCTGTCAACACTTGGTCCTTCTTGTCACGGCCTCTGCAATGATATGACACGATTTGAAGGACATGTACAATACAAAGTTTATGTTTTCAAATCAATTAGTCTATGTAATAGGGGTAGCTCCCAGTGTCACACCGTACGTCTTGGTACATATATCCAGTCTGAGCAATCGATTCGACGCTCAGTCCTTCCGTCTCATTATCATCAAACAGTGCTCAAATTTGAGTCAGACGTCGTATGTGTTCATGATCTCATGCAGCCATGGCATCGTGAAACCGTAAAATCGTGTGATCACGTTGTATCGCACAGTCGTTTTGTCGTGGTATTTTTCTGATTTGAGAGAAGGGTCAATGAAAGGAGGGGCGTGTGGTAGATAATCGCCATTTAAGAGAAGCCAGACGAGCTAGATCTGTTCGACAAGATCAGATCGTAAATGCAACTCATACGCTAATGCTACGTAACAAGCACTAGACAATGGCCAAAGGTATCCTGTAGCAAATGACACAAATTGTGGTCCAAGACATACTGAACTTTGTAAGTTTTTGGTCTCTGATAGTAGCTGGGAAATCCAAACTACCTTTAACGTGTTGTACGCATGCCTGAAAAAATCCCCCGACGCGTCTCTTCCCCAGTTCCATTACGAACAGAACCAGGAAGAAGATTTGTAATGAGTTTCATGGACTGGGCATCGATGTCTGCTCCATCCAGTAGCGTGTGCAACCGCTTGAACTCAAGCTGGGCCCGATCTGCATAAAGCTCTGCATCGCGGGCACTCTTCTTCGCCTCCAAAGCACTGATGTTGGCGTTGCGGGAGTACTCAGCAGCAAGGATGATGCACTGTTTATTTTGTACTGTCAAAAGGAGCTCTTCCAACATGATAGAGCGTAATCGGAGAGTTTCACATACCTCTGCGATCTGCACGTGGCGCAGACGCTCTGGCGAGTCTTCAGGCTGTGCATCTATGCGGTCGACGATGTCGTGAAGCACTTCATCCGCATGACTTCGCCTTTGAGGCATTGCTTCTTGTGCTGGAGTGGCTTTGCTGTTGTTGTCGAAAGTGGCGAATATGCCCGCTTCGATGCTCTTCATGTTGATGGCGTGATCAGACTCAGTCTCCAATCTCGACTCAGTCTTTCTAGGCAGATGGACCTTGGATAGACTTTTAGAATCGCGCATGACCTTAGCGAGCGAGCTTCGCGTAGCACTCATAAACCCTTGCTTAGAAGCGACCGTCTCTGGTGTTTTGGCGCGTGCCCTCTCGCGATTGAATATGCCGCGAATGTTGCGTTTAGCCATGATTTTCGTCACTAATGTCTCCTTGCCTTGATTCTTGGAAGGGGTTTTGTCTGTAGGGGAAGACGAGACCACAGGTATGTACGGCTGGCGATGCGACGGACAGCTCTTAGGTGTTCCGCGGCCCAATGGACTATCAATGCTAATCGATCTGGCTGTCTCCGAGACTCTTGGCTTAGAAGGTCCCTGGGTGCGGACAGTATCGCGTGAATGCTTAACTCGAGGCAAGGATGGTGAGTTCAATTCAGCGGTGCTGATGTTTGGGGTTGAGTTGTCGTTGCTTGGATAGTTGATTGAACTCAGCGAAGGACTGGCATTCTCCAGAGCTGATGTTGTCTTTCTGGACTTGCTCACGCTGAGGAAGTCATCGGGTCCGGGTACAATGGTAGGCTCGGATGTTTCCTCAGACAGTTCCTAGATTAGCTGTCAATATCGTCATGTCAAAAGATAGAGATTGCATACCTTATGTACTTCTACAGAACTAGTTGGCGGCTCGGGTGCGTCTCGAAGCGGCGGAGCAGGTGGTTTGGGCTCTGGCGTAGGCGTTGCAGGCCTGTCTGAAATCGGCGAGACACTTCGTTCAGCAGTCGAAAGCACCACTGATGTCCTGCTGATAGTTGTGATGTCTGGGATAGTCGAATACACTGACGAGGGCGATCTGGGAGAATTGGCATCTAGACTGGGCTGCCTCGGTGGCTGCATCGATCGAATGGGGCTGATTTTAACAACGGGACTTTCATTTACCGTTAGCTCTTTCGTACTTGATACCGGTGACGCTGTCGTGATCCTCAACTCCGCTCGGGAAGTCGTCGTTTTGGAGATGCGGCTAGTGAGAGCGCTGAAAGAACGCGTCTGAGTAGTACGTTCTAGTAGCATCGTAGGGATGGCAGGTACTGCTGGGATGTAGTCGCGCTGGCCGAGAATCACTGCATCGGCATCGCCAGAGATCGTAAGAATGGGACCGGTTCCTGAGCTTGAGCCTGAACCCGATGAGTGCCAGGAGAGTCGTTTCACCCGGGTGCTCTCATATCCATTGAGGGTGGTTTGAGAACGAGAATTGATTGGGCTCCGCGTAGGGAGCGAGCTCCTCTTCGAGCTCAGGCGAGGAGGGATGTTCTCTGGGCGCATGACCGGCCACTCCTTCAGCGTCGGGCTTGGGGTAAAAGCGTCCACCAAGGTTCGCGAAGCCTTTGGAGGCGAGTTGGGATCTATCACCTGAGCGACAGGCGGACTAGGCAACGGTTTGTCGCTTTGAGGGCGACGAGGGAGTCGCGAATTGCCCGTAGGCGTCGTTGTTGTGCGAGCTGTAGGCGACATCACCTTTTCAGGCAATGCCCCCCTCGCCCCCACCGAGGCCGGCCGAATACTAGGTATCTTTGATTTGTTAGTAGTGGTCATGTTTGCATATGTTGACAGCTTCTTGAAACTGTCAAGAGGTCACAGGCAGAGGTTTCGGCACGTGTCGGTATGCGGGGTGTTCGACGGTGAAGTGGGAAAGCGCCTGGAAGTTTTATTGTAATTGCCAAATTCTAATCTCTGTGCACGGGCGCGTCTTCTCGTAGACAAGCAGTGATGGTGAAAGAGGAAGTCCAGGCACGTGCAGTGCAATCCTACCCTTTCTGGCATCCCGGGTAGAGATTACTCGACATTTCATAATGAAGTTGGACATATTAGCTTCTATCCCTAGTATTTTGGCCATATTACATGATAGTGTAGTGTTGATGTTCGACAGAAGAGGAGGTGTGGAAGTCGCGATGTGTGAGGTCATCAAAGCTTGGGCCACGTTCCGTTTGCAAAGAGGCCAGCGCGACGCGTCGGATGCACCAACCATTGTATTGCATGATAGACGACCAACTCGTTTAACACTCATTTTGGTATCATGGCGAAGACATATAAGCAAATGAAGGAGGCCTGGGTGTCTGGACACACCGGGAGCTCCGTGGCAGACGTTAATAGCGTCTCGCTCGCAATGCCTGTACCGTACACACACCCGCTACTCAAGCAACGAACCTTTACTGACTGCATGCATAGCTGAGCATTCTACTTTGGTCGGTCATACAGTCGCGCATGCGCCTTTTCACACCTTACACACCACCTGCCTTCTTCGTTGACTTCCTGCTCAACTGTGGAGCCACGTTGTTCGCGACTACCATATACTCCTCTTCGCCATGGATTCTGAACCTACTTCTACTGCTACCGGCAATCACCCTTTACGTATTCGAGAAGCCGGCTCCAGCGAAAGATACTCCGCGACCACCGAAGATCAACAAGACTGAAAAGGACACGAAGCTCGACGCACTCCCCGTCAAGCCGTTCATTACGAATTACCGTGGTGCGATGATGGTCATTACATGTGTTGCCATCCTGGCAGTCGACTTCCGCGTCTTTCCTCGGCGCTTTGCAAAAGTGGAGAACTGGGGTACTTCGCTCATGGATATGGGTGTGGGATCCTTCGTCTTCACGGCTGGAGTAGTGTCTGTCCGGGCGTCTCTCAAAGAAGGGGCTAGCCGTCAGCCGCTATGGAAGCGCCTCACAGCGTCGTTCAGACATGCTATCCCCCTTCTTGCCCTAGGTACAATACGGCTCATCTCTGTAAAAGGACTGGACTATGCTGAACATGTCACCGAGTATGGTGTACATTGGAACTTCTTCTTCACCCTAGGCTTCTTGCCCCCATTTACCGCTCTCTTCCAATCAGCCTTTGACTTGGTGCCGTCCTATGCCGTTCTCTCTTTTGTCCTGGCTGCTGTATATGAGATTGCATTAGACTGGACCTCGCTCGGGTCCTTTATACTAGTCGCCCCACGGACCAACCTGTTTTCTCAGAACCGAGAAGGCATATTCTCATTCTTCGGCTATCTCGCCATTTTCCTTGCAGGACAGTCTTTGGGTGCGTCCGCACTACCAAGACAACAGCCCATCGCAAAGAACGCATCGATCCAGACCAAGCTTCAGCAGTCTACTTTCGGAAAGCTGATCATGACCTCCGTGTTTTGGACGGTTCTGTTCTACTTCTCAACTAGCTACTATGGCCTGCGACTCCCCGTATCGCGACGTCTAGCAAACCTCCCCTACTTCCTCTGGGTGTCCTCGTTCAACAGCTACCAAATCACCATCTGCTACGCCATTGAGAGTTTTCTCTTTCCAAACTTGTACAAAGCGACAACCAAAGAAGAGGAATCTCGGAGGAGTAGGGACGCTACCAGCACTGTACTCTATGCTTACAACCGCAATGGTCTCGCAGTCTTCCTTGTGGCGAATCTACTCACGGGCCTTGTCAACATGACATTCCCGACCCTGCACATGAGTGTGTTCCAGTCCATGGGGATACTGGTCGCGTACATTGCTACTGTGACTGCGGTTGCAGTGGGCCTTGATATGTACAACCTTACCATAAAGCTATAGGCTTGTTGTCTGTATACCAGTGTAATACAATAGCATTGACAATCACTCATAACTTGGGCGGTACACATGTTTGCAGACTGCCAGGGTTTACTTTAATATGCTACATATTTACCGAAACACGAAAGAGTTGCAATCGTCCTAAGTTGGACTGACTCACACAATAGCTTCTTGTAACTGAACAATGGGAATGTATATTACTTCGCCTCACATAGCACCACCTGTTTGAAGATCGCCCATCATAAACGTACGAAAGCGAGATCGCTGCATATCTGTCACACCTTCTCTGGATCATTGATGCCGCCGTTCGTGATGATATAAGTTGCCTCCTTCTCCGGCATGTCTGCAATAGTGTATCAGTGTGTGTAATGGTTACTAATGGATCATGACATACCAGGAGAGTCTTGAATCTTGGCAACTCGCTCTTCACCCCGACCTTTGCGAAGAAGAATCCTCGTAGCGGAAGCGTGGGCGAGGATGTGACCACCAATTGGCTTGCGGCCATCTGCACCAGCGAAGAGAGCGCTTGCTCCAGGATCACTCTGGACTTGGTTTGTCAAGAGCACAGCCACGTTGAACTCTATGTATCGTCAGACGACATCGAAGTAATCCAGGGATCTTTGGCGTACCTTCAGCGACATGCGTCAACTTCGAGAGGAATTGGTTCAGCTTCTGCTGCCGCTCATTGAGTTCACCGCGGCCCGTGTAGTCGACACGAAAGAGAGCCATGATACTGTCGATGATGAGCAGCCGATACTTATTGCTGACAAAGAACTCGGCGACTTTGTTGAGAAGTTCCATCTGATGCTCCGAGTTCACTGCGCGAGCATAGGTTATGTTGTCTTGGGCTATAGACTGTCAGTGAAAATACTGGCGGGATTATGAGGCTACGTACCAGTCTCAGGGTCGACTCCGAACCGCTCTGCGATCTGGGCTATTCTCTCGGGTCGGAAGGTTCCTTCGGTATCTACATTGCTGTGAGAAGAGTTCGAAGGCAGCGGCATTCAACCTACCGATGTATGCCACCTTGCCTTCTGCACCGCCCATATCCTTCGGCAGCTGTGCGATAACAGACATGGTATGTGACAGCTGAGTCTTTCCGCAGCGGAACTCTCCGAAGACCTCGCTGATGCTCATCGTTTGGAAACCACTGTGAATTGTTGGTGTCGATGCTCAGAATGCGAACTGGAACGGGTACTTACCCTCCGAGAACAGTATCGAGCGCCTTGCTGCCAGTGGAGATCTTGATGACACGCTTACGTAGATGTCCAAGCTCATGAGCAGTCTGGAAGCCTCCTCCGGAAGGCTGTGCTGCATGTCAGTGATTCACCCTCAAGTTTTGAACGGGTGTAGTGATGTACCTGGCATTTGGCGATGGCATCCTTGACCTTGTCGACCTTAATCTCACTGAAACCTTTGATCTTCAATAGATTGCGACGAGTAGCCGAATGTACCGATGCGATCGTGTAGTAACCATTTGACTTCAGCTTCGAGATATCGACAGCACCGATACCATGAGCCTGGATGGCATCAATATCGACAATGAAACCGTCCTGTGTGTGATCAGCCAACATTCATCCCTGTGCAGTAAGAGGCAGTCACTCACGTCGTTGTTCGAGTCGTCACTGGCAACTGAAGAAGCACCCATAGTAGCTGCTGACGCGATATAAGATGAAAGAGAACGATACGAGTGAAAGTATGAATGCTGCGTGTGGGTGCGACAGATGGAAAAATGAGAATTTGGAGGATGCAAGAAGAAGAAAGAGAAAAGTCTGCAAAGGTGAGGCGGCGACGGAAGGCACCACGGGAAGGAGCACTGAACTCTGTTCCACGTGTGAGAAACTGAGAGGGAGGGAAGGCACAACCACCACCATCAACGTGACAACCTCGTAATAAGGAGAAAAGAACACATGCGTATCGTGGAAAGAATAAGCCGAGTTCGACGACATCAACGGAGGAATTTGCCCACGTTGAGAGCCTAGATACACAGTGGCTGGGCGAGGCCATATCCATTGTTGGGAAACCCACCATGGGGGCCGGTTTTGTGTTCACCTGGGCGGTCAAACACACTGGAGTCATCTTATCTAACACTTGCACCTGTGTACATCGTGACAGCTCTTGGAGCTTCATAGCGTGGTTGCTCGTAAATATTACCCTAGAGTCAGCAAAGACGAAACCGAAATTTGGAAACTGAATGTTTATGTGACTGCATATATTCGAAATAGATCATGCAATCTAAATCCATCGTATGCAAGCACAGTACCGTGTAAACATAATAATAGCACAGACAGATGCACCGACTCAGCTCCGACATACACACACACGTCTCCTTCACTATTCCTCGTCCATACCACTTCCATCCCCTGAGAATAAGCTTTCGCACCAAACCACCACAGCCGCCTTCCAGCTCCATAGGCGAGCCTGGTCTGTCCAAGCAGATCCGCATCAGCAACGCTTCTGCCGAAGGTGCAGCCGATCCAAATCACTTGTACATAGACAGGCCGCCATCCAAATCGCCAAGCCGTCGTCTGTCGAAATAATGGTAGAATGGTTGAAGTAAGGGATATAACGTTCGTGGGGTATCAGTATAAGAATCGTGAAGAACTTTTCTCATATCCGTTGATGGCTCGTGAATGCGTAAGATATGCCGAAATGATGCTGAGAGTGACTAGGAAAATGATCGTGATGAGATGGCAAGTAAATGCAAGACATGTAAATGCATGTCATGTGAGCCAGTACTCGCCACGATACTACTCATGGCGAGATTCCGGCGAAGCTCGATGTCGCCTAAGCGACGGCAGTGGTGGGTGCTGCAGCCGGGACGGGAGCAGCAGGGGTAGGGGCAGCGGCGGCAGAGGCGGCGGCATCACCGTTGACCTCAGCCTGCGTGCAGTCCCGAGAGATGTGGCCGGTCTCGCCGCAACGGTAGCAAGTCTTGCCGGCAGTGTTCAAAGGTCCGCCGTTGGGAGCGGTGCAGTCGCGGGAGATGTGGCCTAGTCTAGGTCAGAAGTTGTATGCTGAAACGCGTCCAATCCACTCACCCAGTTTGCCGCAGGCGTAGCACTTCATTGCTTGGGCCTGGCAATCACGAGCAAAGTGGTTGGGTCCACCGCACTTGTAGCAGGTGGCCGGGCGAGCGCCGCCAGCGAAACCGCCACGGAAACCTCCTCCGTAACCACCACGGGGAGGACCGCCAGCTCCACGACCCATTCCAGGGTTGGGGCAGTTGCGGGCAAGGTGGCCAGCGATACCGCAGCTGTAGCAGCGTCCGCTTGTGCCAGCTCCGCTCAGGCGCAGAGTTGGGCAGTCAGCCTGGACGTGTCCAAGACCCTGGCAGTGGTAGCACTGCTTGGCTGTTCCTTTGTCAGCTCTCTATCCCTTCATCGTATCGCTTTCTGTGTTCTCGAAAGTGCGCAAGGGCCATTGCTGGAGCAAGTCCTCGATATGGGAGAGGGCAGTGTGGACTGGAGTGACATACTCTCGGTAGTGCGGGGATGCGGGCATCCGTTGGACTCGTGGCCTGGCTGCTTGCCTGGAGCTAGGTTAGTTCATGGTCGTAAGGAGTTTTGAGGGTGGTCTTACAGTTGTAGCACAGCCTCTCAGACGAGGAGCAAACCTCTGCATATCTCCGTCAGTCGCATGTTCTCTCATGAATGCTGCCACACTGCTCATGGCTGCGCGACACAGATCCTCCAGTCAGAAAGACCATCTGCAATTTGTCCTCTGACAATGCAACTGCAGCATGCGCCACAAGTCGATGCGCGAGTATGGCTTACCGGCGTAGTGACCGACGTTTCCGCACTTGAAGCACGCACGACGAGATAGAGAAGACATGTTGTTGTTTCTCCGTGTATATCTAAGTAACGTGTGAGTATGTAGTCGGTGGTTGCGTGAACTGCGAAGGGAGTGGATCGCGGATGAGGGGTGGTTTTGGGTGGTGTGTTTGCTGCGACGTCTGCTCTGCTCCTTGTTTGTTTGAGGGAATGCGCGCGAGACTAGTAGAACGGATAGGGCGCAGGTACCTGCTTCGTTTACTTCTTCAATTTCCTTCGCCTGCGTTTGCCAGTCAGTCGCAGATTTTTCGAGGGGTCGTCGTCGAGGGGTAAAGGAACGCGGACGAAGCACGCGCCAGGGCGGAACCTGGCGCGCATTGTAGAGGACAGATTCTCGGCGGGCGCAACCTACTTTCAACTTTCCTAACCTTCCCACTGCAACACTTCTTCAACCTCCTGCCAATGGTGATTGTGGTGAGAGAATTTGGAGATCGTGGAATGTTCGGGCAACGGGCAAAATGCATCTCTCATAGCCGTGGTCCCTGCTTCGGTTGCGCTAGCGAAATGCGCAATCTGGTTCTTCCCGAGGTCGAACTGAACCGTAAACGGCTCCAAATTGCATCATGCGCCGTTTCATGGAGCGCGACCATGCCGTGTTCACTCTAGAAAAGTTCCGCCTCCTATCGTCGTGCATCAAAGGCGCTTTCACCATGCCGTGGGGCCCTGGCTTCTTTTTGCCCCTCCGCTGGTGCCGCCAGGTTGAGAGCTGCTTCCTCCGCCCCCCCCACCATGACACTATTGTTGCAGTCGCATGCATACCTGTAGCTAAGAGGCCAAGTCAGCTTCTCTCAACATTAGCAGTTCAACGCCCTTTGGGAAGTCCGGGGAATGACAGAGTCGAAGAGGTGGTTGGCCGAGATATTCATATTCATTCGTGTCTATCTATTATTCAATGCCAACGATAGTGACAATTTTTGTAGTAGTGATTGGTGGTCTACTTGCTACCCTGTATCGTACCGAAGAGAAGGTCCCAGGGCTGCAGGACATTGTATCGAGCTTTGTAGGTCTTCTAGTCTTCAGACTCAATGACGGCCGGAGCCTTGATCGTCTTGGTCTTGAGGAAATCAAGGCCTTCGCCACCCTGCATTACAATTAGCATTCAATCTCACAGATCAGGAGGTAGCTCTGAAGACTTACGTAGGAGATCAATGGTGAGACTTCGATGCCAGCCTCTGCCTCCTCGCTGACAACAGTGGCGCCGGCGGCTTGCACCCACTTCTTGCCCTGGGTCATGATGTCCTGCTTGCTGGTGTCGGGGTCGTCCTCACCAGTTCCCCTGGCGTTCTTCAGGGGCGAGAATTCGTCCTCGCGCTTTACTTCCATACAAGCGAACTTCTCCAAAGTCAGGAAGGGGAAGCAGTCAAAGACGAACTGCTCCAGCTTGATACCGTTTGGCTTCTCTGGCTTGACTGTCTCACCAGTCTCGGTGTTTACGTAAGGAATCTTCTTGCGGGCAACGTGGTGGGGAAGCTTCTTTGCCCACTCTGGGATGCTCTCGAGGAACTTGTATGAGTAGTAGTGGTTAACAATGTTGGCAGCGCGGAACTTGAGTAGGCTGGAGTCCTTGGAGTCCTTGGCCTCTGCGTCTTCGCTTGAGATTTCTGAGTATTCGACGACATCTGGTTTGCCGTTCTTTTGCAGGATGAGACCGACAGACTCTTTGGCATTGCGCTTGCGAACGACCTTGGTCGCGATGTCAACGTTCTTCGACGCAGAGAAACCGATGAAGGCGGGGTCGGCGACCTTGACGAGGCAGTTGTCGACACAGTATGCGTGGATGTGCTGAATGCCACGCTTGCCCATGTCTGCTACGACGCCGGACTGGATAAGGGCTTGGTAGAGGCCACCGTTGCCATCGGGAGCGACAGCGACCTTTGACTTGCTCTCCAACAGGATCTTGCCCTCATTGGAAATGCATGGCAAGACACCCTGCTCGAAGATGACGACGTTCTCCTTCTTCAAACCAAAGTAGTTGTGCTTCTCGAAGAAGTCGGCGGTAGGGCCCCGAGTAGGTCCGCTGGTCATTACGTACCATGGGATGGTTACGCTCTCTTTGCTGTGCTTCTTGGCGGCCAACATCTCAGCCTTCCTGATCCTCTCACCTTGCAGTTGGAACAGGCTCTTCTGGCTGGGAAGTCCGATATCGAAACATCCCTTTGGCGCTGAGCTGCCCAGACGGGTGCCCTGGCCACCAGCCATCAGCACGACCGCGACCTGGTTCTTAGCGATCAGGTCCAATCCGCTGCTGTACCATTTGTCGAGATCTTCCTGCTGGGAGGAGAGGACAGAGGATGTGGCATTCTCGGGGAGGGGCTCGAGCTTGTTCTCGGAGGCTTCGGTCTCGGCGGGGTGGAGGGCTCGCTCGGTGATTTCGTTGATGTAGTCGGGGTTGAAGTTGCTCAATTGCTCGTAAAGGGTAGCCTTCTCAGCAGCGGAGAGCTTGTCGTAGAAAGCCTAATCTTTCTGTTAACAAATAGTTGCAAGGTGAGGGAGTGTCTCAGAATTCGTCACGGAGTTTAGCAAGCCATTTGGTGCTCACAATGGCCAGCGAGGTGCTCCAAGACTCGTCTACAACAACGTCAGGGCTGCACGTACGAAAACTTGCTCTTGGCCAGCCTTTTGGTACTTGGACTTGAGCTCGTTCAACTGCTCCTCTGATGGCTCCTTTGCCGGTGTGCCCTGAGATGCGCCCCCTGTGATGTTGAGCTTCTCGAGCGCGCTGTTGACGGTATCCTTAATAGCGTCCATGGTGATGTGGGGTATTGGTGGGGTAATTTGTGTAATGTAGAGAGATGCTGCGATTGATTTCAAAGTGTATGCCTGAGATATACACTGAGTTTGGGGAAAGGTACTGTTCTGCTGGCTCACCGCGCCTTTATGAAGAATCCACTACAGCATAGCTCTGACGCTCGTGTTGCCCCACTCGGCGTGTGTCCCTACTGCACATGGGTAGGAACGAGCCCAGAGCCTCCCGAGATCGTCGGCGCCCGCAAATCGTCACTAATAATAGATCTTTTTTTTTTGTATAACGTGGTTCACCATCGAGCGCCCCACCCCATCGAGCGCCCCACTAAGCACCAGCGCAGTGCCTATACAGGAACGCAGTATAACACTACAACAGATTATTATACTATATGTAACAGGATTATATTAATTAGAGGCATCGCTATTGTCTACATCCTCTATTTCTACCCTACAGGTGCGGGAGTTGTGCCCAACCTCGCTGCAACGGCCGCAGCGCCTCTCTGCGCGCACCCTCTTCGCAGGCGTCTCGCTGTCCTCACGCCCACTACCGTCCATTTTAGCAATTAAGTCAGATACCTCACCAACTGTTAGAGTCTCCTCTGCGCGTACGTACCGCCTTTTGCGAGTCTTGCGCTTTGTAAGCGTGTCAACAGCGTCTCGAAGGCGGCTTACGTCCTCTCGCATTAACACTATATTATGAGCTATCTGCTGAGCGCCTTTACTTAGCTGCTTAACCTGCTCATCTAATAAGCTTACTGGTGACCCTTGGTATTTTTGCATGCGATTTCGAATCAGCGTAGATTGCGCCTCTATCTCGCGGGCGTTGCGCGGTGTTTGCGCCTCCCAGGCGACAGTGCCTGGTGCAGGTGGCGTCGGCGTACGCAGCTGCACATCTAGCTTTGATAACACAACCTCTGGGTCGTATGGGACTAGCCTAGCACCTCGAAACCCTGCGCGAACGTTCTCTAGTGTAAACGTCTTCTTATAAGCTGCTTTAAAGGCTGGTAGGAAGGTTTCCTTGTTAATATGGTGGACGCGGCTGCGTGCCAAGAGCGAGATCCTATCGCCATAGTGGCGCTTCAACAGCGAGTGGGGGACGACGTCCAGAGGCTGCAGAAGGTGCGATGAGTGAGATGGCATGCAGAGAGCGATGATCTTGTTCTCCTTGCAGTAGTCCTGAAATTCTATCGAGCAGTGGCTATCATGGCCGTCGATAATAAGCAGCCTATATGCCCCAGCGGAGGACACCTTTGTATAGGCGTCGAAGTGCTTAAGCCAGGCTAGCGCGAGGTCGTTGTTGATCCAGCCAGTAGGAGAGACAGTGATAATCCAATTGCGAGGTAGATCTGCGAACCAGGAGGTAATAAGGACCTTGCCTGCAAAGATGAGGAAGGGTGGGATAACGCGTCCTGTTGCGGCGACGCCTTGTACTAGAGTAACCCACTCGCGATCGCCAGGCTGTAGTTTCTTCTGTTTCCCAGGTTTCTCTGAGCCTGTGACAACAAGCTGAGAGGATATCTTGCCCATTATGAAGCTAGACTTATCAAAGTTCTAGGTATCCTCATCTACAATACCATACTTCGCCTTCATCAATTGAACGAGCGTGAACCAGGGCCTGATAACCGCTGGATCCTCGCAGACAGCTCGCTGGCGATCGTACGGACGGCTCCACCGCGTGCGCAGCTCAGGTGTACGCGCGATAAACCTGTCCACCCAGTTCTTGCCTGTAGGCTTCCCGCCACGCTCTCGCAGCAGTCTGTCAGCCATATCTCGTACGTGTGCCTTCGAGGGCGGTATGCCACGTAAAGACTCGTCGAGTACACGCTGTACAATCGCCTCCTCTTCTAGTTTTGTAAGGCTCTTCCGATTCGGCTCACACTCGCGTCGAGAGTGTGTTGCGTTGCGTCGCCGCTGTATTGTCCTTCGGGGAACGTTGTAAATTGCCTCAGCGTGTCGCAGACTTTTTAGTTGGTTACATTGGATATCAGAGATAGCAAGCTGTACATCAGCTTCATTGTAGAGTCTAGAGGCTTTGTAGTGTTGAGACATTACGCGTTGTTGCTGCGCTGGCGTTTTGGTGGGGAAACTGGGGCGCTCGATGGGGTGGGGCGCTCGATGGTGAACCACGTTATACTTCTTTTTTCATGAGCTACAGTTATATCATAAAGCTTCCACTACAGTTAGTCATCGCTTACACCACCAAGCGCAAATTCAAAATCCCATCCAGATGCTTCTGGTTGCCGACAAACGACCAAGAACAAAGTTGCCGCTCCGGCGCAATGCATGAACACCAGGCTATTCAAAAAGCAAGCCATATGCAACTCCGCAACGCCATCATGTCGCGTAACCACATTACGCATGTCCGTTGACTTCCGCCTTCTCGGGCTCAGCAGGCTTAAGCGCTTTCTGGGGCGCTGGGTTCAGTATGCGAGTGGCATCGATCAAGCCAGCGTTGGGGTTCAGCTTGAGACCAAAGCCGGGGAGGTCAAGTGTCTTGACGTCGAGGTAACCCTTGGTGGGAATAGGCTCGTTGGTGAATCTGCACTTTGTCAGCATGACACTCGATACAAAATTCGACGGAAACTTACAGATTGCCAAACACAGGCAAGACAGACTTGCCGTCCGGTGAGTTTGCGAGGTACTCTTGGAATGGCGAGTTGGCCTGAGAAACGACGAAATGGTACGAGTATGGTCCACTAGCGTGGGGCACAACAGGAATGTCGTAGGCGGCGGCCATGGCCGAAATCTTGATGAGTTCAGTCATACCACCAACCCACATGACATCGGGCTGGAGGATGTCGAGGTTGCGACCCTCGATGAGCTTCCTGAAACCATATCGTGAGTACTCGTGCTCGCCTGTGGTGAATTTCATGCGAGGGTGAGCGCGCTTGATCTGCTCAAAGCCATCTGAATCATCAGGCGACAAGCACTCCTCCCACCAGTTCAGGTTAAGGTGCTCGGTAGCCTTTACGACCTCAATTGTGTATGGTACGTTCAAGCTCATGTAGCAGTCCACCATGAGAGGGAAGTCTGGTCCGACACTCTCACGGTGCTTGGTGAGGAATTCGACGTTCTTCTTAAGACCTTCAACACCCTCACCAGGGCCGTAAGGCAGTGGTACCTTGGCGCCGAAGAAGCCCATCTCCTTCGCTGCTGCTGGCTCGGGGCCGGTGCAGTAAAAGTTGAGCCTCTCCCTTGTTGCTCCGCCGAGCATCTTGTATACTGGCTCATTGCGAATGTGGCCGAGCAGATCCCAGATAGCGAGATCGATAACTGAAATGACGGCGACTGGGAGACCTTTGCGACCATAGAACATGGACGCGCGGTACATCTGCTCGAACATGTGATTGGTATCTCTGGGATCTGGAAATAATTAGCACTGTTACTCAGCGCATTACTCAACTGAGTGCGTACCTTGACCAATCAGGAAGCGCTCGAAGTGCTCAGCCACCAGCCAGCACGCTGGCGGTCCTCCGAAACCAGTAGCAAAGCCCTTGGTGCCATCAGTGGCCTCGAGCTCGACACAGAAGGACCCCAAGACATTAATACCCCAGCTGGTTCTTGACTTGCGGTAATCTTCATACTGGCTCATGGGGGTGGAAATCTTGCTGTCAATGAGCCAATGTCCACCAGCAACATTGTGATAGTCTCCGCCGCTGCCGGGGCCTTGTGTAACGAAAGTTCGCACATGCTTGATGGTGGGGAACGAGCGCGCAGCGCCAGATTCTGTGGTTGAGGGCATTGTGATATCAGGAAGAGGTGACACGAGGACAGTACAGAACCACGGAGAGTGAAGGAGGGGTAGATAAGTGCACGGTAGCAGGTCAGAAATGTTATTTAAACGGCGGCATAACTACAAGCCAGGTTTTGCGTCTCATTGAAGAGGGTCCCTCGGTCCATCTCGCTGCGATTTGCAACGACTGGGGAAGAGTCCGTTGATACTTGGGCCAAGAAGTGGAGCGCACGCGCGTGAGAAGGCGTCGCTGTTAGGCGTTCGGCAGCATGGCCGGAATGTGGACAAGACCGAAACATGTGTTTTTGCAGATCCGTATTGTACCGAAATGCCAGCGGCCCACCCGATGCCACCAATTGAGACATGCGGAGGGAGTGTAGGCCGGTAAATACAATATCTGGGGTAAGGGTCTAAAGCAAGTAGGCGGGGCTGAGAAGAGAGGACACCTCGGACTCAGCTGCACCGACGTTCGCGCACAGCTGCACGCCCCCAATCGCATCTTCCACCATGGATACCAGTGCAGCCCACCAGCAGACGGCGAGTCCAAACGGCACTGCGAAGCTTTCTAATCATTCGCCTGGTGATGCGCAGGACTGGAGTGGTGATGAACGCTCCAGCGACGACGAGGCCAACGACAGAAGCCAGAGCGGCACATCGAACAAGCGGAAGCGGCCGCTATCCGTGAGTTGTGAGACGTGTAGTAAGTGTAACACAGCAGTATGAGAGGCATCGAGTTCTTACCATATGTAGAGCAGCGAAAAGTCAAATGCGACAGAGGCGCGCCAGCTTGTTCCTGGTGCTTGAAAAATCACTCAGCATGCGTCAGTTGCGCCGTCCACTGATATCAGCCCAATACTCAACCGCATCCAGGTGTACCTCCCGCGCAAGAAGCCAGGCCTCCGCGCTGGTTATGGACGAGAGTTGGAGTCAAGACTTGGTAAGTCGCGTGTCCTCACCACCCTGTTCTGGAGTAGCCGAGGTCGGGATCAAGTAGGCTGAAGCTTACTGTTACTGCTGTCAAACTTCGCACATCTACTACTATGACCACGAGGCTTCCACGCGCGTCTCAACTGTCGCGCAACGTGGCTGAGTGGGCTGCTCCTTCTGTCCGAGAGCCAGGAGCTCCACTTCGCAATCGCGACCACAGCTAACAGTTTCGTTCCTTCCAGACAAGCTCGAAGCGCTCCTCGTCCAGCAGCAGTCGCAAATCAACCATCTCTCCAGCACCCAGGTTGCCACTTCCGGTCCTTCACCACAAGAGGTGGCCGCATTCCGGAGCCCGCCGGTTATACAAACACCTCACATACCGCGTCCCGAAACGGCCCTGTTCATCCAGAAGCCCACGTTCCCTTCGCAGAACGCAATACAGAACCAGTATGGCAACGGAGTCACGGATCACAGGCCTACGCCCTCTGTCACAGGGAATGGCTACCAGTCCGAAGACATGAACAGCATGAGCGGCGGCATGTCGAGAGATGTCTATACACCCTACAACGAGCAGTATCAGCCCGCCATGTCGAGGAACCTCGGCCATGCAGATGCTGACTTTCCCCCGTACGACCTCCTGTACGGTCTCGTCGACCTCTTCTTCAAGCACATCAATACCTGGTGCCCCATCCTCCACCGCCAAAGCACATTGAATTCGCTGTTTGGAGACGCGACCCTAGACGAAGCGGATCGAATCATATTACACGCCGTTGTCGCAACGACTGTCAAGTTCTCTACCGACCAGCGCCTGACAGCAGAGAAGCGCACACGCTACCATAAGAGCTCCAAGGAGAAGGTTTTGCTGTACGGCATCGAGAATAGCTCCGTCAAGTCACTGCAAGCCCTCGTGATCCTTGCGCTAGACGTCGTTGGTTGCTCCAATGGACCCCCGGGGTGGAACCTGCTTGCTCTCATTACGCGCTCCGTAGTCCAGTTGGGACTGTCGGTCGAAAGCTACTCACCAAGCGTTGCACCGCAGTTTGCGTCAATATACACTTTGCGTGCCATGACGCTTCCTGAGCCAAAAGACTGGATTGAGGAAGAAAGTCGACGCAGGCTTTTCTGGATGATCTACGTCCTGGACCGATACGCGACCGTTGCAACAGCTTTCGAGTTCGCTCTGGACGAGAAAGAGATCGACCGTCGGTTGCCCTGTCGAGACGACATGTATGCGCGAAACGTTCCTGTTGAGACGCGGTGGTTCCACACCTCGACAAGATCCGATTATAGCATGAACAGACCAGAAAACTTGGGGACATTTTCCTACTACGTCGAGATCTTAGGAATTCTCACGCGCATCCACAAGTTCCTCAAGAAGCCCGTAGACATCACGTCTTTATCTGATGTCGAATCTTGGCAAAGTGAGTATCGGGAGCTCGATAATGCCATCGAACAATGGAAATACAACCTTCCGGCGGAGTTTGGCAACTCGGCGAGATTGTTCGCAAAGCCGGGAATGGGACAGAACCTTGACAGTGGTTTGGTCATGCTTCATGCAGCTTTTCACACGTAAGTTGTCTTTGCCCACGTCTCAAGGAATGCACTGACTTCAATAGCACTGTCATACGTCTTCACTCATCCGCCGCGTATCCGACCCATCGATCGCCCATCTTTACACCATCCTTCAGCGCTAGCCAGCGATGTCTCAGTGCTGTCGAGAACATCACAGCCCTATGCGCTACCGTGCGCGACAACGGTTTGCTGAGCAAACTCGGTCCGCCCTTCGCATTTTCGCTCTGGGTGGCTGCACGCGTTCTCTTAGTCCATGGATCCACAATCGATCATCGTGTTGACCAATCGATCAATCTCCTAGTCAGTACTCTCCAGGATATGGGTCAGTACTGGGAAGTTGGTACGCGTTACGCCAGTCTTCTTGCACGCGTACTTTCCGAATATCAAGAAAGCCAGCAGACCCCTACAGGCGCGAATGGTGAACGTGTGACACCTTCAACTGTCAAGATTCTGGCCGACATGCGACGATGTGCATTTGATCTCGATTTTCTCATCTCTCGACAGCCCAAGCTCAGTAGCAACCAGAATTTGAAGGTAAATTCCGTTACTCCGGCTCGAACACCTGCGCCAAACGAGCTGGAGTATCTCGATGTGTTCGACTTTTTCAACCTGCCCCGACTCCCGGTGTCGATGGATGGCTCTATGACCTATCCTGCGCCCGACGGCAATATGCAATTGCCTGATGGCGGGTTTGGGAACGAGTCGAACATTACGAACTACATGGTCGATGCGAGCTCGGATTGGTTTATGAAACAGTCAGCCTAGTGTTTGCTTCTGGGCCGTTGGGCGCTTAAGGAATGGATCTAGTATGGTAAAAGTTGGTTGACATGTCAGTACATAATATTGCGTTCGGGATGATGTTCATATTGTTGTTTATATAACCCTGATTATTTCAAATGATACCCAGTTTTTCTCTAACGGACCAACACATTCTCACTTGTACTGATAAATTTTACTTACGAGCTGCTTGGCATCTTGCGCATGTTTACATGGAGTGTTTCCTGCGCGGAACCGCTCATCCCGATCTCGGAACTGATCTTATCGGTGTGTCATCTGCACCTTCAACCCATGTCTATGAACAGCACTTCGCATGACTTCTTACCAATGTAGAGCAGTATACATACATTGTAGGTCGCAATCTCCCTAGCGGTGTTCGAACATATTTGGCTATAGGTCCGACTGGTTGTGGACAATTCGGTGGAGAAACTAGTGAGCATTTGCCGTCGGAATAGGCTGGTGTGCCTCGGGATAGTGCAGCCAGGTATGTGTGAACCTTACTCCGATGCTTCCAATGTATAAGTGAGACGAGTTACTGAAGCTGAACTAGTTTTGGTATCACGCTTGAGCATTCGACTTTACGATCCGTAGTTCATTCTGCCTCGACCTTTGACTAAGATCTTACCGCGAACTTAAGGTTCAGCAGCCAGCGTTGGCAAACCCTCATATTACCAACTTCCTCAAATTCTCTTCATCAAAGTTGGAGCCTATTCAATAGTTCCTACCAATCCATCATGGCATCTCAAAAAGATCAACAACACTTCCTCGTTCTCGGCGCAGGCGTAATCGGCCTAGCCACCTCCCTCGTCCTATCCCACGCATACCCCTCCGCCAAGATAACCGTGGTAGCAAAGCACTTCCCCGGAGACCGCTCCATAGAGTACGCATCTCCCTGGGCTGGTGCGAACTGGTCTTCCATGGCCCACGACAACGGGCCTCTAGAGAAATACGACGAGGTTACCTTTCACCGTTTTGGCGAGCTTATCGACGGAAAGAGAGTGTTTGGCTGCCAGACGCTGAAGTCTGGTGAGACGCAATTTGTAGACAGTGTAAACGGAGGAGGGAACGAGGCAGGTTTGGGAAGAATGGGTATGTGGGGTGTTTTCGATGCGCCCATCGAAGAGACGGGTATTTTGACGGAAGAGACGGGCAAAGTGTGGTATGATCAGCTAGTTGGAGGTTTGAGGAAATTGGGGCAAGGAGAGTTGCCCAAAGGTGCGACGTTCGGTTTCGAGTACCCGAGCGTGTTTAGAATCAACACGCAGGTGTATCTACAATGGTACGTCGCCTCTCCACATTCCACGGATCACGAGAACGTCAAGCTACGACCTCATCTTCCCAGAAGCTTATCATTGTATGTAGGCTTCAAGTCCAAGCCCTGAGCAAAGGCATAGCATTCGTGCGTCGTCACTACCCCTCCCTCTCAGCAGTCCTAAGCGATCACCCGTCAACCACCCTCCTGATAAACTGCACCGGCATCGGTTCCCTCAAACTCTCCGACATCAACGATACAAATCTCTACCCAACACGCGGCCAAACCCTCCTAGTCGCCGAGCCAAAAACCCCAATCAGCCGAATGTATGAAATGGAACGGGTCAAGTACGACACTGCTATCTACTTGCCTTTTCTCACCACCATCAACTTTCTATAGAACTGATTGAGCTGACGATATAAAAATAGGTATTTCCGCTCTCCCAAGCGAATCGATCCAACGACAACCTATGTGTTTCCTCGTCCGCTGGGCGGCGGTGTGATTCTAGGTGGTAGTCGACAAGACAACGATTGGAGTGAAGAGTGGGATGAGGAACTCGGTCAGGATATTATGAAGCGGTGCTGTGAGTTGTGTCCTGAGTTGGGGAAGCCGGAGAATCTGCAGATTATTTCACGAAATGTGGGGTTGAGACGTAAGTATCGCAGTGGATTTGTGGATAGTAGACGGTGGGCTGACGATAAGTAGCTTCGCGCAAGGGCGGTCCAAGGATTGAAACGGAGATGAGAAAGTGGAAGGTCCCGGTTGTGCATTGCTATGGACATGCTGGTGCGGGCTATCAGTCTTCGTGGTAAGTTACTGTCTACTTGCCTTCGCTCTGTTCCCAGCAAGAAATACTGAAAGCCATTCACAGGGGAACCGCCGAGCGCGTGCTTGAACTTGTTCAAAAGACGCAAGCACCAAACTCGAAGCTATGATCCGCCACGTCAGACGCATTTACATATGATAGAGCAGGTTTGACTCCGCTCGGCCATTCATCCCTCCAGTCCGACCCATCTTCAGTTTCCCATCGTTTCCTCGTTCCTCGTTTTGTCCCTGCTATTCCATTCCCGATCGAAAACCTGTAAACTTCTCTGTGCAGTGGGCACAACATCCAACGCCTTCACACTAACTCTATCCTTTTGACTCAACATAAAAGCAGCCGCCTCCGCAACGTCAGGAGCAACAAGAGGCTCGAAGCCGGACATGAAAGTGTCGTAGCTTTGCTTGTCATATCTAACGCTAAATATGTTATTAGCCTGAGGTTCCGATGTAGAATCAAACGTAGGAAAGAATAGAAGCGGAATGTACGACATGTGCGTGATGTGCGTAGTGGGATGTACGAGAAGACATGTACGAATGAAAGCGGGCCAAGCCATACCGTTGTTCATGGAAATTCGTCGCCACAACCCCCGGTCTTAAAGCCAGCACCTTGATATCCGTACCCACCAACTCCGTCCTCAGCACATTAGTAAAAGCCTCCTGACACGCCTTACTGGCATGATACACAGCCTCACCCGGGAACGGCGGTACTTCCAATCCCGTCGTACTAGTAACATTCAGAATCGTGCCCTTACCCCTCTCTTTCATCTTCCCCTCATTCAACACGGCATACGCAGCAAACATGTACCCGTTGATATTCGTACTAGTCATGGTGATGATATCCTGGATTTCGAGATCAGGGAAGCGTGATGGGGCACCGATGGCTAGACCAGCGTTGTTGATTAGGATGTCAATGTGCGAGACCTTTTGGACTATGTTTGCGATGGCAGTGCTGAGGGAGGTGTGATCTTGGACGTCGACGACGGATAGGAAGATCTTTAGATCTTTGTGTTCGGCCTTGAGTTCGTCGGAGAAGGCTTTGAGCTTGTCGCCTGAGCGTGCGAAGAGGATGAGGGTTGCGTTTTCGGCAGCTAGACGGCGGGCTATGGCAGCGCCAATACCCATTGATGCGCCTGTTATGAGGACGGTTTGGTCTTTGAGTGACATGGTCGGTGGTAGTAGTATAAAAGTGGAATGGATGAATTGTCCGAAGTAAAGCTTGACTTGGGTTGGAACGTTGGAAACTGCGTTATTAAGTCTGGAGCAGAAACATGGTAATAGAAGGATAGACTACACGTGTGGACATTAGTAATGCTAGTAGTATAGTAGCGATACTGTGGAGTAAATATGACGTCACTGAGATGGCATCGATCGATATGTGTAGAGATCTGCATTAAGTGTTTGATAAACTCCGTTGCTCGTAAGGGTATTGCCGTAAACAATCATTCTAACATGATAAGTAATTCCGCACAACAACAGAATTGGGAGTTGACATACAGTTTGTATCATGCCTTGCTATTACAACGTCTATGTCTGTTCCGTGAACGACGCGAGTCCGGTTTGTTGTGAAGGTCGGTTTAGCAGAGCTCGTGGTATGAGTAGAGCGTATGCCGGATAGTGTTGATAACTGCTCAACGAAACTATCTTCCATCCCACCTTTGCGCTTCCTTGTTATAACCGATGAGCTTGAGGTCAATGTTGAGCGTCTTGAGCATCATGTCCATCGTAAATGACTGGTTCAATATTAGTGCTAATGAATTGCATGCATGTCTTCGTGCACTCACATCGTCGTCTGCTTCCTTGAACGTCTCCTTCTCCTCCTCTGCTTTCTCTCGCTCCGAATCCAACTCGGCATACCGATCATACGCTTCTTCCGAAACGTTTCCGCTCTCTTTAGCCTCTTCCATCTTCTCTCGCTCTGCCTCCATCTCTTCCTTATCCCATTGCATCTGCCGCTGCTTCGATTCCTTCTCACGTTCCTTCCACGCGCCTACCCCGCCCATCCTGTTGACCCTGTCTCGAGTACTACCAAACAATTCTTCAGCAGCTGCACGACTTGCTGTGCGCCATTTATCTACTAGCACAACCAAGTCGTCGTCTTTTGTAGACGTAGCGAGGGTCTGAGCTTGTGTAAGCATCTGGATCTCATTGCGGAGTTGCATGATCTCGCGTGCGACTGAGGGTTTCGATGGTGTCTTCATCGACGCGACTCGTGAAGATGTAGATGTATTCGGACGTGAGACAAGCGGTTTCGAAAGGCGCGGGTTGACCTTGGAGGTTGCCAGCGTCGAAGGAGGCATTGTAGGAGACCCATAAGTGGTCGATTGCTGTACATTATTGCTTTTAACTGTGGCATCTTTGGCAGCATTGGTGTTGGTTCCTGAAGTTTTCCGGACAGGAGTTTGTACGTCAGGCAGATCTGAGGACGGCGGGCCGTCTCCTGCACCAGGCTTCAACGGCGTCCGGAAGGGCGATTTGAAAGGCTTCTGCAGCGTTTTCGTGGCTTCGTTCAGCCGGCGGCGCTTCGCTTGCGGAGTCGCCATCTTCTTGGTTGTTGGCGCATCTGGTACCGACAATTATCGATGTGGTGGGGTGGTAAGTGAGTGAAACAAGACCAACGATGTCATCGGTCGCTTCTCGTTCCGGATGTCTAGCGCGTCGCGCTATAGCCTCGTTATCACGTGTCTCCCCCGGCATCGCTTTCGGGACTTGACAACAAGAATTGGGGGCAGATCTGTAGGTTGCAGCATCCAACACGAGACATTGATTCCGATGAAAAAGCAAAACAGATACGACAAGTGAAGTTCAAGTATATTTGGTTAAACTGTTCGTCCTGTAAAGCTTTTGGCCTGCACACTGTAGCTGAACTAGCACACAGCTCAAGCGGCCACATAAATATCCCTAACTATCTAAGCGTAAACATAACACAGCGGCCCTGCGGTGGTAGAGAAGAATTGGTTGCTCGCAATGTGGTTCATGCCCGGCGGCGCAACAACGTCTAGTTCCTGCACATCTGTCGGTTTGCCTCTAGGACTATTGGGTATCTGCCAATGGGTACCGCCTTCGTACATACTTGTCCGGGACTTGACTTCCTTTTCTTGGTACATGGTCCACATCCACCAATGTCTATCCAGCTGACCATGGTGTAACCAGAAGGCTGGCTCAGCGGGGCTCACAAATACATCACCGCCGGGGTCACCCCAAATAGAAAAGTGACCGCCGATATGTAGTGCTGCAAGCATGTTTGTATTGCTGGACTGGAGAGAGTCTTGGAAGGTACCGATGGCTTTGTTGGTGGTGAGGTGAGATAAGAGGTCCTGAGGCCGCAGGTATTTCTCGGTAAAGAAGTTACTCACGTCACGACGGTGACAGCGGGGATTATCACCGAAGCCATCAGCGCGTGGGTTGGGCTTGATGTTGAGTTTAGGATCCATTGTAGGTGAGAGGGGACCTAAATGGATTGTCAAGTTGGCAAAGGGACCTTTGGATACGCAACCGCCGCCTGGTCCGCCGGGAAGCGTTGCTCCTGGTCCAAGACTCATGCCTGCATGTGGGCCGATTGAATCGCCGTTACCACCCATACTCCATTCGTCGCCATTGAATATGGGGCTGTTGACTAAGTCTTTATACTTTGCCCAATTCCAGTAGGGTCTGTGACAAAAGGAGATATGAGGTTAGTGTTTGCCTCACATACACCTCGTACATTGACACTTACTGGTAGCCTTTGTAGCCGCATTCCGTGCGGAGCGCTGTTTCGTATGCCCATATGTAATAGCGATGCCAGTGCATGAAGTTTGCAGTGGCATGAACGGTTGGTGTCATGTTCATATGCACGACTACGAAATCATCATAGCGAGACTTCGCGCCCGGGTATTGTCCAGCAGGAAGCTTGGATGGAGCTTTAAGGATACAGTTGACGGCTGTGGTGTATGCTTTCCGCTCCTCTTTGGTAAGATCACCACTATCATGTGTTAGCTTGTGGTCAAACTAGTTCCTGAAGTATTTACAATTCCTTGCGCACAGCAACAGTATCCTTGTTACATATCGAAGACCTGTTCAGACCATCCGATAGTGTTCCATCCAGTACCTTGTACGCGTTGGCGAGGGCTTGTTTCTGAATGCCGTCGAGAGTGAGAGTGGTCTGCCTTTTAGCGAAAGGAGACGCTGAAGCACCTGAGAATAGAAGCAAAGATGCCACAAGGGCCTTGACAACCACGGTGCCAGCCATTGATCGAGCTGTGACGATTCAGCTAGGTATGGATGTCGGGGCTCTTATGTTAAGTGGCATAGCCAGCCTCTTTCTTGGATACAGGCCGACTGTTACTGTGCCATACTACTGCATTTGCGAGGTCATCTAATTAGATGGTTGCCCGGCGTTGGGCGAATTTCTACAAAGTTTTTCTGCAACGAGTACCCTTGACACCCGACACACGTGCCGAAGGAACGCCGTTGGAGCAAGGATGTTCACCTATCTTTACCGTCGATTTCAATGTCTGTCCGTTCCCGTTTATAGGATCTGCAGCGTGCTGTTCGTGATGGCTCTGAGTGGTCGTGGTATAAACCCTTTGGGGGTCTCAAGACTTGACTTGCATCTGACGGTGTTGTTGAGCGGCAGTCAGAAGGAGGCAGTCAGCATCCTTGCGTATGCAATGCACAGCGCGGAACTGGGGGCATGAGCCCAGCTCCGATTCTCATCGAACTCGGAGCTTCCATGAAGATTAGCTACAAGGACAGGCTCGTACATTTTGGTGAGGGATCGTGCCATACTACTCAGTCTCTTCTATTTCATTGTGCAAGAAGCTGCGACCTGGTCCGAAAGACGAAGCCGAAGCATCTATTTCTCGCGGTCAGTATACAACCATGTGCAAGTGCCAACGATGAAGATCGTCGTCATTGTCCATCCGTTGCGGTCCAGAGAGCCCCTACTGGACAATATCGGATGTGTAATACCGGCTATGGCACCCCTGGCAGTCGGCGGGATTCTGCCGGGCGCAAGCGGCATTTGCCAAGCTTGAGTACTTTTGAATGAAACTGTAGGACATCAACATTGATTGTAATCCAGTATATATGAGATGGTGGTATTCGTCAGCTGCGTTTCAACACTCTACAACCAGGCGGTGAGGACGAGAAGCGCGAAACCTCATATGCTGCACAGGACAGCGATGCACAGGACAGCGAGTTCTTCGATGGTGTTGGCGTGTATGAAGACGCACGGCGCTTATCGAAAGTGCATAATGGCGGTAGTGAGTTCTTTTTCCTTTGTGGAGAAATGTGATGTTTGAGTAGATGAAAAAGCTTTAGGACCCTCTGGAGAAGATACTTGGCGTCCCAGTGAGTTGATTGGAGGGTCACTATCCCTGATGTGACCCGATCATCTCGAGACGAAAAACACGATGGAGTAAATAGATGGAGGGCGTAATCTGACAGCCGAACGGATCACGGCAGAACGCGAAGCCTACCCATGCTGAGTTCACACCGTCTAGAAGTGGTTGTATGCGCTGTCGGAACGTGATACGATGGATCTGAAGCGAGACGAGCTGGAAGAGGGACACAGACAAAAACAAGATACCTAATAGACATCCTGTTTTCGTGCGTTGATGAGATGGTTGACGATGCAGTGCGCGACATGCGGACCACGTTCTCCGCACTCAAGCGTGATGAATGCAGGCAGAAACAATTGACAGCAGTATAATGAGGAGGGAAGCTTTGTCGCATATTCGATACGTCACAACCGATGCGCCAGAGCATACTAGGTGCTGCTGCCGTCGGTTATGATGGTTACGGACGTGGTGAAACTGCGAAGCCGTTGGGTTCTCTGGTAGCGTTGTGCGCCAGACCAGATCCGGGTTTAAACGGAACACGTGAGGGCGCGTCGAGGGCGATGTCATTGTCAATGCCCAAACGCGCTCCACCCATGCACCCCTCGCGTCCGAGACTAATTGATCAGCGATGCACAATTTCACGGCATCAGGCACCGTGTTATGGTCGCTGACATCGCCTTTACCAGCCGCGAATCCCATCATCGCGCGGAACCGGATCGTAGCCTCGCGCTACGCCTCTCTGACTAGGTATCGGTCCTTCAATGCAATATTCGCCCCTCAGGGGAACGGCAAACGGCCTCTAGATAGGGCTTTCGGTGGATGGCCGCAATTCTTTGATTCGCAGGCACAAGCGATGAGCCGGCGTTGGCTGTTGCACAGCGGCGGCGCCGTTGCTTTTCTCAAAGTTTCTTGGGTGCCTGGCCAAAGCTTCCACCTTCCCGACGCAAGCATCAAGCCCTGCGCAAATAATGCGACCAGTCATTGCATCACTTCGTCATGGTTTAGAATGCTCGTCACATCCCTCTAGCAAAAGCATGGGATGAGACATCGCGAGTATCGATCCTCAGCTCTTGATGGCTAGTCTCTAACATGTCTAGTTGCTTGCGGTTCCAAGACCATGCCATCCTACCGGCGCACAACTAGCGCTATCAGCCTTCTTTGTTCCGCCTTTGTTTCACAACTTTGCACAAGTGCTACCTGGCCCAGGTCCGGGGGCTCAGCCGTCCTGACTCTTAGCTCTGGAATAGGCAAAGTGGAACATGTGATATCGCGTTTACGTGTTAGGCCCGTGGACGCGTCCAATCGCGTCGCTATTCACCCTCACCCTGGCCGAGGGCCAGATAGTGGCCTCCTGTGAGGAGTCAGGTATATATACACGGCTGCAGTCGCCTAGTACTTGCGTGCTATTGTCTCATTTGCCCTACGACGTGTCTGCCTTAGGATCTTTTTGAGTCGTCTGCTTGCCTACTCAGATTCGTACGCTTGTTGCCTACCCACTGCACCTATAAGTATCAACGACATTTCTTCACACACCATCCACCCGTCGTAACGACAGTATCGTATCATCGTCTTCATCATGTTTTCATCAAACCGCACACGTCATCAAGAAGGCAGCTTTTCGAAACATCGCGCAAGCAAGTCTAAATCTCAGAAGAAGAATCCCTCGTTCAGGGACTCGTCAAGGAGAGTAGAGAGGCTGGCACAGCATGCCCAGGCATCATCTCCGCAATCAAACCAAACATCGCCAACACTAGGAAGGTGAGTTGATTCTTTCCTGATCACCTTTCAAGCGACTTTACTGACAAATCCCATTAGTGCCATTATCACTATATCCGTCGGCCGCGAGCAGCGACTCTTCGCAGCGCATGAAGATGTTCTGTCGCATTCTCCTTGGTTTCAAACCCTCTGTAGCGGCCAGTTCTTCCAAACCACCAACAAGCGCATCGACCTACCCGACGAAGAGCCCGAAGTCTTCTCGTCGATTCTTGAGTACCTCTACAAGGGTGACTACTACCCGCGTATGGAGTACGACAAGAAGCGAAACAGCTGGAACCTCGAAGATGGCGGCAATGCCAACAGCACACATGAAGCTGTCGTTCAGTCTTCAGTCGGACCGATACTGAAAGACACTGTCATCTACTGTCAAGCCGACAAGTACGGATTGCAAGAATTGAAGAAGCTTGCTCTGAAGAAGCAAGGTCTCCAGTCTGGCATCCAGTGCTCGACCATCTTGACGTCTGCCCGTTACGCATACGCCAATACTCCTGACAACGACTCGAAGCTCCGTGCACACTACCTCGCGCTCATCATCCGAGCTAGGCACACCTTCAAGCGCAGCGGCACGATGCAGAACGAGATGGAGAACGGGGGCAAACTCTTCTTCGACTTGTTCGTTGCCATGGTCAACCACATGGACGACCTGTCATCACCTTCGATCCGCTGAAGCTTTCCGCTCACAGCTATCCACCTTGTCGCATCCAACTAATGATCCCCATTGTCTGCCTTTTCTTGTTCTTCTTGTATATACACTTTTCGCCCCAGCTTCACGGCTATGCCTTATCTCTGCCTGATTGTTCCTCGGTCACGGTCTTGTTCCTGCATGGCGCTATGGTTTGGAAATACCTTTCTGGCTCTCACTCACGCCACTGTTGTACTATACATATCTCTCATGGGTTGGTTTTCCTAGACACTCGCGCCTCCTTCGTTGGCCTCAAAGTTGCTTTGATACACATGCCTTCGTCGCATTCGTATAACTTCCCTCTTCGCATTTCAACTTACAAAAAACACCGTGGGTCCCCATTGTCACCCCAGGTTGCGCATTTCTCTTAGTCCCAAACCTATATCTGCTCCGGCTTGGAGGTACTTTTCTTGGCAGCAGAGCTGCACCAAATTGTAACAAGATACATTCGTCGTTTCTATAACCTGTTCCAAGCGATTAATGATAGCATTCCGTATCACAATGAATCAAGCCTCTTCTTCAGAACATCAGTCCAAACATTTTCGAATAATGACAAGTGACATGGCGCAGCAATCCATTAGGCCTCCAACCTTTTGTACCGGCTCTTGATGCTCAGCCCTCCTCTGTCTCCACACTCGCTTGGCTGATATCATTGGCCGGCAACTCGGCATAACCAACGCAGTGCACACTTCACGACCTCCAAGATATATAGCTGTAACGGTTTCTCGGTTGCAATGGACTTGATGGTTACAATATAATCAAACACATATACTCTACAAGACCAAATACATACAGAACCAATAATTTACTCTTGTTTTACCATACACCACACAACACGACCTAAAACACCATAACACACAATGTTTGAACGCCCACCCGCGCACTCCATCCAAGCCATCAGCGCAAAACGTGTCGGCGGGAAGAAAGTACCCAAACAGTACCGCAAGTACCACAAAAATCACAAGAATAACAGCAAGACGAAAGGCAATATCGCTAGCAAGGTAGCGCACAATCTGATCCGCGGGGTAAGATCCATTGTCGAGTCGCTCTAGATGTGAACGAATCACATGCAGCCCCGGTACGCTATAACAGAACCAAGACATGTGGGCTGCGAACGAAGACAGAAAAGCAAGAAGCAAGAAGCAAGAAGCGTAAAGAAAGGGATGAGCTATGAGCTGGGGTGCATGGAATTAGTAAACGCTACCCACCACGCCAGTCATGCATGACCCATATCAGCAGGATAAAGGATAGGAATACAATGTGCTGAGGGCTAGTAACGATGCCCGAAGACGGAGTGGCATGGATGGAGGACTAGGTGCATCAAGAGCAATAGGAACACGATGGCCTGCGTACCCGAGGGAACACCGACGATCGTGTTCCGTTGACTCATCTTATCAAAAGCTTACCTATTACCCCCCAGACGCGAGGCGTGGTACTGGCTACTTTCTAGTACAGTCACACAGTAACTCTGCCGATACCCGTCCTCATGCGAGATGCGGCAAGGACCACCATTGCTGCACATCGAAGCGAGAACGAAAGCAGGGCGTCGCGTTGGGCTGGTAGCACAAGTGGGGTAAAAGATGATCAGGGCGGCAGGTTTGGGTAGTAGGCGGGGGCCTGCAACGCGATATCAGCTGAGAGGGCGACAGCGCGTCTGTGCGGGAACGCGGCTTGGGTCTCCTGCAACAGTGACTGGTCGCGCACGCAGAGCCGGCTCGTCTCACGAACCATGCAAGCACGGGGGTTAGGTTAGAAAAAGGAATTGCCGGGGAAGTTGAGTTTGAGGTATATCGATAGAATATATTGGATCGGTGCTCTGTATGAGTTTTTCTTTGTCGCGATGGTGTGATGCCTCATGTCGTGAATGTATGCGCATCGAGGCTGCTTACACATGCAACAGTGCATTCGCGTTCCAGCTTGGGTAGTGACATGTCGCGGCATGTAGCCATGATTGTTTGGTGGGTAGATAGGCAGTAGACGGATGTGTTTAGGCATCAGACCCCTGTTCCCGGAAACGCGCCCTTCTTGTTCATCACCACCATGCCGTGTTCGCGCGAAATATAACCCTTCATAAGACCCTGCATTATGGGTTAGCCGAGTGGGTTCAAGATGTGACGTGGTCTCCGTGACGAGGTTGCCTCAAAATCGGGTAAGACCTGCAGAGAGCCCAGCGCTGGGGACATGGTATACGCACCTTGTAGATCTGGTTTGCCAATAGACATTCAACCTCATCGTCCTCCACGGCTTGGCCGCTGCCTTCGCCTGCAATGCCCATTCTGAGCGCGGCGGCAAAATTTGCTAGCGGTACTCGCGACTTCCGTATCCGGTCCTTCTCCGTTTGTCCTTCCTTGAGATCGTCGAAGCCACCAGCTAGGTAGACCTTTCGGAGGAGGTTGCGCAAGGCGATGTCGCGGCTCCGCTCTAAGGTGAGGAAGATGCGCCGTCTGACGAACTCGGGCTCGCCTTCCGCTAGAGCCTTGTCAAAGCCTGTGAGATCGCCTCGCTTTATGCATGAGACGAGGGGGCCAAAAATACGTTCTAGACGAGGAGCTTCGGCGAGGAGACTAGCTGTAGGAACCTTGTGTTGAGTGATCAGGCGGCAAGGTATGAGGTATGTGAGTATGAGCCTGGGTAGTTAGCTTAGAACATCCGCCCCAGATCAATCACACTCACGATTTGTTCTGTTGTGACTTTGACCAACAAGATTCCCATGCTTGTTGCAAGCTGCTTTCCGCTTTAGCATAGTCCTCTTGCAGGAATGCTAGTACTCCAAGGTAGTATCTGTATGTGACTCTATGCGCTCGTGGGTACAGCTCGAATGTAGGTAGGTCGGACTGTGCTTCGATCGATCGTACAACGTTCTTAGATAAACTGATGGCTTTCAACTAGATACATTTATATTAGCGATCGTCACGAAATGCAGGCCGAGACAAGTCTTACCTTGAAGTATGTCTTGAACTGAAGGTTGGCTATGCAGTATACACCCCACTTTCGCGATTCTGACATGTCTGGGTTCCTGTCACCCAGGCAAAGAGCAAAGATTCTGTTGAACACTCGCGCAGCTTCCTCGAGCTTCTGATTCTGAGGGGCTGTGCTCACGATGTCATCTGAGTAGCCGGTGTTGGGAGTTGCCGGTTTCGATTTGGCCAATTGCTCGTCTGCTCTGATTGCTATCTTCCTAAGATGATTCGCAGTGAAGTACAGGGTGAAGATGGCCCATGGTGGTAGCAGTCCAGCATTTATGTGCTTGATGAAGCTGCTAGTCAAGTCCTTCCATGCATCGTATACTGCGACATAGTGAACCGAACTGAGCCTGCCTTGGTTCGCTGCTTCGTCTGTCTTGATGATTTCCTTGACAGCGCGCCAGTAACCAGCAATGATGTCGACCCATGCGCCAGCCTCCTTGTTGGTCATTCGCGTGTTCTTGTTGTATTTGAGCGCATATCGGACATCGCCTTCAATCTTGTCTTCGCTGGAAGCGCGGTAGAAGTCGTACAGCCGGCCAGGATCATGTGCAGGAGCAACTGGACTGAGGAAGTCTGCGACGGGTTGCGCCAGACCACTGGCATATGCCTCATGGAAAGGCTCGAGTGCGGCTTGCATCGTCGCTTCTGGAGATGCGATGGCGGAAATGGATAATCGGCTGTCGCGTAGTTCTGAAGGTGTTCGCGACTTCAGCTGGTATCCTCAACCCTTTGACATGTTGCAGATTAGGTTTGCAGGAAGCCAACTGGCGGGCGGTTTGGTGATGCTCGATGTTGGTGTGTCGGTGTTTGAGCTGTTTGTTCGCCGACGTCCCTCGTGCCTGCCGCCAAGTTGTTGTGGGTCCCTGCTCAGCTAGCGCCCACAAGCTGGTGTCGAATTCGCTTGTGAATCCAACATAGAGACGACCTGACTGAACTTCTCAACCCAAGGTACTAACCTCACAGCACAATCAAGGTCAGTCACAGTCGCCAGCTTCTGTCAATATCGCTTGCTAACCAGTCGCAGATGGGTAAGCAAATTTCTCTTCTCCGCAACACCATCCCGTCCAGCAATTGCAGCCGATGGAATTTTCGAACCAGGCCCGCGCCATCTTGAGGCCGCTCACCAAGCCTCTCGCCATCACGATACACGACAGTACGAGTTCGGGGGCAGATTATGGAGGAGCAGTAGTGGCGTGTGCATGCACAGTGGGCGGGTCAACGACACCGAACGTTATGATGATGGTAGCGAATGCACGCGCAATCGTCTGCATGCGACAAATTCGATTACGACCGTACTCGAGCACCCTAACACGATCGAACTCCCCAACCGCGGATGCTGCAATTGCTGGACTAGGACTACTTTGTTTGGTTGAAGCAGTACTGACGATGCTTCAGCACGCTTCCAGGAATACCAGATTATCGGGCGCCATCTGCCTTCAGAGGCCAACCCCGCGCCTAAGATCTACCGCATGCGCATCTTTGCGCCCAACGAGGTTGTCGCCAAGTCACGGTTCTGGTACTTCCTTGGCAAGCTCCGCAAGATCAAGAAGGCCAACGGTGAGATCGTCTCCGTAAACCAGGTACGTCAGACTAGACAAGAGTTGTGGAACATGAGAGACTGACTGGTTCAGATCCACGAGAAGAAGCCCCAGAAGGTTAAGAACTTCGGTATCTGGCTCAAGTACGACTCGCGCTCCGGTACCCACAACATGTACAAGGAGTACCGTGAGATGTCCCGCGTTGCCGCCGTCGATGCTCTCTACCAGGACATGGCCGCCCGTCACCGATCGCGCTTCAGGTCCGTTCAGGTAAGATCAGATCGCATCTACCGCCCGTGTCAGCCCACTCACATTCCGTCTAGATTCTCAAGGTCGTTGAGGTCGAGAAGTCCGACGACATCCGCCGACCATACATCAAGCAGCTCCTCACCAAGAACCTCAAGTTCCCGCTGCCCCACCGCATCAACAAGAAGGCTGGCAAGAAGGTCTTCTCTTCTACCCGACCATCCACTTTCTTCTAAGCGTGTTTCTCATTACGGAGTGCGGTCTGGATGGGTAGGGATGATATGGGTTTCCCTCGGTTATGCATGCTTCACGAAAAGAAGTACACTAGGAACGAATGAAAATCCCTGATACCTCCATTCGAGCCTTCGGTGCGCGTGATGCAGTTTTGGGGTGCTGGCTAGCTACGCGCGTGAAGGCTAGTCCTACAGGGACGTTGAACAACAGCAGTTGTGTGGGATGAAATGGACGATAGACAATGAAGTCATGCCAATACACTTGAGCACTACATATCGTGTCTTGGCCCACTTTCTCAAATGTAATTAAATCTTCGCCCTCCCCGTCGGCGCCATCTTTGGCCTCCCCAGAGTGTCAATTGGCATCCACCACGGATAACCAGTCACATTCGTACTGTCCATGGTTCCCGTAAACTTCGCTTGCCTCTTCTCCATGAACGACTGTACGCCCTCGGTGTTATCCCTGCACCCAGTTAGCTTCTGACAAACTAGCAAGAAGAACAACTTACGGCGACCCAAACAACTCGTAAATCACCCTACTATCCAACAAATGCTGACCCTCAGGACTCCCCATATCCCTATACATCAACTCCTTCATCAAATACGTACTAACAGTACTAGTATTCTTCACCACATCTTCCGCGACCTCAAGCGCCCTCGGCAACACATCCTCCGCTTTCTCACACGTTTCCGCAAACAGACCACCCCAGATCTTGTCGCCAGCAAGATATGTGCTACCTGTCGTTATAGCCTGCATAGCGCGACTATGTCCGATCAATCGGGGTAAGAAGAATGAAGAGGCTGCTTCCATGATGAGACCACGGCGCGCGAAGACGAAACCAATTTTCGCCTTGGCGTAGGCTATGCGTATATTCATGGGGAGGGTCATGGTGATGCCGATGCCTACTGCCGAACCTTGGAGGGCAGCTATGGAGGGTTTGCGGCAGTGTTGGATGGCTAGGGTTACGCGTCCGCCTCTGTATGCATTCATTCTTTTGTCAGCCAGAACAGACTTGTTACGCCATGTTATATAAAACACTGAGAAGAAGAGCTAAAGCAGAACTGGCGGAAAAAGAAAAAAAAGATGGAAATCAAAACATACCCGTCCCTATGCTCCTGCACCTTCTCCGCCCCTTCACCTCCATGCACACCCTTGCCAAACCCATCATCTAAATCCGCACCCGCACAGAATATCCTTCCATCGCCTGTTACGACGACACATTTCACGCGCTCGTCTACATCGAACATGGCGTATGCGGATTCGATTTCCGCGCGCATGATGTCGGTGAAGGCATTGTGCTTACCTGGTCTGTGCAAGGTGAGGATAATGACTGAGGGCTCTTTTTCGTGGTGGCGTGTCGTGATTTGGGTGAAGGGGAGCGTGTTGTAGGACGAGGGGAGCGTGATGTCGGGGGTATGGCGCGGGGATTGCTTTGGTGACATTTTGGCAGAACAATTTTAATCACGTAGACGCTGGAAGGTAGTTGAGAGGTATGCAATGCTGTTTTGAAGCGCGTGGTATATGCGCTTTTACCCCATGTTCTTTGGCGAGCATGGACATGTTTGTGGTGATGGTGATGATGCGGGGAGACGAGGAACCGAGGTACGCGTTGGCTGTGTTCGACGTCGACGCGTGGGTTCCGGCACAGCTTAGCTCGCTTCAAATGCTAAAGTTTAGTAGACGAGGGGAACGACTTTTGTAAAAATGTTCTGTATGCATGCTATATAGCATGATTAGTCAAACATACCATGGCACACACTTGGTCATGAAAAGGTAGTGGAGAACTTCGGGCAGTATTGCAGAGTTACACACGTAAACAAGCTGTTGCTTTGAACGCGACATAATTAATGACGTTTGAACATCAACTCTTATGGCCAAGGCCAAAAAGCTTCTACTATTACATTGTGGTATCATTTCTCCTAGCTAGACACCTCAAGCGGTGACCTCGCCTTCTGCAAACGCTCTTCCAATCTCCCTCGCAACCCCCAACCTGAGCACCGCAATGATATCCTCACTCTTTGCACCCTTGGGGAAGCCTTTCCGCCAGTCCCAACCACGCTTGCTATCGTCTACATGTCCGCCCTTAACAAAGACTGTCGAACCTTCTGTACTCTGACCATCTGCAGAGCCGAAATCGGTTGAGCCAATGAGCGAATATTGGCTGGACGCCGTCGTTAGGTTCGATGTTGATTTCGATAGCAGTTGGTGTGGGTTCGGTAGTTGTTGTGAGGAGTTGGGGTCATGTGCAGAAAGGAGGGTAGTAGCGAGTACTTCGTCGCATTGCGTTCGGATCATACTGGGTGCAGTATCAAAGTCCTCGATGGCTGCGAGGAGATCATATAAGTGACGGAGCGTCAAAGTGCGCTTGGGTTGGTTGACGAAGACAAGCGCCTCACCCAGTAACGGTAGCAGGACATCGACTTGAACCACAGTTTCTATCTCTGGATCATACAGTCCGCCACGGATGCTGGACGCTGCGCTAGCGATGATAACCATAAGCGCGTTTGCTGCAGCTCGTTTTCGTGCCATGGGCCGATGTGCTGGCTTCTCTCCGTTTTTTAGCAATATCCCTTCATCTCGCAGATCGTAGTATTTGCGTATTGTCGCATAACCACTGAGGTGGTTCGAGAGCAGAGAAGCGGCTTCCGAGTCTAGACTCGCGAGTTTGGTCAGGGTTTGCTTTGGTGAAGTAATGAGCGAGCTAAGTGACTCGTCTAATTCGTCTAGAGGCGGATAGGCGATTGACTTGACAAGGCAGTGGGCGACCAATACACGTAGCACCTCTTGGATCTTTTGTGCGTCGTGGGCACGGGCGTAGTAGAGCAGTGTGTCGCCATAGCTTTCGGTGTTTGTGCGGAGGTGGTCGGCATATTTCTGTAACAGTTAGTTTGGACCCGGAGGGATTTCTGTGATATGACTTACCTGAGCGATGATGACAGCATGCTGTGAGAGGCCCAGATTGTGGCAAAGCTGAGTGATTTTGTCAACACGGGCTGAGGACTCGAGTTGCAGGTCATTTAGTATCCGCTCAATGCGCTCGTTCGCTGTTATGACGTCGTCAAGTCTGCCGAGAATCTGCACGGCAATCTCCCATCCTTCTTTGGACGTTTGACCATCTCTGCTAGTGAGTTCGCCTCTCGCAGGTAAGAGTTGTGAGTAGGTAACAAGTAAGTCATCCTTTGTCAGGCCCTTTGGCTTCTGCTGTTCAGTGTAGCTCAGGACCATTAGATCACTCTGGTCGAACTGATCCATCAGGCCCTTTGCGCTTGTGAACCACTCTCCTGCGCTGGCAAGCTCCGCAACCGCAGATGCCATGGTGAGCGACAAGACTTGGAGGATTTCGAGAGCACCCTCGATGTTGTCGTCGAAGGCACATGCTAAACCCACTTCGAAGCGGTCTACAGCATTGACACTGAAGTCTTCGTCACTGTTCTGGATGACTGCTGCTAGCGCAGAAGACAACCGTTGACAATACGCTTTGACCGGAGTCACGTCGACAGGACGAACTCGTTGTGACCGCAGGATGGAGCGACGGCTTGCCGCCAGACTGCCGAATGCCGAGTCGTCCTCTTCTCCGTTCCACCAAACACCCAGGCCCACAACTGCTTCGATCCAATCGGCTGACAAGGTAAGGATCTCTTCTTCATTGCCTAGCAAAAGCTGGTAAACCCTTCCCAAGTTCTCATACACGGACCACGGCACTTTGCTTTCAGCTTTGCGACTGGCCACACTGAGCTGGAAGCTTGCCTGGGATTGCGAGATACCAAAGTGTGCCGCCTTGAAAGGCTGAGAGACAGAATGACGGTTCACACTTTCGCCCTCGGAAAAGTCCTCCAAGCTGACATATACTTGTTGTACGCGCTGCCGGAAAATACTCCAGTCATGTCCCTTGATGTCCCAATCTTCGGATGCAATAGCTGGACATTCTCGCAGAAGATCGATTGCTTGACGTAGCGCGTGGTTTGCGTATTGGAGGTGTGATCCGACATATCCTGTGGTGCCCAGTCCGTCGTGTTCGGCTGTCTCGGCGTTTTCGAGTCGAGCTCCCTGCAGTAATTTCATAGTCTGCGAGAAGTTGCCCCGAACAATGGAAACATGCACCGCCTCCCAGAACGAAGGGTGTCTTGAATACCCGCGTGTCTCTTTCAACACCTCTCCAACCTCAGATACACCGGAGAATGTGTTGTTCAGCCAGTCGAGCAGTACTCTTGGAATAGGAGTGTATTGTCTCGGATCGGTTCGCGCAGGTACAAGTGAAAGGGCCGAGGCTCGTTGGTTTAGGTCGATCTGTGGGGGGTGGTGAAGGGTGAGCAGAAGAGTGGCAAGATGACTGCCTTGCAATACCTCCTGTCGCTGGTCTGACATGGTGTTGGGGTTTGGCTTGATTGATCTCCAGACTGCAGTCAGTTCCTGAGCGACCGAGCCGAGCACATCGGTTCGCTTGTCCGGCGAGTCTGAGTGGAGAGACTCGTGAACCTTCTCGACCAGACGCTCCGTCTCAAGTATGGTGTGGTCGGATTCGCGCAGGAATTGCGGTTTGCCAGTTGGCTGCCAGCGGCCTTGAGGCGCGTCGGATGTAAGGCCCCTGGCGAGCGCTAGGAGATCGAATTGTGTCTGTTTTGCGCCTGAGCGAACCAGTGTAGGGCCTGGCTCCACATCATTTGCGCTCGTTCTTGAGACGACGGATTGGGAGAACCTGTTCTGTGTCTTGTTGCGGCGCTGTGGTGAGAGCGGTTCGTCCTCGTCGGTGCCCTCATCTTGATCCATGTCTTCGTCTTCTTCTTGTTCCTCCTCCGTGTACTCGTCATCCGACTCGCCTTCTGCGTCTCGGTGCAGTGTGTTGGTGGGCGCTTGGAATTGGCCGGAGGTTGTGATGCGTCCTCGTTGTGTTGGGGGTCGTCCGGAGGTCGAAGTGCCTATTGAGCCGGCTCCAATGCCTTCGAACAAGCCCGGCTTGGGCGGCGAGCTATCGAAGAGCGAGTTGCTGGCGTAGTCATAGCTGTTGGGATTGAACGTCGGCCGTGTGTTGCCGAAAAGACCGTTATTCATGCCTGGCGGCGGGCCAGCTGGGGTCGAGGTGGGAAATCTTGAATCGTCAGGCGGGGGGCCGGCAGGTGTGGTCGACGGCTGGCGGTCGTAGTCGTAGTAGTAGTCGCGTCCGGGTGTTGAAGGTGGATCACGACGAAACATCGCAGTCGTGCTGGCGCGAGTTCAAATCTTGTGAGACAGGCTGGACCAGAAACCAGAACTAAAGTGATTTCCGTGCTTTACTTTCCACGTCAAATGTTGCAGTTCACGTGCGCCCCGATGAGCTGTTTATGCGAGGTGAGCGCCTTGGACTGCTCTTTGTCTAGCTGTTGTCGCAGCCGCAAAACATAAAGTTTGGAACGAGCTTCCATCGACGCGCCTAGTTGGACATGGCTTGGCGCGTCAGTCCCCGGAGCTCGGCGAAACGCTTCTCCGGGCGTCGGTGTGAAGACGGGGATGACATGTCTTGCTTTTCTTTCCGGTAGATTGCAGACCCGCCCAGCTATCTAGACTCGACGACACGTGCGTCCGATTCACGACGCATGCCTAGTTTGATGCGCTTGTCTTGACTTTTCGTTTTTTCTGCTCGTTCCTGATGGCGCGCCATGAAAGCGCAGCCTCACAACGAATCAGGCGACATGCAGCCTCCGAAATGGTGGTGTCCACCGCCCGTGTTCAACCCCGCTACGTGCTGCATTTGGTAAATCAATATCGCATCACCGTCACTAAGTCTTTTATTGAGTCGTGATGGGCAGGGGTCAAGTCACTTGGTAATGCCCAGGGTCATTATTAAGGTACCCGATGCTAGAGGGTGCCGTCGCCAGCCTCCGCCAGCATTAGCCTACAGCTGACGTACAGTGGGACTCAAAAACGGCTGGAGCCCGCTGGCCTACCATACTGCCTTTCCCGCTGCTTCCGTCTGCTGACCCTTCTCTTTGCCTTTTCTTCGTACGAGTTGTCCTACTTGAATGCTCCCTATCTCTAATGTGTAATGCTGTTGCTGCACCGCACTCATAGCACTCTGGCCCAACTCTGACGTAGTGCTTCTGCACACACCGATAGCCCGCAAACATGGCCCTCTGGTCCACGGCGAAGACGCAGTCAAAACAAGGCTTCGACAAAGTGTACAACTGGGTTGACAAGCTCGGTGCGCCTGTCAATCGCCTGTCCAACAAGGTCGGCTCCGAAGCCTTCTGGCCTACAACGCTAGACATCGAGTCGGACAAGGCTGCGAGGATTCTCAAAAGCTTCTGTAGTACGTCAACTCCCCACACGCACCGCCAAGTACTAACGCAGTCACAGAGGATGGATTCTACCAAGAAGAAGACCGGCCGATTACAACCGATGTCCCCAAGGGAAAGCAACGAGTCCTCAAGAAGATACCGTCCAAGGTGATTAAGAATGCCAAAGGTCTCTGCATATTCACAACCATGCGATCCGGCCTCTGGGTCTCCGGATCTGGCGGAGCTGGTGTATTGGTTGCGCGCAAGGCGGATGGAACATGGTCACCACCGTCTGGTATTATGATGCACACCGTGGGTGTAGGGTTCCTCGTTGGCGTGGACATCTACGACTGCGTTATTGTCATCAACTCGGACAAGGCAATGGAGGCTTTCCAGTCCATCCGCTGCACCTTGGGAGGAGAGATCAGCGCAGTCGCAGGTCCAGCCGGCGTTGGCGGCATACTCGACACCGAACTTCACAAGCGCCAGTCACCACTATTCACGTACATCAAATCGCGGGGCTTCTACGCTGGTCTTCAACTGGACGGAACAATCATAATCGAGCGAACAGACGAGAACGAACGCTTCTACGGCCAGCGCATAGGCGTAAAGGACATACTGGCTGGGAACGTGAGGCATCCACCTTACGAGATAAAGAGGCTCATGGAAACACTCAAGTCTGCTCAAGGCGATACAGACGTGGACGAGTCTCTGATACCAGATGAGGCAACGCCCGGAGACTTTGAGGTCACAGGTCCTGAAGACAAGATCTTTGGTGTCCCAGACGCGGTTGATCCCGATCCGTATGGCGTGTTGGCATTGCAAGAAGCCGGCCTAGAAATCAGGGAAGCAGGCACACACAGCCGGCCAACAAGCGAACAATTTGAGTTCAAACCAAGCGCAACAAGTCCAATCTACAATACTTTCAGAAATTCAACGTTTCGGAGAAGCACGGATCGGTTAAGTTTTGCCGGCAGTCGACGGTCGAGTTGGCGAACAAGCACCATCAGTGGCGTGCTTGAGCCCCGGACGCCAACAGTCGATATGAGTACACAGACTGACGATCTACCGCCACCGCCTCCAACCGTCAAGAAGACGCCCCCTACATTACCGCCAAGGACGAGTGTCGCACGTACACCTACACCTCCCATAGCAGAAGTACCCGAGACTAGGGTCGAGCAAGCCACTCCGCCACGAATCAAGAGTGCGGACAGACTAGCCGAAGAGGCAACACCCACAGCTGCAAAGACAAAGACGGATAGCGCCGTCGATCCCAAGTTGAACGGCTCTCCTCGCAGTTCGACAGCTCCTGAAGCCGTTGATGACGACGGCAGCAGTGATGAGGAGGAGGACGACGACGAAGACGAGTTTGAAGACGAGCCAGTCGTTTATGAGGTTCACCAGGCCGCCGCTCCACAAGCCATTCACGCACGCGTTGTTCAAGTTGCCAAGCCAGTCGCCCCAGCCCTACCTGTCAGGAATCCCTTCCGCAACCGTGTCTCAACGAACTCAGACGGGTCGTTGAACACTGCGCAGGGCGCATCTCCTGTACCCTCACCCACCAAACCAAAGCATAGCCCGGAATCCACACCCTCGCTTATGCGTGGTGACTCGACCTCTTCTCTGTCCTCCGTAGAGGACAACAGACTGGAGCAAATCGGCAACAGACTCAAGCCCAAGTACTCGCATGAGCCTTCGCCCGACGATGAGAAGAAAGACGACAAGGACGATACTTACCATTCGCTCCCAGAGTCTCCGATGAAGAGCATTCCGGGAGGTTTCAACTGAACGGCCAGAGACTGGCAATCATCAAACTCCTGCACCTCCCTACACACCGCTCTTTTACTGCGATAGTAATCGACTGGGATAATAGCATCATCCCTGACTACAGCCTTTTAGACTACGCCTACAACATCGCGTTGCGACGTTAAGCGCATGGTTACTGCATCTTGCCACTTGCTTATTCGGCTTGGCCAAAACGCAAGCATTCTCGGTCAACCAGTACATCTAATTGGAGATCATCGTTCACCGTCATTACGACTTATGATTCTCATTGATATCCACATTATTGCTTTATCTGTCTCACTTGTGCATAGTCTTTTGGAGCATTTGTGTGTATTCAGTACTATTTCAAATAAGCAATGTCTTTGCTCGTACAGCGATAGCAACCATGAATGAATATCACTCCATGATTCGAAACCGATACCACGCTTCTGGACATTTCTTATATGTGATACTAAGCATCATGGCTACTCTTAGAGGCAGTGGAGGCTCTAGCCAGCTTGAGACGCTAACGCGACCGTGCCATCCCTACCAAAATTTCGTGAACGGAATTCCACCACGAGCTCGACTTGCGCGCGAACATATGTGAAGACTTCCACACGCAACATTTCTATTCCGAAATACTAAGCCGGCGCTTTCCAACATATCGCGCTCAAATTCAGACCTGTGATAGAGTCTCACGCCAAGCCCAGCCGGAGATCAATCGATACTCCTTCAACCCACCCAGCACCATCCGTCGCAATCACCCTCACCCCACAGCCATCATGGCACCCGAGGCGCCTTCCAAAACGAAGAAATCCAAAGCGATACCCAAAACAGTCGCAGACTTTACCGTCCTCCCCCTCACACTACCCACCCTCTCCGGACTCCCAGCACACTACAACGATGCGAAACACTACATCTACATTAAGGCGCACTCTCCCAGCCTCCCCACTGCGGACGACGACCGCAGCCTCTTCATGGCAAACACACCGATTGACGCTTCCGAACGCAGCATACGCGCGCTGTTCCAAGAACAACTCGGCGGCTCCATGGTCGAGCGCGTCGAATTCGATGCGAGTGTTCCTGCGCAACCGATGCACAAGCGGTGGAGGAATACTGATAAACCTGCTGCCATAGAAGACGATGTTGCTGTTGGAGGAGGAGGAGCGGATAAGAGGGGTAAGAAGAGGAAGAGGGTGGATGACGCGGCTGTGATCGCAGAGGGTGTTGTGGAAGATGCTGAGAGCGCACTGCCGCGGTTATGGAATAGTGAAGTGAGGAAAAGTGGGAGTGGTGCTGTTATTGTGTTTGTGGATAGGAAGAGTGCAAAGGGTGCGCTGAAGGAGGTGCAGAGAGCTGTCAAGGAGGGCAAGAGTGTAGTGTGGAAAGGAGGAGAAGGCTTGGGCGTTGATCGTAAGTCTCCCCCCATAATAATCTGTTTTCCATTTCATTTGATCTATGCTGACTGATGATAACAGGCTACAAATCACACACCTCCCTCCTCTACCCCACCCCCTCCCTCCTTCAAGCCTCTTTAAACGCCTACCTCACCCAATTCAACGCCCTCGAAACATCCCGAAACCGCCTCCGCAAAACAACCCGATCCGTCCCTGACGAGGAAGGCTTCATGACTGTTACGCGAGGTGGCCGCGTCGGGCCCGCGAGACTCGAAGATGCGGAGAAGAAAAAGGCCGAGCTGGACGAGAGGCGCAGGAATCACAGGGCTACAGATGACTTCTATCGCTTCCAGAACAGGGAGAGGAGGAAGGAGGCTGAGGGTGCACTGAAGAGGAAGTTTGAGGAAGACAGGAGGAGGGTGGAGGGAATGAGGGAGAGGAGGGGAAGGGTTAGGCCGGAGACTTGAGGCGGTAAAGCATATCGGCATGAATACCTACAGAAATACTGTAGCGAAGACGCACGCAAGTAATGTGTTCAGGTACATATATTGTCGGACCGTTCGCTTGACATGCACATTCACTTGGCATGGCACAAGGAACAGTATAGTTGAATCCAAGATGCTGGTTCTTGGTCATGAAATAACACTCGTAAAGCTATGATGAAAAATCAAAAACACACCATGAAAGCGCTCTGAGCGAACAACACAGTTCTTTTGCTCGAGAGCCGAACAAGAAAAGAGACATGCGTAACCAGTGTATCCGCACTACTCCATCCCGTCCCCATTGCTTAGCGCAATGTAATTCCCGCGCTCAATCGCATCACCATCTTCCATTCCTTCATCGTTACCATTACCTCCGCCTGGGTTCTGACCAGGCAGTGTCTTCGTCTGGAAGCAAGCTTTGTTGAGCCGACGACTCCCACTCCTCTTCCTACCAGGTTGATAGTTCAAAGTCACTTGCGACCCTTGGGCGTCATTGACTTTGAGCGTAGCTTGTACGGCTTCTGTACCTTGTCCTATATCATCGCCTTGTTTCCTCAGCCATTGGCAATCGCGTAGACGGCTCGCTGATGGGAGGGTGCATTGTGGCTCGCTGCTCTCAGAAGAGCAGGCCGTGCTGGCATCGGAGGTGAGGGTTTCCCAGGCATCTAGGCCCTCGCTATCCTTCCCGCATCCTTCTCCACAATGATATCCGCAGTTTCTCCAATTGAACTGGGGCGGCCTGTCTGAAGAGGGGCAGGCGATGCTGGCATCGAAGGTGCCGGGCTCCCGAACATCTCGGTGGTCTTTGTCGTAGCAGGTCCTGCCTGGCGTCGTGACAGACGTGAAGACGAGGTCCTTGCTCATGCTGAACTGGGCTTTGTTGCTGCAGTTGTCACTGCGACTCGTGGCTGTAGCAATAGCGGCTCGTTGTCCATCAGTATCGAACTGCGTGCCTTTGCCAGACTCAGTATGTATCTTCTCCCAGACTAGTGCTGAGAGACCGCGAGGGAAGGTTTCGGATGCCTTGAGGGTATTGCACTCCCAGTACAACTGTTCGCCCAAATGGAGGAAGCGTCGACTGAGTAGTCGGTCTTGTAGTGCCCATGCACGTGTATCCCAACCGAAGTTTGGCGTTGTCAGAATGCCAGCTGGAAGCAAGGAAGAAGCTGGTAGTCGACCTGACGTCGGACTCTTGCCCGTTGTTAATCCATGTGAGGACGTCAGATTGGTCTTGTCAGTCGTGCCTGAGACAATAATCTCGCCTCCGACTCCATCGCCGGTCAGCTGGTCAAGTACGAGTGTTAGTGCCGCATTGCGGAAGGTGGATGCCATGCTTGCGCATTCGCGTTCCTTGTCTTCCTTCGAGTCTTGTAGTACACAGAGTGAGTCTACCCAAAGGTATTTATAGCCCAGACCTTGTGTTGTCGTGATCGCATCCGCGACTGCGGTCGGAAGTGTTTGTAGTGGTAGTCGAGCCTGCATGGTCGATAGTGTATCGCTAGAGAGTAGCGGCTGTATGTGGCTCCAGACGTGACTTAATGCCACGTAATCCACCTCGTCGTTGGTTGATTCGAAGCAATTGGTCTGAATAATTCTCGCGCGAATTCCATTCTTGTCACCAGGAAGGATCTCGATCAGACGTGTCGGTAGTGTGCTGGCGCCTTGTGTTGCTGTGTGACGACAGGCTTCGTGCGTGCATGAACATTCGTCCAGCCAAATCTTTGCATTCGAGAGGTTGGCGTCCGACTCCGTGTTTCTACCATGGCCGTGAGAATGGTCGTAAGTATCAATGTCGCCTTGGTGAGCGAGCATCTCTACCCCACCAAGCTCCTCTTGTGGGCTAGGGAAGGTCGCCTTGTCGTTGGGCCAGTTGAGACAGCATGGTGCGGGAGTGAAGATCATAGTCAATGCTCCTACGTCTGGCCGCTCGTCTGGATCAGCATTCAGCATGCTCTGAAGCGTGCGAATGACAGTCTGCTCTGTTGTGGTCTTCGCCTCCGCGAGGAATATGGCGAGCTTGTCTTGTATACCAGATACGTCCTGCCAATAATGCTTGCCAGTGCGCCCACTAAATGCCTTGCGGAAGGCTGACCATCCCATGTTGCCTCGACTAAATGAAAAGGATGCCATCTCCGCAAAGACGCAGCCAAGACTCCATATGTCGGCTGCCTGCTTGCGAGTGAAGCCCTCAAAGACTTCAGGGGCGATGTATTGGCGCGTTAGCGGCTTGTATTGGTCGTCACCAACCTCTTCTGCAGAGCTGACACCGAAGTCGCTTAGTACCACGTGAGGGAATTCTTGGCCGCTTTCCACGATCAAGATATTCTGGGGCTTGATATCCATGTGCTTAACAACGGGTCGTTGCTCGTGAAGATACCTTACTGAAGAGGCGAGACAGCCAAACATCTTGACAATAGTCTCTGACAGATTGGCAGGCTTCTTCGACGCTGATTGCTCCAGCCATACTGCAAGTGTTGTATCCGCAACGGGTGAGAGGAGCATCGACATCTTGTCGCCCTTTGCATAGGTTCCGATAAGGCGAATTATATGAGGGTGTCGTAACTTCTGGAGAACGCTCACTTCCTTCTTCAGCTCCTCAATTGCCGTCTGGTTACGATTCTTGAGTGTCTTGCGACTAACGTGTAGTCCCGTTTGTTGATGCACAACCTCATCGACTGTACTGAAGCCTCCTGAGCCTAGTAGTTTGACACTGAGGAAGGACGTCTTCGAAGCTAGCGATATCGATGACAAAGGAGGTCGCCCATTCTTCGTCGGTATCATCGACATGTTGTCTTGTATGGATGTCGTCGTACCCGTGTTGAGCGAGGCGGATACGGAGCCCATCTTGTATTCCATGGCTTTGCCCTGTGCGACATTGAAGGTTGTCTGGTCCTTCGTGATGTTGCCGGCTTCAGGAGTCATTTGAACATGACGCTGGCCAAGATCCTTAGGGGCGGTCTTGTGGATCATCATCAATGCTTTGATCAAAGAGTTGGTACCAGAAACAGCCCCTCCGTGACCAATGTTGGCCTTGATGGCACCCAGGATGTTTTGGTCTTCTGGTTTAGTACGAGACAGGGTAGGCGAACTTCGAGCCTCAGCACCTATATCGGCTCTGGAATGCTTCCAGTGAGGATGTTCCAACAGACTACTATCTGTCCTATCATCCATGGATGAGGTCAGGAGCTCCTTCTTTACGGACTGGGCGAGGACATCTCCGGCCAAATGATCCTTGTCATGCTCCTCTGCTCTAATGCGGCCATCTCGCAGGGAGTTCGCAACAGTCGACACACTGCGCGACGAGCCTGACGTGTTCGACTCAGGTAGTGAGATCGATGACTGAGAGATGTTCGGCGAAAGTATAGTGGGTTTGATATGTTGGTCCGCACAATCCAACTGGCTCTCACCGAGTTGTGAGAGCTGGAATTGGAAGAATCCGCCGTTGGATGGCGGGCCTGCAGAACTGCTGCCGCTGCCACCGTTGCCAGAGTATTTGGAGCTACTACCACCCCGTGGATCTAACGGCGAGTCAGGAGAAGGCTTGCCACCAAAGCCGTCATCGCTTGGTCCGTCGTCGTTGTCATCGTCCGCAGAATCGTGGCTGTCGTTGTCTTCCTCGTCACGCCAGTCAAGCATACACTTGCCTTGCTTGAAGTGGTCGGCAATGTGGTCTATACGTTCCTGTCTGGATTCGAAGCGGTGTCTACAGAACCCGCATTTGCGTGGGAATTCAGTCTCAGAGATCACGGTACTAGCCTCATCAAAGTCTTCAGGGTTCATCTCCGGGTGGATGTTTCGGAAATGCTGGACAAAGTGGTACTTTCGATAACATGGCTTGACGTTCTCGACCCCCTCAAACGTACACAGGCTGCACACCCATGATTTGCAAGGGTAGCCCTCCTCTTCATTCCTCTTCCAGTCGTTCTTACGGCCATACCGCTTGCCGCACTTCCTTGTGCACTGGTAGATTTTCCTGGGGTCTCTACCGAGCAACTCTAGGTCTTCGGTAGGGCAGCATCGCTTCTTGCTACCCCGTGTGGAGACTACCGGGACGGCGACGGTAGCGTTGTCGCGATTTGGTGACGAGCCGGCAGTAGACGTCTCTCCGAGTGTTGGCTGTACAACGCTCCCATAGGCGTTGTATGCTCCCGGAAGCTCTGTCTGGTACGTGTGATCATCCCAAAAGGATTCGTGTTGCTTTTGTTGCTGTTCTTGTTGGATGAGTGCTGTTTGAGACTTATAGGCTGAATCGCTTTGGCTGCCACCCATGCCCTGCTTCAATAGCTGACTGAACCAGCTTCGGATTGAATCTGCTGGTTCTCCGGTGAGCTGGCTCAAGGAATCGATATGCCTGTCACTTGGCAGTACATTGTATTTGTTGAACCATGTCGCGCAGACGTCGGCTGCTTCATCTGGAAGTCCGTCTACTGCCGCGGAGGGGATGGGATCCAGACCCCAGCTGGACGTGGTTGTCGCAGGAGGTGTGGGGAACAAAGGGAAATCAAAGCTTGCGTGACGCTTTGACTGAGGGTAGTCGTGCATGTCAAGCTGGAGTGGGCGCTTGCCGAGCGCATTGAATTGCGTGGGCATGGCATCAAAAGATTGTAGTGGTGTAGGTGGAAATGATTTCGCGATGTGTTGCAGTTGCATTTCAGGCGTGAGCTGCGTATTCCATGCTGGGGTCGCCGAGGTGTCATCCAAGGTCTGCCACGTTGTTAGCACGCATGCGATATGGCGAGCTCGATAAGCTTACAAGACTGTGTTGCATGTCAAAGGTGCTCTGCTGAGGGGTATTATCGAATACGGTTGGATCAATGAAAGATGTTGATGCGGAAGTATCGATACCCTCGTCAGCGAAAAGGAAGCCAGAAGTATTATCCGCTGGCGTGTACGCCTGTTGTTGCTGCGGCGTCGCAAACATGTTGCTGAAGTCCATGTTCATGTCAAAGGCGAAACCTGCGCCCTGATGGTCCATGACTATGAGTGGTGTATTTGTCAGAGGGCGGCGTCGTTAGGTACGGCGTCTTGCTTTCGTCGTGGTAGACGGTTAGCAATCACAAGCTCCAAAAAATGAGCGAGTATGATGGAGAATGAGTGTTCAGGAGCCTGAGGCCTGTTGCACGGTATTTTAGATCAAAGGGCGCTGCGCCCACGAGGTTTGCGATCGAGTTTGGAGTCATTCATGCAGCCCTTCAGCTCCAGGAAAGGGCGATGGAGATCCAAGGTTTAGGCAACCGGTGAGACTAATAGTGGAGAATTGCTGTAACTTTACGACGTCGCCAAGCCGGTCGTTCGAGATGCGATTGTGGAGCTTGGAGACCTACACGATTTACCAAAATATTAAGTTGGTTCCGCCGATTCGTCTCGCCTGACTAGCTACTTGGCGTTGGAAGTCAGTGCTCTATTCGCGCGTCGTCGAAGTCGTCGTCGAAGTCGCTCTCAACGTGGGTGAAAAGAAACGTCCTGCGGATGTTCGTAAGCGCTAATTTCCTCTATCGCCCTTTCCCTCTCGGAAGGGCGCAGCCTCACAAAACAGGTTAGCGTCGGCAGGGCAAAGTGGGGCTTGTGGCTGAGCTGCAGTAGTTAAGATACGGAGAACGCGAACTCCACCTCCAACCCCATATCTCCCGTGACTGAGTCATTCATAGCTTGCATTTTGATAGTATGCTACTCAATAGCATGTCGAAAACCATGTTGGGTTGCATGAAGGTCTGCTCCAGCGGGATCACCATGTACCAGTCCGCTCTAACCCGATCCATGGACCAGAGGAGCTACAAACTATTTATTAGAGCCGTGAATTCAGGATGACAATTAGCTATGTCTCACAGGAGCAGTTACGTCATTAGCTAGGTCGTGTAAACCATCAGTAACATCGATAACCATGCAGGTGTCCATCTTGTATACCATGCGAGTATGGCTGACACTCAAAACCTCGGAAGGTCCAGGGAAACAACTTGCTTGTCCACATCAAGCATTTGCTACACCACACACTAGGGCATGATCTATAGGAAGCGAGATACATATTTACCAAGCAGCAAACACGTTTTATTTATATCCTAGACCGGTAGCCCGGATGCTTACTTCTTTCAACCTCTGTCACGTCCACCTGCAAGTAACTGACGAGTTTCAACACAGCTGAAGCCTCTCATGAACCAAGGGAAAAAAGACAGACTTGCAAAGTTCAGACAGAAGTCGGAAACCTATGATTGTCACAAGGATGAGGACGGAAAGGTATTCGTTGCGCTTTTAGATGAAAGGATAGCACTTGACGCGCAATCACGAGCGCAAGCGGATCATGCTTCATCCAACCCATCTTCAGATCCTAATAGCTCCTCTGCCGCAGCAACGAACGACGATGAGGATGACGGTTTAAATGACGACCCATCAACAATCGATGCAACAACCAAAGAGGAACCAGCGGACAATGAAGACGAAAACATGAAAGATCCTGACTCCACCACTCCCCCAGCTTCACCCCCGGCACCAGACTCGACTACAGTACCCACAGCAGCCCCTGCTCCCATAACTCTCCCTATCCAAACCACGTCCTTCCAAACACCCTCAGGAACACCAATCTATTTCACCCATGGCAACACGCTCATCCCGGTCGCCTCCATCCCCGTCGAAATCCGCAATGCCACCTTGACTCTGATCGACATGTACATCCACCGCAATCGACTAGCCAGCGATACTATTTTTTGCATAAACCAGCGTTATGACGGGCAATCCACAGATGATGCAGATGGTATGGGATACGCGTGTAAGACTTGTGTTGATAAGTGGCGTGCTGGGAAGAATTACAAGGGCTATAGGGTGTGCATCAGACATGGCAAGGAAGATGTTGGTGGGCAGATGTTAGATGGATATTTTGTTTTTGCGCAGAGAAGAACGAGGAATGGGCAAATCGTTTGGCGTAGTGGATAGTACAATGATGAAGACGGAGGTTAGTCGGAAGTTGCGAGTAAAAGTGTTAATGTGGTATCATTTCATATCTATCTACATTCTCAGAAGTAAAAAGACATCTTCAGCTTACATCATTATCATCATCATCATCATCATCATCATTGCCCTTTTCCGCCATGCCCGCACGCTTAGTACGCAACCATCTGGTTGAGTCCAGCAGTCTCACGCTCAAAGTTCTTGTGCTGCGAGATACTGTAAAAGTACGCGCTGGTGAAGTCCTTGGCCTCCTTAGCCATGTTGACAGCCTCCTTGAAGCTATTGGCGTGAACCTGACCAGCAGTAACAACACCGTAGCTGTTGACGACATCAGCGGCGGCCGAGAACTCCATACCAGGGAGATCGACAGCCTGCTTGATGAAAGCGACAGCCTCACCAGTACCACCGATTGCCTTCAGGTGACCGAAAGCCTCGCGGACCCAGTGGACGGCGCGACCGTTCTTACTAAGGGTCTCAATGGACTTGGCACCACCAGGGATGAAGACACTGTCGTACATGGTGGAGCGCTGGCCCTCGAGGTGGTGGTCTGCTACAACACCAGAGCCGCTCTTATCCTCGCCATCGGCGTAGATCTTGTTTCTCCTGGGAGAGATGGTGAAGGGAAGAGCGCCGGCAGCGGTCAATGCAGCCTTGATGCCGTTGTAAGCGATCTTGTCGTAGCCATCGGCGATGAGGATAGCAACCATTCGGGTAGCGATGGTAGGTGTCTTGGGCATGAACTCCATTTGTGAGAGACCCTTGGCCTTCTTGTTGTGCTTGGGGCGAGTCTGTTCAGTGGGCACGTCACCGCCAACCATTTCCGCGACGCTCTGAGCGAGCTCAAGATCGATCTCACAGAGGCGCTCACAGAGACGCTTGTAAACGACGGGGTCGTCACAGTGGTCAAGCTCGAAGGCGAAAGCGTCCTTCATGTGCATCTTCTCGTTCTCCGACATGGAGTTGTAGAAGAGCTCGGCCTGGTTCTTGTGCTCCCTGAACTTGCTGGTCTTCATGCGGGCCTTGATGCCGGCAGTCTTCTCAGGGTAGTCGACGTAGGCGCCCTCCTTGCCCGTGGCAGGAGGAACAGTCTGGTGACGGTTGGGCCAGTAGTTGACCTTGCCCTTGGTGATGGTGTGTCGCATGGCACCGTCACGGTTGAAGTTCATGACGGGGCAAACAGGCTTGTTGATTGGCAGCTCTTCCCAGTTGACACCCAGACGAGAGAGTTGGGTGTCCTGGTAGGAGAAGTTGCGTCCTTGCAGAAGAGGGTCGTTACTGAAGCCGATACCAGGAACGATGTGGCTTGTGCAGAAGGCGGATTGCTCGGTTTGGGTGAAGAACTCGTCGGGGTTCTGGTTCAGCTCGAGCTCACCAATGTATCGGATGGGGACAAGCTCCTCAGGCCAGATCTTGGTAGCGTCCAGGATGTCAAAATCGAAGTCGTGCTCCTTGGACTCTGGGAGGACTTGGATACCGAACTTCCACTTGGGGTAAGCGCCACTGTCGATAGCCATCCACAAGTCCTTGCGATGGAAGTCGGGGTCTTGACCAGCAATCTTGAGAGCCTCGTCCCAGACGAAACTGTGGACACCGAGCTCGGGGGTGAAGTGAAACTTGACGAAGCTCCTCTCGCCCTTGGCGTTGACGAGTGTGTAGGTGTTGACACCGAAACCCTGCATCATACGGTATGAACGGGGGATGGCACGGTCGGACATGGCCCACATGAACATGTGCGTCGCCTCTGGATGCATGTACTGGAAGTCCCAGAAGTTGTTGTGAGCGGACTGTGCTTGCGGAACCTCACAGTCAGGCTCAGGCTTGGCGGCGTGGATGACATCGGGGAATTTCATTGAGTCTTGGATGAAGAAGACGGGAATGTTGTTTCCAACAATGTCCCAGTTACCCTCTTCTGTGTAGAACTTGACGGCGAAACCGCGAACATCACGGACAGTGTCTGCAGATCCACGGCTACCGAGTACAGTTGAGAATCGTAGGAAGACAGGGGTCTCGCGCGATGTGTCGGTAAGAACGCCAGCTGATGTCACGTCTTCGGCGGACTCGAAGAGGGTAAACTTTCCAAAGGCACCGGAGCCACGGGCGTGAACTACACGCTCTGGAATGCGCTCGTGGTCGAAGCGGTGAATCTGAGTGTGTTAGTGTTCGATCCTAAGGTAGTGAAGGACAGCGTGCTTACCTTCTCACGGGCGAATTGGTCCTCCAACAGCGAGGGACCTTGCTGATCATCCGTCGCCACAGACAGCCAGTCGTCGGTGTTGCTCTGCTTAACACCAAAGTCGCTGGTGATACGCCACTTGGGGTCATGGACATCTTTGGTAACAGCTGCGAGCTGAGCCATCTTGCCAGTCTTCTCACCAGCAAGACCCTTGGCCTTCTCCGTGACGTTGCCTAGAATTTCGGACGCCATATTGTCGAGAATGTGTACAGATTGAGTCGATTGGCGATTGTCAATCTGTGTGGTGAGCGTCTACCATGCGCGACGCGCCAATCTTTGTATTGTGGTCGCGGGCGGAAATGCTGTTTACCTTTCGACGTCATATCGACGTGTGGTCGCTCCACTTCGGCTTTGAGTTGCCTAATGCTTCTGCAATGCAGCTGTATCAGGACAGCGGATGCGCATTTGTGACACGCTTGGAAGTGGAGTGATGCAGAGCAGCCAATGGCAAAGCAGATGATATTCGATCATCGTGATTTGTACGTCTCCATCGACTGCCGAGCGACGCCGATGTGCCACGCGAGACTCAACTTTGCCATGTACCCGGCAACTAGTCCGAAGTAATTCGAGAATTCCATGCTGAGAAATGGCCTTCTTCCTAAGCTTGTTCATAAAGCTCGCTGCTAAGTCTTCTTCCTGGCGAATCAAGGCCAAGTCTTCGGCAATTGCTGAAATGCCGCTGCTCGAAAATATCCTGCTGTGACGTCAACGATGGAAAACCGTTGCAGAGTCCACGTGTGGACGCCCCGCACCACCCCACCCAGAACAGATCATCATAACGTTTGGGGCGACGACATCTCCTGGGACGAGAACATGCAGTCGTGAGAGGACTGCCTAAGATGTTCAGGGTGAGGGAGACTACTTCTTGGGCCCCATTGAGCTAACCTATGGACCGTGTCGAATAAGCTTTAGCTTTCGCTTTTGCTCTCCCTCAACTTAAGCCCTATCGCATGTACTCCGATGCATTTTACTGGACCTAGCCATCTACTCCTATCGACACTGAAACGTCCCGACAACCGTTCCCTTACGCACGAAGCAGAGACGCCAACCGCCGCACACCTTTCCCTTGGATGGTCGTAACAGCCAAACTACATGGCGCCTACTCTGCCGCCCACAACCTCCGGAACATTTCCTGAACCAAGTTCCACTTGAGAGTTTTATCGTTTCATGCAACTGAAGTAAGCGGCTCTACGCTAATGCCAGGGTTACGTTGTCGCACAACTGACCAGCGGTTTGCGGAGTGTCGATAGCGCGCTTCGCAATGACGCCGACTAGCGTCTTGAGCAAAGTGTAGATGCGACCCGCCTATCTTCAGTCACGATGAGTTCACGCTGACCTATTTCATCTGCTGATGGTGTTTCGCAAATTTGTGGTAGATAGTTTCGGCGAACCCTATATCCGTGAAAAGCCGTGGCGCTCCGGAACATCCTTCCGCCAGTTGATCGTCTATACATTTGTACTTGTCGGCATTACCTGCTCGTTCGCCTTGACCGTCATGCCTTGGCTGATGATCGACAGGCGTTGGGCACTTTAATTGTACCTTGCAGCTATATCTAAACCCTCCGCAGCTTCCGGAAGTCCTGAATGTCAAACGGCGGAAAAAGTGTCTTATCGGCGTTTTGGCACTGTAGGTTGTACGCATTAGTAGCTTTAGCTTGATCGTCGCACCCATTACTCCGAGTAGTCCTATCACATACAGTGGCATCAATGCGCTAGCTGTTGACGCGAAGAATTTCGACACAAGCCTGGCTCTCTTGGCCTTGTTGTTGTCTAAAAAAAAATGTCCTTTGGCCGCCGTTGGCCGCCGTTCAAGGGATCAATCTTCTGCTGCTAACCCCGGAAGCTTTATTGCTTTTCAGTGTACAACCTATCAAAGTACGGATGCGACTGCGCAGCACTCATGTGGTGTCTATGAAGTCCTGCGAGGCTGCAATGATTTTCCGTGATTAGTTTCCGGTAACTACCGCCATCCATGGATGCGCCTCTTATGGAGCAGCAGGCTAGTCGCATCTGCAACTGTTTTGCTCTCACGCCATGTCGCCGTGCAAGCGCACCGCGTAGACGCGCCTGACGAAGCTAGTTCTAGGTCTCGGAAGCAGATCTCCTTGTAGAAAATGACAAAGGACAGCCTCAACAACATGCAAGCTAGATACAGATGCTGTCGTCGGCAAGGAATAAGTAGCTGCGACGGTGCGGAAAGTAGACGAGACACCGTGTCCATCAAGAGGCGGGGCAGCCCCGGTTCTAATCGTAGGTGTTGATCAGGCGTGCACCGAGGTTGAGGCATAGTCGCTGGTGCTAGTCATAGCGACTGCTATCCTACAGACGGAGTGGGGCATGCTGTGCCTCTTACCAACTCGCAACCTCATAGAAATGCTAGCGAGACCTGCAGTCAACGGCTTTTTTGGTGGTCATCGGAAGGATATAAGGATAGGGCCGCTGTCACAAGCGCACTGTGGTATAGCGCGGCCTGACCTAGTGCCTTCGCGTGTGGTAAGCGCAACCGAGATACGCATCCTGGAGATTACCGCCAGGCTGACCTGGACAGTATCCGAGTCGCAAGTGATCCTGCTAGAGTCTTGTGTGAATCGGTCGACGCCCAAACTGGCATTGCTGTGTCTCTTCTTCGATACACCATATTATGCAGTACAGTACAAGACTGTTCTGACGATGATGTTGATCATTGATCAGCAGCATTGCGTTGTCCCCTGCCGAGCAATAGCCGAATCGGTCACATGAGGCTACTGTGATGCGCGTTGAGATGGGAGAAAATCCACACGCAAAAGGGAAAACAAGTCACATCTTAATTTTACAGCCGCGAACCCCCGCGCCTCAAACGTGGATCAATGTGCCGAAACACAGCCCTGCCAAAGTGGGCAATAGCTCGCAGTGGAGAGCAACAGACTTTGAAGGACCGTTGCAGGTATAATACACATGTTGCTTCTGCGCGCCAATACTGCAGGCGCGCGGACTTGATTCCTGCGTCTCGCAAAACGAAACAGTCCGCGTTGCTTTTTGATCACCGACGGCGCATCTGTACTGTGGAGCTCCAGGTCGCACAAGTCGATCATATAAGAGCGGGCCGTGACGCTAGTGTATTTCGGGAAAGGAGGGTAAAATCACCCCTGCACGCCGTTGAAGGCTGGTTGTGGAACACTGTCTGACAGGCTACACAGCATGCGTCGAGTAGCGCTTGTATCCCGATCGCGGTCCGCCAAAGGACGTGTTCAGTCCTGTATGATGCTTCTGCGCTTCGGGTGACTTCTTGTGCTGTCATTAGGGTGTGGAGACAGCCGGTAATCACATATTGTGGGTGACGGGCAATCCGGCTCAACCCTCAACCCTTCAAACCGACGCTGACGTGGTGGCTCATTTGACGAGCTCCGAGTCGGTTGGGTGTTTGCAATCCGTTGTTTGTTTGGTTCCAGGGTTCGAAATTGGCTTGATGACTGAGTGAGGAAGTTTCCATCTTGTCTCGAATCATGGGCGGAGGTCGCAATTACAACGCTAAAGCTTGCGTCCAAATTTGGCTCACAGAGTAACCAGACTCGATAGCAAGATTTATCGACTTTGCGTCGACGCTTCACTTGACCTCGCCCTAAGGTAGCTGTCATTGAGTTGCGTTGACGTTATGCAAGGACGGCCCCTATGATTGCATCCAATGTTCCACCCGTGTTGTCCGCCGTGCTGGAATCGACAGCGCATGACAAGTAGGGCCTCGGGATGTTTTCATAATGATAAATTGAATTCACAAAGTTGCCATGTGCCAATAGTATGCGGTCGCGATAGAAACAAGGGTGTGATTATCTGGTCGTCCGGGCAGGGCATCTCTGGTGATTGTTGACCACACACACTGCTTGAGTCGAGGCTTGAGTCAGGATGCACAAACAGACTCGGGACTCTGGTCGCCAACAAAAGGTCAGTTAGAGACGTCCGCCATTGGCGTTACAGGCGAAGATGCCGTTAGCCGTCTGGCATGATGTTGCAACTCGCCATGTAACGGGCGGATGGTTGCAGTAGTGGAGGTCAACGTCTATCAACAGCAGGTGTGGTACGGTACGAGTAAGACGCAGACGAGAGAATCAGCCCTGTGTGTGGTCTGATGCGTCGGCCTCTTTTCCGGTCCACCACGGAACATCAATGGCTGGCTAGAAGGTGCTGGCGCTGTTTGTGTTATTTGTAGTGGTAATTTGAAATGAAGCAAAAAGTAAAGCTGGCGCAGCGGGTGTTTCCTGAAGCTCGCAAAGTGCCGGGCAGCCTCCGCAGTGGGCAGACCCTGGGCAGCAGGTAAAGGAAGAGGAGAAACGGTCGTCGGGTGTCCAGGAACGGCGATTGGGCCATTCACGGCGTGTTGGTCACAGCACTGGCGCTGGCCAGAAGACGCGGGATCACCCTGGCTGATGCGATGCTGGCTTGCTGGCTGCAGCTAGGCGTCAAGGCTAGTAGCTCCGCGTATGTATGTGCTTGCCTTTCCGCACGGAGCCAACGGCTGTACAAGACTGTCGCGTCGTGTTGCGAACGGGAGCGAAAGTAATCTAACAGCTTTGGAGCGTACCGTCAGGCTGGCTCGCTGCAATGTCGAAGTTATAAAACTCTCCACGCTGCCCACTGTATCCCTTTTGGACGCTCCGCCCAATTCCTCACCCACTCGACCAAACCAAGTACACCTACCACTTGCTGCTGCCCTTGCCGTCTCCTCGTCGACCAGTCCAGCACGCTCCCCCGGTCCGCCAGCTAGAAAGAAGCTCTGATACCGCCGCCGGTCGCCTATCTTCTCATCGTCATTGTTTATTTTTGACTTTGTTTTTCCCTTGTTACTCCATAACACCATCTGCTCCTCCTCCTCATCCTCCCCCGCGAGCACGTTGAGCTGCGCTCCGCACGGCAGTCTCGCCCTCACCTGCAAGAAGAAAGAGCTCCCTCTCCAGCAGCCAATCAGCGCACCCAAGCTGCCACCCCCGCCTTCCTCGTCTCCCACGCCGTTGCAGAAGGCGCTACCCCCGCCGTACGACCGCGCCTTCCCCGTTCGCCTACCCCCGCCAAACATGTGCACCAAGGTCGTACACAAATATGGCTGCGGCCACGAGATCGCCGAGAAGGCTCCATGCGCGACATCGAGAACAGCTCCTTGCGGCGTCTGCAACACCAAGACCGTCAAGCACGACGAGAAGTGTGATAGATGCGACCATTGAGACAGGTGCGCCCGACATTCCCCAAACCCTACGCGTCACACGTGTCTAACACCCTGACGCCCACAGCCTACCACCGTGAACTTATTCGCACGATACCCCATCATGGCCAGTCAGTCGCACTGAGCCAGCGCGCCCCCGCCTTAGCCCTCCAAGCTGCTCCTTCCTCCTGGCTCACCATTGCGCGACTTTCTGGCCTTGATACACACTCAGCTCTCCATGGAGGCTCTAGCCCCAAGACTGCATTTCACGGCGTCACGGATTTCAAAAAGTATTGGCCCTCTTGGGTAATTGCGTCTTAATTGGACTTTGGGCACTGCATGTCCGGCGTTTTGGATACAGGCCGGTGTTGCGAGACATTTTCCTACTTGTGTCATTCGGCAGCTTTCTTACTACATGGATACCACGCTCTCCTAATCATGTTGCGCAATGCGTCGACGGCGAACCACATGGGTTCTCTCTTCTTATCTTGTCATTGCTATCACTATATTTCTGTCTGCAGCCTTTGGCGCTCCGCAACGTTGGCATCATGGACCGTGTCCAGTATACGAGCAAGTCAATCAATTCCTTACGCGCCCGAGACGGAGACCTCGTCCCCTCTTGGATCGCCACGATTCATCTGTTGGGCTTATTGTTGTAATGCGCCACCTCCGCGCATCTTGAGACTATTTCGACGGCCAATCAATCCGCGCTGATCTGCGATACAGTATCACGCATGAGAAGCCATATGCAATGCCGTTTTTCGCCAATCGCCCCGGCTTACGGCGTCTGCAATACCATAAATCACACTTCACGTAGCTCTTGAACCACCTCTGCGAGTCACGCCAATCAAGCAAGGCACCTATTCGTTTTCTATGTCGGGCCTGACTCCCTTGTATATCAGCCTTGCACTAACAACCAGGTAAACGAGAGTACATGGTCAAGGCACCTTCTATTCTAGGCCCCTGATAGGGCGCCATCCGTCAAGCTCCAATCTTGTCATGCAGTACATGCTAGCATGTGCACCGGGCCTAATACTCAACCTGGGAACACGGGCGTCGTCATATAACGCTCGAAATATGGTCGTCTTACTACACCTCCGATCGTGTTGAGGGACGGGCCGTGGCATGTCCAACGCCTCGTAAGCTTAGATGCGTTCGTACAGCCACATGCATCTCAGCCGGCAGCCTCCAAATCTTCTTCATGTACTTTGACTGAGTGAGTGCAGCTCTTCCATATGGCCAACGGCAAAGCCGCGGCCTGTGCCAACACGCACCCCGATCGCCAAATAACCGAGAATGTTATACATGGGCACCTGATATGCGTCAAGCTTCGCACTGGTCATCTGCAGCCAACCGGGTAACGCGTTTTCTAGAAGACATTCAGCCTGACGACCTTGACGGTCCAACCGAGAACTGAGCCACATAGATGCAGCAATAGCTCCCTCTGTCATGCGTGTGATTGTGCACCGGCCTTCCTAGGCTCTTCCGAGGTTCCTTGCCACACACTGTTAAGAAGTAGTGTGACCGAGTGTAGAGGGCATTCTCGACAATATTGCCTGCTTTCTAAGTTGACAACTTCGTTCTAATTTGATACCCTGGGCACAGGCAAGACGCCCACTGGTCCGGACCCCTGTAACTGCCGCACCATCCCTTGCTCTTTATTCCTCGAAGCATCACATGGTCGATCTGCGGCATGGAGGCGCTTGTGTTAGCACGTGCAGAAACGCAGAGCGGCTCCTTTCGGTTCATCAATTAGACGACCTGCTTTCGAGTTAAGTCATACGTGTGCTAACTTAGGACATCACCGCGAGCGGGTCTCACTATCAACTATTGAGTCTAGTCGGCACGGGGCTACACGGAAGGCAGGGTATCAATGCAGACGTGAATAGTTCATCACATCCGGACGTTTCGTGAAGAAATGAGGTGCGCAAGCGATGACTTTCGTTGTCAGGATGATGAGTGGTTCGCGGCTCGGCGCCGTCGTTTGTGCGCTCGGCCCGGTGGTCGATTCCTTATTCGGTCTTGGTAGCCGCATCTTTCTCTCGTCAACCCCAACCATCAATCTCCCACCATGTCGATTGACATCAACTGGGATACTATCACAGGCGGCGCAGAAGGCTCCGCGCGTGCGGAGAAGATACGCGCCTTCATCCACGACCGCTTCCAGCAGGTGACGCTGCCACGCTTCATTCGCTCAGTTCACGTGCATTCCTTCGACTTCGGCAGCGTACCCCCGGAAATTGAAATTAAAGACATATGCGACCCACTACCGGACTTTTACGAAGATGACGAGGACTATCCAGACGAACAAGGGGACGACCTAGGGAAAGACGACACTGAGAATGACGCTGAATCACGCGACTCCAGCAACCCGCCTAGTCATTCACGAAGGGATAGCCATCCCAGGGAACGAGGCCGAGAAGTAGACTTGGAGGAACACACGCCCAGTCAGAACAGATTGCGGCCTTTTCAACCTCTTGCTAGACCATCCACCAAGCGTTCGTCATTGGCTCCCAACGAGCTAGGCAGCCCGTTTTTTCACGGAGCGCTCACGCCAGGCATCCCTGGTGGTACCTCCAACATGAACTACTTCCATCTACCTTTGAGTGCTGGGCTCTCTGGTACTACAACGCCTCTGGCTGCTGTAGCTGGTGCGCATCTGCATAATTGGCTTGACAACCCTCATGGTCGGCCGAGTACACCAACAAATATGCGTCTGCGGAATGCCGCGTCCATGAACTCGCTAACCCTTACACCACAATCCCACCCAGACCCTAGTTCAAGGCCATCTTCCAGGCACCAACAGGATGACGGAAAAAGACAGTCCTTTGCCGGATCAGATGACAGTAACTCTCAGCATAGCTTTGGGCGGACACCGTCTGCGTCTCCTCACCGCATGCGTGACAAGAGCCCCGATGATATACAGGTCGTGACACATGTACAATACTCTGGCGATATCAAAATGTCTCTGACTGCGGAGATTCTGCTCGACTACCCCATGCCAAGCTTCGTTGGCATTCCTCTCAAGCTGAACATCACCGGACTTACCTTCGACGGTGTTGCGATCTTGGCATACATCAAGAAGCGGGCTCATTTCTGCTTCCTGTCACCGGACGACGCAGACGCTCTGGTCGGTGGGGAGAACGGCTTCAATGGTCTTCAGACGGACTCACAAGGCCAAAACCCACGTCCTGTACAACGACCCAAGATTGGAGGTCTGTTGGAACATATCAAAGTTGAAAGTGAGATAGGTGGCCAAGGCAGTGGAAAGCAAGTCCTCAAGAACGTCGGGAAAGTGGAGTCATTCGTGCTGGAGCAAGTCAGGCGCATCTTTGAGGATGAGTTTGTCTATCCAAGCTTTTGGACGTTCCTGGTCTAGGTTTCCGATGCTCGCTCCCCATAAGAATCGAATGCATGTGTAATCACATGCGTTACATGTACGAACGGCCAACAGTCTGAACAATGAAACCGCGATGTGACATTCGGCATCGGCATTCTCCACCGCCAACCAAGGATGGAATTCATTCGAGCACAGCACATATCACATATCCACTGTGGACGTTAGTACAAAGCATGCATGCATGCGTTTCCGGGGTCACACAAACGCGTTCATCCCCACTTGAGTGACGGAGCTGGTGTATCACAACAGCAAAACACCCTTATAGCAAGCCTTTCCACCCTAGTCAAACCACGGGTCATACATGAGATACTCCGGGAACGTGGGTTGGCCATTTGTTACCTACGGGTGTCAGCAGAAGCGATGAAGGACGGCATTTTGACAGCTACGTTACTGACAGCGGGAGTGACGGGATTCGACCACGTTGGTAACGCCCGAACAGGGGAAAGAGAGCGAGTTGGATGCTCTTTGAGTCGTCAGTGCGAGTGTTACCTGCCTGTCAAAATCAAGTGTCCGCTGGCATTGGCATCGGGCCCAAACAGGCGAGTCTCGCGCCGCGGCTGTGTCTCGTCAATTAGCGCATATACCATTAACCCTCTTATCATGTATGTCGATCATGTATGTCGCATCCTGCCCGTATTTTCCCGCGATTCCCGTCTCCGCCGTAACTTCGCTGGCTGGTTGCGCCCCTTGCTAGCATACAACCATACTGTCTGGACAGCAATACCAATATACGATGCTGTGCATTTGACTTCACCGGTCGTTGAAATCCCCCAAAGCGACTGACCAGTGGCATTGGAGCACGAAATAGCAGACCCAACAGATCTCCAGCAGGGTCTCGAATTCTCCCTAAACGGTCAGAAAAACGCAATAGATCAATGCTAGAGCACTGCAGTGGCCAATGGTAGTATGCCAATAACTCGAGACCTGATTGCGCAATACTCACTTCATACGCTGAGATGAACTATATGCCTTTCATCATCATCAAGCACTCCCAGCATTTTGACATACTCGATTACGCATCCCAACACATGCGATCTATTTTTGGACAATCACAAGATAGAGTTTCCATAATACTTGGTACGAAAAACAACCGTGTTTCATTGTTTGCGCAATATTGCCATGTCCTCTGCCGTTATTGTCACATATAGGTTGATGGGGTTATAGTACCGGCTCAGAGCTGGTAAGGATCGCGACGCTGTTCTATGTCTTGCATAGTTAGGGCAACGGACCTCGGACGACTGCTTTTGGCAATAATATGCCAGGATTGTTCGCCTATGGAGAATATGTCGATGTTTTGACGGTGGCTCTTGTATCCCGGCTTGATGTGAAACAGCAGGACTACGGAGGTGGTACGGGAATGTCGAATGCGGAAGGCACATGCAGCAAGCATGTGATAGGTCTCGACCTCCAGTCATCAGGAAGCTGCTACAATGGTTGAGGATGCGATTACGTTGCTGATGTCGGGGTTTGAGCATGATCACAAGCTTAGCTGCTTGTACAGAGTTTTGGTTCGTTGGTATGCCAGTCAGATGTCGATGCAAGAGCGCCACTGTAGCGAGCTGGATTTACTGATGCATGAGAGCGTAATGAGCGTACAGCCTAACAGATTCAAAAGAACTACCAAGAGCACAGAGGATTTCAGCTTTGAAGAGTCGCAGTGGGCAGGACGTGGATTTCATGCACCCAAGTGAGTTCTTCTCACATGCCAAAGGGTTGTTTCCTCATCTTTTGACTCCACACAACATCATCAATGTGTGCAAGGTACAGTGTCTACCTCTCTGTGAATCCTGAAAGCCCTTACAGCTACCTAAGTAGTTTTGAGTTTTCAGTTAGTTGTCTGCATCGTGTCTACTCGTCTAAGGCTGACTTATCATGAATGTAAACTGGCGAATGACGTACGTCGCTTCCCCACTTTGAGACCCCACTCGCACTGACCCCAAATGACGCATCAATGCACCCCAAAGCTACTCGATCCCTTCATGAGGCTGCGCAATTTCGTACGCCATGCTCGCACTACTCAAATTGCCAGGCTACCTGTATCCTGCAACCTCAAACGCTACCAATATGAAAGTCTCCCCTCACCTACTTGTATACGCCTGTTGGAGCTCCTGCCAACTACAAGCAATGGCGTCATACGTTGCTCCTTGAAGACCACTGAGCTAGAAGACGCACCTTCCTTCAAAGCGCTGTCCTACACATGGGGAAGTCCACGTACCTCCATCGCAGGAACGCCTCCACATAAAGAGGCGGGTCTAAAGTCCCTATCGACTGAAGAAGTGAATTCGGCAGGTCAACACACTATCATATGCGATGGCTGTCTCGTTAAAGTCACTAGCAACCTTCGGGATGCCTTGCATATGCTCAGCAATGCCATCAACATGCCGCATATGCCAAAAACACCAACCTACTACTGGATAGACTTCTTGTGTATGAATCAATCAAACATTGAAGAAAGGAACGCGCAAGTTGCCCGCATGGCCGACGTGTTCAAGAAAGCAGATGGTGTTGTGGTCTGGCTAGGCAAAGAGGATCAGTACACGCAGGATGCTCTGACCACGATGCGAAGGATATCGGCGACCCCTGAGAAAGACGGGCCGCTAGTACCGTACACCTCCTTTTACAACCCAGAAGAGAGTCAGTTGGTGTCTTCTACCAGACTCACCTTCCACAACTGGCTCGGATTCATAGTCCTCATCAATCGCCCATGGTTCAAGAGGGCCTGGGTGAGTTTACGACAAGCGTTTACCTGCACGATCTACGGCTAACCTGCTCAGGTCATTCAAGAGATCGCGCTTGGCAAAACGGCCCTGGTAGTCTGTGGTAACAAAGTCTTTCCCTGGGACATTCTCTCCAAAACACTGTCTTTCGTCAAGACTACGAGATGGTATCATCATCTCCATGCCGAGAAGCTTAAGCATGTAAAAGAGCTGCGAAAACATCCCGGTATCTACAAGCAGATCCTCAAGTCAAAATTGGAAGTCGGTATTAGTCCTCTGAATCTCAATTCCACTCGACTAACCGCATCATCGTTGATCGAGCCTAACGGCCAAGCGGTCAAACAACCGTCTTTCCGAAACTTACTGGACAAACATCGCTTTGCTGAGTCTTCAGATCCTAGGGACAAGGTTTACGCCTTCCTCGGCCTTGCCAATAGGAACCTATCTCCGTTCCGTACGCAGCCAAACGCGCTTGTTCCGGACTACAATCTCAGTGTGGAAGAGGTCTTCATCGAAATCGCAACCGTTCTTATGTCTTCATACAAGAATCTCTCCTGGCTATCTCACGTAGAAGACTTATCACAAAGACGGATATCTGGACTACCGTCCTGGGTGCCTGATCTTAGTGTACCACTTCAACCATACCCGCTCCGCTACCGCGGTCCCGCATACTGGGCAGCTGCTGGTAACCGCGCCTGGCGTCCAGATGTAGCGAGCATGGAAAAGGGATTACTTCGGGTTCAAGGAATCCAACTAGACCGTGTTGACCAGACCTCAATGCTTATTGACGAATCAGAAGACCCTTCAGCGGCATGGGCAAGCATCGTGAACCTAGCTCTCTCACTCAACTTTCCTTATCCGGACCCTGGTGCAACTGGCAAGACACCGTCACGCGTTGAGGTACTATGGTGAACATTAACTACCGATATCTACAACCACATCTACCCAGCTCCACCAGAAACAGGCTCGCTATTCATCGACTACATCCTCAACCTCCAGATCCGGCATCGCTTGACACCGTGGTCTAGCGCTGATGAATTCCAACCCCATCATTCCCCACTATCAGAATTCGTATATCCCGATTGGCGCAAACTCTTCGAGCTTGAACCTCCAAGTTCACCATATAGCCTAAGCTCATATACCAAGCGCTTAACCACCGTCGTGGAAAGTATGTTCAATGGAACATACTCGCCAATAGGGCTCGCGCAATTACAACACGAGCTTGATCAGAGCGGAGGCCGACAGCGAAGACTTTTCAAGACATGCGGAGGCTTCATGGGCACCGGAGCGAGATCGCTGCGTGTAGGTGATGAGATTTGGGTGCTGTACCGTGGTGGCCTCCCTTTTGTGCTGCGACCTTTGCCTAATGGTCATCATAGTTTTGTGGGAGAGTCGTTTGTATATGGGGTTATGCATGGTGAGGCGTTGAAGATGGGTCTTTCGCGGGAGGATATTGTCCTTGAGTAGGATACTTGGGAACTAAGACGAGAGTTCTCACTTACAATACAAACCAAACCAATCATGTGGTTTAGTCTCTTATCCACCGGCCGCCGTCGTCGCAGCTGTGATGCTGGCTTCCTGTCACCTCTTTGTATCTCTAAATAACCCCTATCACAGCACACATGCTATTGCACCAGATCTCACATTGACTGATCTAGTAATCCGATGTTTGGAGACGGATCAGGTGTCGTCGTTCTCACTCTCCCTACACTGCTTTTCGCCGCCAGTACCCCCATGCTCAGTTGCACTTTCTCGTGGGATAGTCAGCCAATCTCGAATGGTAATCGCTTCCAGCAACGGATGAAGAAAGCAAGACTGAAGCTGGGTACTAAACACACAAACACCCAACCGCAACGTAATGACGTCGAGCCCACGACTCTTCGTATATTCCGCAACCGCTTTACTACCGACCACGCACTCGCTCAGCGTGTTCATTCTTAGCCATAGATATCGCTCATGTGACCACAAGATTAAACGACCACTCCGCCCGTAAATCAAGCCACCCTCACGTCCACGCCTTACGCAAGTCACTGGCACATCCCATATTCCCAACACAATCATGGCTCAGCCTCCAATCCGAACCACACCCATCACCGGCGTTTTTCCAGCACTCAAACTCCGGCCCCCAACTTAGGGCGAGAAAAATATCGAAGTCGCACGCCGTCAAACCCTCGCACTATATCACCACCCCTACCTATCTACGTGGAGACTCCAGGAGCTGGAGAACTGGTACCTAAACACCGTCGTCGATCCATCCATCGCCCCACACGTAGCAGATATCCATCTAGACGGCGAGACAACGAACCGCCAACAAGTCCTCTTCCCCGACTTGAAACGGAAGGAGTTTGAGCCGACGGTCCAGCCGCATTACGACGAGAACGACGTATGGATTAATTACCACAAGCCTACGGACAAGGAATGCGTGTACGATCGCACTTTGGAATTGTATTCCGCGCGACAGAATTATATCCAGGAAGAAGGTGTACGGAGGTTGAGCGTGTGGTTGGACTGGTATGCTGAGAAGATGAAACCGGAACCGCTGCGCGATGAGAGTGTGGTGGCGGCGTGCCAATCCACGATATTGTTCTTGAAGGACGATTATCTCAAGCGGAAAGTCGACTTCGCGACTGAGGTGTATGCGGTTTTGGATAAGGGGGATACGAAGAGTGCGAAGATGGTGGTGGATGATCTGGTGGAGTTGTTTCCGTGGTTGAAGAAGGACTTTTGTGGGAGGCTGATGAACTCTGTGGTGGCTTATGATGGGTTGAAGAATGTGAGTGGAGGAGGGGATGGACATGTACAGAGAGGTTTCGTGCTAATCTTTGGTAGAAATTATCACAGGTCTAAGAGTAGGGGCTGATGTCGATAAGACTACTTCTAGGATGATGAGTGACAGATGGACCGTCTAGAGTACTCCATGAGCCGGGGAAGAGCGCATCTACCCTCTCTAATGAGTGTGCAACACTCATCGTAGCAATCATACGTCACCGCAGAAACAAACATCAGTAGAGGGGTCGAAGAACGGTATGTGTGAGACGCAGCAGCCAAAACAGCGCCGCAGAAAATCTTCAATGGATTGATCCCAGTCCCCTCGCGAATATTTTGTTGCCTAGTAAAAGACCCTAGAAGACGTTCCATCTCTCCTTGTAGCAACACCAAAGAAAACATTTCCCGCAATGGTCAAGGACCACATTTCCCTAATATACGAGAAGGCTACGACCTTCGCAAGCCGAAGACTAAGACGCCAAAATGCATACCCCAATATTTTGTGACGAGATGAGAAAGGAAATCCGCCCAGCGCCATGCTTGCTATATACATTTGCCGCTTGCAAAAAAAAGTAGAAACAGAAAAACGACAAGATTAGAAAAGTAGCGATTAGGTGGTATCGTGCGTAGAACATTAACAAGGAGCTTCGTAGACAGAGTTGGGGAAAACCAGACAATAGCGTTGTGGAGGCAGTAAACATTGCTGCCACTACGCCGCAGGCGAGGACATGGGTGATATAGCGGGCGATTCATCTGCACGACGATTATCACTTGTCCCCGAAACGATGGTAAAGGGCGCTGTAGTGTTCGCTGAAGGTACCGGGTTCACTGCTGCGCCGTTTGTTTGTGATTTGGGGATCGCGCTATTAGGAGGCGTTGTATCCGACTCTTCTTCGGGGATCGTGGGGCAGTATGTTTTGAGGACGTGTTTAAGGGCGGGTCGGCGGATGGGTTTCGAGAGGAAGAAGTCCATGCCTGAGTCGAGGCATTCCTATGACATGTTAGTATATGGGCTGTTAGAATGAGACAATGTGTACATACCTTCACGTTGCTCTCCTCCGCGTAAGCTGTCAGAGCGACGATGGGAGCTGAGAAGCCAGACTGTCGGATGAGTCGCGTTGATTGCAGACCATCCAGGTTGGGCATTTGGACGTCCATGAAGATGAGATTATATGGAGCCTGACGTTCCATACTCTCCATGACCTTGTCGAGTGCTTCTTGACCGTCCTTCGCGACAGTCACATCGTACACATCTTCCAGCTTCAACATGCGCAGTACGACCTCTTGGTTGGTCTTGTTGTCCTCCGCAACGAGCACCTTGACTTTGTCTCCTCGTTTTGTTGCTTCAGCTTCCACCCGCTTCATGGCCGCGACCTGCGAGTTTGGCGATTCTAATGGCGTGTTCGAAGCGAAGAAAGGTTGACTGAGACCAACAAGACGGGGTTGGTTATCGCTGTCGAATGCTACTGGTCCTGATGGAGCACTAGCAGCGGTGTTCCCGGTACCGATCGGGCCACTTGTAGCGGATTGTATCGAGCGGGCCGAAAGCGCGTCGTCATGTGAGCGGCCTCGTGGCGGCTCATCGATCGATAAACTCCGGCGCGGTGTGCCGGTTTCCAGGTTGACGTTCCTTGAACTTGCTGTACTGTCGGCCCGACTCGTAAGATGCTTCAATGGTATTACCATAGTGAACACACTTCCGTGACCGACCTCGCTCTTGAGACCGATTGTACCCTTCATCAAGCCCGCGAGTTGCGAGCAGATACTCAGACCGAGACCGGTGCCTCCAAATTTCTTGCTAAGTCCCAAGTCGCCCTGAACGAAAGGCTCAAAGATCTTAGCATGTAGATTATCGGGGATACCGGGACCTGTGTCTTCAACCTCAAATTCGAAAGACAACCATCGTCCGGGTGGCGGTGTTGCGGCTCGCTCTTGTGCCATGTAGCGGGCGAACGCGTCCCCTTTGCCCATGACGTTGATGACATTGGCAGTACCGTAGTTGGGGTCTGGTGTGGTAACCGAAACGGATCCTACCTCCGACGCAGAGGCTCTTATGCGGTTTTTTGAGTTGCGCGTTGAGCTTTGCCGTGATTGTAGGGATGCCTTGCGACTATCCGACATATGGGCCTCTCCAGGACAACGGATAGTGAGCGTGACAGAACCACCCTGAGGTGTGAACTTGAGACTGTTTGATACCAAGTTGATGACCACTTGAAGTATCCGGTGCTGGTCACCGTACAAAACCATATCTTTGAGCCGACCTAGTCCAAAAGGTCCGAGATCGCGTAACTCGTTGGGTCGTCCGTTGTCGTCTAGGTTGTTCTCGTATGGCCCCTCGAATTCAACGGCAAGCTTGATACCGCCCTCTTTAGCCTGCTTCTCGAAGATGGCCAAGACTTGGGAGCTGATGTCCCGTAACCGGAACTCCTTCTCGTCCAGACTTAGTTGTTGGCCAACCTGGTTCTTGCTGAATGTTAAGAGGTCTGTCAGTAGGTTAAGTAGCAAATCTCCACTCTTGTAAATTATGCCTAGCGATCTCCTCAGCTTGATTGGATCGTCTTCCGACATGCACACTGCGCACATGCCCAGAATACCATTGAGTGGCGTTTTCAACTCGTGCGAGATGTTGGCAATGAACAATGTCTTGCTTTCATTTGCCGCCTCTGCCGCCTTTTTGCTTTGTTCGAGCTCCGCTGTTCTTTGTGCTACCCTCTCTTCCAGCTTCTCATACTGCATCATGAGCTCATCCGTCATCTCGTTGAAGGTTGTTGTCAAGTCTGTGAGTTCGTCGTGAATAAAGTGCTTGCGGTCCTTGACTTTACTTGGGATGCGGAACTGTCTTCGCCTTTCAGCTTCCTTCTTTTCTGCTCGGTTGAGTTTCGCGTTTCTCCGGTAATGAATGATCTGACCAAAGAAGCCTTCTTTGCGGGCAAGTGCCCCGTCTTCCGAGTCATCATTGGCACCGTCATTTTGTGAGCTGAAGTCATCATCCTCGAACATGTGGGGCGCTACAGTTTTCTTAGTGGCGTCTCGGAGTCTTCGGATCGGCTGACTGGAGAAGTGGGCTACAGGGAATGTGAGGATTAACATAGCGCCCATTGTGCCAAACACACATGCGATGATAACGTTGCGGAGATGGTAGATAGGTCCCCAGACTTCATCGTGAGTCTGCTCTACCACGACCATCCAATCGACCATAGGACTGTTGACAATAGCGTAACCAATAGCAACGTCGTCGCCATCTTCGTTTCGGGTAGAGATGATGCTTCCTGCGTTGTTGGTAGCACCGGTGGACTTGGTGAAGCCTTTCCGTACAGCGGGATATCGAGTCCAGTCGAATGGCGGCGGATTGAGAGCAGTATCGTATTGGCCATGCCTCTGTACTTTTGCTCGCTGCGTTGGTGGGGCAAGATAGCGTACCTCCACGTTCTCGGGAGCGCTAGGGTTTACAGCATCATATAAATAATCGGCAGGGAAGGTATTAGTGGCATTGTTCGGGCCGAAAAGCAGGGTAAGACCACTCTTGTCAAGACCCTCTATGGCGTTGACAACATTGGTGATGAGCGATGCATCCAAGACAGCCGTCAGCCACCCTAGAGTATCAATGTTAGACGTGTTGTTGATGATGGGTATGGTAACTGAGACCAGGCTGAGTGTTTGGTTCACGTGGTACGGCCCGGACAAGAGGTAACTGGTGTTGTCGATGGTTCTGCCTTGGTAGTGTGCCTTGTACATGTTGTCGGTTTCATTGTATGGGATAGTCTCTACAGAGAACTTGGGGTAGAGTTCGGGGATGAAGCCGTACTCGGTGTCGCCTAGGGTCGCATTCTGTCCGTCGGGTTTGAGTATGGGCAGCACGACGTCCATCATGCTGTTTGCGGTGCGACTGAAGACAGAGCGATCGGACGAGTTGAAGGGGTATATTTTGGCTTGGATAGCCACACGGGTCCGCATGTCACCGGAGAAGATGGCATCGTAGTCTTCCTCGACCCGGGACCAGTTCTCCTCTGATGTATTTCCGGTGTAGTAGCGACTGAGGGCGGACTGCGGCGAGAGGCGGTTCGCAGCCTGCCGGGTGAGGATCTGCATGAGAGCCAGATTCGAGGAGAGTTGGGCGGCTTTTAATGAGGCTGTCAGCGTCAGGCGAGTCGAGCTAGTTGACGATTAGCACAGTACGTCAACAAGATGAAGAAGCAAAGGATGTACCGTATGTTCAACACGAAGTTGTGGTTGGTGAGCTGCCAAAGTCAGTACCAGCATGGAAGAGTATACAGTGTTGGTATGTACCCATGTTGCGACGGCTATCACAGCCAACCCTATCATCGAAGCCAGCAGAACCAGACATCCCAACTGCTCACGGATGGGAATCCGCATCTTGACCATAACTCTGCGAGGGGTCGCAGGCTATTCTTCCGACGTGCTGTTGAGGGGAGCAACGCAACCCGGCAATAGCGAGAGAATACGCAACCGGAGTGAATGTCACAGCGGTACCGGCAAGCTGACAGACGCGAACGACGGATCTAGTCGGGGGAGTGTGCGGGATGTGCGTATCCCATTCCTCGCAGTGGGCTATCGACGGAGATTTTCTTGGTACCGTGGACGATCAGAGGAAGATCTCGATGCAACCTGGGGTGCGAGTCGCAGAGGGCAGGCGAGGTGGAGTGAATGCACGGTAGAGGCTACTACGCCCGAAGCAGCAAGACGGGCTCGGTTTTCGGGTCTGCAGGGTATATATTGCTTTTCGCAGCAGGAACCGTACGATTGTTGTGAGCAGCAATAACGCGAAAAGAGAGGACGAGCTGGTGCTCTAGCAGACGGGCTTGAGACGTGGACGAGTGGCAGCGGAGCGTCTCAGCTTGGGAGGGCTCAGTGCAGGTCGCGTCCACTGTGGTGGAAAAGGATAGAGGGCGGACCATCCGGCGAGAGATTGGTAGTCGGTTCCTTTGGGTTAGAGTCGTCTACCGTTGAACATGGGCTGGTAGCTCCAGGCCCAGGCGCCGGCTTGGGTTCGCCACAGCTTGCCAGCATCCCGCTGCATAGACTGAGCAAATTACACTGCCAGAAAGCAGTGCAATCTGGACACGCATTGCCTCCAGCCACACTCAGTATCGCCTTGACTGCAGCACCAAGCCATGTTGTTTTAAGAGCGTGATTCCCGGCCTTGGGTCGGATTGACTCCCCACCAGCAAACACGAGTTCGAGCCACTTGGCAAGCGGGGGTGGCCTTGTCATCTTTGACGGGCTCGTCTCCACTTACTCTTTTGATCGGCAGATTTACTGGATTCGCTGCGATCCAGACTTCCACCCCAGTCGGGCTCACCTAGGGGCTGATGCGTCTCGTGTTGCCGCCGAGGCAAAGTCTGGCATGCGTTGACATGAACAAACAAACGTCACTTTTCAAACTCCCAAATGTCAACGGCTCTTAGATGGTTGCTAACAGTCGTTTCAACGGTCCGCGCCGCTGTCTCGAGTAGTGCGCTGTCAAAGCCCAAATTCTAGTCTTGTGATGCCGCCACTCAAACCACCCGCCTAGTAGACGTTGCCGCAGATCGACATATCTCCAGTCTTTAGGGTCCTTCTCGGTCCTTCCACACGTGGCATAAGCACAGCAATGTGCCACTTTCGCATGTTTCACGTCTAGAAATACATGTACGTTATACCCAATCATCAACTATATGCATTATCCCGCCCAATTGCCCACGGTTGAATAGCCTGCTGTCGAGCCCCGATGCAACGACGGCAGCTGCATGTCTCCTGTTACAGAGCCCACCCTCGACGGCCCATCCATCCTCGGGTTCGTGTAGTTCCTGCCCATTCTTTTGAAGAAGGTGACGACAACCATGGTGCCACATACGACTTGATCAATCCCACCCGGCGCCATTGTTAGTCCGTCTCGAAATACAGTCAAGTCACCGACCTCAGCGCCTCTCAGTGCCAATACACCTTTGTCTGAAAACGTAAAACGCGCAATGACCCTGTTAGAGCCTTTCTCGCGCAGACTCAATGCGATCGGTCGCATTTCTAATGTCCAGTTGTATGTCTTGTCTCCAACTGCGAGACTCCAATCCTCAAAGTTCAGCGACTCCATATTATACCTCGTACGCAAGCCATCCTCCGAAGTGTAATCGAAATGCGCGCGCGGCCGCCACGGGAACCCTCCGTCATTGTCGTAGAATAGAGCAGCTATATTGCGCTGGCGCATATCCTGGGATGTATAAAGCACTTCCATTTCTGGCTTCTTGGAGAAGACGCGGAAGCTGTTTGTTGTGATTCTGTATGACGAGGCGACCGGCGCATCGTAAGCAGCGAGTATTTGTATCTTGCGATCATACTGGCGAAGGCGGTAGATGATGAGGGGTTCGTCGTAAGCGCCGTTATCGTAGGCAGGAGCTGTCACAGCCTCGTCGTAACCCGGAAGCTCGTCGTCGTGTGCGACGTCTAAGAAGTCGCGAGTGTCTGCGTGCAGTGTAGCGGACATTGTGCATTTGGCCGTCTTGTCTACTGCTAGTCAAAAGGCGCCGGCATATATACCCTCGCTGGATGCATTGCACTCGTATGGAATGCGACACTCACTGCGCATGTGAGCAGGCCGTTGGCTTATGACCAGAACAAGACTAGGACGAGACTGGCGCCGAGCCTGTCCAATGACTGTGTTAGTCATCGCTACACGCGTGTACTTGGCCGATCGTGCAAACACCGCCCATTACACGCCATACAAACGATCATGTATGGCGTATCCTTATCGCAACATGAATTCTATGGAATGCAGACGCGTGAAACGTTATTGAGAGGTTTGTCGCGTGTAATGATCATGTAAGAGCGAGATCCTTCTTTCCTCACTGACAGCTAGCGTCTGGCCCGTGCGCCCGTGCCTTGTTCGAGGTATCATCAAGAACTACCAGCTCAATGCACACCAGCTAAGACCTCGGACTTGCGAACACGATCTTGCCCTTCGAATTCTAGCCTTCCAACTGTAGGAGCTACTGACATCCCTTGGTTTTGACGCCACGACTACTGTCTCGTCAAAATGGCTCATACCTGTAGCAGCCATACCCACACTGCATCACTAGTCTGATTCGGTAAGATGCAGGCAGCTGTAGCAGCAGGTGCAACCCTAAAGTTGCTACCATTTTCGATGCTCAGCCTCACCCCGCAACCCGCCAAGCATTCGTATTCTTACCATACATAAATCTACATGTGTCATATTTGCTTCCCTTTTACCATAACAGCTATTAAGCTCGACCTCATTGATCCGTCTGCTCGTCTCTACAGCAAATCAAATCTTCGCTCTCACTAGCTACTACCACATCCAAGATGACAGACTCAAATCCTCTAGTCTTCTACGATATCTCCTCGGTAATTCAACCCCGCTCCTACGCACCCAACCCCTCCAAAGCCCGTCTCGCCCTCGGTTTCAAGCGTGTACCCTTTAAAACAACATTCGTCGACTTACTCGACATCTCCACCGTCCGCAAGGGGCTCAACTGCCCAGCCACGCGTAAGCTAGACGATGGCTCTGACTTCCATACCCTACCCATGCTGCAAGACCCATCCGCAGACGACAAGGTCATTGGAGACAGTTTCGACATCGCCAACTACCTCGAGGACACGTTCCCCAACTCTGGTGGCTGCCTCTTCCCTCAGGATTCCACTCACACGGGGCTTGATTATGAGAGCCCAAACAAGGATACTATGTTCTTCGCCCCACTTACACTAAACGAAGGTGCGAAGAACGAGGCATATGCAAAGTTCAACACCCATGTCGACGCGACCTTTTCCTCGCATGTGGTGCTTGTCGCTCAATACATGCCTTTTAATCCAGAGACTGCGGAGGCTGTGAAGGCGCAGATGTGTCAGCGTGCGCACTTGGAGTCTTGGGAGAGTATATGCATTCAGGGAGAAGCTAGGGAGCAGCTCAAAGTGGCGTTCAAGGCGGCGCTCAAGTCACTGGCGGACTTGTTTACGGTTCATGACGAGGGCCCATTTCTTGAGGGTGAGAAAGCCAACTACGCGGATTTGATTGTGGGTGGGTGGATTAACATGATGGCAAAGTGTATGCCAAAAGAGGAATGGGAGGATTTTAGGACGTGGCATGGGGGTGTCTTTGGGAGTTTGCATGACGCGTTGCAAGAAAAGTACTTTGTGTGCGTGTGATGGAGTCGACAAAGTTATAACATAACTTCTTAGTGATGATGCGGCTGAACTGGTGACATTTCCTGCCCACTTCCGCTCGCCTGGTCTCCAGCTTTTCGACCTTCTTCATCAGCTGATCAAGCCTGCGTCAGAGTTTAGCTATTGTTTCTCGCGTAACCACTCCAGGGCAAAACTTACTCTGTCTGAACCGAAATGTTTTCTGCGAGAAGCCTATAAAGTGTAAGCAATAGCCAACAGCTGTCTCAAGATACTCATTACTGACCCGGACAGGTCGGCCTCGGCTAATGAGTACTCAGGTGTAGAAGCTGAGTAGCTGCGTGTGTCTGCTTGGAAAGCAATGGAGTTGATAGGCGTGAGGTAGCGCAAACGAGGGTTCGCGCTAGTGACACGCTACCGCGGTTGTTATTGTCACGATAGAGGACCAAGCCTGTTGACGTTGAGCAAGGATCACGTTCGCATTGCTCGTGGTTGTTACTGCGATGTTTGGGTTTCATGTCAATCCATGATTATACGACAGCTTGTCGCATGCACATACCAACACTTGTCGCATTGATCGCCGATGATGCACTATTCAAGCAATCAATCCAACTCAATCCCTAGGCATCGGTGACGCAGCCATGCTCTTTTTTGTGTATGTATTTGTTTAGTTCTCATTGTATTCGACAAGTATATACACTGGCCTGCTACGCTCATCTTTCGGCTTGTCAGGCATCATACGGGTCGTCCGTTCTCATGATGTAGATCTCGCCAACGAGAACAACAAGACCGACGAGCATGGTAATTGCAATGATAGGCAAATTGACGCGTGCAAACTCCAGACCGCCAACATGGATGTGCTTTCTGCCTAGAATATCGCGCCACAGCATGCCAGCCAGCGATGCGCTGAAGGCCAGACTGAAAGCACCATAATTGACGCCAATGGCCATGCTGTATATCGTGCCCCAAAAGGTTCGATCGGAAATCGGATTGCCGTTTTGACGGTGGATTTCTTCCCACGCCTGGATTACTCTGGAAATGAGGATTGTGGTGCCGATGTTGGTACCAGCGAACTATCATGATGTTAGCTGTTGTCTTGTAGTGATGATCGCGCGGTCTCACATTGCACAGTATTACTGAGACAAAGCCCATACCGCCGATCGCACCAACCGTCCCAGTCTTCTCAACCCAATGGTCCCACGCATGGGCGAAAACCGGAACCCAGCCCTTGGTGACCAGAGCCTGAACCAGAACAAACATGCAGAATGCGAAAGGGACCAGGGCCAAAGGGAGGTGGTGGAAGACAGTCATGGTTGTCGGAAAGGTCTCCTGTGCCCATCTATATGAGTCTGCGACGATTGACGCTAGAGTAGTTGGCATCGGCTTCTCGCTTGGCTCCAACTTTTTCTCCTCCTGTGATACAAGTTCAGTCCCCGTCATCTCTCGCGTTCGCCCACTCAATATGTGACTGGAGGCTTCGGGAAATGATTGCGGCTTCTCATCGGAGTTCCGGACAGTTTCCGGAGCTATTTGAGGGGTGATTGCGTCCAAATCTTCTTGTGTAACAGACTTCCTTCTTGTTTCGGCTCTTTCAGCAAGTGTAGTCTCAGCTCTTCGCCGGCCCTCGTGAGCGATCTTCCGCGTCTCTGCTCTGCCAAGCCACCCCATTGTGAGATCGAAAATGAGCATGACGAATGCAGCAGGTAACGTGACCCAGAACACCGGGCGTTCGTGCGACCCTTGAGAAGCGGCATTGATTGCCAAGACGGTTATAAGTGTAGCTGCCATAATTGCCGCTCCGAACATGGCGCCTTTCCTGTCCAAGAAGGGGTTTAGAACTTCTTCGAGGGACATCTTCTTCTCCTGTTCGTCGTCGCTGCTGCTGGGGTCGCTCTCGTTCTCGTCTAGTCCACCTTTGGCGAAGGGGATATTGGGGTTGATTGGCTTCTTGTTCTATTGAACAGAGCTGGATCAGCATATGCACAATGCGCCTCTTTCTCGGGATGCTTACTTTGAGCTCATCAGGAAGATCTTCCATCTTGATGGATGCAGGGATCAAAGATTCGTCATGGAAGATGATGTATAGTAAGAAAGGATACAACACAATTCCTGTGACAAGAACTGGCACAATGATATTTGCCGTGTACTTGATGAATGTGATCCCAAATGCGCCTGCCAGGACAAGGTTGGTGGGGTTTGAAGACACCAGTATTGCCGATGCGATGTTTGCGACTGAGAACTGCGTGAATATCCACGCTCTCGGATGCTTGATATTGCTTGATACGCGTGTCATGTACGACAGGAAGGCTGTACCCGATAGGATAACCGGATCGTTACCGATGAAAGCTGTGAGAAGGAAGAAGAAGGTATACAGGTAGAAGAACAGCCTGTGGCCCACTTTCCCTCCTTTCTGCAGAACCTTGAAGGCTAGCCATCTGATGAGACCGGAAGCGTCAACAGAGATGGCAATGTAGGCAAGGGAGAGGAAAAAGAGCATGATATCGTATGGCACGATACCCTGATCGCCGAGAGTGCCGCCTCTTACTTCCTTAGCGCCAATAGCAAGGATAGCGAGCAGAAAGAGATCTGCCACCAGAGGAGCCGTAATGAAGTTCATTGGAAAGTCGAACCGCACAAGAGGTCCAGGTCTACCATTCCGGACCCTAGTTGGGTGTTGCGGTGGTGGGATGATGCGCAACGCACTCGCGGTTTTGAGGAATGGGGTCCATAATATCCGCGGGATGTATATAGGTATGTGGAAAGGGAATAGAACATTGATATCTGTAGGCGTCAAGTGTTAGTTGATGGTCCGCAATACCAGTACGCACATTCTACTTACTCGTCAAAACAAAGACAATCAGTGTCACTATAGAGCGCCATTCTTTGATCTTGCTGGTATCAAGGTCTGGCCTTTCCGATTGGGTGGCACGCTGAGAGATCATGTCGCGCCTTGTGGCAATGCTTGAAAACAGCACCGCAGATTGCTTTTGGGGCAGAAACTTTCCAGTAGGTATATTGACGGTTAAAATGCGCCAAATCAGGCTTTTGGTAAGGCCCGATTGAAGAGTGCATGTATACGCTAGACGTTACAGGCGATCTGTGAGCCGGTGCCTGGACCTTAGGCGCGACGGTGAGGATCAGTACCGATGCCGAGAAATTGCTTGTGCCATGTGAAGGATGACGCGCGACGTGGTCATGGCGGCAGGCAAGTGAGGCTCTTTGTATTGTTTTTGTTATATGCAGTCAGATGGGGCGGTGTCAAAAATGGCTTGCAGCCCGGCACGACAAGATGATGGCAACTCGGCGCCGGTTGGGCCGCTAGCAAGCAGCGCCTCCCGTATCCAGAAAAGGGTCCAGTCGTTGGCAGGTCATGCCATCTACTCAGCCTCTCGCCTTATGCATCTGCTCCAGGCGAAAGCCATATAGTTCACCGGTGGCCTGCATTACCCCAGAGTATTGGAGATCTACGCTCTACATGGGACGCCTTACTGACCGGAGTCGCACCCATTTGCGCACTGCACAATACCTATGCCGCTGCTCTCCCTTTGCGACGGCACACTCGGTGATGTCTTCATCTCACCCGTCTTTGCTCGTACTATGTGAGCATGTCGGAAACTCAGGCGTTCTCCAAATTTGCGACGCATAGTGTTGCGATACCTACTTCAACAGCTACAATGTCCAGCCCTCCGCTACAAGTCGTTTGTGCCTGGCCAATTTCATCCAACTATGGCGCAGGATCACGTGTTAGTACACCCCCATACTGGCATATTCATGTTGAACGGGTATGGACCTATTAGATAACTGATGCATGAACACAGATCCTGTATTATATCCTCGTTGCCGCATGTGTAACTTTCCGCAAGGCAGAATGGCTGCGAAATACTTGCCTAGCCGCCGTCTTGATTCTGCCGGCCATTTCTGCCCTCCAAGCCATCGTGCTCGCTTCGGCGCATACGAATGGTCAGTACAACAGCCACCAAGAAGATCCAAGAAGCACAAATCTAACGACGAACCATACAGGCGGGGTCGATATGGATATATACGGAGTAAGTTCCTGGTGTACAAGATACACGTGCGACATACACTAATTTCATGTCTTCGCCTGTGCAGGCTTTTCAATTCTGCGCGATTGGAATCTTAGCAGCACCGCTTACTGTGAGGCTGTCGCGAACCTACTTTCAGTCTCCAGGGCGCAACATCATATTTCTCTGGACAATATTGATATTAATGGGGCTATTGGCCCTCTGCGTAGAATTTTACAGGGTTACTCCAACGGCCTGCAGTAGCGACGATGATGGAAACCCATTTCTCGGCGCCGCCAACTTTCCATACGAACATGCTAGATGTAATCTGACGTGCTCCGAAAGCGAGGGTCCGAGATCTCCTATGCGGGGTGGATCCGCTGCCGACGTCTATGTCATTCCCGTGCCGCGCATCTTGACCTTCAACGCTGCCATGCTACTTTCTGCCGGATTTTGCATCCCCGCGATACTGTCTCTAATCTTCACTTGGGACAAGATCCTCGAGATCAACTGGAAAAGACGACGGCATGGTGAGCATCTTAACGCTCGAATTGAGGGTGCGAACATGACCGTTGGGGAGCTGAAAGGCATCAACAATGTTGTGAGAAAGTTCTTGAGCGTCATCGAAATTCCGTTGTTTGGTGGTGTGATCATCACAATCATCGGGGTTGGTGAAGCGAACTTCTTTAGTTCACAGGTATCGCATATGACTGAGCCCATGGCTTCCATTGGTGAGTATACGGTCGCAGCGCCATGTCCATTTCTGACATGATCTTTAGGCCAATGGTCACCCATAGCAGGAACAATTCTGGCTGCACTTGGTTCTCTATATATACTGTGGTCAACTGATGACGATGACGTCCCCAGAAGGAAGTCTCCGGATCCTTTCGAGAATTCGGGTTCATCACGTCCCAGCCGGAGTAGCGAGCGACAACCTTCTCCTCGACGTCCATCGCCTGTGTATTATAGCTCGGGAAGAACGGCAGGGGATGGCCTGGGCATAGGCTCAGAGTCACCTAATGCTATCGAGTTGACTCCGACTATCACGTATCCGGAATCTGAACGCGTCCCTGCCAGTTCTTTCTCTTGTGAAAATCAGCAAGATGATCACCGATCTGATCAGCCGACAGCTGGCAGAAATCGTGTGCGCAAGTGGTTCACGTCAGCTGGGAACTACCTCGGTGACGCAGCACACGAGAAGCTCGCCCCAGATCATGGCCACAATGACAAGAATACCAAGGATTTTCCAGAAGTCCCCGGTGAGATTCTGCGCAACGCCCGTCTAGTAGAGATTAGCCGCACATACAGTCATCTTCGCGAAGAACGGGAGAACAGCGTATATGCGGCAAGCATTAGGTCTACAACAGGACTTGAAGGAAGTTCATCTCCACCCATCCCAGGGTCTTCACGTCCCGAAACTAGTCCTTCTCGACCACCGAAACGGCGAGATACGCTGGAAGTACCAACGGAAGGACATCGAGGGAGTGAAAGTCGCTGATTGATTACAAGCCAAACCAGGCTTCCGATACTGTCAAATGCGAGGGAACGCTATGTCCTACACCCACTGCCCAGATACCCTCGACGCTCGGGCCGAAGTCGTCAGTGCGATAGTTCTTCTCTGGTGTATCCTTCTTTGAGCTTGTTGGTGTAGTACTGACGCCAAACACATTGGTCCATTGCTTCAACGTCTCGTCGTAGTTCTTGGGACTAAGCGTTCCGTCTACAGAGCCATGCCAGAATTCTGAAGGAGTCAGTTCATGGTCTACAAGCGCAGTATATAGTTCGGAACTTACGCATGCGCGGTCGTGTTCCGTTGTACCCTGGATACATTCCTCGAACTACATCGCCCCAGTGTTGCGCAGTGGAGATAGACTGTCCGCCAGAGCATGTGTTGTTCCATGCTGCCGCTGCTCCGGAGGCGGAGACGAAACACCCAGCCGGTACACCAGAGTACAGCGACACTGCGCTGATGAGCTCGGGGTAAGTGGCGGCGAGGACGTTGCTCATCATGCCGACAGAGGAACCACCCGTAACGAAGACTTTCTTGGGATCAATCTTGTACTTGTCAATCGCATATGTGATCATGTTCGCAATGGCATTCGAATCGCCGCCACCGTTATGCGACAGTGAAGCCTTGCTGGACACATCCCAGCACTCAGTCGTCGAGCTTGGCCATACTGTCACGTAACCTTTCGTGTCCGATCCTTTCTTCCATGGAATCAGGGAGTTTTGAAAGTACTTCTGCGCCGATGATTGGCACGAGTGAATTGCTACGACCAGTGCGTCACTCTTGACTTGGTCGGGTACATATACCCACCTTTGGTGTCGTGTTAGCTGTATGTAAGAGAAGGGTGGTTACTACGTACATGCCAGGCTTCGCTCGCGCACTACCACCATAGTTCGAGACCTGCGTCAATTGCGCAGCGAGAGCGCCTGACACGAGTGCGAGGCTTGCAGCCAGGGTTTGGATATGCATTCTGAGTGAGTTGATGATAGTCAGAGTTGGAGAGTTTCATGCTTGAGTCTGATGGCTAAATATTCATTCATGCTCAGGTTCTCCGCATCGATAAAGTGGGGTCGACTGTTATTCGTGGAACTCGAGTTGTTTTTGTCGTCTCGTATACTCCGATTACTGTTGCGCCACATGAAGTACGATGTTTGTCAAAGTAGGTTGTTAGGTAGCTCCGGGTAAAGAGCAAGGTGCTCGCAATCAAGCTTCATACCAAGCATTTTCGCGGATTACCCGCATATTTCTACACCCCTGCACTCCATGTTCATCACTTTGCGACTGCCGGTATGAAACACGATACATCAATGCTACTGGTCGAACTGTCGTTAGACTTTGATAGGGTTGCTATGGGTGCCGAAGAAGGCTTCACATCAGGTGCAGTTCCCAAACAAGGCTCGCATGATCTGCAAAGAATACAATATGGGGATGAATCATCGTGTGACGGTTGCTGGCTTTAGTCTCGGACAGAAGGGAAACTGCGTTAGATGTTCGGTACGTTATATGGAACGAGCGTTGGCGTTATGTGGGGAGGATTCCGTGACGGTCGGACTTGTCGTTGGACTGTTTCCATCGAGGAACAGTAGAATCGAACAACGAGACAACAACTTTTGCCCCGAATTTGATACAGCCTTCCATACCTCGGTTCTGACACGGTTTCATGGTAGAGACACCGGCAATGCGGCCCCTCCTTGCGTCCACCGTCGTCTTTTTAGCCCGTCATGCTTCCGCCCACGGCGGTGCTCTGAACTATACCGTCGGTGACACATGGTACCCTGGGTAAGGCCAAGATGCCTCAATGCCTCCAGAAACAACCAGCACAACCCGGCTTACACTCGCAGCTACGACCCCTATGGCGACCAAATCATGCAAGACGCCGCCCCATGGATGCCACAACGAAAGTGGATCTCCAACAACCCCATCTTCGAAACCACCAATACGTCCCTATCCTGCAACACACCCGGCACTCCCGCTCGCGCCTACATACCCATCCGCGCAGGCGAAAACATAACCGCCGTATACGCATACTGGGTGCATACTGTTGGTCCTATGATCGCCTGGATGGCCTACTGCGACAACGCGGAAAACGACTGCACAACCTTCTCCAGTGAGACAGCAAATTGGTTTAAGATTGGGGAGAAGGGGTTATTGGAGGGAAGTATTGAGACTGGAGAGTGGTTCCAGAAGGCGTTCAGTATGTGGGATGGAAGCCCAAGTTTGTGGAGTGAGATGGTACCGACAGGGTTGAAGGCGGGGAGGTATCTGGTGAGACATGAGATTATCAGTTTGCATTCCGCGAATAGTAAGTATGGTCTTTCTTGATCTAAAAAGAGGACGCAGAGCGCTAACGGTGCGTGCCTGCCTAGAACCGCAGTTTTACCCCGAATGCGCGCATTTGGAAGTTAGCAACGATGGAGAGGAGGGTGTCATACCTAGCGAAGAATATATGGCCAAGATTCCAGGAGTGTGGAGTATGGACCGTAAGTGTATGGACGACCAAGTAAAGAGCATGCGACTGATCATTAGTAGAACCAGAGATCAATATCGACATCTACAGTCCCGAGATTTCGACGAAGACGGTATGTCTGAAGAAGATAAGGATAAGCCTCGATAGCTTTGTGCTAACAAAGTTGACTAGGTATACAATATCCCGGGCCCACCCGTATGGACAGCGAAGCCGTAGGTCGGAATGCGGAAGGATCGATGGACTGGTTCAACAGGCACGATTCGCGGCGTAAACTACCTGGAATCAGAACCTGGTCAATTCAGATTTTGCTCATCAAAATTCATATATCCTCTGTGGCGCAATTGGCTAGCGCGTCTGACTGTTACAGCTTGCAGTAGCAGTCCATCAGGAGGTTGGAAGTTCGAGCCTTCCCGGAGGAGCTGAATTTTTGGCCATTTGTGCGTATAAGGCGGTAGGACTGTGTGGGCTGACAACGGCAATATATTTTTGAATGCTAAAGTTGTGGATAAGGAAGCAGACGCGGAGGATCCACATGGGTGCGCGCTTACATAAACGGCAATTGTCATCGGCTAGCGATGCTTGTCGCGCTCCTTCCGTACTGCCTTTCACCACAATAACAACACACGTCGGCATATGTACAACGCGACAAAGACTGTGTTCTGATGAACTAGCTGCCTTTTGTTATTGTTTACGCACTCATCGCGTAACGGTGCCATCCTAATCATCGCATCAGCACTGAGATGCTTAACGCAGCTTCCGAGTCATATAAGTGCCAGGCACATGTCGATTCCACCACAGATTATTTTGTTAACGTTACAAAAGTAACATATAGGAGCACTGAACCCGATGTCCGGCGTGCTACCATGAATGCAACAGCTACAGCAATATTTCCACAAGATCAGGACAGACCCCCGATAACTCGTATATCCCCGTATCCTCCCACAGACTTCATGCTCGTCCACACTTCCTGAAATCACCACTGCGTCTTAGCAATCATAGGAGTGTGTATCGTCCAGTCTTTCCACTAATGCCCGTCTTGCCACCTCTCAGACCCTTCCCACACCTAGAACTCATCTCGCTCATGGTGACCTCCTCCTTTGCTATTCCTCTGGTATTCTCCTCTATGTTGGCCTTTGAGGCGGCCCCTACCATCCCCTTAGCAGCATGCACCTTGCTGGCTCTCTATTTCTTGGCCTCCTTGGCCTCCTTTCGACTGGTCGAGTCACAAGTGTCTCGATGGATGCTTGCTTAATTGCGACTTCACCATCCTCTATAGGAGTAGACAGTGACTCGGAGTGTTTGGTGGGAGGAAGACTTGCGACAGCGCTTGTTCTCAGTGTCGATGTCGCTTTTGTAGATGGCAAGTCACCAGATACTGGCGTTGTAGGTCTGTGATCATCCTGGATGGCGTATGTTAGTCTGGTGCCCGATGCGCGATGTGTAAGCCAGACGATTCAGCTACAATACCCATGTTTTCTCCGTCCCCTGCCGAAGATATGTCTTGGCCTCTCGACGATAGTCCTTTACGTCCTTCGCCAGCGATGATCGTCAACGGTGGATGGCCTATCTCATGGCCAACATCCTGTCGGCCTGCAGCATAATCTCGTGCACGGCAATTGTGGAACGCAGCCTGGTCTTGCAGTTTCAGCTGGCGCCGCTGTTGATGCTCGGTCATATCCTCCCTCTTTCTTGACAGCTCCTCTCGCTCTGCCTTGTTCGCCAACGCTGCATCGTGTTCAGCTTTGAATGCCTCGAACTTGACCTTCCATTCGACCTCAGTGGCGGGGTAGCCGTTGCGCGCGTCCTTGACGTCGACGTTGAAGCCCGCTAGATATGGATGTACAGCGCATCCTTTGGGCGAAATGCACTGGAAGCGCTGCCCACATATCACGACTTGGCCGTATATGGGTGACTTCTTGTCTTCATCGACCACGGGAGCGAGGCACCAGCAAAATTGCAGCGCACTGACACATCTCATGCTTGGACTACCGCTACATTCCTTGTCCTCGCAATGATGCTGTCGGTGAAGGAGGTCAGTATTGTTTGAAATGAACTCAGCTAAACTCTGCCACTTACAACGCTGTTCATTCTCTCCTTGGTACGAATGTTTCTTATCATGGCGACGTTGCATTCGTTCTTGATATAGTTGCCGAACATCTCATCCAGGTCCAAGGAGCTCTGTCGCACGTAGTTGGGCATTGCTGTGACGATCGCATTCGGTATTCACTAGATTGTGGTGGTTGGTAGACAGTACAGCTGGACAGATAGAGCCGGGAAATTCCTATAGATCTGTAAGATTGTAGCCTCCATCGGTAGAACGCGAGATCACTAATGATTGTTGCAAGAGTTGTTCACCCCCGCGGCTAACGGGCAGTGTTTAATTCGTCATTGTTATTGTTGCCCATTGGTTTACCTAGCTTGACTCACCCAGTCACCCCGAATATCCCGGACATTGTCGAACCTTCGGACATTCGCTTCTATATAACGGAATTTCTTGAACAATCTCTCCTGACGCCCTTGGGTATTCTCACTCGAGACCGTGATTCTCAGCCGCTGTCAGTCATCGCTCGAGTTTTCATTGGCGCTTGTCCCCGTAACAACAATCCCTGCAAAACTTGTTGGACTTGGTATACCTTCGTGCAAGACATCCACAAGACCGGTTCGAAAAAGCTTGCTCCGCGTCAGGCACCTCCACCAACGTTCACATATACGAAGATTCGACGGCGACATCGAGCATGTGTTTCAGAGGAACTTCAGGTCATTGCAATGTCCACGAAAATCCAGGTAAACCAGTTCTTGGAAGTACTGCGTGATGGTTGGGCGAAACGAAAGTGTCGTTCACTATGACATCTACCACCTCATGAGTGAGGATATAGTGACCTCAATGACTAACCAATCTCTCTATCTTCCTGGAATTCGCGTTCAATGCACGATAAGAGGCGCCTCGACTTTTGATGGGCAAGTCGTGAGCAGAGATGCGCCAGTCTCGGTAACGTGAAGTAGACTGTCTCGCTTCCGTCATCCACCAACCCCACATCTAGCAAAAAATGCCCAAACACCAACCACCTCACATGTCTACCACCAAAGCAACACAGATCAACAAAAAAAAAGTTGTAGTTGTTCTCCGCTCCCAGAATCGAACTAGGGACCTTTCGATAACAATTTGCTATTACAGTCGAACGTGATAACTGGGTGGGATGTTAGAGGGATGATAGGGGATGATAGGTAGGATTTCAACGTACACCAACTACACCAAGCGGAGGCTTGCAACCAGCGGTTGCGCTTGTGGTGATTGATGAGTCAGCAAGATGAATAAAACATATATATAGTTTTAGGCACTGCTAAAAATAAGCGGGAGGAAGGTTGAGGGATTACGTCGGACATGTGTATTGCTGCGCAATGACCCGCAAGGTGGGGCAGTTGCTGCCATGATGCCTTACCTTAGTAAGCTCTCCAATATGACTAGAATCGAACACAATTTCATAAGAATGATTCTAAGAGATATCTACAAAGGAAGACCAAACCGCAGCAGTTTAGGGCACGCGCAACGTTCAAGAGTCTTACATCATGACACAAACTTATACTGTTGCATGATTATCGGCGCCAGTGAGATTGTTGGCCTTGTTCCAATCTTGCCATCTCTTACGAGATATGCTCTCATCCTCAAGGAGCATGCGATCACCGATTTGCAGCATCTTTCCCAAAACCTGGCATCTGCAATTGTTCCATTACCCATTTCAGGAATATTGGCCATGCTTTCGAAATTTCCAAGTCCAAAGCAAAGGTCGATTCTAGAAGTCCTGGCCATGCCTTGGAAATCTCCAGGTCCAAAGCGAAGGTCGAGTGTTTGGCCATGGTCTCAAGGTCCGTGTGCAATCCGTAGTGAAGTGAGCCACCCAAATAACGTTGGTCACTAATCACACCCACGCGTACCTTGTCGCTTGCGGCTTCTATCATCTTCGCCGACCTTTGCTATATCTTGTAAATGAGCTCATAAAGATTGGCTGAAGCAGTACGGTTGAGTAGTGAGTTATCAATGGTTACCGCTGGTGCTGGACCACTGGCCCGGTCGCCTCTGGAATGGAATATCCACGAGAAGCCGAGAATTGCATGAGTGGTGCAGGTGGTAGTGCATAGCAAGTCGCAACCTTGAACAAGAACATATATGCTGTAGTGAAGCAGTTTTTCTGACACGTAATGATCGCCAGAGTAAAGACGGACTGATACACCGCTTTGCTTAGATGGCGTGCGCCACTCGGGTGTATACATCATGATTTCGACCACATAATAACCAGTTGGTTCTGTGTTGTACGACATGGTCGGGGACGCTCGCATAGCCATAGCCATGCGCAGGGAAGAACCGTCGACGCTTGTGTATTGACTGTCATCGGGGCCGCAAAGTTCCGATTGCGAATTTGGAGCCAGTTTTACATGGATGGGACCGCACATGTACTTGTCTTGCTGTCCTTTGATGACAAAACGATTATACTGTTCCGTAAATTTGAACGGGCTGTTCGCAAGAACATTGGAGTCCAAGATACGCTGAAGAAGCTGCCATACGGTGAGATTGTAATCAACCATACTAACGAGCTCCAATTCTTCCTCGCGTGCCCCAACGAGGCCGAGTAAAGCAAACACGCCATCTTGGGGAATTGAACATGACAGCATGCCAAATCCTTCAAACAAATACTCGAAACGCAGCCCGCGCGAGCCCTTGAATCCACCGTAACGATTGTTCGTGAAGGCAATCGTTTTACTTCGTGAAATTATATGCGATCCGTTGAAGAGACGTCGATATCGCCCAATCCTATGCAACTGGTCATAGGAGATTTTGTCCCTCCCCACCAATAGAAATACTTTCTTTGCGAGGGTAAACTCCTGTACAATCCACATCCGTGACCAATAATCTGCTTGTACTATGTATTCAAGCCGATTCTTCTGTCGTGTAAATTGACACTCATCCCCTTTAAACCAATAGTACGTATCCACTATATGCTGTTGGTCGAAAATGCTAGCATGACGTAGTGGTTTGTCGTAGCCTAGCCAACAGTAAACGTACCTTGCGCCAGAGTAGATCCTTTTCATCTCCCGGACCTGATGGCCTCGCTCGTGGATGTCGTCTTGATTGATGCAGATTGCGTCTATCCATATAACCTGAGATTGGTATCGGCTGCGAAAGGCTTTGAGGAAGCGAAAGAGGTTTTTGCGCACTTGAAACAATGTGCCATTTAGGATTATGGTTTTTGTTGGCTCAGGCGGACCCCAGACGTAGGAGCCAGCGATGTAATGATCTTCTTCGCGCGAAATTGAAGTTGTATACAGCTCGCATTGCAGTGGAGAGCTAGTCTTTCGGTTAGACAGCATGCGCAGAATTCGGAAGCTGTCACCGTCATGCGGAAGAGGTGAGTATCATGTAGAGGCAGTGTTTGGGGTGGGTGCTGGATTGATGTCTATAGCGTCGGCCGACATAGCGGACGTCCCACCCGAAAAGTATAACCTTGACGATGAGTACAAGAGCCTAGACAAAAGTATGAAGCGATTCGTTTGACTTTCTTGGTTCTTACTAAGTGATCAGACGACACACGTAGGAAGAGGGAGGTGCGGCTGAGCAAATGGGCTTGGCAGCTGACGTTGGGACCAGTACTGGGGTCACACCAATAACGCCCGCCGCAAGGACACGAACTCCAAATTCGCCGTCATCGTCTTCTCAATCTTGAAGCCTTGTCTGATCAGGATTGTTGTAACATGCCTAACTCCCATAACACATTGTATTGCTGAAAAATAGACTAAAAGTCAGTAGATATGCTTCATCCTACCACGTATAAGACCAGCGAAAGGCTATAAATTATCAAGCACACTAGTACTTGGCAGGTCATGTTGCGAGGCGAAGCTCCGTGTGCCAATTTGGCACCATGATTGTGGGTGTATTACGGCGTAGTCAAGGCCACCTGCTGACAAAACACCAAAGGTCCACCCACAATGAACCCACTACATCATAAGCGTCAAAACCCAATACCTCTCTTGAACCTTAATCCAACTCAAAGAATTTTGCAGCTGTTGGATTAGCCCTCTGTCGAAGATTCACGAGAACCGCTCACCATGTCTGCCCCAACAATCCTCATTATACCCGGCGGTTGGCACAAACCCGAATCTTACACTAAACTACACCATGCTCTCACCTCCGCGGGGTTCAAAGTGCACATACCAGAGCTACCCTCCACTAACGGTTCCCGCCCACCCGATGCAAACCTCACGAACGACACAGCGCACGTGCGCGCCACCGCCGAGCAAATCATCAAAAACGGTGACGAACTGATCGTCTTGATGCACTCCTATGGCGGACAAATCGGCACAAACGCCCTTTCCGGCCTCTCCATCACAAGCAGACGAAACGCAGGACTAGAAGGCGGCGTAAGAGAACTCGTATACATGAGCGCATACGCGGTATCAGAAGGAAAGAGCATGATAGACATGGTCCGTCACTTCGACCACGAATCACTTATACCGCTAGCCTTCGATTTCGCCGACGACATGACATGTGTAAGCCGCGACCCTAAGATCTTGTTAGTGGGCGCGGATTCCGGATTGCCTGATAATGAGGTCGAGAAGTATGTTGAGACGCTGGTGCGCTGGAATGGACAGTGTATGTATGATGCGCTGACAACTGAACGGTGTGCGTGGCGCGATATACCGGTTACGTATATTCATACGACGAAGGATATGACAATTCCGTATGAATACCAGAAATGGCTCGTGGAAGGTATGAGGAAGGAGGGCGTGTGGGTGCATACTGCGACGTTGGAGACGGGGCATTGTCCAAACCTGACGGCAACAGAGGGTGTGGTGGATGTTCTGCGAAAGGTGGTTGCAGGCGAGAAACTGGATGAAGAAGGAGAGGTGGAAAAGCCTGTGACTACAGTGGAGGTGCAGGATGCCATCGTGGGTGTTGGAATTGAGAAACCGTAAGCCTGTAAGCACCAAGCAAGGCTAGTCCACCAATACGATGAACTCGCCATTCTTCCCTTGTGACAGCTCTTCCGCTTTCCTCTCCCATTGATCCATAAACTATACCGGCTGCCCTCTCGCGTGCTTCCCATACTTTTGCCGGGGACTGTCCGACACAGGATGTGAGACTAACATCACCACGGCGACTCATCAAGAACTTTTTAATGCATATGTTGTCTGCGCATAGTCTCTGCATTGTCTAGAATCGAGACACGTTTCGTAGGTCGTCTAACAGTTACCACCTCACCATTTCCCCTGTGTATAGCTGAACATCAACGCTCGGACATTGTGCTCGTACATCCTTTTACACATGACTCCCTGGCGTCTCGTACATGATTCCTCCCCGTGATCTGTTTCCCAATATGACGTCTTGTTACTCCTCAACGAAGAACCTCGCCGCAAACACGACGTCGCTCTCCGTGAACACCCCCAGCCTTTCACTCTTGACCTGCCTCAGGACGCCTTGTTTGTTCCTTTTATCCTTGCTCTCCGCGTATGCGATGACGCAATCCCTGTTCAGCGGTGGGTTATCGTTCGTCTTCAGGCGAGTGGGGCTGCGAGGCTCCTTGGGTAAGGTCCGGCGGAGAGTCTTGCGTTTCTTCGTGGATAAGGTTTGAGGTGTAGATGGAGCGTTGCGTGGAAGTTGGGGTGTCGTGAGGGTTGAAGCGAGCTTAACAGGGGATAGAGTCTGATTGCCACGACGGTGTTTATGAAAGGTCTTGCGCTCGGGTGAGCCATCTGCCTGTGGAATAGGAGCAGGAGATGGTTTGATAGGTGCTTGAAACGAATGGGTGTACGAAGTGGGCTCTGTCTCTGGCTCGGGAGTAGTGTGTAGGCTTGACAGAGGGGATGGTGTGCCAGTTTCCCATACCTTGGGGGTTTGAACGGCCGGCACTACGGTATAGGGTGGTAGCATCATATCAGACGTGTTTCCCTGCTTGACAACAGATCGAGATCGGCGTAGTCGCGAAGATGCCTCGCGCAAGATCTCTTCTGGGTCCTCAAACCAGAATGGATTTGCCTTTGGACCCTGTACGCCAAGTATGTTGTTGCCAGGAGTTGTACGACGCGAAGGTCTTTGCTTCGTGACACGCAAATTTTGGTTAATTGTATCAGTGCCAGGCTGGTCGTCATCTGGCTTGGCCTTTCCAATCCTTTCTGCTATATCCGTTCGGTTGGTGTCTTTTGCAATAGAAGTGGGCGGACCAGTTAAGACGTCCGTTTGGCAAGCGCCGATCGGTTGTTGCTTGTCGGCAACGATAGATGGTCCAGTCCTTCCAACGTTTGGTGATGACGTGAGTGACGGGGTGCCCATCCGGACTGTACTCTTCCTCGACCGGCGAAAGTCTGTGAATGTCTTTATCTGCTCAGCAGGATTGGCATATTTATTGTCGCCTGAAGCCACTACCTCTTGAGTCCGGAATTTGGCGGGGCGACGAATAGGCACGTCGATGCGCTGTGTAGGATCCCATCGGTGGTCCACCAAGATCGAATCTTGTTGTCCGTGAACTACCAAGCGCTTGACCTCGATGCTGGACTTAGCCTTCTTCAGCTCTTGCGAAGAAGAAGCTTTTTGTGGAGACAAACTACGCTTTGGCTTGGTAGGTACAGAATACAGAGCGGCCGGCGGCAGTGGCAGCGATAGTCGGCGGTCGAACGGTGGAAAGGGCACTAACTGTGGCCTAGAATTATAAGGACCAAGAAGAGCTGGAGCTTGCGGTAGCATGTTTGGCTTGTAAAACTCGGGTGCTCCAGGGACAGGAGGACCCATGCCAGATAGGTTTTGGTTGGGCGAGGAGTATGCATACAGACCAAGCTTTGAGGGGTCATCTTGAAGTTCTGGTATTGGTGAAGGGAATGAGACCGCGGGCTGATAGTCTGGGTTCTGGACAGCTACCGGAGGGTGATCTAGCGGGCTGGACGTTGGACTGGCGTTGTCGAACGGAATCTGACGCATGAGATCACTAGGCGCAACTCGCTCAAGAATCGGATCCGAAAACTGAACAGCGTACGGCGATGGATACATCTGAGGTGTCTGTAGATGTGGGAGAAGATTGGGACACATAGTTTTCGGGGCGAACCCTGCTTGCGACATGGCGTTCACTTGTGGTTCGTATGCTCTGACTTGCGCACGCGCTCGTCCAATCTCTGGTGGATACTGTAAATCGGTAGAATTCGCACTTCGTCGCATCGGTGAAGACACAAGTCCTGGGCCTGTCATGCTTGGTGCTACGAGTGCTGAAATCCTCGATCTAAATTGGACAGGTGGTGGAATCGATGGTATCAAGGGACCCATGGCCGGGTGCTGCAAAGCTGATGACAATACAGGTGATGCACCTTGTGTCGAGCGCACACTGGACTGAAGAACCTGTCTCTTGGTTTGAAACCCATACTGCGGGTTGCTGTTCCCTTTTGCATCCACATCGATGACCCATGAGTTCGGCTCGATGACATTCTGGGACTCGGCTTCACTCTCGCTCTTTCCAGGCGCATCCGAGCGCAGATGTACAGTAGTACCGTCAGTCCCAAACACGAATGGATAGCTCTCATCAATCATGCGTTTTGGTGCTTTCAGATAGCCCACACCACTAGTGAGTTTTCTACCCTCTCCAGCAGTGACAACCACATCGATGATGCCGAAGGCCTTGCCACCCGGCTTCTGCATACTGTGCACCTGTTCAGGCATCTGCATCGTCGCAAGCGTATTGAGGAAATCGGCAGTCGGAGGCCTGTTCCCCTCCTCGTCGGTACCTCGCTCTCGCGCTTCATTTTGGAGCGCCTGGCAAAGGTGTTGCCATCGCTGCTCTATCGAAGCTGGTGTGTTGTTCTTTCTAGCACTACCGTCGGCTGCCAGCTCAGGCGGCAGAATCACCCACGGTCGCTCAGCGAGGAAGTCGATCCTGGTACCCGCGAAGACCTGGTGATTGCTTTTCGCTCCGGACCTAATATCGTGGGTAGGTATAAATAAGCAGGCGGAGAGTGTTCCGTTGAAGAAAACATCGACCTTGAGGGAGGTTCTCTGGTTGTAGAGGCCCGAGACGTAGGTCTTGTCCGAGAGGTTAACGTGGAGAGAAAGCGCTTTTGGTTTGCGATGCGAGGATGCATCTGCGAAGTTGTAGTTAGCCAGAGTAACACTATCAAGAATCTGCGCAAGGTGCGTACCGATCGTCGCTTCCTCCTCGTCTCTAGTATCTTCCTCTTCGTGTACATCGCTTCCAACCCGAGTCTGCATGAAAGGCGTGTTTGCAACCCAATTGAGCTGGAAAGCAGCCTCATCACCCGGGAAAGGCACCTGCTTCTCCTTCAGCAACTCGCTCTTCAGAAGCCTCTTTTCAGCTAATTGAGATTGCTGCTTGGCTGCGTCGCCCTTCCTTAGTATGATCTTCTGTGTAGTCGTATCCTCGAGTGGCATTGCGCCCAGGCGCACCGACACGCCGCGTGCGAAGTAGGTAGGCATATTTGTACGAGGTGAAGGCATATACAAGTATTATAACATGGCTGTCGCAGGAAGCAAAGCCGCAATACCCGGCAACTGAGTGGTCTCTGGTCGATTGGGTACGGTAATACCGTTTAGAGTGTGTCGAACATGGTGGGGTATGGGGTAATCGTTGCGGTGACTGAGCGCTGTTGTTGTCGCGTGACGTGTATCGTGGGCTTCCGTTTTGGGCAGTCGCCCTCCAGTGCTCTTTCTACGCGTCCTCGCCGCTATAGCCAGGACCCCATCTACTTCTAGCGCTGCACTCAGTGCATGATGCCGATAAGACATTCTCGAGGAGCACCTAGAATGATCACAGGCGATGAACAATACAAGTGAACAAGCTACAGAAAGGGAAATATAAGAAGGACATGGAAGGTCTTCACAACAGCACGTGAATGCCATCGGGATGAAGGTATACCTATATGATAAGACTGCAACCACCAGTGTATTCTCCATGCAAGTCGGCGCTTGAGGAACCTCGCAGCGGTGAGTAATTGATGCTACGCCTCAGAGCTCGACTTCACCCCCCGATTCAACGAAGCCTCCGCCGCTTCTTTGCTGCTCAGTACCATTAACGCCCCAATCGTCAGTAATAATGCCAATCGGTGGACCGCCTAGAACATCGCCTAGCTCGCCTATTGTCTTTTCATACACACTTGCAACACCACGCTCTTCCCAATCGTCATCTTCCTCATCGTCGTCATTATCTTCGAAGCCTTCAAAGGTCACGGTGCCTTGACGTCCGCTTGCCTGTCCTTCTCCTTCGGTATCGGTATCCATTGCCTCACCGACATCATCCTCGTCGCCAACCACGCTATCCCCACTCATCGCTCGTGTAACCGTAAGTCGAGTACGGTCTACAACGCCCTTCAAGCGAACCTTGTCTGTTGTGGTAATTGTACGGCCATTCTCGAAACCTGACAAAAGCTCGCCTGTCGCAGTGTCGTGGCCAGTAAGCAGTGAGGAGAAGGCGTAATCGAGCTTCGAGAGCAGGCGGAAGGTGGCCTGTGCAGAACGCGTTGAAGATCCGAATAGAGGGAGGAAGTCGGCGGTAAGGACGGCAAAGTTGAGCAAATAGGGGATCTGGAGGTTTGCTATATATCGTACATGTTAGCGAAGCTAATTTCCATGACAAGAAGGGGTAGCATACGTGACCCAGATACCCAGACGACATCCACAAGGCCATCGAGATCCTTCGCGACCTCCCAAAACGCCTTGTATCCTTCCTCCTCGCCCGGTGCAGGTTTGAGCTTGCGGTTCGTCATACGATTGTCCACTCGCTTCTGAATGCGGTTTACGCCATGATCCAGGTATCGAATCAAATCAGACTCCCTTGGTCCGCCGGGCTTCAGTGGGTGTTTGCGTGGTTGAGGTAGAGGTGATGCGTGTTGTGAAGGCGTCGCGGACGAGGCTGGCGGGGTAGGAATCTCAGCCATAATGGTCTGTTAAGATTGTGTATCTAGTAGGCGCGTAATAGGAATGATGTAAGTCCTGCTCTTTGTAAAGTGCTAAGGTGGCAGATACAGGTGTATGATGGTGTGTAAGTAGTGGGGTACAGTCATTCTACGCCGCAAGATGAGCGTCCTCTCGATTGTCGCGTGCGTACGAAGATGAGTCCGGCTGATGTCCTTCGAGATGACGGGTTGCACTGGTAGAGGTCGCGCGTAACTTAGACGTGGAGCTCTTGATGATAAGATGACGTTCACAGCTGGTAGCTGCGTTACGGCCATAGCTCCTACTCTGTGCTCATAACACCCCGCAACACCAACATCACAACATCTTCCAGCTTTGGCCAAAGTTCCACAATCATAGGCACATCCAGGGCGAATTGGCCATCAACAAGCTGGATTGAATCGACTGCTTTCTGTTTTCACATGCCTGCACATCTTTTCGTCAATCCGTTGGTAGTGCCTTGTCATAATCAGGTTTTACCGGAGAACCTGTACCAGGCTAGGCAGCACCTTCAGCAAACAGTCACACTGTGCTCCTGAAGGAAAGATGACACTTTTTCCGGTAGAATCGCAATACGACGGAAAAGTTGCATGCTTCGGAGTTGCATGGCATCGGAGCTTAGCTGCTATGCCGTGCGACTGATATGGCAGGGTGAACAGCTTAACGACATCGGCCCGCCGAACTGGTGTCCCTGAATGGCCGGAATAAAGACGATCGCGCTGATTAATCTCAGCGCGCCCTTCTCCAGCGTTGCGCGTGCGCCCTACATGCCAGTCCAGGCGTTCGCTACGCGTCGACATGCATACCTGATTAAGCCACCGACTTGGCAATCCCATATGCTCGCACGCAGAAGACTTGGGTCATCTGGGATGTCGCCCCTTTTCTAGAAGTCTTCTTAACTGCAAGAAAGGAAAATTTGCTAACAAAAGCAACAATCGGAGGACTCCGATTGTTGGATGAGGTTGAAACGCGACATTTATTGACTCTACCACTTAACGGCATAACGTTGAAAATTTGCAAGGAGACCAACGACATAGGGTATCCACTTGTCGTGTACTCGCAAGGCGAGTAATCAGGAACGTGTCGCGCTTGGTCAACTTTTATGGTATGAGATCGTGTAGGGCTTCTTTGAGGCTCAACTGACCGCTAGAGTACCGCCATGGTTGATCGGTGCGCTCCGAGCTAATGCGATCATGACGGAAATGATCCCAGAACCTGGCTAAAGCGCCTTCGAGACCGTTGACTTGGTGGAGACGTCCTTGTGTCGTCGTGTACTCAACTTCGAGAAAATGTAGATGTGCGCACCTGTATGGGTCTAGCGCACAGCGCTATCGGCATAAAGGGCGTGGTTTGTGATGGATGCAGGATGCGTGACTCCCCCCGCGTATCCGACGGCAAACCTGCAAGCGCATCTCTCAGCGCATCATCCATGTGCAGCCTGCAACCTTCTCATCACTTGCCCAGCCCTGGTACTCTGCCGCTTGTAGATGACTCAAGCCAGGGCGTGCCTGATTGACTTGTATAAGACAACCTGAGGCCCACTCATTCACAGCCCTGGAACAAGACGTCTTATCTTCACTTGCCACCCAAGACTAGTCTGGTCGCTTCCTATTCGCACTACCCCAGCTCTCAGCTTCTCCGCATCCAAGACATCTTGTCTGAGGAACATTTTTCCCCGCTTTTCGTGTGACTATCCCTTGGTTGCTGCGTTCAGCCAGTCGGTCTTGGGACACGCGACACCTTCGCAATGCCTTCTTCCTCGAGCATAACATCGTTTGCGCCGCCAGACAGGATGCAGACGCTTGGAAACCAGATAGGTTACAAGGTTCGCAACATCTCGCATCATGGCCAACCTGCAATTGTGATCGATCTTGACGAGAGTGATGGCCGCGGTCACAAGTTTATTACAAGCTATTCTTCCATGGATACTATCGAGGGCACAGTCACCATCACTGCACCGCACGACATCCGCTTTGAGGATATCGACATTGCATTCGTCGGTAAGAGAAGACTATTATGACGAGGTTGGTGATCATGTATCTAACACAACACAGGTACAAGCCATGTATACGTCGACAGGATGACGACCACACCCACTATGACAGGGCGGACAGAGGCAAAGCACCGGTTTTTGACTCTTAGACAGCCAATTGACGAATCAAACTTCCCAACCCCAAGAATATTTGAAGCTCATAGAGCTTACAAGTTCCCCTTCACATTCACCATCCCATCGCAACTACTCCCAAAGGCCTGTTCACATAGTGTCGCCTCGGACCACATCCGCGACATGCACCTTACGCTACCACCAAGTATTGGCGATCCCGATCTGGCTGGGTTTGGCAGTACATTGCTCGATGATCTGGCACCAGAGATGTCAAAGATAACTTATGGGATTCAAGTCAAAATCGCACAAAACCGGGGATCGGAAGGCATCTCGGTGCTAGCTGATAAGCTAAAGAAAGTTCGTGTCAAGCCCGCTTTCCCAGAGCAGCCTCCGTTGAACATTGACCACAGCGAGGAATACCGATCGCGACAGGAGAAGACAGTCAAGAAGGGCTTGTTCAAGGGGAAGCTTGGGACATTATCTGCGAAGACCATGCAACCGCCACCGCTTGTTATCCCGGGCGCACGATCAAGGTGGGAAAGGTCGATCACGACGATGGCCAAGTTAGTCCTACGTTTCGATCCCACAGAGGAGGCCAGCGCACCACCAAAGCTCGGCTCGTTGTCAACAAAGCTGAAAGTCCTGACCTACTACGCCTCGGCTCCCCGACAAAACCTCCCAACGCAGTCAACACTGGGTTTTGACTTATCGCAAGGTCTATACTCCGAATACGTGCCCCTGTCAAACCTTTGCATCGCCGCCGCCCAATGGGAAAAGCACGACGCAACACAAAACCCTAGTCCAGAAAGCCTAGTCCGACGTGACTCTGGTATCAGTGATTGCTCAACCATGAGCGATGCGGAGGAAGCCTTCGCAATCGGCATTCTACCTGCTTCCAAAGACTACAAGCAAGGCACCTTCTACACTGCACAAATCCTTGTACCCATCGCCCTTCCCACGACGCAAAACTTCATACCGACGTTCCACTCCTGCCTCATTTCACGAACATATACCCTCGCGCTGCAGTTCTCCGCCCAAGGAAGTTCAAGCATACATCTCAAGGTCCCTGTGCAGATATGTGCCGAGGGCAGTGATACTGGTATCGAGAACGCTAGGGCGAGGAGCGTAGAGGAGACGGCATTCAGAGCTGCTGCTGATGTCTTTGCGCCGCGAAGTGTTGCGCCACCGAGCTTCGAGACGGCGAGGAGTGCGAGTGTGGGAGCGAGGGAGGAGATGCCGCCTGGGTATTCCGCTTTTGCACCGCCGAGCACCAGGTACAGTGTGCACCATTCTGTTGTGGCTTGAAAGTATTCTCACGGCAGGACCGTCGAAGAAGATGAGAACTGCTCATTGAGCAATAAATTGGCGGCTAATGAGACATGTTCTTGATAGAAGAGACTGTGTTTTGGGGCGTTTTCGAAGGCGCCGCAACGGGAGTTTTTTCCACTACAACCACAGCTTATTCTGGATTTCAGTCGCTTCTTTTCATTATTGGATCACGTATCAGATACCCATCATATATAGCAACAAATCTAATACATTTAAATCTCATAATTCGTTCCTTCCTCTACAGTTGTCGATGATGTGATAATGGCTTGGCACGTCCGTGCTAGCCTTTCCCAGCTTCCTAATCATCTGACTTCTGTAACACTACATCAGCACACCATCGCCCAAGCATCACTCTTCATCAAAACAAGTTACCGTGACGATGGCTGAGCATCCGTCTTTCACATTAGCAGGCTTGCGTAAGTGCCACAACGAGATCTGTGTAGGTATGTGTGTCAAAGCTGACTGAGAAATGATGCGCAGTGGCCGTCGGAGGAACAGCGGGTTATCTCAGAACACGCTCAACACCCAGCCTTGTCGCTGGACTCGGATTGGGTGCTTCGTATGCCTTTGCAGGTGGGTTCCCCTAGTTTATATGCATGCAGATTAGACTTTGACGAAGAAGTTTGATCGTCTATCCCCGCTTCTTGCGTGCAAGACGCTCGCTGTGGCTTCAGCTGACTTGTAATCGAAGGTTACCGCATCAAGCAGAATCAGGACTACGGTACTGAACTTGCGCTTGGTAACAGTATCATGCTATTGGGTTCGGCGATACCACGCATCATGAAGACGGGCGGACGTGCACCTGTGCCGATTGCGTTGGGTGCGACTGGCGCGTTGGCAACTTATTACTATCAGAAGAAGGTGCGCGAGTTTAGGTATGGCGTGTGAGAAGGATCCATGCTCGATAAGAGGAGGACTCTCATGAGAACGATGACCAGCATGTACGACTATGACCGTGTACGACTACGCAGTGTTCTCCTACCCTGCTTTACTCCTCAGTATTAACTCCCCACTCCCATCTTTCTCGATCAAGTATGTCCTTTTCTGTGCCTTCTTCTCATCTCCAATGTCTTGCAGTGGCGGGCTTTGTTGCGCAATCATCATCATACCATCAAGCTGTACCCACGGACCCGGCGCCATCCAGTACCGCAAAGTCTGATACATGCCAAAGCAGAAAGATAGTAACACAATTACGAGAACGGCGACGGCTGCCCACTCCCACTTCAGACGCGGACTAGACCCATACAGTTGCCACTGTATGGGATATGATGCGAGCCTCTCTTCGGAACGAGAAGGCAGAGACGATGGAAGGGGAGACCAGTACTTGTTGCCCATGCTGAGGACGTTCTGCAATAGGACACCCACGACGATTGACAGACCCATGGCGTCGGAGTTGACAACGGGATCGATTGCCTGGAGATTGCGACTCATGAGTAGGAAATGGGGCAGAAGTCTTGTCGACGGAACCAAAGGCTCGAGCCTCGGCATAATGTCACGCGCTTGACCTCCTACTCCGTCGGCAACATCAAAGTCGCTTGCAGTTACGAGTTCGTATACGATCTTCTGATTCCATTCAGCGCCGTAATGGTTGAAGCTGAGGTCGGGACTTGCCCTATCAACGATCCACACATTGACTGCGTACGTCCCATGTCGGAATACGCTGGAACACCTGGCACCTTCAAAGCCCAAGGACGGGACTGGCCCAAAATTGGTTGTGATCACCGCTTCAGAAGATTCGTTCTTAGCTGGCGGTCGGATAATGATCGACCCTTCCAGATTCGAGGAATCCATTGGCATACACACCGTGTTCAACACTGGCAGCACAAGCGTCAAGTTACCAGTCCAACCGATGGATGAAGATGTTGGCTGATGGTTCGTTCTTTTGAGCCAGTCGTAGACACTCGTCACTTGCCCATCATCCGCTGAGATCGTCTCGACTGATCCCTGTGAACGGGTGAAGTCGGTATTGAGCGCAGTCCACCGCTTCCATGGATCTCCGTCTAATCGGTAATCGTAAACATGCCGCCAGCCTTTCTGGGTTTCCTTGATTGTTGAAACAACATGCGTTAAGCCGATGAACGCGAGAGAAGCAGACATGCCAAGCGCCCAGTCCCATGGAGGGTAGCCTTCTCCTCCAATGTTGGACTGACCGACACCGAGCATATTCCCCCAGTCGATGCCTCCCAACAACACTTTGGGATACTCGATCCTCATAGTTTTCCGATCGCCCGCCGTCGTTCCCCACCTCTGTTGTAGGTTAGGATACCATCGCTTCTTTGGTATAGCAACAGTATTGACAGCCAGACCTTGCAGCATAACCGAGACTGATATGCAAAGACAAAGCAACAACGAAACGCGCTTTTCCAACTCAACCTCGACCGCCTCCACCTCGTGATAAAGCTAACAACAGTCATCCACGGCTTCGTCAGCTCATCTTTCAGCCCGAAATCATCGTACGTCGCCCCACGTCTATCTCTCTCCGCAGCGGGAACCTGCGCCATCCAGACAGTGAGGAGAAAAGATGCCATGTATTCCAAGGAGCTCACCAGGAGTACGTCCAGACTTTTGTTGAAGAAGCCGAGAAAGGCTAGCTTGAGATCTGCGTCTACTTCTTCGCCGAACACACGACTTAGGCCTATGGAGATGTACGTGCGCGTCGCTCCGAGTGTAATTGCAGCGATGATGATGCCAATGGCAGTAATGCGGATGGCTAGCATCCAGTAATCGAAAAGTTTCAGGCGTGGTCGCGCTATGACGGCTGGACGACTCGCGATCTTCTCCCTATGCAAAATCAGCAGAAGCTAAACATGATTGCCAGGTTGTTACCTGAAAACTGTCAGATGCGCTGCGGTGTAGTCGCCCGCCTTGCTGAGTAACGTCTTTGCAGGGGCTTTTGGAGCCATGCTGCCGACCTTTACACACGCCGATGTCGAAACATCTGGAATGAATTTTGAGGCTGTCAAACTCGAGCGGCAGTTGACTGGAGCGGAGGGAGTTTGCAGGCGACACCTCTCTTACACGGTGCGGATGCGAGGCTGAAGGATTCGCGAGGCGGAGACATGTGCGTGTTGGCTGCATGCATGACAGCCACAAGCTCCACGCGTGTCCTTATCGACGCAACAAGAGTTGCGCAATTTCCACGAATCGCGTACTACTATATTCTTCGTTTTAGCAATGAATGCTGATGTAGCAAACAAGAAGAAGTTCGATGGTTGCAAACTACGAAGCTCGTTTTTCCCGAGGGTTTGCAATATTGGTAGATACCCTAACAGTGTTCGCTAAGATTCTTACAAACACTCCCGAAGAATATACATTGACGTATCCCTTTGGTCTAGAACTCCATAGCGTAGGCACGACCTGGAAAACTGAGCTCCTCTGTATTTGTAAGTGCTAAAAGGAACCCATTGTCCGGATTCATGGGTATTGCAATGAATACCTACGCTTCTTCATTTGAGCTACGGGATCCTTCGCGAGCTTCCTTGGACTTTCCGGCACGCTCCTTCACCACGCGCAACTTTTGAATCGCCTTGTTACGATTGCGCATCGTCGACGCATGTGTCACTATCTTCCTAAGCTGTGTGAAGTACTCGTTCTCGGTAAAATCATCACAGCAGAGGAAAGGAAGTACTTCCATTCACTCTGGTCCTTGCAAGACATACTCGCCGAGGTAGAGAGCCTTTGCATCCACAAGTCTCTGAAAGGATAGCAGCACAGGCTCTTCGTACGGGCTCGGGATACCCGTCTTGATACAGGAAGGATTACAGTACTCTAGCAGGTTCAGTCCACGAAACACACACCTCTTATTGCTTTCCCCTGGAGTACCGATATCCCATTCGATACCACGTCTGTAGTGGGCAGTGAGGACTCGTTACGGAAGCGATGAGCAATGCGAAATGTTCCAGTCCTTATGAGCCCTCTGGTTGGAGGGCTATCAAGGCCACACGGCTTCGTCTTCAGTTGGGAATGGTCTGCGGAGTGTGATAAACATCTACTGGCAACATTGCACAAGGGTACGCCTCCATTCCGTTACTTCCCGAGCATTCATGTTTTCATCCATCCTTTATGAACCCTGTCTCCTCTCTCACGTTGCCACATCTGGATGTCTTATAGGGAATCCTGACCCACTCTTGAAAATTGGACGGTGAATGGTGAAATCATGCTTTGTAAAGGAGCGTATCTTCTGATGTGTGTCTGTGTGTAGACGTCTGTTTGCTCTGCCCCACTATACCTGTGTCAATTATCGAGCTCACGCCGCGCAACAATCTCAACTATACAACACTCAATACCCCATAACACGCACAGTGGGGCCAGAGAGAGACGAGAGAGGTTGGATGAAGGTGACGGCGGATATGGAGGCGAGTTTGCAGGCGCTGGAGTTGGCGGAACAGGAGCGCTTCCGACAAGCAGCTGTCGCGGCAGAGGTTGTGAGAGTGCGTGTTGAAGAAGAGAGGAAGCTGATGGTAATAGTTCATCACATGCTGATCATGAAGCACTTTGCTAATATTCAATGTACCTGTACAGAGTGAAAGGTGTGCCGAGAAGGAGGCTAGGGATGCTGAACGCGATGCTGAGTTGGCTGCATTCGAGGCTGAGCTTCAGGCTGTGCGTGCTTCTAACGAGGGGGCAAAGAAGAAGCGACAGCAAGCGTACGCGCAGCTGGCCTTAGAGCACGCGGAGCAAGAAGACCGCAGGCGGAGGAAAGACGGGAGGATGACTGTCGCTGCTCGTACTGAGAGCCTCCTTGCTAAGTGGTACGTCGTCTGCTATTCCACACAACCAATGGTGTGTAGCTTGCTTCGACACGATCTTGTTTGACCTCTGGCCAGCCACTTTGCCAGACACGTCTGCTACCAACAAGATTGCTGCCGAAGCTCCTGGGAAGGAGAGAGCTGCTGAGAAGAGGAAAGAGGAGGATAAGAAGAAGAAGGAATTTGAGGAGAAGCTCAACTCTCACAACCGTTGTGGTGATTTTGCTAGATGGGGTGGGAGTGATTATGGTGGTAGTGGTCACCGTGGCAGTCTTGATAGTGATGCTCGCGGTGGTCGCGGCGGTCCTCCTCGACCGGCTCCTGAAACTCCCCAGGTTGGGCACATCCAGGCAGGAACTAAAGTGCAATGTGGCTTATGTGAAGGAATGCAAGCGGCGGGAAGTAGAGAACGCTACAGCCTTAGCAACTGCTTCTTCGCCGATTCTTGCCCCTGCCCCTGCCCCTGCCCCTACTCAGGCCCCATCTACGCCTGACTCCGCCCCCGACCCTCTCTCCAATACCCTCGATGGCCACAATCTCACCAAGGAAGAGAGGAAAACGGTGTCGAAAGAAGACTAGAGGTGGAAGATGTCGACGACCGGCATATCGGAGTATGTACTCGGTAGGTATTACCATGGATGGGAAATATTCGGTCGCCTGATCGGAGTTTCGGGATCAAAACAGCGTAGTGCCGGAGCTTCGCCCGGTACTCGCTACATTCCCTTTGCACATTGTATTCATTCTAGTGTAGCATAGACGGGAAGATAAGCCAGTATGCTGCAGCGTCGGGTTTCTTCGGTTCCACCAGGTAAGGCAATGAATACTGGGGGCACTCCTCGGTATTTTTCAGTTCTTGGTACCTGAGTAATCTACAGTACCATCGTTTTCATCTCATCACAGGTAAGCGGTGATGGCCATTTTCAATGATCATGTTCAGTTGTCATAGGTAGGATTGTTTCATGGTAATCTCATTGCAATGCTTGCTGTCAACTATCATCGCATTCTCCATTTCCTTGACTCGCAATCGTGGTCGCGTAAGATACCCCTGTGTACCAGCCACCCAATTTAGTATCCGTACAAGTTGACGCGCTCATTGGTCGAAGCCTTGAGCTTTTGGTTCTCTTTGATAAGCATCATGCGAATCACCCAAGCACAGGCAATTGAGCACAGCGCAAACCCAGCTGATGCACCGAATCCAATTCCGAACCTTGGCTTGTCGGAGTTTGGCCAGAGGTATGCGCCGTAGATGTAACCAATTTGACCTCCGACATTTGTCATCGCAAGGACCACAGCTTTCTTCTCTTTTGTTTGACTGAGCGTCGAAGACGCCCAACCGATGATGACGGAGTTGACCGAGTAAGCGCCAATGGGGAAGATAAAGCACGCAACGTATCGACCTGCCGTGTTCAACGTACTAGCAGCGATGACGAATCCGACAATGGCGACGAGTAGTCCACCGGTGATATGCCAGGTACGTTCATGCATGCGTCCTGAACTCCAGCCTGTAGCAATACCTGCCGCGCCTGCGAGCAGGAAGGGAGGGCATGTCAGTACCAGAGTAATTGTGGTGCTGAAGCCGAGGGTCTTGACAACACTGTCATCACTTTCAGCGATCCATTCCAGTAGTGACATGGAACAAGTGTACTTACGTTGGGAAGAAAGAGTTGAACGAGCAAGCACTGAGATGGAAGTTCTGCATGAGACAGAACAGCCACGTCCTCTTGTCGCGGCACGCCTGCCTCAGCCCCTCCATCATACTGACAGGACCTGTGGAGTCGCCGAGTCGGTCACGCTCCATACGTGCATGAGCAAGTTCACGTTCCCTTGGGTTGAGCCAGCTAGTGGTGAGTGGGGTGTTGGGAAGCATGAAGAAACCCCAGATAGCCACCAATCCGGTCGCCGCTCCTTCACTGTCGAAATGTTAGTTTCCAATGGAGTTCTTGGTAGAAACGAAAAAACCTACATAATGAATAGCCAACGCCACCCTGCGATGCCTCGAGCACCATCTAGTTGGAATACTCCTGCTGCGATCAATCCACTGAACCCAGTAGCCAAGATCTGCGCGCAGTAAAGTGTCGCAATACGTGTTGCGACTTCCTTGCGCGTGTAGAAGATTGAGAGCATGTATGTAGCTCCGGGGTAGAACGGCGCCTCAGTAACACCTAGGAAGAACCGACATATGACCAATCCGGCGAAGTTCTGCACCAGCGCTGTGCAAGCCGATACAATAGCCCAAATGAACATCCAAGTACTCATGTAGATACCTGGGCGGACACGAGTAATAAGCATATCTGTAAATTTCAGCTTCCTACTAATCTTCAACAAGGCAAGACTGCTCACTCGATGGGACCTGCATCAGGACGTAACCCACGAAGAGAATGCTAACACAAGTGTTGAACTGAACACCAGTCATTCCCAAGTCATCTTCCAAGTTGTTCAAGCGAGCTTGCGCAATGGCATTGCGGTCAACGTAGTTCAAAAAGTACATGATGCACAACGTTGGCTATCATCACGTTAATCATTATACCGCATCAAAGTTTGCAATACGTACCATCAGTCTCCAGTCAATCTTTCGTACAAGCGCAATCTCTTCCGGATCTGACTTGGCTTCCGCGCCGGTATAGTCCGCCACGCCAGCATGCTTATCAGGACCAAGCTCACACTTGTCCTCCAAGTGCGCCACAGCCACGGGTTCGTCGTCCGCCGTCTCAATGGTAGTAGGCTGATGTTTTGTACCCATCTTGGCAGGGTCTTTCAAACGTAGAGTCGTAATGTCGAAAGTACCAGCAAGCAGTGGGTATGTGCCTTCCTTTTGAATGCATAATGACGGCGTGGTGTGTCAACACACATGTTCCAATCACCTGCTTGGCGTGGTATTGGCATGGACGGGTCCAAGACATTTCCCCGCACTGTACTACAATATAGCTTCCTTGCCTACTCCAATCTACTCAGCCACTAAGCTCGGCCTGCAGATCTTATCGTAATAAACAGTCCATATGCACACTATCCAAGACATTTCGGTAGTAGTTTTGACGCCGGCGTACAGAAACATGCATGGATTTCTGGTTTTGTGTTCGCACGGGGTGCCTTTTGCCTGGAACCCGGGGAAGGACTGGGGCCGACAACGTTGTTTTTTGTGGAGAAGCTGAATAAGTCTGCACGGTACGATCGTGCGCTTTTGAATAACTTGTTCCGTTGGCAGTTAGCGGCAAGTCTTTGAGCTGGAAAGTCACACTGCTTTGGAAGCGGTGCAACGGTGGACGGACATCATGCGATGGCATGTGTATCGGTGGTTCGCCCTACTTGCTTCTCCCACATTACTCAAACGTTGCAGAATATTCAGCTCTGGAACTTCGCGCGATGTATGCGCAAACGCAGAATTCTGTTATATGTCTTATTAACCAACTGAACAATGTGCATAAACATTACTCATGTATGTGCTCCTTGTCTATCCAGGATTGTACCTATGTATGACTTCGTCCAAATACCCGGAGGCAGATAAGTCACCGTTCCATTATGCTCCTAACAAATAGTGGCGAACTTGTATTCCACCTGACCGTTTCTGATCGCCGGAAAGACACCGGCGTCGATAAGTCGAAAGGCGTCCCATTCAGCCGCACCCTCTGTCTTGAAGTTCCACCAGAACCAACCCTGAGTCTTAGACTCAAATGCGGCGATCTGGGCCTCGATATAGCGTCGAGAGTCATCTTTGTAAGAGGCTGACCATCGCGAGATGTCGTTTTGCCAGTCGCAAGACCCGATTCTGGAGCTACCTGAGAGGGTGCCGTCGTAGCGAGCACCGCGATCAAAGCCGTTGAGGTACTTTGCGCAATCTCTGATATGATGTCAGTAGGTATTTCATGTGTCGCAGAGGTGAGAGCTTTCTTACGTCATGGCCGATGTCCACTCGCCAACTAGAAGCAATTCAAGTCAGTAAATACCTCACAAGCATTTCTGTCCTCGCAATTACATACCAAAAGTCCACTTATCCGCACCACTGTACGTCTCAGAGTTACTGCAGGCGTATCTTGCGTGGTCCGCAGGTGACATGCGAAGAAGGTTGCTGTCAAATACTTGATATTCATGGTGGTCGATAGCGACGTTTACCGCGTTTGCATCTGACGGGGTGAGGAAACCATTCCAAGTGTTCGGTGGCTTGAAACCATCGTGAATTATCACTGGGGTGTCTGAGACCTCCCTAGTCTGGCCATAACCGTCGCGATAAAATTGCTTAGTCACGTCCAGGCTAAGACCAGTGTACAACGCAGGCTCGTTGAGAAGCTGGATACCGATGACGACGTCCTGGTACTCTGTCCGTGCATACTTCTGCTGAATGGTCCGAAGAACTTGCAGAGTCTGTTTGACGGTATCGCCTTGTTGCCAGCGTGGGACGTCCATCCGTTGGCCGGAGTTGTCGTATCCGTTCTGGGAGCCTGGTGCGCCATGGAGGTCGATGATGATCTTGAGCCCTAAACTTCGCGACCAGTCGATAGCGGCGTCAATGTAGACATTCGCACCGCTGACATAAGCTGTACCGAAGGTATCGTATGCCCAGAATCCGACAGGGATACGAACAACATTGAAACCAGACTGCTTGATCTTGTTGAAGTCTTCCCATCTAACAAAAGAGTCCCAATGCTTGCGCAGGATACTAAGCGCCGTGTCTTTGCCAAGCTTCTGGCCCAAGGTAAACTCTATGAAGCATCAGCTTCCAAGCCCGTCATAGCTTGCAGACTTCTACTTACCGTCGACAATGTCCCTTTGCGGACGACCCTGGTTTGCCCCATCAAAGATCGACGGCGTAATCCAACTGCGTGAAGATATTCAGTAACACATCCTCTAGATTATCGGAAAGTTAAGGCAGCGTACGGTTCCAAGACCAACCATCCGCCAATATTGACACCACGAATCTTGTCTGAGCCCCATCTGAAGTCGACTGCACGCTTCTCACTAAAAGATATATCAGCAGCTGCGTGAAACGTGCTTGGGTAGGGAAAGAGTGTCCAATGTGAGAGTTGCCACTGCTCAGCCGGAAGTGGAAAGATGCATTCCATCGCATCATACACAACACTTACGTCGGAGCTGCAATCGCGCTGGCGCATAGTGACAAAGCCACAAATGCGCGACTGAAAATCATGATATCGGGTAACAGTATAGAAAATTAAGAGTAGGAGTGTAGACCCTGCAAATGTAGTGGTACTGAAATCAAGTGAGAGGTGACGGGATGCGCGGAAACGAGTAGTACGTCTACACTTAAGATAGGTTGTCACAAGAATAGGAACCACGGCTGGTCAGGGTGGAATTCGCGTGCGCCCCCTGCAAGTGCTAACCTGGCGAGGTGCGACTGCTGTGGCAAGAAATGAATGGCATATATACCTGGTTGGATCTGAGCGGTATAAGCATAGTCAAATTAGCAAGTTTTCCTCGAGTTGTTACTGGCGTGTGACCTTATGACCCAACAAGGAAGGTAAATTGGAGGCCGCAGAAGTGAACCTAACCCTGGAAGTCCGGATAGAAGGCTACGTAGATGGTGATCCGGTCAGGAGGTGGGTGTACTCAGCAAACCGGAGGTAGTCGTGGCGCATGTGACGCGTTCACGCGAGTACTTCTAACCTTAAACCCGTAGTGCACCCCGCACTGATTCTGGCGGGGACGAGCATTCTGCACCTAAGATTTTGGTAATGCATACTCGCTCTTGAAGCGTGACCTCCGCAGAGAAGTCTGGAGTAGACGGACTTGCTGCAAAGTAATCATACTTGTGCAGTCGCGTGGTGTCTGAAACACATTGTCAAATTAGACCATCTCCAATGGCGCAATGCGGTTGATTAGCCACGAGCTTAAAGTGACCGCCGCAAACTTAGTACCGGGAATATGCACACGGAAGTGTGAACTGTTCCTGACGATCCTGGAAGCTAACATGTGCGGCATATAGATCATATGACCCAGGATCTGCAAATTAATTTAGCAGCAACCTATAGTACAGTCAGAGATGTCACTGTAGGATTACGGTTCTCCATGCGTTGTTCTAGGCCATCAGAGGAGAGGTGTTGTCAAGCGCGATTGCGGTGTTCGCTCCGCCCGTTTCTCCTATGTTTACTTCTCGGTGCATGGCGTAGTGCAGCGCTAGAAGAAATTCTGATCATTGTTCCAATGCCAATGAAGTTCTCTCGTGTAACCACATTGCTGGCGCAGCATCTGAAAATAAAGTATCAAGGGGGGTTGATTGCCCGCAGTATGCATCTGCAAGGTGGAGTGGCGAAAGTTGGTTTGGACGGGCGGCAGGTTGACTGGGGTGAACGTACAAGGATAAATTATGCAATGAGCATAAGACCGCTACTATGAAATTCAACGAGGCATAGTGTGGTAAACGAAGCTTGATGCAGCGTCACAGGCGCAGTTGCGAACTGGGATGCAAGGATGATGGAATGCAATGTCGAGCTGTGAAGGTGCGATCAAGGTGTGGCGCGGCGCCTTCCGGGCCACAGGAGTAACGCCGGCAGGCGGGGACGAATCAGAGGCAGTTGGTACAATGTCTCACAACACGCAGAGTGTATCCGACTGGACGTCAATGTATACGGTCAAATAATTCGAGAGACTCTCCTCTCCTATCGACTGCGATCACTTCTTCTCTAACACCCATCCTCCCAGCCATAGAAAGCCTGGCACTGCAGTGACTGCGGACAGCGCTCCCAACACTGCTGCCATCGTGCCCCAACCGCTGTCTTCGACGAGAAATCCGGCCAGCAAAGGCCCCACCATACAGCCTCCAGCGAAAGCAACGTTGTACAATGCGTAAGCCTGCGCAAATGCGCCACCTTTTCCGAATCCTGGGCGTCCATTTACGAGCATCTTCTTTTCCTTCGCCTCAGCGACAGCCGATATCTCGGCCATAACCGGCGCGAAGGTCATGCCCACGAAGAACCCAGTAACTGCTAATAACGCGCATATCAACACCTTGTCTTTCATGGTATTCTCATCCACGAAGCGGAGGCAGATGAGAGGAGGGCAGCCGCACAAGAAGCCCACGACGACCAGATAGCGCCCACCATATGTGTCGCTCAACCAACCCCACAATGGCGAGAGTAAGCTTGGTATGACAATTGGGAGGAACAAAAGTGCAGCACCTGTTGAATTCCAGTTGAATGTGTTGGCGGCATGAATGGTGAGAACAGAGTCGAAGGCTGTCAACAACATTGCTTGAATGAGTGCACAGAACAGCGAGGCAAGTAGGCGTCGTGAATACAAAAGTGAAAGAACTGGAGGAAGACGATCGCGTATACGTTGATGAGGCGGACTGTGTTGTTGCGCTTCGACGGACACCGTTTCTTGCTGGGCTATCGTTTTGGTAGCATCTGGGTTGAAGCTTGGGGTTCCAGGAGTATTGGCCGGTGTCACTGTTTTCTCCAAGTATACGTTTTCGTCGACAGGCGGGCGGCCCATAGCCTCTGGATCCCATCTCGCTGCCACCTTCTTCTCCACAAGCAACAATCGGAGGATCACGTCCAAGCCAACCAATGCATAGCACATGCCAAAAACAGCATTGTAGCCAGCTTTGTCGTAGACCACGCCACCGAGTAGAGGAGATATAAGCATGCCAAGAGACACCCCTATAGTCAACCACCCAGTGGCTGTCGCGAGTCGCTCCTGAGGTACTGTATCAGCCAACAAGGCAAGGCCAACGACCCATACCACAGCTGCCGAGGCTCCCTGGAGGATCCTTCCAACAATCAGAACGCCAGTTGACTTGCCAAAGTTGAGCAAGATCGTAGCTCCGAGGAGGACGAACAAGCCTAGAAGAAGTGGGAACCGGCGCGACGAGCCGCGGTCTGCAAGCCACCCGCATATTGGCGAGAATGCAAGAAGTGCAGCACCATATACGGCGACGAGTACTGAGACCCAGTACTGGACTTGATCATCTTCAACATGGCTACGCGTACCTATTGCGAAGGGTATGACAGGCACAATGACGCCATACAGGAACATGTCCTTCTTGAATCAGCTTCCTACCCCGGCGATAGCTATACGTGACGTGGGAACTTACTGTGAAGACAGCCAAGGAAACAGTCCCGATGATGAACGCATCCGAGCTTCTGACTTTGAGCATGAACGGTGGGTTGGATCCATGATTCGTCAAAGACGACAGCCACGAAGATCTCGCCATTGTGTTCGGTGTTGTCATTGTTCCGGGTGCTGCAGAATCTATTTGTACACCAGCCGTCCTAGTATGACGATTAACACTTGCAGCAGTACCACGGTTCTCACTCTGCTCTTCATTCAAGTGGTAGCGCAATTTTGCTAAGATTGCGGTACACGATCGCGCCGGTTCCACTCCAGATCGTCTTCTCAATCGGCTCTATCTGCAATACATCTCGTCAAACCCCAAATAGACGAAGAATTATGACAGACGACAAGGTCAGTATGTGTGGCGTAGACGTTGGTATAACGCCGGGTATGATGTTCTCGTGGTGGCGATATCTATCCTGCCTTGCAGCCTCGTACCCACGGGCTCCCTGGACTGCGGTCTTGGCAAACGTCATCTCCTACACAAGATCCACTTCCAAATTCCCTTTCCCTACGAGCGGGGCTTCAAACGTTTCAATTCCCACGTGCTGACTTCCGAATATGCATGACACGCTGACTTTTATTTTTCCTCGAGGAAGCAATTATTGACTATCTAAAGGATATCGTCGCACGGCCCTCATTGCGCCGCCGATCAAGCCGATAGAATCGGTATCATCTGCACGACGGTCCAGTTTTGGAGTATCTTTGTCAGGCCTGGCTGACGATATATACCATCCTGCACCAGGATTAGTAATTCACGGATCATACGTACCTTTTGGCTGCATAGCGTAGTGGTGCAGGGCTGCGTTCTGACAATCTGCCTACGAAGAAGCCCGTCCTCAACAAGTTGCTCTAAAACCACACCCGCCATAGGTATACGGTATCTTCTATTTCGACAGCTTGATATGCTGGTCATTACCATGACCTTTCGTATAAATTGGGAAAGCCTTGGCCTTGCTAGAAGACTACATGGGCCCACTGTGTTCCTATACATCAAATCCACCAACATTAGATGCGCCTCTATCCATTAGGTATCAATCGGACTTACTACGCTTTTTTCTTTTGACGTCCTGGAGTTCTTTGCTGAGCATGGATGAATCACCCTCGGCTCACACCCTTGCTTCGTTCGTCATTACTGTCATCGTCTTTCTGCGATGCACATTCTAACACACTTACTTCTGCCATCAATGCCTCTCGAAGACATGTAGTTTGAGGGATAAAACACTGCTACGGTGACTTCCAGGATCCATTACGCGAAGACTGGTCAACGCCCGGCCTAGTTGGCGAGAGCTAAAATCCTTCTTTATCCTGCTGTTTCACAACATTTGAGGTGTGTATAAAGAAAGGTGTTCAAGGTGGGGCATATTAGTGTGGCGGTCTTTTCTGGTACCTAGCTACTCTACTCCAGCAGGCTCTGAAAGTGTTCTTGCGAGACTATGTTATGTTAAACGCCTTAACCATGGAGACTGAGATAGCTCCTGCAGAACACTTGCTCACTCAAGCTTCTATGGTCATGTTCCAAAGCAGCAGCATGCGCTCATTCGCTTCACTACCTTTAGTTTCAGACAGAACCGCATGTCAATCACGCACGGACGCTAGTATCTAACACAATGTCGCAACGACCCTTCGACTGTGGCAACACTTGCGCTTGACGTTTCCGCTCCACTCTCACCTCTCACTTCTCAACGCAAAATGGCACAAGTTGAACGCGCGACGCCCGTCGTGAGCATATGCACACACACCATACCGACCTCTCTCGCACCCGAGCTATCCCCACTGCAGCTCTGTCCGACATGTATGATAACTTCGCAGATCGCCGCTATCAATTTCGTACAAGAACAGTTCGACGCGCGCGGTGGTATATTCCAGTCTAAACAAAAGGGACCAGACGGCCATACTACCCATGACCACAAGGCCGCTCGAAAGGCCTGGCGCACTGCGAAGATTGCATTGACAAACACCATAGAGAAGTTCGAAGACTTACTTGAAGACAAGAACACACCAGTACAGGATCTGCCGAAGCTGAGAGAAGCGTTAAATGTGTGGGACAAGAAGAAGATCGTGCTGACTAGGGTGCCGGGCTTAAAATATGTCGATGGCGCAGAAGAAGAAGAACCAACCGAGGAGGAGAAAGATGGTGCGCGATTATTGATGGTATGGCTGAAAATGGTCGTTGAGAAAGAGATGACACAAGAAGAGCTGAAGTCATCTCGAACAAACCCGCCAGTAGGCACTTCACATCCAACATCATCGCGAATCCCTGTCGCCTGTCCGTTCCAATATGCTGTACCACAAGAACCGGCACCGCAAAAATGTTCAGATGTACGTCAGTCTGAGTGCCCACTTCTAGCAATCACGCAGATGCTTGCAACGCCGCCACCGAAATCCCGACATCATGTCGCGACACCTAAATCAATACTCAAGCGACCCCGCGCCATCAACTTGTCAGGCAGCGCATCCGCCTCACCATCACCATCACCCAAGCGGGTTTGCTTGTCAGATTCCGTGATTATGTCACCAGAGCATCTTTGCATTGCCAACCCCTCACCTTTCCACCCACTATCCCGCACCGCGAACGTACTACCCCACGCTGCTCACACCGTTGCCGAGCATCACCGCCCGCGACCTGAATTCCATCGCATAACCGAAGCCTACGTACCCGGTGTATGGGCCTCGGCAGCTTTTGATGAAAAGGCCGATACGAGCTTCCGCAGCATGACACGCCTGGAGATGGAGAAGCGATTCAAGGAGGAATCGGAAGAGCAGGAGCAGGAACAAAGGTTGGCGAACAAGTTGAAGAAAACTAGTAGAGGCTGGGTGGCCCTTTGGTGGGCGAGGAAAATGGCGCCAAACCTAGATCTGGACAAGTTGGAGATGGAAACGCAGACGTAAAGTGAAGAGATGGAAGCGGGGTAGATTGCGGTACTTGACTTTGCTGTGCGACGATATGCAAAGCAAGAAGGAAAGTACCTGCTACGAAACTGACAGCTTTACACGTTGCGTTAGGAAAGCTTTACGGTTTAACACTACGTAGTTGAGAGTAAGCGTTCTGGTCAGCCAATTGAATGCGTGTATGCGTCTACGAGATGAACTAGGATCGGCATGGAGCCTCGTCCCTGCTGTGCCTGGAGCTCATAGCGTCCTGGCGAGAACAAGAGCGAAATCGCGTCTCGTGATTTTACCACGGTATATTCTTGAGTGACCAAAATGATTTAAGACGCTGCTGAAGGATCGCTGGTCACTGCTGCGAGGTTGTGTTTGAAGCATTCACAATGTGGTAAGCATCGCAGCCTTCTGTTGGACAAGAATGGAATAGGCCAACGCGATTTCTCGCATTCCTGCCGTATTTCTGGGCGACGACTACTTCGAGCTGCGTATGGATGATGTCCACTTCGCTGGTATACAAGTCCAGGATAGGCAAGCTGTAAAGCGCACGGCCGAGAAAGCGAATATAGGATGGCAGAATGACAAATGTACTGGGCATTTACATCCGGCTAATAACAAGAGGTTGAAGATAAACCTGGCAGAGCGCTTGATGACTTTGAGGATTATGATTCTGGGGATTCTGACGAGAGCGACGCTACCGAGAGTGAGGATGGATCGCAAGGAGAGAGGACGAAGAAGACGATGAGGAAGTCGAGGAGGAAGTCGAGGAGGAAGTCGAGGAGGAAGTCGAGGAGGAAGTCGAGGAGGAGGAGTGAGAAAGAATGCGTACTCTGCAGTTCATGTATGCTCCAACTCTAATACCCGCTCGCATGACAACCTATGCCGTATTCTTGACACAACAGTGCAAGAATTCGTGCTATATTAGATCTAGAGTACAACATATCCTAAAGGTATTCGCAGTGCTACCCTATTATGTGATAACAGGATATATGTTAACGTATGATTCTACCTAAGATATATAATGCAACTTGTAAAGACAAGCCTCTTTGTAAATGTCTAATGCGACACGAATTCTGCACCCTCTTGTAACAGAGCTTGCTAATTAGAAATTTGAGGCGCCACGACGTTGCAGCCTTAAACCAGCGGCAAACCAGACCAAGTCGGCGAACGTCAGTTACAACGTCGTACAATGGGAAATTGCAACACTTAGCCCTACTTTAGCTGGCTTCTAACTAGCTAAATTGGGCTTAAGTGTGGTATTTCTTCCTTGTATGACATGATACCTGCGTGTCTTCCTACGGAGTGAGCGACGGGAACGCCCACTAGCGTGCGGACGCGGAGTGTCGGCAGTACGCTAGAAGTTACCAGTTTGACATTTCGGACGAAGTGTACGGGAGGAGGATTGTATGATAAAAAGGATGGATTCTTCACTAGAATGGTTCAGCGTTCATCAAACTTGATCTTGTACCAACCTCCAGACGTCATGACCACAATGAAACAAATCATCAATTATCCAGGCCCAGAAGTCAAGGCCAAGATTACATGCGCCCCCGTCCCTGAGCCTAGCGCTAAACAAGTGCTTATCAAGGTCGTCGTCTCCGGCTCTAATCCCAAGGACTGGAAATCACCCGAGTATGCCGCTGCTTATGATGGCCCCGACAATGATTCCTTCTTCGCAAGGTGCAAGGCTGGTGTGAACCAGGGTGATGATATTGCCGGAATAGTTGAGAAAGTCGGCAAGGATGTGATTGAATTCAAGGTACGTGGTCTGCGACTCTGGGATAGAATGAAGGGATGATAACATGAGAACAGAAGGGAGACCGTGTCGCCGCTTTCCATGAGATGGGTGCACCTGGAGGTTCGTACGCAGAGTATGCACTTGCGTGGGATTGGACCACTTTCCACATTCCTGCCGAAAAGTCTTTTGAGGGTATGTTTGCCCCTTTACTCTCAGCTCTTGACATTTGCCTGAGTGCGTTATCGTTGTTGACTCGGTTTGCGCAGAAGCTGCAACAATACCTCTCGCGGCCCTTACCGCCACTGTTGCAATGTTCCGCAATCTCAAACTGCCCACACCCTGGAATCCCGCAACGACATCTACACCTTTTGTAGTTTACGGTGCGAGTTCTGCTGTCGGCTCGTTTGCCATCAAACTCGCACGCAATAGCAACATCCACCCAATCATCGCCATTGCAGGAAAGGGTTCTCACTACGTCCAGACACTTATCGGTAGCACCAAAGGCGATATAGTCATTGACTACCGCAGTGGTGCTGACGAGGTGATAAGCCAGATTCGTGCACACCTCAAGGCAGGAAACTACGGGGAAGTTCAACACGGACTTGACCCTGGCATTGGTGCCCCGAGTCAAAAGGTTTTGACGGAGATTGTCGCGCTTAACGGATCAATCGACCTTGTTCTGCCAAGTGATTGGGAGGTTGGGTCTGCGCAGACCAAGACTTCGACTTCGGTCGGCATTGTTCATAATCAGGATAATGGGGCTTATGGAGCTGATGGTGGCGATCTGGGTTTCGTGACTTGTCGCTGGTTTACAAGGGCGTGGCAGGCGGGAACGTTTGATGGACATCCATTTGAAGTGAGACCTGAAGGACTGGAAGGCGTGGAGCAAGCGTTGAGAGATCTGAAGGATGGGAAACAGAGTGCTGTGAAGTATGTCTTCCGGATTGCGGATACACCTGGTCTTTAGGATTGCCAGGTTTGGCGTAGATACTATTAGCAGTCGACGGTTATTCCACATTTCTCGAGACGCCAAAATTGTACACAGTTGGGGGAATTTGGAAATGGAAGATTCGTCGGACATGGACGAAGATGCTGAAGAAGAGTGATGAGCTTGTGGCATCGGACTATAGGGATGAAGAACGTTTTATTGCTTCATATCATCACTGGCGCATTATGATGTGACATAAACGTCGTTATCGTGACGCAGTCTCAACACTCCTCCGTACATTCTCAACCATATCCCCCAACGATTACCTCACCGGCCGTCCATCCGTAACCTCTCCATATGCTGGAGGATCATACTCACCAAAGCAAGCAAAGTCGTAATCCGCAAGCTCAATCTGCTTCTGCATCACCTTGAGGAAAGTCTCCATCTCACACCACCCATCATCCCTATCACCACATTCCCTGTGACTCTGCCCCAACGGGATAGTCCTCTGGTTGAGGATGAAATGCACGTAGCTTGTCGGCGGCCCATCAAGATAGATCTTCTCGTCAGTCCGGTTAGGATTAACGGGTGTAGGCGCTTTGATGACTTCGATGTCGAGACGACCAGCAAATGGCTGGAGATGCGAGAGGATGAATTCGCGGGGCGTCTTGATATGGGTTGTGGGGAGTACCTCGGCGAACTGCGTGATGCCAAATGCGACAAGAATGCTTATGATGCCGGCGTCGTGGCTAAAGTCCAGATTAAGGTTTTGGTCTATAGGGAAGGTGACGGTGTTGTTGTCAAGGGTAATGTTGATCTGAGCGGAGGGTGAGGTGATGACGTGGTGCTGCATGCGGGCGAGGACCTCTTCGACGTAGCCTGAACGATGTCAATACAGTAAGGGATAGGATAAAGATGGCCAAAACATACCCACACCGATGGCACGGCCAACGGAAGAGCCAAACCCTGTGCCTGCCTGGAATGAAAGGTCAAGAGCATATTCGAAGCCTTCCCACTCTTCGTAGGTAAATAGGCCACACCAATGGGAGAAACCAAGCGAGACGGTTTCGTACGAGCATAGGGCTTGAGCGTTGTATGTATCGCTGATTGTCCAATCGAGATCACCAGTAATGTTGCTCCTGAACCTCTGATGAGCGTCATGAAGGTACACGCCAATCCACTCCATGAGGCCTTCACGGGCCATTGGCCAGCTCGAATGATTACATTGCTTGTAGCCCGCAAGCGTGTTGTTAAAGCCAGGCGCCTCAATCGCCAACTCAAGCGTCGCGTTCTGCGCCCATCCTAAACCGAAGAAGCCCGCAAGGAAGTACTCTGCCGACTCTGTCATACGCCGCTGTGTTGTACTACGAACGACAACCTTGCTTCCATTGTTGGGGTACAAGTGACCGTATTGGTAGTAGTGCAGGGTACCAGAAGTAAAAAGCTCTTGCTTGCCATTAGGAACCAGGATCTCGGCACCGAGCAGAAACTTCCAATCGTTGAGGAAAGAGAGTGGTCCATGGCCAGTGAACTTGCCAGCAGCGTCTGAAAGCTTCTTTCCTAGGGTCCTCTCTGCTGCTTCACCGCTGACTTCGGGATACCGACTCCCGTGGCGATGGACCATGTTCAGCCATGTTACGTTGGTGCCAGGCGGTATGGAGTACTCGTTCACACCGAAACCCCGAGGATTAGGAAAATAAGGACTGATGTTTGCCAGGCTCTGGAAGATGTTCTTGTTGTCCGCATTGCCAACAATGGGGATCTGAGTCTCGAGGGGCGTATTTGGTATGTACGACACACCAGCAAAAGGTGCTAGATTTGTCTGCGCAAGAAATGGCGCAGCACCAGTCTGGGTAGGGCCTTGGAAATGTCCATCATCCGTTACAAAATAGTCCGGAATCCTGGAAGGCTTTGTTGTCGGTGTGGCTGTGTCGGTGTTAGTTGCTATGTCTTCGCTCTTGCCTATCCCAGAGTTGGAGGAGAGCAAACTTACGCTTCACATGTTGTTCACCTTGGATAGGCACCTGAGCTCCGGACCGACCTGTCAACGATGAGTAAATATTGCTCAAAGCCACAATGATGCAGAGTGGCTGATGGATGAGGCGTACGTACCGAGATTGGCCGGACTAAACGAGTTGAGGAGCTGCAGCGAGAGCTCGAGAATGCCGTGCATGGTGGGGTAGCTGCGAGCTCTTACTCGGCAACGCGATCTCAAACTAGATAGGACGATTGAGGACTGCTGACTCCCTGCAAGACAAGTCACCGCTTCACTACACGTCGCTGTCGCTATACAGAGTCTTCGCGTTGAGATTGTTTAGAAACAGCTTGAGCTTGGGCCAAGCGTTGAAGTTAGAAGTGACGCAATGCCGAGGGCAGTTCAACACAGTATCCTTGACCATGTCACCTACATAGGTGTTTCGCGTTCCGCTTAAACGCGTTCCTCGATGAGCGAGAGTACTCTATTAGGAGTGATTCTCGGGTAATATGGCGGCGTTGAAAGTGCCTTGCCGCAGAGTGGGCGAGGAATAATGTAGATGCTCACGTGCACAAGACGCGAATTGCGGAGATAAGGTTTGCAACAACTGCGGATAGTCCTCGCGGACTTTTTCATGTCTTTGCATGGTTCAGGCATATACGCAGCCTGGAGAATTGAACGTGAGGTGGAGAGGCTAAATGAGAGTGAGGCTCAAAATCGCGATGGCAAACTACCTATCTTCCATGTCCCTGAAGCCGACCTTACAGGCATACATGATGAAATCGAGAAGAGACGGGATGACTGCGAGTGCTGGTATACGCGCGTTTTCCCATTGTGATATCTACAAATCAGTGGAGCATTGAGTAAAGAAGGAGAAGTCACATGGAAACATGAACAATGATCGTCCCCTAATCTTCCGCTTGCCGCACTGATGCCGGAATTAAACAACAACCCCAAAGTCAACACCCATTAAGCGCGAAGGCCTATATTTGGCTTTAGCTCATCAGCTCATCGACGAGCTTGTCAATCCCAATACCTTCGCTTCGCACGATCATTTCGCGGAATTCCCCCTCCCTCCTTCCAAGCCCGGCCAATTTCGCCCCCACGAATCATAATTCCCGATATCTTTAATCTCCCATTTTGACCTCTCCCCCCCTCCACCCAAGTGTCTCCGCTCCAATCACGGTATTAAGAAACACATGAGCGAGCGGACCAAGAACCGAGTTTAGCAAAGTACTGTAGAGAGTTTGAGATCCTTATTTCCAGGTGCTCTCCACTTTGCTTGCTCCGGCCGGTAACATGTCGGCAAAGGTCTGCACATATGGTCAGACGGAAAGGAAAGTGGAGATGGTATATGGTATGTCTGCGCACGTGTACGGGCGCATCATGAACCTGCATTACCGGTGCCCCGGGCTGCGAAGCTACGAAGCTATGAGACGTTAGTGTTGTCGCGAGCTTGGCACAGTGAAGTGGACACATGAGATCTCGGACACGATGTCGCCCGCACACTAGGAATCGTGTATGATAATGTATGCACGCGCTAAAGCGGGCGTAATCAAGAAGCAAACACAAAATCAAACCCCCTAAATGAGTCGTTAGAGCATGATTAAGGTTATCGGCATTCACGATTGTCTCGCTTGGAAGGAAGCGGAATTGATCAAGAAGGCGAAAAGAGATCCAAAGGAGGAGGGCGTAACGTAGTCGGCGTAGGTGGCGGGCGTCGTGTTGCGTGGTTTTCTTAGTGTGACGGCTGTCACTTTTCCTTGTCCTGCGTGCTTTGCTGTTGCGAGCAAGGTACGTACCGAAGAGGGGCAGCTCGGTGCGGGTCCTGACAAAACAGTTTTTCTTGCATCTGCCACACGGCAGCCTTGCGCGTGTTCCTTCGTTGGAGCCTGTCGGACGGGTCATCTGGTCACCGTATCTGGCATGGGCATGCAGGGTCCTGCCTGTTTAGATGCTAGATTGGGCATACATGCACTGACACACATGCAGTCATTGAGCTGTAATCTGTATCGTGAATTGGCATGATCACGATGGAGATGTTGGGCGGCGGGAAGCAAGTAAGGAACAAGGGTAAATAAACATTTTGTGCTTCGTTATGTGCAGATGCAACAAACATCCTTATTTGCTCATGCAAGCTATGCTACTTCTGATTTTCTCTCTCAAACAAAATAAAGCCTTACATAGCGCCGAGTACCGACGAAGGACCCGATACTTCAGCTATAGGCTGGAAGACGTTGAAATCAAAGCTTCCATCAAATCTTCCATCTGTAGCAAAAAACAAACAAACGAAGGAGGTTGTTGTGTACCAAACAGAATCCTGCCGTGGTATAGAATCGAATTGAAAAACTCCCGTAACACCGTAGTCGCCATGACATCCGTAAATTACTCGGGTAAAATGTAAAGTTGTTGTAAAAAAAACCAACGATCAAGGGCGCAATGTGCCATGGTATATGCGCAGAATGGAGCTGCGACAACACTGAGCCGAGCCGAGCTGAGCTCATAGGGTTGTCGAAAGGGTGGTAAGACAGAAGCTGTTTGCTGAATCGAAGTGTAAAGACGAACGCCGGTTCCCAATCCTGTGCCGCTATGCAGATGCTCATAAACGCGGTGTCAACGTGCGTGTGTGTTCGTATGTTGGAAGGTTGCGGTGATGGTCAGTATGTGAGGCAGTAGACCATCATGATTGCATGATAGTGAGGGTTCGAGCGACGAGTGGCGTCCATGATGAGTCGGGGCCTGGGAGGAATGCCGACTTGGTGTAAGCTCACAGCGCCCATAGGTTGCCGAACGAGCACTGATTGTTATTTGATGATTCTGCCCTTGCCCTTGACTTTGGACGCTTTTCCGGCGCCCGTAGAGGTGAGCTTGCTCGTTTGCATCAGCTCGCCGATATATCTGCGAATCATTAGTCACACGTCGCGAAACAGATGCTCGAGGTACCTACGATTGCAGGAACTTGTTGCCGCCCTCGAGCTTTTCGTGTTCGTTCTTGACGACTTCGACACGATCAACAATCTGCATGAGGCTGGCTTGTAGAGCTTTGGCTTGTCTAGCGAAACGGTTAGCCTGATATGGGCTGGGACGATAAGTCAAAACGCGGAACATTGAAGACAACGAGTAGAGGGAAAAAGACATGGTGCAACGAGCGACGACGACGACGACAACAACAACACAACAACAACAGCGAGGTTGGCCGATGGTGTTCGCAGCGTCGACACCATGTATGGTGATGCAGGGTTGAGGTACTTACTCTATCAGAGCTTGCCGAGCATCCTGGCCCATCTTCTCGATTTCTTCGCTACTCCGGCGAGGGCTCATGGTCCGCGCATCGCCGTCATCGTACTCCTCCTCCTCCTCCTTCATCTCGACATTGGGGCTGTCGCGGGGTATTATGATGGTGCCGCTGGATTTTCTGCTCCCTAGACGGGGCCTGGTCTGTAGTGTGGGGTCGTTTTTCATCTCCGTGTCGCTGATGGAAGAGTTGGACGAGGAAGTCGACATGTCGTCGGGGTAGGATTGTCGGCGGCCGTCTTGCGTAGAAGTAGACGGATGGGGAGTGATGAGAATCTGCGGGTTCATTGCACGGGACAGTATGGTGCGGCTCTCAGAGTGTAGGTTTAGGGATGGAGCCAGGTGGGCGAGCGTCGGCAAGAGTATGCCGTAGGTGGGTTCAGGCCAAGATAAAGCCACACGGTTGATGTGGAAGGATGTTAGAGTGGGTGGGCCCTTGTCGGCACTAAGCCAGATAATGCTTCAGGGTCTCCCGAGACGAGGATCCCTGCCAATGTAGCGTGGAATGCGTAAAGGAAGACTGGCGACTTCAGAGCCTAGCAGAAATGCTCGGAGTGGCGGCGGCAAAGTAGTCAATAGCGCCCTCGTATGACTCTCGAGAAGAGCACGAGATAGTGAACCTTTTCGCTGTCGTCGGCGAGTGTTGCAGTCCACACCCAGTGCACCCAAGCTTTGTGAGTTGATCGGCAAGGGCAGAGCACCCACCAGAGGCGCGGATGATTAGAAGCGGTCAATTAGCGCTGCGATGGCCGGACAGCTATTACCAGGAATTCGCCCAAGGAAACTGGGGCGTGTTGGCGAATGTATTCGTAAAGTGCAAGGGCAGCGTGGACCGTGTCTGTTGTCTTGAATCAGTGAAGAGCGTGGGTTGGTGAGGATGAGCAGCAGCGATTGCAGTGCCCTGGGAGGTGAAGGCATGCAAAGGCTGAAAGCGGTGCATGACGTCGCCAGCAGCTGTGAGACATGGAAGAGCTGATCAATTGCCCCATTGCGCCACGTCCCACCGCGCACAGCTTGCACGGCTTCTCAAGGCGGGCGGCTGACATCACTGAACACTGCCGTGGGATCCGTCAACCACCAATGGCGTCTGGGCGGCCGCCTCTAAAGAGATGTGAGGTGGAAGTCACGATGATGGTGCCTGCATCGCTCAACGGCGTCGCCTGTGAACCGCGCGCAGCCTCAGTTTCCCACCCTCCTCACCACCCTCACCCCTCTCCCAATCCCACACCCCGCCCAAGGTATTGTACCCACTGCCCCCTACTATGTACAGCACAGCAATCAAATAGCGCGCACAAGTCAACGTGTTGCAGACCGATAAATTGCGGGTCATGCTGTCCATGCGCACATCACCAGCCGCTCATGTTGGGCTTGGTTGCTGATCGTTCTTTGTCTGCATTCCGTTTCGTCGAGGATGCAAACCAGAAATATATAAGATCGGCTAAGAGGACCCGGCGGCGGCGGCGCTGGCCTGCCACTTACGCTCCCACAGTATTCGTAGATTGCCGTTGCGACCAATCCACGACCGTTGGCACCACCAGTATGCACAGCGCCAAACTTGCGGCACACTCAAGAGACATGCTGAGGGCTGTCTCCAGGGCGCCAGTCGCTCACATTCCCTCGCATCAGCTCCTGGGACCCTGAGATCTCGTATACGCTTTACTCCGCACCATGCCATGACCAATGACGAAATTCTGGTTTGATCAGCACAGCACCCTGGACACTGCGCAACCGCTCACGGTGCTTCTATTCGACCTTTGCCCGCCGGGCCAAGAGCTTCTTTTCGTGCAACATGACAGCTTTGATTGGGTCATGACTGGATGGAACAATTCCCGCCTCCGCCGCAGCACTGTCGCACTTTGTCCAACCCGTAGGCCTGTTGCATTGGAAAACGGTGATCTCCAGGATCATGACGTCCCACGTTCCAACGTGAGAAAACATACTCGTCTAAGTGGCTTACCGTTTCCCCATTATCAATAGGTTGTTTCAGCATTCATAGCTCCATCTCGCCGGTACGATCCGCATCTCGCTAGGTTGTAACTTGTGCTGAAGCAACCATTCTGAAGCTTCCAAAGAGGTCACCGCTGTTCTGCTTCGTGGCGATCCCTCGGGAACACGGCTGGTTGGGGAAAGACAGAGGAACGATTGTCAATTTCCCGCGGGTGTTCGAGTAGGACCGGCACCAGCCGGCCTCGCAGCTGTGCCATGATTGCTTTATTCGGTCCGGCGTCGCGCAGCATGCCCCTACCATGTCTCTACCACGCGTCTACCGTACCTCCTCGCCAGCGTACCATTACCGTTTTCAGTCGGTGACGATCAGCACGGGCTTTCAAGGCAACGCACATGGTCTGCAACATGAGGGCATCCATCCAATGTTCCTACAAGTCTATGACAATTCACATCTCAAATCTTCGCAAGCAACGTGACCGAATCACGTCAACACATACCAGGATACCATCTGCTGAGTTACTTCCGCTCAGACATTCACTCTACTTCCTACTCCAACGTCTCCAACGTCTCCAACTCTCCAACATCACAAAACACGCTCACCACAGCTCGCTTAATTCACTTGATCAATCGGTTTGCATGCTGCTAGCACTCTTCCCGTTGCCTTTGCATCATCGCTGGTCCAGCATTCGTCTGTGGGGTTTCCACTTTTCGTTCTTCGGTGGTTCTTCAGCAGATGGTACCTGAGTCATGTTTCTGTTGTCAAGGGTCCACCTGGTACACGCAACCAATACACCTATATCGGCCCGACACCTCACTCTATTATTTCGCAGCAAGGCGACAGCAATCACGACACTGCGATCTTGGGCCATTGCCGAAGCCAGTAATCGAACGCTGCCGAACCAAGTCACAACATGCCGCCGTTGCGCCGGCGTGCGAGTAACTGTGGAGCTACTGCCTACTATAGTATATCTCCGGTAGGGCTGCATTCGGAGACAGTGCGGCGTTTTGTGTTGCAGAGTGACTTCGCTGGGATGTGGTGATGTAAGTTACGAATATTGCCCGGTATGTCATCACGAGACTTGAAGAGTTGGAAGTGAGGCACCGACAGACTCGCCGGCGACGGAGTTACCGACAACCACGCGTCCCTATAACGTACGATATATAGCCAACGACACGGCCCGTGGAACAATCGGTGGTGAAACAATAGGTCCTCACTGAAGAGAAACCTCTCCTTACTCCTGACTAGCATCAGTATATGGTATGTCTACGGGGCGCTCGTGACCTGTCAGTTTACAGGATGCGAGACTGTTACGATCAAGACTGTCACCACGCGATCTGAACAAACGTCTAATGTAAAACGTGTCTAGTGGTGGAATCCACACGCTATGTCGCTGGATATTCTAAGCTCAGACATGTGTATGCCTTCGGAAGCATTCTCGCTATCGATTAACAGTATCCGACCCCACTCCCTCCGGATATGGCACTTCCGTACAATTGATAGACATCACAACCTGGCTTAGTGAGACCACTCTGTTGGGGATTCCCCGGATCAGCTGCGGCCACCAGCTCGAGTCCTTAACTATCTTCATTAGCTATTTCCGTGGCCGAATAGTTCAGGCCTGCATCAGAATGTCAGGGGACTCATAAGGCAACTAACGCGCAGACGCGCAAGTTGGTGGTAAAACCACAGCAGATTTTTCTCCCCTGATCACGATCGATTGGCGATCTTCATAAGCACGCTATAAATGAGGTACGGGCGATCGATCTGACTTGTTCAATTCTTCGGCGTTATCCTCCATATGCCAATGGGGTTGTAGGATCGTGATCTGGAAGCTTACTGTCATTGACATGGCGCGTACGCGGTTCAACGATCGTATATCGAAGATGCACTCACCTCTACGACGTCCCATTTGCAAACTCAACTCGAGGAAAAGCGCTACGCACCTCCAGTTGATACCGCTCTCCGGAAGGGAAAAACCTGATATCTCCCAGGCGCAACAGTCGCATAGTCTCAGCTTCTTCTTCTTCTTCTTCTTCTTCTTCTTCTTCTTCTCCTCCCTGGAAGTAATATAGTGTCTGCAGTCCGCCAATTTGGGACGTCGGAACTGATGAATGTGCTGACAAACCTAAGCCTATTTTCTATTTTTGAGAATCTTTGCTGGCCATGTACCAGAAAGGGATTCCGCTTGCTAGGATAAGAACTGCTTGTCATTAATTTGAAATCCTGGGTCAAGATGAAGTAGGAAATAGGATATTTACACTGTTGCATTGACTTATCCGGTGTTGTTTCTTCTCGTGGTGTTCGTTCATTCGCAGTACGCCCACTTATTAAGCATACAATTGCATCTCGTACGTACCCTATGAAGGGATGAATAAGGCAGCACCATCTATTAGCCAAACTCATGGTGTTAGATGAACGTAGCGATCCATCACGTTTAGTAAGACGGAATCATGCCGTAGAATAGGACGAAGTGAGGAAATAAACACGAGACACTACTAGAGTACGTATACCAAACGCATATATTTATAACGAGGCAATACCTCGCTTTCTACCTCTTCAAAACATCCACCCACCCCCGCGGCATGACCCTGCCCCCTCCAACCCCTCCCTCAACCACGCTTCTCCATCAAACCCAAACTCAACCAACAGGTCCTCACTCCCCCACTCCCCATTCCCACTCAACCCAATCGGCACTTTGCCCTCCCCCCTAGTCCCTTCAACATAACCAACCGGGAACTGTATACAAGGCACACCCGTAAAATTCGCCAACCAAACATACTCCATATTCCTAATCTGCTTATTTCCATTCGTAACGCCGTGGGACAGCTCCGCGGGGTCAATAGGCCAGCCTGCATTCGGCGTTGTGGGCGTGACAATGATGAGGCCGGGGTGTTTTTGAAATAAGTTGGCGAGATGTTCCATTAGTATGTTACGCAGGCGCTGGGCGAGCAGGAAGTCTGTGGCAGGACTCTGGCGCGCGACACTCATTAGGATGCGGTTGGCGGGCGTGAGGTCGTAGATGGAAGTCTTGTGGCCTGCGGCGCCTTCGGCCATGATGGTCATTGCATGGGCTAGTTGGCCTTCTGTTAGCAGCGGGATGGTGATGTCGATGATTTGGTAGCCTAGTTCTGATTCAAAGTACTGTAGGGCGGAGTGAACTGCTTCTTGTACTGCAGGGTCTGCGCGATCGATCCACGCTTTGTACACACCCAGCACTTTGTTTCGGGGCCCGGTGTGCTTTCTGGGTGGGCTGAAGAGCGATGACGGATACGTCGATGGGTCGGGCTGGGCGAGGATCCGGTATGCGATCTCGAGATCCGACATGTTGCTTGCGAGGGGCCCACGGACGGTGACGGATTTCCCGGCATCTGGCATTGGTGCGACGGAGACGCGAGAGTGTGAAGGCTTCAGACCGTAGAGACCGCAATAGTTGCTGGGGATTCTGACCGAGCCACCACCATCTGACCCGATGGCAAAGGGTATGAGACCATGTCCTACAGCAGACGCAGCGCCTCCTGATGAGCCGCCCGGGTAGTATGAGCTATTGTAAGGGTTGATTGGTGTGCCCCAATTGGGGTTATTGTTTGTGGTATCTACACCAGTTAGTATCGTGCTGAAGGTCGCAGACGCTTCGACTCACCCATGCCCAGTTCGTGCATGGTCAGCGTTCCAACCAGGATAGCGCCTTCTTTCTCGACCATCTTCGCGCACCAACTGGTATCCTTGTTTCCGCCATTGCTATAGTCATGGGTGGTGCCGATGTAGTGCTTGTAACCCTTAACCTTGAGGTCATCCTTGACACCAAACGGCACGCCGTCTAGTATACCCAGTGGCTTTCCTTGCTTGTACCGTTGCGTGGAGGCTTCGGCAGCTTGTCTGACCATGTCTACCTTGCTGTCCATGAAGGCTGTCGAGTAAGGCGAGCGCTGAGCGACATCTCGGCGTATAAGGGGGAGAAGATGTTCTACGACTTCGGTGGGCGTAAGTGCGCCACTCAAGTATGCATCGTGAAAGTCTTTGATCGAGTGAAATCGGTTTGACGAGGCGTGGCCGGGGGATGCGCGAAGGTTGGAGTTGTCTGTGTAGCTAACAGAAGCATCGTTGGACTCAGATAGCGGTATCACGGTGGGATCGTAGCGCGGGTCGATTCCGTCGAGCTGCCTACATTCTCGCAAGGAGCTGAAGCCGGCATTGCTCCAGAGGACGCCAGGGACCAAGGGTACAGTCGCGACGCTGAAGCTGTCAGCTGGGTATACAAGTGAGGAAGCTGAGGTAGCTTACAGATTGGAAAGATAGTGCAGTAAAGCGCCCTTAACTACGGGGTTCTTTCCTGGGGGTGGGGCCTTGTATGGCGCGTCGTGAGGTTTGGGTGTGGGATAGTTGAAGAAGCGCGGGGATGTCTGATTGCTTCCCGACATCTTGGCTGTGGCTTCACAGAGCCAATGGCAAAGAAAGACGAAGGGGAATGCGATTGGCTTGCTGGTGCGATTGACCAACACCTGTATTCTTCTTCGCTGCCTTTATTCTGATTCTTGGTAGACCTCGGGATATCTGAAGCACTGCGCTAGCTTTCACATGTGCTAGTTGGGGTGCTTCGTCATTGCCGGTCGCAAGCTCCAAGATATCCGACGGCCCCGTCGCACGCGGCAAGAAAAGAAGCTTTCCAAATCAGGTCCGAAGGTAGCAAAAGACAATATGTATTCAAAATATGTTTGCTGTTCATTGCAGCTGCAGCTGTTGCTACAGAGCCAAATCCAAAAGCCATATCGAAGATGTGGCTCTACTTTCCCTCAAACCTAGCTACCACCCCATAACACCCTAAGAACAAAGATGATATAATCGTATGCATGGCGTCCACCAGCACAGAGTCTCTGAAACTTCAACTTTGAAGATATATTTGTAGTGAATGCTTCTCTCGGACATTCGGGAAGCCAGCGCCGGCTGCATCCGTAACCGTTCGAAGCTATCCATGCGCGTCTACTGCTTACCAGAAACCTGGTCGCCCATGCGGTTGTACTCCTTCTGCATGTTCTCAACCTGCTTCTTCAGGTTCTCCATGTCGCGGTCCTTGGCAGCGAGCTCGTTCTTGAGAGCTCCAACCTCACCAGCGCCGCCAACATCCTTCAGGGAAGAGCCCTTCTTGACGCTGGAGTCACCCTTGAGGCTCTTGACCTCCTCCTCTAGACGGAGAACATCGAGGATCATGACGTAGGTACGGTTAAGGATGAGCGACAGGAAGAGGGTGAAACCGCAGAGGTACATGTTGCGCTGCGAGTAGAACTTGCGAGCCTGGACCTCCATGCGTTCGATACCTCCAGCAGCGACGTTTCTGACGTCGTTAGTATAACACCTTTTATGTGGGGAATATTGACTTACCCTCCGCGACCCTGATCGTCGCCGGAAAGCTCAATTTGCACGCGGTATACGCGGTTGACACTGTCAATGAACAGGATCAGGATGAAGATGAACGTGATCTTCATGCCATATTGCAGCTTTGCTATTATAGGGCTCTCCGAGATGAAGGTGAAGAGCTTGCGGCGCCATGTGAAGGGTAGAGGGACGATGAGGGCGCAGAAGATGAGCATCTCCGTCACCAGGAGGAGGAAGACCTGAAATTGAGTTAGCAGGAAAGCTACATACCGCAGCTTTGGGGGAGCTTACCAGACTGTAGTAGAGCGTCATGTTGGCTACGTGGTATTATTGTCTGTGTTTGTGTGGGAGCGGGGTTAAGCAGAATCAACAATGAATCTAGGAAGAGCTGGCGTGCGAGTGTGTGCAACGATCAGCAGGGAGATGAGAGTCGTGTGGATGATCTGAGGGGATTGCAGGAGTGTTGATGTGAAAGTGGGAACGGAAACGCGATGTGATGTAGGGGAGCCGCCAGCCGCAAGTGCCTAGCTGTGACGTATGATCGCAGCTTTCCCAACTTGCTCGCTAGCGCATGGGCCGCCGGTCTAGCCTCTTCTAGCCGCATTCGCGTTCACAATTTGAGCGAGTGCTTTTCTCTTTTGAGCAGCAACGCCAACAACACACGTGTACTGCAAGCCTGGTCTTGAAGCTTGCATAAAATGACGACAGGTGAAGAGACCTGGAAGGTTGCGCCCGACCATTCGGTCCCGGACGCTGCCGCCACTAATGGCGTGAATGGTGGCAATGGCACGATGAATGTGGAATCTGAACCACCTGCGAGCCCGAAGAAGAGGAACAGGACTAACAGCCAAGATATCGAGGATGCAGATACTTCTGTCAAGCGGGTCAAGGGTGTCGCGCCCATCAAGGCAGAGTACACTACACCACCAACTTGAAGCAACTCACGTGCTAAGAACATCAGGTTTCTCATACGCCTAGACAGCAACAAGGCCGACACAAAAGATAGAGTCATCGACGATGATGCGGCTGAGGGCGCTGATGCTGAGCATAAATCTGAAGGCCTGCCAAAAACTGATGCCCGCGATGGCCCCAGAAAGGGCAAGAACAACAAGAAAGACAAAAAGCAAAAAGGCCAAAACACCAGCCGTACTTTCGGAAGCTCACGCGACAGGCTACCACTCTGCGGTACTCGCGCAGTGTACAACGAATTCTCACCAAAGGAGTGTCCGTTTGGCGACAAGTGCAAATTTGAACACGATATCCGCAAGTATCTGAAGGAAGGCCGACGAGAAGATCTCACTACTTTCGATGGCCAGTGTCCGGTCTATGCCGTCAAAGGATTCTGCCACTTTGGCTGGAAGTGTCGATTCGTCGGCAGTCATTCAGAAGAGCGTACTACAGAAGATGGCAGGCAAGAGTTGGTTCTGAAAGAGGATCCCGACCGCAAAGCCAAATTCTCTAGCTTCGACGAGGAGGCAGAGGCTGAAGTGGTCAATATTGTGCCCAAGGATATCAAGATTGGCTTGTCGAGACGAAAGATTGGCACCCCGCGGTCTGACCAGTACTTGGAATGGATTGAGAAGAACCACCGTAACGAGAGAGAGATGTTCGATGCAGCTCAGATGGATATGGATGTTCTTAAAGAGGAGAAAGAGGCGCGCAGGGCAGAGTATGTCGAGGCGCCCTTCAGACCGTCTGAGAAGCGCAGGCTCTACTATGGACCCGAGACACCTATGCTCGCCCCTCTCACCACCCAAGGCAATATGCCGTACCGTCGACTCTGCGTGGATTTCGGCTGCCAAGTGACTTGGAGCGAGATGGCCATGGGCATGCCACTCATCCAAGGTGACAAGGGCGAATGGCCACTGCTCAAGGCCCATGAATCTGAGATAACTCCTCCGAAATTCCTGGGCAAGAACACGGTGGTTCAGGGCTACGACAACTCCACTGATCTCAAGTTCGGTGCCCAGATTGCTGCGAACAAGCCATGGCTAGCTACCAAAACGGTCGAAGTATTGACTGAATACTGCCCGAAGCTGCGCGCTATCGATCTCAACTGCGGGTGCCCCATCAACCTCGTCTGTGAAAAGGGAAGTGGTTCTGCCCTACTCGACAGCGAAGCCAAGCTAGAGCACATCCTCCGCGGCATGACCTATGTCTCCAAAGAAGTCCCCATCACCGTCAAAATCCGTATGGGCACAAAGGACAACCACCCCACCGCTCAAAAACTCATCAAGCGGCTTGTCCTCGGCGGTCACGAAGCCGTAGAATCCGGAAAGGGCACCTCAGGTATCGCAGCCATTACACTTCACGGCCGAAGCAAACAGCAGCGCTATTCCCGCAGCGCAGACTGGTCTTATATCGCCGAATGCTCCGCCCTCATCAACCGCCTCCGCAAAGAACAAGCCGCCCGAACGGACACCGTTGGCGAGGCTGATCCGCGGGACCTCGCAAACGGCGGCCACGTCTACTTTGTCGGTAATGGCGACTGCTACTCCCACGAGGACTACTACAACCATCTCGACAACGCCGGCGTCGACACCGTCATGGTGGGCCGCGGCGCACTCATCAAACCCTGGCTCTTTGAGGAGATTGAAAAGGGCCAGTACCTTGACAAATCCGCCTCGGAGCGCCTTTCCTATATTGAAAAATTTACGAAATATGGCTTGCAGACTTGGGGTTCTGATGAGATGGGTATCGGTACGACGAGACGTTTCCTTCTCGAGTGGCTTAGCTTCGCGCATCGTTATGTGCCGGTTGGCTTACTGGAACATCTACCGCCTAATATCCAGGATCGCCCGCCGAGGTTCAAGGGGAGGAACGACTTGGAGACTTTGATGGCTAGTGAGCACTACAAGGACTGGATTAAGCTAAGGTATGTTTTTTTTGGTTGTTTACTGACGTGGAGGGCGGTTTGGCTAACGTGTTTCGCAGTGAGATGTTCCTGGGTCCTGCACACCCTAACTTCAAGTTTGAGCCGAAGCATAAGTCCAATGCGTACGAAATTGAAGCTGAGGGTTAGAGAGATGGCGAGACGAGAACGGTGGCGTTGTACTGGGGGTGTATGAGAGTACGTAAGCAAATGCATTGGATGATGGTATGAAAAGCATGGTGGGGCTGATGCATTCATATACTGCTTCTATGGCGTCTTCGAGCATCTGCATCTAGTACCCACGAAAAGTTATACATCAATACCAGCAAGTATCTTCCATGTTACTTCCATCTCACCTATCAAGACAAAACTCGCTGCGTCGGCCTATATATACCAATTACAAAAATCCCACGAGCGTCTCCAACATCTCCCTCTCAGCGGGTTCAACAGCCAACACACCATCAAGCTGCGCCTGCAAAGTCCTCTTGACATCTCCCAACCCTTCATCCCTTTCACTCAACGCCTTCTCAATCGCCTTCTTTGCACCGCCATCCTCGGCCACCAACCAAGCCAGCACCGCATCAATCCTCTCAAGACAATACAAGCCCTCACTCAACCTCTCCGGAATATTCTCCAGCTCATAGCTCTCCAGTTCCTCTTTGCTAGTTAATCCTAATGCTCTTCGCTTCTCCGCTAATCGCTGATCGAAAGCGGAAAGACGAGTAACGTAGTCTCTGCGCAGGGAAACTAGTTTATGAATCTTGTCGTAATCCTTTTCGAGAAATTTGGCGAGGAGACGGAAACGGGTGTCTGAGTTACCGGGTAGCGAGCGGAGGAGGGAGGCGAAGATACCGAGTATGTGTTCGGTTTGTTGGGGATCGTTGTGGGATTTTTTTGTTGTTGCTGATTTGGAAAAGGTGCTGAAGAGGGGTTTTAGACCGCGCGAGTCGATGAGTTTGGTGCAGACGGCTGTTGCGCTGTTGATGGCTTCTTGTGCGACTTCCTTGCCTTTTGAGTTGCCGTTGGTTTGTGGTGATGCGCTTTCTTCTGCGTAGCCACAAGCGTGGTCTAATACTTTCAGGGCACGGCTCTTGCTTGTTTTACCGTCTCGGACGAACAAGAGACAGAGTTCCACACCTTCTGCTTCTAGGAATTTGGCTTTTCCGAGAGGTTCTTCTGTTACGGAGGATAGGCAATTAAACAGGTTCTCCATATACTCCTCCTCATTGCTGTCCTTTTCGGGATCGTCTCTTCGGTACGGCGCAAGATTTGTGAGGAAGGTTTCGACACCGTTTGCGTCGGCTACGTGGTTTCGGTTTGGCCGCGAAGACTGTGTAAGGATGGAGAGGATCTCGGATACGTATTGTTTGTTCTGCGTTGTCGGTTTCTCGGACTTTTGTATTCGGTCTAATAGCCATTTTAGTAGCGCCGTTTCCCGCCCTATTATGTCGGTGTATGTGGGTTGTGACAGTAGGTTCTCGATGACGCTGAGCGAGTTGTAGACGCCCGATGCGTCGGCCTCGTCGCTTTCATCAAAGCGGGAGAAGTTGGATATGAGTAGACTGAGCAGATCGGCGTCCATGAACGCGGTGACAAGCGCGTCCCATTGTTCTTGCTCTCCTCCAACGTCCTCGTCTGTGAGTTCGGATATCATCTCAATCGCTGCGATTGCAATGTCGGTGTTCTCATGCGCCAATAGATCCACTAATTTGGATGCTGCTGTGCTTTTCGCAAACTCGTCGTATAGCTCCGGATGCTCTGACAGTATGCTGAGCGCCTTGATGCCTTCATCCAGATCGCCTTCCGACTCCATAAATTTTGTCGGGTCGTTCTCGTACTTTGCGCGCAGCGATGCGTTCTTGTTGACCTTCTTTTCAAAGTTGAGCGCCAACTTACGTACCCACGGTACGTCGTATCTCTCTTCTCCTATCGCTTCGTCGCCGTCTTGTGCGTCAATGTACTCCATAGCGTCCCGCGCATTCTCATCCAGGCCATCGCCAAAGAACCGTCCTTCTTCATCGTCGCCGGGTCCGTCTTCGAAGTCGGGTGGTAATGAGGGACCAGCCTCGTCGTCGTCTTCGTCGGCTACCGAGGCTTGCGCTGGACCCTTGATGTCGTTGTTTGCATTGAGTTTTGCGGATTTATAGGATTGCGTCGGGTCGGCTTCGTTTGGGTTCTCGAACTTGCGCTTTGTCGAGCCATTTGCGCTTTTGAAGAGGTCGTCAATGCTCGTCATAATGCGCGATGTAACGCAAGAAGAAATAGAAGGAAGGCGGATACAGCGAAGCGGAGTTGGTGAAGTTGTCGCGTCTTCTTTCTAGACAGTGAGGAACCCGTGAACGAAATGGTCCCAGCTCTGTACTAGCGCGCCTTCTCCGCCGCGATGCCTCACATTGTACCGGGTCCACTTCTCCCGTCACCTGCACATCCCATTCGTTCATTTTCCATCATACGACCAGCTGTCAAGTCAGTACTTTACCGGTTTCGAGAATCTGACACGATGACAATTTCCAACATTTGTCCTGAACTTTTGACCCAAAACTCTCCAAAATGGAGCCTGAACATTCCCAGGCCGCGGTGTCGAAGCCGTCATTGATCGTCAGACTTCGCTATCAGCCATTGTGTGCGCAATGCGCTGACATGCTCGCTAGATGGTGCGATCCGCCTGGCTGGCAATATCTTCATCGGTATGTGTGGAGGTGGACAGTTGATGCACTTAAGCAAGACTCCTCAACGTGTCATTGCTGCCGATTCCTGGTCCAAGTGCTGGAAGCAAGCCCTTGGATCGAGTATGAAAACCACGATGAACTTGTTGTCGAGACCAAAATAGTAGGCTCTCAGCACACTTCACCGAGTCCCCATCTTTCCGAGTTCAGGACTTACTACAGGCCGGTGCTATCTGTGGGCGATCGTTACACGAAATCTACTCTTATACTTCCGGTTTCGCAAGTTCACGATGATGATGCAGATGAATGCACTACGCAAACATTCTGTGGAAGACTTGTGAACGATATGGTCGATTTGTCGCTGATCGCGAGCTGGCACAAGACTTGTACGTTGGAACACCAAAGTTCAGTGGATAGCCATGGTTGCTCGCCACAGACACACGTTGATGTACAAGATTTTCGAGTCATTGATGTCCAGAAACGTTGCGTTGTACGGGCAAATGCCAAGGTCGACTACGCGGCGCTCAGCTATGTCTGGGGGAACGCGAAGCGCCTCACACTCTCCAAACACAATGAAGCCTGGCTTTCTACACCCGGCGCACTGGCACAAGATGAAGAAAACGTCCCGAAAACCTTCAGAGACGCCTTGAAAGTGGCTGCTGCCCTAGGAATCGCGAACTTGTGGGTAGACGCATTGTGCATCGACCAAGGAAATCCTGAACAAGTCACACATCACATGGACGCAATGAACACCATCTATGGCAGTGCTATTCTCACTATCGTTTCGACTGCTGAAAATGCCAACTCAGGTCTTCCTGGTATCAGTTTTCCCCGTGGACCTCCCCAGGTGACCTTCCAATATAATGGAGCTTGCTATTTAAGTTCTAAACCAACATTCGGGACGGCCCTGCAAGATTCTCCTTGGGAGAAACGCGCGTGGTGTCTGCAAGAAAAGCTCTTCTCTGCTAGACTCCTGGTTTTCACAGATAATCAGGCTTTCTATCATTGTGGCGCAGCGACGTGGTTCGAGGATACAATCATGGAATTGAAGGAAAGCCTTCATGGCGCTGTACAAATGAGAGAGAAAACAAAGAACGAGAGAAAAAGCGAACTTGAGGACCGCCCATCGTATCCGGCCTACGATACTCACCGTACAGCCTTCGAAGACAGGAATTTCTGGTCGCTTGTACAAAGCTATAGTCAGCGGGAGATATCCTACGAAGAGGATGTGATACGCGCCTTTGGAGGAATTCTACGATCGGTAGAAGCAGACCATGGTCATGCTATATGGGGAATCCCTCAATATCATTTTTTAAGAGGACTGTCATGGTATCAGGGCCAGCATCAGATGAGCCTACGTCGAGAGGGGTTTCCAAGCTGGAGCTGGGCAGGATGGCGTACTCATGGCATTGACTTGTCCTTTGCGAATTGCAAGAGGAAAAATACCGATATTGGTGTCTCCTATGGTCGATATCGTGTTGCTCGAGGCAAGCAAGCTGAACGCTCCGTGTGGGATCTCTCCTGGTACTACCATGCGACTGATGAACCCGGTGGCCAATTAAGAGCTGTACAGCTTGAACCCCAAAATCGTAACGCGGAGCCTGAAAGTGCCCCTCTCCCGGATGCAGCAACAGAACAGCCCATGGATCCAGGTAGTGTGTTTCTTTTTCCGAGAAATCCTGAGTGGTTTCACGCATCACGAAAGGACCCGGAATCCCTGGAGAAAGCCAATATGAAGTACAAATACTTGCACGAATGGGACCTACTTGGCCACCCGGAAACTGTACAACCTACCCACGAACCATTGCCACCCCTTGTGCCAGGGCCAGGAATGCCTAAATTATCGCATATCCTCCGGTTCTACACCAGCGTTGCTACAGTGCTGGTCCATCCTGGCCTGATCAGGTCTGACTGGACTGGTAAAGGAGAACATCCCCTCCTTATCCCTGGCACTGACACTGAGCTCGCTAGGGTGGAGCTGGACCCGCTCTGGTCTGGCATTGGTAAGACTCATAGCCTTGTTTATATATCGAGACACTGTCGCGAGTATATCACGTATGAAGAGCAGGACAGTTCTGATCCAGAGAAACTGCACCTCTTACTAGTTGAGAGTGTTCCGGGATGGGGTGAAGTGAAGAGCAGGGTGCAGTTGGTGCAAGAAGTCAGTATATTGGACTGGAGGAAGGCGAACCCAAGGTGGGAACTGGTAAACCTGGGATGAAACCCTCGGGCTACACACAGGCGACCGAGGGTCGAACTGTCATCTGATCTTTTAGTCCTCAGTCGAGCAACACGCCACTTTCGGCATCCAAGCTTACATCAGTAAATCAAATCTGCGCATACTGTTCGCTGCCTGTAGATAACGCTATGGCACGTGGCATGGCTATTTTCGCCTCGCTGCGTGCAACAAAAAAGCACTTAATTGTGCAGGATATCATCTGATTAGTGGAGTGTCCCAGGTACTCTGCGCCACTCGAAACTAGGCTGGCTAGATTGATCCTCATACTGTTGGTACAAAGTGACTGTGCGGCTTTTCCGGCCGCTTCTGAAGTAGGCAGGTCGTCTCGCCACCCTGTACAAGATACATGGACTGCATATATAGTGACACTTGGCAGGGGTTGTGGCTGTTCAGCCACGCTTGGCATTCGGGTGGTACCATACAAATCGCAGCTAACAATCTGCTCTACGCAAATTCCGACGCGCGCCTGGACTTCACCTCGAGAAATTCGTGATGTCACGAACCCGGGACACGATTTTAACGCTGGAGATTCTTTGGCGGTCTGCGTCTGGCTGGAGATCTTCAACAGGTCGTAAGAATCACCTGCAACGCGATGAAACCCTTCTGTTAGAACTCGAGCGCTCGACTTCAGCATCTCCAGTACCTCAGCGACAGAGTCGAAAACACCGCATCACTGGATGGAGATTTGGCGTCATCGGCGGCGGTGTTGCAACTTCTGTGGTCTTTCTTATCAACCTTATCGTTACTATAATCTTAAGTACCCGAGCGGGTGCTAACGGACTACTATTCGAAGGAGATTGTGACCACGCGCAGCATATCAACTCTGTGCTACACGTCGTCATAAATGTTCTAAGTACTGTTCCATTAAGCTCAAGCAATTATTGCATGCAATGTCTGTCGGCACCAACGCGAAAAGAGGTCGACGTTGCCCACGTTCAAGGGAGGTAAGTCTTGAGTGCGCGAGTTTCATGTGTGGCATACACTGATTTCGTATCTTCGTGTCCCCAGGTGGCTCGACATCGGTGTTTTGAGCGTGCGTAATTTGCGTCGAATTAGCCTGAAGCGGGTTATACTCTGGTCTCTTTTAGGTCTCTCTTCGTTGCCTTTGCATTTACTGTAAGTTGAACTACACGAAGACAGTAACAACACCTAATGCTTTCGGATACAATTCCACAGTCTTTATATCGGTTGCGAGTCACAGTTATTCGGTCTGGGCAATTCGTCAATCTTTCGTCGATAGCCCTGCAGCACTAAACGAAGGATTAAGCCAGTTCGAGCGGCTTGAAAACATTGACTACATCAACGCTTACGCCATGATGCTCCAACGGAGTAGAGGCGACGTATATCTAGTCGTAGATGACGTTGATATTCCATGGGGAGCAACCTACATCCCAGGGGCCTACAGAAATGTGGACTTCTTCTGGGGTTTTTCGTTCAGTTACCATGGCAGTGTCGACCCCTGGAACTCATTGTATTACGATTACTACCTGTGGATCTGCTCTACTCTGCCCTACGATACTCAGTGTGATGCGGTAATCGGCCAAATCAAGGCTTCCGCCACGGACTGGACTGTAAGTTCTGGGCCGGCCTATCCAGCCAAATATTGCTTGAGTAAGAAAATCGACTCCCAGTGCAAGGTCAGATGGAATTTCTCAATCGCGGGTTTCGTTACCGCAGTAAATCTTCTCAAGACACTTATAATCTTTTATACAGCCTTTGGTATTACAGAGTCACCGCTGATGACTGTGGGGGATGCTGTGTCATCCTTCTTAGAAAGAGAAGATAAATCAACCACGAATATGTGCCTTACATCAATCGAAGATATCGGAACCACTAGGAGAGGGTTAGGCAGGGTCATGGTTCCGAGAAAGTGGGCTGATAGGAGATTTAAAACAAAAGATGGGCCGAGCAGGTCTCGCCGTTCTGTTACATTTCTGCTGTAAGTTGCCCCGGCCATATCCGAATGTGGGCGGAAGAACGCTCAAATATCTTGTCGATTGAGTTTTTTTTCCGCAGTTTTGCTAACGGCAAACAGGGTGGGTATCTCAATCGCGATAGTAGCTAGCTTTCTCGGTTACGCTCTATCATACTTGACAACAGAACGCAGGTCTCTTCGCATGCTCGCTCAGATGGGCTTTGGGACAGTGGACCCTCGAAATCTGATTTTCTACGATATCAAATCGGTGATTGGGAATGTCCTAGTAGCAAACTCACCGCAAGTCTTTCTGTCTGCTGTGTACTTCTCGTACAACAGCTTGTTTACTTGCATGCTACTAGGCTGGGAGTGGGCGTCATATGCGCATGAACGCAAAGGATTGAGAGTTTCTGCTGAACCGCCCAAAGGAGCTCAGAGATCATCCTACTTCTTATCGCTGCCATATCGGTTTGCACTACCTCTTATGGCAGTAAGCGGTCTGCTACATTGGCTAGTATCGCAGAGTATATTCATCGCTGCGATCGACGTGAGTTGAGAACACAATTCATAAGTAGTCTTTTTTGTTGAGCTGACAAGCTATATTAATTTCACAATGTTGATCCTCCCACTGAGCTGATCACTTGCGGGTACTCCCTTATTGCCATGATATCCGTTATCGCGGTCGCTAGCTTTCTGCTGTTTATCGGGATCGGGGCGGGTTTTTTTCAATATCCATCAGGAACGAACTTAGTCGGAAGCTGCAGTATAGCGATAAGCGCAGCATGTCACCCTTCCGAGAACACCAAAGGCTCTGAAATAGCTATTAAGAGGTTGAAATGGGGTGCTGTTGAGACACTACCAGATGAGATAGGCCACTGTTCGTTCTCTAGTGAAGCGGTAGAGTTACCGAAGAAGGGGAGGTTGTATGCATGATGCCATCCCGATGTAGCCAATTCTTATGCTGTCTAGACAGTGCAAGGCTCTTGAAGTGATATGATCTTCGTATATAAACTCCTCCAAGCAATAAATGCTCTTAAACAAGCTATCTGTACGGTAATTAAAAACAAGGCAGTTCGTCGAAACATACAGCCTCGCACTTCGTTGCCCAAAGCGGTACCTAGATACATTTCAGTCAGGAATATACGGTGTATACGCTCCCTGCCGCTCGCTCTCTGATGGAAGCCTGCCTAGTCGTTGTGGAGGCTACAAAGCCAACGAACTACCTCTTCATTGGAAGACACCTAAACGAGATATCGGTCAACACGAGGATCATCAGATAATTATCCAATCATTCATTTCGCTATAGTGCAAGTCGGAGTTTTCGACCTCGGAAGTAGATATTGCCAGACTTGTAGGCTACCTTGGATGCCTGAAGTTCATGAACAAGATGGGCCTAGATTCAGGCAACAGCACCCACACGACGCGCCTCGTTATTCTACCTCGCGACGCTACATAAGCGCGCAACACTCTCATGGATCTTCAATCACATCTCAATTCTCTCTAAGGCTTCTTTGTCAGCACACAAGGAGATATCAGGACTAAAATGCATGTGGGTATGAACGGGTGCGGAAACTGCGACGACTGTGCTCGAGCACAACGGCAAGCACGAATCAGAGCCGCCAAAGATGCTGCACACGACCCTAAGCCAATCCCTCTGTGCATCTGCTCAGCCGAAGCAATCAACCCAGCATGTCCTGTTTCCAAAGCTGATCAAGAACCGCTTGCTTGGTCCCTCTCCCCCTCAGATATTCTGGACCAAGGCAATTGCCCACTATTCACGCTCATCCCCCGCGAGATCAGAGATATGATCTATACATACGCCCTTACGGATACGACATCATATCCCGTGGACCGCGATCGTCCCGAACACCGGAACCCTTTTGCCCGATTCGACCGCTTTGGTTCGCATCAGAGTCCTGGTGTTAATTTGTACCCCTCTGATATCGCTTTCCCTTTGCTTTTGTCTTGTAAAGCAGTTTACCTGGAGACATATGCCACGCCCTTGAGGATCAATCACTTCATTGTGGGCGAGCTATCCAGACAGATGAAAAAGTATAACTTCTCCGCTTGGCAGCTAGCCCAGATAAACGGGTTAGACATCACGCTCCCACAAGCTGCATTGGAAAACGGGGCGTTGAGAAATGCTTTGCAAGAGTGGGAGCCGGGTCTCAGGCACAACGGGGTTTATGTCGTGCCGACTGAAGTTTTACACTCCAAGCTTGACATAAATCGACATATACGCAACGCTGGCAGGAGTGAATACAGGCTCCTGGAAACTTTCTGCAACAACTATATTATGCCTTCGGTTGGCGAGACGAAGAAAGGCCCCCAGCGCTTGATAGACGTTGCAGATCGTCTTGGAATACCGCAGGAAGCGGTCTTTCCATGTGCTAACAATCTAAGGGTTGAGCGAGCTCATCCGATAACGCATCTCACTCTCCGCCTTACACACAGCGACTGGTGGACATGGGGTAACGCGCCTTCTAAAGATCCTCGTCGACAACTCTGTCTAGATCCAACGTTTGGGCAGTTTCTGGAGGGCCGCCCTTCAAACGAACGTATGCGCTTTCGTGCTTCCGAGCGCCTTGCTGGTCGGCATCCGCGTCTCGACCCACAGTGTTGGGGTTCGCACATCAGCTCCTCGCTTCCAGATCTCAAGACATTGGAGTTAGTATTGGAGACGTGGAAAGTCAAGGAGGAACAATTAGAAAGTGTGATGCAGTGTGCGAAGACGTGGAGGTTCTGTGATGATGGAGGGGAGAAAGAGAAAGAGAGGCGTGCATTGGTATGGGATGGTGAGGTAGTGGGGAAACGATGGGGTAGGGGATTGCGAGGATTGAGATCGCCAAAGGATGCGAACTGGTCTGATCGATGCAAAGACTTTGAGGTGAGGGTTGTACGATATGTGAGAAAGACAGTAGAGGGGTAATTTACGCAACATCATCAGAAAACCAGGCTTCCCATTCGCGTCGTCTCTTGGTGGAATATGCGCAGAGGACCTTTACAGCTTACTCTCTCCTTCTTGCGGTACCTTGACAACGACCTTGCCCCAACTATCACGTCCACCCAACGCCTTTAACGCAGCGGGTACGCTCTCCAAACCTACGTACTCGGTATCGGTAAAAGCAGTGCCCCTGTACTTTCCTTCCTTGACAAGCTGGAAGATGCCGTCCCAGACCTTGTCTTGCATTTCCGGCTCGTTTATTGCGTACGCACCCCAATGCAGCCCCACAACACTGACGTTCTTGAGCAAGATGCGGTTCGTAGCCATCTTCTCGATATCGCCCGCCGCAAATCCAATGACCAACAGTCGGCCGTTCCAGGCCGTGCATTTCATGGACTGAGCGATCAGACCAACAGGATCGTATACGATATCTACGCCACGGCCCTTGGGCGTGAGCTTCTTCACTTGTTCTGGCCAGTCCTTGTCTCGGTAGGAGACAGCGTAGTCTGCGCCGAACGATCGCGCGACGTCGAGCTTGTGCGAAGTGCCAGCTGTGGCTACTACGGTTGCGCCAAAGGCTTTAGCGATTTGCACGGCGGCTAGACCGACACCACCGGCTGCTGCGTGAACGAGTACCCAGTCACCTGTGGGATTATGTTAGTTCCCGGCTGAGAAGATAGAATAGGAGTGGAGAGGGATTAACCAACCCTTCTTGATGCCTGCTCTAACCACCAAACCCGCATAGCTTGTTGGTGCTGTAACGAACACGCCAGCCGCATCTTCGTAACTCCATCCCTCAGGTACTCCCTTGAGTTTCTCCTCTGTGCAGACTATGTGTGTTGCGTAACCGCCTTGAGAAGCTCCAAAGACCTTGTCACCCTCCTTGAACTTTGGTGTCTTGCCTCCTGCGAGGGAGGTCGGCGCTTTGAGCACGACACCGGAGAATTCCGAACCGGCTACCCAGGGAAACGCGGGTTGATGCTGGTATTTGCCGCGAATCTGAAGGAGATCGAAGAAGTTGGTTGCCGAGGCATGGATGGCGATGAGGTATTCGTTGGATTTCGGTGTCGGTGTAGGAAGGTCGAGGACTTTGAGATCTTCTGGTCCCTGTTATGGTCAGTAGTGAAGTTTGTAGGTTACCAGACGAGAGATGTACCTTGACATATTCCTTGATCTGTATGCCTTTCATGTTGAGGGTTGACTGAGGCTTATGATGGATGGAGATAGAAGTGAAATTCGGAAGTAGAATACAAGAAACGATCAGTCGGGAGCTTGAGGATCAATTCGGGTATACAGAAAGGACGTGAACGCCATTGTAGCTTACATGACGGCAGATAGCTACTCTACGCTCAGAAGATACCTCGGCTTGCATCCCCGGTCAACCTCCGCTCCTTCCCCCACCCGGAAGCTTGGCTCACATGCCTTAGTAAGCGGAAGCTGCGCCATCTGCATGGGCGCGCGCTAACGATGGCAGGGTACAAGGTGCGGGTCCAGTGACGTTCCACTGCCTTCCAATCGTATCCAAAGCTAATGACAGCCTCTCTTCCAGTCAACACATCTCTGCTTCTACACGACTCCCTCTCGCCAAGGACACGTATCACTTCGCAGCCTATACTCACAGAATAGACAGCTTTACTTGCTCAAGTGCCTGTAGAGCTTCCTACCGCTACCCCACGTTCGTAGCATAGCCACCATGGCCGACGACGCCGCCACAACCACCGAGGACACGCAGATCACCTTCAATGTCAAGGCTGCAAACGACCAGAAGCATGTACTCACACTACCCAACACCACCACAGTCGCCGACCTCAAGGCCAAGCTCTCGACGTCGGAATACGCAGATGTTCCTGCCGAACGCCAGCGCCTGATATACTCCGGTCGCGTACTGAAAGACCCCGACACACTCGCTAGCGTCAAGATCAAGGACGGCCACACAGTCCATCTGGTCAAGGGCGCCGCTAGCAACGCGAGACAGAACCCCTCGAACCAAGGCACAGCAAGCACAACAAGCGGAGGCAACACGCAGACGCCACAGGTGCCGACCAACATTGCTGCAGGAACAGGCAACAACCCTCTTGCTGGCCTAACAGGTGCGCGCTATGCCGGTTTCCACGGCCTACCAGGAATGGACACTTTCGGTCCAGACGGTGGCGTAAGTTTTGGCAAACCCGGTATTCGACAGGGACATACTAACATGTAGTAGATGGGTGGTCCCCCTACAAACCCTGAGGCGATGCTGGAACAGATGGAAAACCCTATGTTCTTGTCGCAACTTAACGAAGCTATGAACAACCCAGCAGTAGTGGATATGATGCTGCAGAGCCCAATGGTGAGTTCGGACGCTTACTTTACCTTGCCCTGGTCTAACCTAAGATAGATCCGCGACAACCCAATGCTCCAGCAAGTCCTTCGAAACCCCGAGATGCGCCGTATGATGTTCAGCCCAGAGATGATGCGTATGCAACTCCAAATGCAGCGGAATATGGGCAGCAGCGGCCCGAGTTTCCCGGCCCCAGGAGCTACAGACAACACAACACAACCAGGCTCGACTGCAACAGGCGAAGGCACAACCGCGACACCAAACCAGCCTAACACAACCGGGCCCACAGACCCGTTCGCTGCATTTGGTGGAGCTGGCGCCGGTGCCGGAGGAGCTGGTGCCAATCCATTCGCCAGTCTGTTTGCAGGAGGCCAAAATCCTTTTGCTCTACAGCAACAAGGTGCCAACACTGGTGCGGCACCAAACACACAAGATGCTTCAGGCACCTTTCCCAACTTATTTGGCGGTGCTGGTGCACAAGGCGGACAAGCGAACCCATTCGCCGAGGCAGCTCAAAGGATGATGCAGGACCCGGAAGCTATGCGCAACATGATGCAGATGATGGGTGGCGGTGCAGGAGGTGCAGGAGCAAACCCGTTTGCTGCTTTTGGTCAAGGCGCAGGAGCTCCAGGAGGTGACACAGCACAACCGGGCGGCGCCAACCCTTTCGCCGCACTCTTTGGCCCCGGTGGTGGATTCGGAGACGGCTTCGGTGCACCCGCAGCACCAGCAGACAACCGGCCACCTGAGGAAGTATACGAGACCCAGCTCAGGCAGCTAAACGAAATGGGCTTCTACGAGTTCGACCGAAACGTCGCAGCGCTGCGACGAAGTGGCGGCAACGTCCAAGGTGCAATCGAGCACCTCCTTAATGGCGGATCATAGCGTGCTTTCCCCCGGATTTTCTTGCTCCCAGCGCTGCCAGGACCACTGTACTTGACGCAAAATGAATTGTAGGAAATCGAGCGTTACGAAGAGAATAAGCGACGAAGCCTAGCTGAGGAAGACGTTGGTTGTGGCCTTGATGGCATTTCAGATGCTTATGATAGCGATGAGGACTGGTCTTTTGAGTTCGAGGACGATGAGACGCTTGTTGGGTCTAATGGGCCCAAGGAGTCATGTGATAGATGATGATGATGATGATGATGATGATGATCATGGTGATGAGATGGAGGTGGTAATATTAGGTAGGGCGCACAGATGCGTTATGATACATGTCACAGATACCAAGCAGTAGGCAGCAAAATAATGCCCATTCATAGACATGACCATGACACCAGACAATGGTTTGATAATCCACAGAGAAGCATTTCTTGACTTTCAAACTACGTAGGTATACAAAAGCAGAGACCAATGCCCCCTTTGTCTTCAATAAATATGCATTTTTCGCAAGTCAACTTGGAAGGCCGAGAGACCCATTACAAACGTAGATAGAAAAAGGTTGAACGCCTGGCTAAACCTCCGCGGCAGCCTTTATTTCCTCTTCATTCATTCTGTCCCCCCAGGGAGAAAAAAAGACAACGATGTAAAGAACAAAACGCCATAACCATGCAGGCAAAACTTATGAGGATCTAGGCGGACTACTAATGTCGCCCCCCAGGACAGAGGTTTGTATGATAGCAGAATCCAGAACCTAATCTTATGATGGAGAGCCCAGGACCTCCGCGTCGTCGGACGACTAGTCACGCACACTCAATCCGGAGCGATCGGTAAACATGCGAGTAGCAATGTTCATGGCGAGGAGTTCCTGGAAGAGGAGTTTGGCAGCGTATGGGATGTGGATTTGGGAGATGCGGGTCTTGTTGTGGCACGGGCGGCATTCGTAGAGACCCTTTTTGAGTTGTCTGTTTTCTGTATTAGCGGGCTGTGAAGGAGGGGAGGAATAGGTAGGAAACACTTACGCAATAGGACTCATCAGACCACAAATGTCACACACGTGCACCGTGTACGCATCCGAGACGGTAAAGAGACGTTCCTTCAAGAAAGCAGCAGCACCGTGGGCAATCATACAATCACGTTCCATCTCTCCGAAACGCAGACCACCATCCCTAGCACGACCTTCCACCGGCTGGCGAGTGAGAATCTGCAGCGGACCACGGGCACGAGCGTGGATCTTGTCGTCGACCATATGCCTCAGACGCTGGTAGTATGTGGGACCCAAGAAAATTTGCGTTCGCATCTTCTTGCCAGTGTGGCCGTTATACATGATCTCGAAACCACGTTTTTGGTAGCCGGCATCCTCGAGCAGACCGGAGACCTGGTCGACGGTAATGTCGGTGAAAGGTGTAGCGTCACCTTCTTGTCCTGTGATAGCACCGACTTTGGAGAGCAGACACTCGATCAAATGAGCAATTGTCATACGGGATGGAATGGCGTGGGGGTTGATGATCAGATCCGGTGTCAAACCCTCCCTGGAAAACGGCATGTCTTCTTGACGGTACGTGATACCAATGGTTCCCTTCTGACCGTGACGGGAAGCAAACTTGTCACCAATCTGTGGGACCTTGGTAGTTCGCGTACGAACCTTGACGAACCGGAGACCCTCAGTATTAGTGGTGAAGAGTACCTGATCGACAATACCGTTCTCGGTGCTTCGCAGTGGCGTTGAAACATCGCGCTTAGTGTGGAGAGTAGTCTTTTGGCCAAGCTCCTGTGCGTCGGTTGCAATGGGCGCTGTCTTTCCAATGATAATATCATCACCAGAGACACGCACACCAGGCGCAACAACACCGTCGTCGTCAAGCTTGTCGTATGTACCACCCTTCAAACGGAGGGTATCGGCACGTGTCGGTTTCTCGAATTGTTCCAGAACGTTGACACCAATACGCTTCTCTTGCTCGGTGTACGCACGATAGAACAAACTCCTGAAAAGTCCACGATCGATACTGCTCTGGTTCATGATGACGGAATCTTCCTGATTGTAACCACCGTAGGTAGCAATAGCGACGATGGCATTCTGACCGGCAGGTAACTCACGGAACTTGAGGTACTCCATCGATCGAGTAGTTGCCAACGGCTTTTGGGGGTAGTATAGGACGTTCATCATGGTTTCCATACGTAGCGCAAAGTTGGTGAGCGCCACACCCATGGCTTGCTTACCCATGGCAGATTGGTAGGTGTTACGGGGCGACTGGTTATGATCAGGGAAAGGAATGATACTGGCACAGATACCGAGAATCATGGCCGGGTGAATCTCGCAATGAGTGTAGGCATGGATACGGGGATCTGGTAGTGGCTTGAGGCGTCGAAGACGGTGCTCACCCTCGGTAGATCGCTCCGCTGCAGGTAAGCCCAACTTCATCTCTCGCCACTCCTCCAAGTCTTCGGGGGAGAACGTGATCATGGCGGTCTCCTCCTCTTCGGCGTCTAGATATTCCACAACACCATCCTGGATAAGACCTCTCCAGCCGTAAGTGGCTTGTTCTACCTCATCCTGACTCCATCCCTGTCGTGTGCTTGTCTCTTGTTGTTCTTGCTTGAGCTTGTTACTGATCTCTTTGGTGAAGATGAGGTGGTTGCGATTTGGCTTCCGAATGTCGTTCTCGACAACGAACAGTGGTCTCATGACACGGCCGGCATCTGTGAAGATCTTGAACTCTCGGTCACGAATGTCACGGATCAAACTCATCTCGTAAGATAGAGTTCCGTTTCGTCGCAACTCCTGCACGACTGTGACAAGTTGTTGAGCGTTGGAGTGCACACCAACCCAGACACCATTGACAAAGACCTTGGTGGCATCGGGGTTCTGGTTTTGGTCGTACTCCTCCAGAAGTTGCATGTTTCGCTGTGTCATGAAGTCGATGATGGGTGAAGCATCACTACCGACACTGACGTAGCACATCAAAGACAAGTTCTTGACCAAACCACAAGCCTGTCCTTCAGGAGTCTCAGCAGGACAAACAAGACCCCAATGAGAGTTGTGAAGTTGTCGCGGCTTCGCCAATTTACCGTCACGACCAACAGGGGTGTTTGTTCGACGCAAATGGGACAGTGTGGAGGCGTAAGTGTATCGGTTCAACACCTGGGAGACACCAGCTTTTGCGGAAGCGGCCTTCTTTTGGTCACCCCAGTTGCCTGTTGCCAGGGAATATTTCAGACCGTTTGTGATGATGCTGGCCTTGACAGCCATCTGAACGTTGAAATCTTGGTTGTTCTCAACACATCGCTGAAGGTACTTGTATACATCCTTGGTGAGTTTCAGGAAAAGGATACGGAATAAGTTGGCGACCAAGGGTCCGGCAAGATCCAGACGCTTCTTACCAAAGTGATCACGATCGTCCTCGTCGCGGCGGCCCAGCACACACTGCAAAAGGCGGTGGATCATGTAGCCGAAGAAGTATGCTTTGCGTGTGTCTTGGCCCTCCTTCTGGGAAATATGCGGCAAGAATTCTCGCTGCATAATGTCCCTTGCGAACTTGAGACGTCTGTCCTTCGTGCCGGAGTTGGCGCCACGCTTGGCGATGAAGTCCAGAGCAGTCTCCCGGTCTTGAACAACGGAACCCTCCTCGATACTGGGCTTCAACAGCTCCAGCATTTGTGTATCGGTACGGTCGTAAACGATGTGGCTCAGAATCTCCTCGTCCGAAACGATACCGAGCGCGCGGAAGACAATGGCCATGGGCACATCCGCCTTGATGTATGGGAGGGTGGCGTATGCGAAGGGGCCGGGTATACGCTTGCCGGGACCAGCGAGCGAGTTCTCTGCCCACTTGATGTTGAAAGATGAGATCAACCGGGTGCCCTTTTCGACGGCACTTCGAATCTCGGCTATCCATGGAATGGGGCCCTGCTTCTTTCGGAAGACCTGTACAATGTTCGCGGCACTGCGTTCCTGGGCGATGAGCACCTTTTCACTACCGTTGATAACAAAGTATCCACCCTGATCATAGGGGCACTCGTTGAGAGCGAACAAGTCTGCATCTGACTGAGCTCGCAAGTGGCACAGCTCTGACCGCAACATGACGGGCAGCTTTCCGATGAAGACTCTCGCCGCAGCGCCATCATCCATGGGCATGTCCTCACGCTCCCACCGAATCTGCGATGGCCCACCTGTGTAGCCTCCCTCCATCTCCTCGTCGTCGCCCTCTTCTGGTTCACGTCCTTCGCGGGCGACCATGATTCGGTTCTCGATATCAGCCAACATGGCGCCGGAGTAGGTAAGGTTTCGTAGACGCGCCTCGTGAGGATATAGTTGCACCGTGGTGCCGTCGCCTTCTGTGTGTGTTGGCCGCGCAAGGTAAACGCGCCCAAACTTGATTTCATAGCGACGCTTGATGATAGGGTTCTCCTCCTCATCGGGGTTGTAGGGAGTATTCTGCTCGAGGATGACACTGCCGTTTTCTTTTACAATATCCTGGATTGTGTTGCGCGTGAATTCATCGTAAGAGTCGAGCTGCTGCGAAACCAGACCCTTTGTGTCGAAGAAGGAGCTGATGACCGCCCAGCAGTCCTCGGGCAAGACGCGGTTTTCCTCATCCTCGTATTCGTCGTCCATGGGGTCATACTCGTACTGGTCCGCCATGGTCGCGACTGGATGTATTAGGCGCGGGGGTGTGAAGGGTGGTGGGTGAAGGCGGACGTGTAGAGTCCTTGACCGTTCTTCATGCGACGGCGGCGACTGCCTCTCAAAGGACGCTCGGAGCTAACGTTACCAGTCTTAGCGCCACCACGTATCACGTGATAGACGACTAGTGCCTTTCGATCTGACTCTCACAAACACTAATTACAAAGCATGCGTTCCATCTTCTTCTGTTCGCGTTCGTTTGGTGACAATCTGATTGTAATTACTTTGAGTTGGACTTTAGGTTAGTTAGTTATGTGATAGCGCTGATTTGGTGGCCGCATACTCACCAATCTGTTATCGCAATATGTCCTCATCGATTTCATACTGCTAAACTAAACCCTGATTCTACAGCATTTGGGCGGCAGTATTCTCCAGATTCGTTTGCAACCACACTTCGGCCGTGGTTCCTACTCATACAAGTGGCACATCGCCTCTTCCAGCTTTATAAGCCGCCAATGACTTCTGTTGATTCTACTAGGACTCAATCTATCATTAGATACAAGGAAGGTACATAAAAAGGTCCTTGGATGAGAGTGCCGTCACCAAAATATCCATCTCTAGTATCGATGGCAGTCATTGCTTTCATTCCAGCACAGCCCTTATCAACGGCCCTCAAACTCGCAATGCAACTTCTTCCCTCGCACCTCCAATACCTCAATCTCCAGCTGTCTCTGCTTTAAGGAAGGCCTCGCCGATCATACCCGGCAGCGCATACTTGCGAGTTGGCCAACCACCAGCCTGCTTCGACCAGGCTATATCATGAACGCACCGACCCTCGCTCAGTCGAATCCGCCGTAAGCTCCGCAATTGAAGCAACGCCAGTATCCAGCCGAATACCCGTAGACTCTCGTGCTCAGACAACTCTTGGAATTGTCGCATGTACGACCCACTCGTAGTGAATGTACCTGAAAAGTACTTCAATCCCAACTCCAGTTCCCGTAAGTTTGGGGGTAAGAGATGTGTTATATCGCTCCTATCCTTAAAGCACGCCCTATCAAGATGATCTTTCCACCCGATACACCACAGTCCTTGGAATAATGCTGGAGTAGGTGCACGCAAGATCTCCAAAGCAGTGAAAGAGCTGAAATCCGCTTTGTACCAACCTCGCATACGTCCGCCGGATATTGTATCGGGCAGTATAGTAAATTCCCTCGGCATGTGTCGAATTTGGTAAAAGTTCTTGATACATCCATTGGAATACTCAAACCCGTCACCGTCAAAATATGTGAACCCTAGTTTCTCCAATTTTGTAGCATTGCAGAGTCTTCCCACTGCAACGGGTTCTAAGTTGGACCTATAGTCAACGGTTGTCAAATACTGAAAGTCCACGTTCTTCATCCGTCTGAGTAAATCCGCTAACCAATCTATGTTCCTCATATGTGGGAAGATATCTCGTACAAATAGTGTTGTGGCCGATTGGAGGATGAAGAGCCCGGTGGCCATGGATAAGCGGCACTCGGGAATGTTGATGGTGATTGTTTTGAAGGTTGCTTGGTCTCGCAGCCTTTGGGTAAGGTCAGTTCCTTATACAAGACATGTTATGGGCGGCAAGCTTACATTTCAGCAATTTCTAAAGTGCAAATCCGGTAGTGAATCAGAATGTGAAGACCACCACGATTGCAGTCACGTACGTTAAAGCTCAGAGAATATCAACCAGCTTGCCATTCAAGCAACCCACATATCTTCACGATTCCCCTTCCTCTCCTCCCAAAGCTCCCCCTTCATAATGCCATGGACATAAGCATCGCCAACAAACTCCCACGTAGTGATCGTGCCTCCACCCTTCTCCCGCAGTATGAGCGGTGTCATAACACCCCCAACCAGCACCACATGGTCCCCAAGCCGACATGTACCCGGCACCAGCGCATGATAAGCTATTTCGGAATCTTCAACATCGACCATCTGTGCGCCCTTGCGATTCGTCACATGACCTACCATATTCCTAAACTGTACTTCAGGATTGACCCAGCCAAATCGACGAAGGACACGCTCAACCAATATTACCACAATATAGCAAATTAGGAAGCCGTGAACGTGAAATATGTTAAACAGACGTAGGATACGCTGCCGTCTTTCAAATGCTACGGAAGCGCTGAGCTTGATTTCTGGGGCATTTTGCGTGTCGCCAGCCATGAACGTCTCGTACATGGCCCGCGTTGCAAGTTCGCCTGTCGCGGGATAGATTTGTGTGGCATTTCGAGGGCGGAAGAGAAACTCCCATTCATGGACTTGGTGCATACCGAATTGCAGTGATTTTGCTTGTTCCAGCAGGGATTGGCGAAGTGAGGTTTTCCGCGATATCCACGGGCGCGGTGTGAGCTGTGTAATTTTCGCTACTGTAACTCCGTACAACCTAAGCATTTTGGGCAAGGGCGACTGCTTCAAATTTTGTATGGAGGTTGATGGTGTATTATACGCCTCGACGTCAAAGCCGGGTTCGAAATCGGAGTCCTTCGAGGCATGGTAGTCTAGCACTACGCCGGCGTCATTACCGGACAGCTCGGTGAAGACGAGCGACATAGGTGTTGCTTCCGTCCAGCGCCAGTCCGGTACCCAGGATGGAAGTGTGAGTCGTTTGAAGTTTGGGTCGCTCTCTTCATGAGAGGTTGTAACAAGACGAGGCACATGGAGAACTGCTACTTGTGCTTTGTGAAGCGCGCGGGCAGCCAGCCGAATGTACACGACCTCCGTAGTGGTTTTTGGGTCGTAATCTGGCTCGACTCCTAGCATTTCTAGTGACTTCTTACATCTCATACCATAAAAAGCGTACACTTTGTCCCTAGGGTCACCAGATAAACACATCCGATGCCTCAGCAGCATGCCAAACCAATCAGTATCGGCGCCGCTTATCCATTCCATCTCACTGAGCTTCATGAGAGCGGGTATATGGATCCGATTACCGTGGTAAAACTCCCATATCCACAGCGGACTCGTAATCAGATACAGATACGCAACTAGCAGCACATCCCATTTTATCGTAGCGCTTCCACACATGAACCACACGTTGCTGGAAACAACGACTTCTTGCATGATCCAAGCCCGCTCGAAGTAAGGCCGTTCGAGAAGGCCTATCAGTGTTTCAAGCGCCGGATCGCCCAGCTTGACCTTGACGCGTACATCTTTCTCTTTCTCCTGTTCGGGTGTCAGGACGATTTGTTTTTGTTCAGCCATCTCTCGTATGTAGTTTGTGCACAGTTGAGAAGCATAGCTGAACGCTGCTGCAATCCCCTCCACTGCCGGCCCCAGCCAACTTATAGTGAGAGTAGCCTTCATGTACACCTCCCGCATCCTCGGTACGTTCGCGGTCTTCTCATCATCATCCAGCTGGTTCAAACACACGCTGTCGATCCATAAAGTGCGTGCTCTCAGCAAATACCACCCGCGTATCTGGTATAGCAATGGTATCAACGTGGCGGGTATCTCGAGAGTATTATCATTCTCCAGGTCATAAGGGGGTGCTGAGTTTGTGATGTGAATGGTACCTTTGTGTGCCGGCGGCCCCCAGCAGTACGAGACGGTATAGAACTTCGGAGCTTTTGATAACAACGTTGTGTACAGTCGACCGGTAATGGGACCACTCGGAGGACCCTCGTGGAGCTCCAGCAAGCGTATATACACATCTTCTGAGTCTTGGGGAGTTGGCAGCGGTTGATATTGATATGGCATGTTTGCGTGCCAAACGGGGTCGATGAAATTGCATAAATTTTCGAACACATTTAGTCTGGAAAGTGCGCAGGTACCTATTTCTATTATCTATCTGTCTTCGGATATACCTAATATGCGCATGAGTCCAGGCCTTCCTCAAAAGCGCCATATCCTCAGCCTGCTTTCTCGTGTCCGAAAAGAGAGATGCGAGGCCGAATAAAGGTGCGCATTTGCGGCTAAGACACGCAGGGCTGAGCGAGGGACATGCCAGTCGTTCGTTCGGCTTCACGGTCCAACCCTTCAAGCATGTCAGTTGACTTGCAAAAGACACGTTTCGATTTCATTCGAATACATCCTAGCGCGCCAGAAGGGGTTTTTCTTACAGTGATATCGCTACATTGTGGCTGACAGAGCATCTGCACGGTACCGATTGAGTGTCTGTGCGCTGTCGGTAGGCCGAGGCACCGTTAACACAGTCCAATATTGATTGAGCGACATTTCAATGTCCAAGGCCTCCTTCACGCCGTACGTATCTCGATGACAAGTTTAGCACACCTCGGTCAGGTATCTGGCTGGACAAGGCTGGCGCAATCCGGACGCGTGTCGTTGTAAGATGGGAACTTACCTAGGTCCACTATATAAGTTCCCAAGGCTCCGACGTGCATACCAAGAAGTGCGTAACAAGGCGCGTATCGCGAAGCAGACCTCCGATTTACAAGGTTTGCTACCCCACAGTGATGGTTGTCGGTGTGGATCCAAGCGCTTCCCCTCCGTCTCCACCGATCTTAACCGCCTTCACATGTACCGCCTTCTAGTGCCATCATTACACCACGAGCTCTTGATCTGCTGTGGATCGAGTTTAGCAGTTTGTGCAACAGGTTACAAAGCGGGCACCTTGCCAGCTCTAAACTTTGTCGGCCCTTCCAGCTATCGACCCCGCGTCACAAGAGCAAGTCGATGGAAGTTGGTTGGCTAGCTTTGACAACTCTGCGCTTGGCTCGAAAACTGACCATTCTGAGAGGCTCGCAAAATCCAGGGTGGCCAGACCAAGCCCGCATTGACTGTATCGAACTGCATACGCCAACCTTGGGCTTTATCATCATCTGAAGAAGTAGCTACTTTTAAGGTTGGCTCCTCTTCCTTTGTCCTCAAACCCGCCTTCCTCCGAACTGCGCACTCGAGCGTGAACACAAATTCTGGATCAAACTACCTCATAGTCCTCAAGCCATACATACCGTTACTTCCGGGTCACCATATGCAGGCAGTCGGTGATTGCGACACCCATGATATGCCGGCAGCTTGATCGGTCGACACCAGAGAGTCAGCCCGTTGCACATACGCAACACCTGGAAGCACTCTTAACTTTTGGCTCCATCTCTTCTTTTTGGGTGACTGTACACTCCGGTTCATATTATTATGTCGAATAACACCGAGGAGGATGCGCCAACGGGTGCCAAAAGTGGAATCATTATTATCGTCATCATCGTACCCTCGGTATTGATCATTTTACTTCTTACGCTGGTCATCATGTCAGTTTCTATGCTAGTTTCACAGGAAACTTTGTGCATGTCTAAGCTGTCATTAGGAATCGCCGCAGGGGCCTTCGCGATGAATCTCAACACAAAGAGAAGCGCTGGAAGACGCGACAGGACGAACTAGAAAGCCACATCAAATCTCAAAATTTCTATGATTGGCTCGCAAGCCAGAAAGAAAAGTGTCCTGATGCACCGCAACCACACGATCCCTTGTGGTAAGTATGCTAAATGAGCTTTGTTGATTGAGCAAAATGAATTGACTGGGTGCAGTGCCATATGCCTCGACGATTTCGCCGACGATGCGCAGGTTCGGGGCCTTCATTGCTCTCACGCTTTCCACTCGCACTGCCTGGACGAATGGTTCACAAGATATAACGAGTATTGCCCGTTATGCCACCGACCGATAATACCTGGGTCTCGGGCATCCAGGAGAAAAGCTCGCGAAAGACTGGATCCGACAATTCCAGTAGTACTCATGGTATAGATGCTGCGATGAATAAGAAAATGTGCAGTTCCAGCTCCGTTCGGTGTTTGAGTTTCCGGACCGGGACATACAACCCTGCACGAGACATCGTTCTGAACAGATTGACACTGTCTTGTACAATTACCTGTGAGGCAGTTCGTATCGAGCTTGAAACAGATGCGCTCGGAGTTGTGCACAGCCAGAGCTTCGGCAAGGCGGAATCAAGGAGCACAAGGGGATTTTCGACCCTTCGCCTCCGCGAGAGCATCCGCGTAACAGCCACCTACGGCAAACTGCCGGTTCTCCAGCATCTGTCTAGTTGCTTTTGGGAACCATTGCAAGGGTCAGTCGAAAGATTGGGGCGAAAACTATGAGGAGGTGGGTCGATATGGGCCAACCCAAGACATTATGTGTCTTAGCAACGTTCAAGAAGCTCGAATCAGGCGCATGCATATTGCCATATCGATAAGAAGGAACCGTACTACTATGATGCGAGGAAGTGGCGAGAGGTCAAAGTTACAGGATAGTACTGCAGTGGAACTTAGTGGTATCTAGTCGCAGCCCGAAGCGACCTCGTTCAGCCAAAGTAGCACTATCTTGAGATAGCCAAATACATGCTACGTACAAGCCCTGCGTTTTTCCTCGCGCTCTTTATAAGTGAAGTAGAGAACTGCAGAGTTGGGCGTGGTGGTCTAGAGCATGTTCAGGTACTGCTATTCGTGGGGCAGCCGAGGCCGCTAGCGGGAGCGTCATTGGCTCCCGCTTCGACATGGCATCCTCTCCAACACGTTCTTTCTATTCCATGTCACCCGAGTGTGATTTTCAGGCACAAGGACAACAGCTTTCCGAAAATACTACGAGAGAGAGACTGCTGTGGCTAGGGATTGCGATGAGCCGCAAGGTGCGCCATCTTTAGGATGCTTCCGGGCATGGAGCGGGGCTCAGGGAAATGTCACGCCACTCTCAGGTGGTCTGATCAGGAACTAATCTAGAACTGCGCGGAACCTGGCACAGGACAACTTCCGCACAATTGACTGTACCGAGAGTCCCGTTGGAGCGACGAACATTTCCTAGGCTTCTGGCTGTCTTTTGCACCTGCCACTCTCGATTCTGCATCTTCGTACCCCCTGGCCTGTCGGGAGATCATACCCTAGACGAGCCCTACCACGAAACGGTGTGGATTTCGCCTGGATTCACCTGCTGCTACTGCCAAGCTGTTACCTTGAGTCTTACTCACCGTCCTTAAGCAACCGCCGGTCCCGAGTAAAACCCAGAGAATCTTTCTTCAAACGCCTGGCTACATCTTTGCTCGTCGACCCATCCTGAGTGCTGACTACTGGCTCTTGATCTTGACAAAAGCGAAGGAAGTGTCCGCGCTTATATCCTCGACCCCAGCCCAGCCCTGATCCTGCACCTCGCCTGCTAGTCTCACGTGTGCCTTGGCCAGCGCACCTTAGCGATTGTATCTCCTGATCAACGCGTGAGCTCTTCCGTGCAACAACCCACCTGTGGATTACCATCATGGCTCTCAATTGGGACGCATTCCTCAATACTGAGGGTTTCAACCTACCGAACGACCAATGGTCCGATCTTTTACCACCAACGTCTGCCCCTCCCAATTCCCAGATGCCTAAATCTACCACCACCGACACGTCAGGCTCTTCACCTGAAGACGTCACCAGTTTCGACTCTCTTCTCGGAGGAGCATCAGGCGATCCCTACTTTGACGACTCCTTGTTCCTATCCAACGACTACTTTCTCGGCGACCTCGACGTCCTCAGACCCCTGGGCAACAACATCGGTGGCGGTAGATCAACCACTGAGTCGTCGCCCGAGCCTACAGCAGTTACTGGTAACAATCCGCAATCCCATACACCGGCATCGCTGGTGAACGAACTGAGCCAACAATTACCCCACATGTCGCCCGCTCAGAGGCAAGCACTCCAACGTGCCAATACCTTCCCTAACCCTACCTATGAGTCCATGTTTCCCAACAACCTGGACTCCGGCTTCGTTGAGGACTTGACCTTCCCAGATGGCCCGAAAGGACCGTCAACCGCCAATGACCCAGGGCTCGAGAGGACCCAAACCTCAATAGCGGCCAACACTACCTCCAAGCGATCCAAGAACAAGCCAGACATACTCTCTGCCTGCTGGACATCGCCACTGTGCCCCAATCATGATCAAAATGATGGACCACCACCTAACCCATCAACTTGCGGCGGTGGATGTGCTCCTTTCTTGTTCGCCGACCAAGACAATCTTCCAAGTATCAGCAACCTGCTTGCCGACCCGCAAGAAGTTACTGCCGAGGACGGCGTAGTGGAGATTCAGCGACGTCCCAAGAAGCGATCGGAAAGCGATGCGTCAGCAAACGGCTTCTCAACCCGCCATTCCAGAAACGAGGAGACTACCACATCCCCAACGGATGATCGGCAGCGGATGAAGAGCGAGACCACAGAACATGTTTCTACAGAAGAGTCGCCTCAAACCAACGAAGATGACAAGCCAAAGTCACGCCGACGACTACCGCACAACCAAGTCGAACGAAAGTATCGAGAATCACTGAACACTCAGCTAGATTCCCTCAAGCGTGTTGTACCATCCCTTCAACAAAACAACCGAGCATGTGACGGCGCCGACATTGAGGACCTGCCCACGCCCTCGAAGCCTAGCAAAGCAGTCATCCTAGCATCTGCTACTGCCTACATCAAGCAGATGGAAAAGGACAAGAAGAGCCTGGCCGACGAAAACCAACTGCTCCGAACAAGGGTAAAAGCTCTCCAAGCACTTGTCAAGTGTGACGACTGCAGCTTGATGCAGTATGTCATGGACCTAAAAATCAAGCAGGCGAGTTGAGGAAATTTATGGTCTCTCTCTCTTTGTTCTTGGTATACAAGATGCTGGCATCTATACGGCGTTCACTCGGCGTTTATAAGAGTCAGGGATGAAAACGCAAAACGTTCCATGTCAACGGTCACCACTTTTTCAATCTATAAGATGAGTGTTGTGCGATAGCACACTGTTTGCTCGTTCCCTTCACGGCCGATTTGTACTGGATAAATGCAGCATATCGCTGCTATATAATGATAGGCGTTTGGGAATAGGATAAATCTGGTATGCGCTTGGCAACAGCGCTCCATGGCGTTTGTGTAAAGTTTTCTCGCTCTTGTGCGATACTGTAGAGTCTTTACCGTAGTGAAATATACGGTCCTTACACTTGCATTAAACCACTATACGAAGCACCACTATCAGACACTAAATTCTTAAACCTGTTGAGAAGCGCATGCTGTATCATCGTCAAAACATCCATCCCTAGCATCATACCATTACCATTATCTATCAGAGGTCATATCCAACCTCCCAAACACAGTCATACGAGAATAGAGATCCCCAGCATGTATCCACCGCCCAAACGCCATAACACTCAAGAAAGACACCAATTCACGATCCCCCCATCGCCGAAGTTCACTCCGCACTCACCTCTACCACCCTGACTTCCACCCCTTTGACTTTCATCCCATTTGCTTTCTCGAATTTGGGCGCGACGTATCCGTCTTCTTCTGTATGTAGCGAGTCAGCTTTCTAATCTTTATCTTCGGTTGAGGGTGAGAGAAGGAGAGTGTGGGGAAAACTTACGCATCCGACATTGTATGTAGCCGATGGGGTAGATTGGCCCGTCCCACCGATCCCAACCTTCTTCGTAGGATGTTATGGCGGCTTTTTCAAGCTCGAAGGCGAGGTCTGCAGGAGTTGGTGGAAGGGGTGTGGATGTAGTTGACATTTTGTGTAGGTATGTGTTCGTAGTTGTGTTTGTAAACGTATGCAGGTGCTATTATTGTTGCTGCTATTGAATCTTGTTTCTGATGTTCTGTAGTCGTCCCTTCCACAAGCGCGGATTAAGTAGTTGTTATTAGAAGTCACGACTCATGATGATGGGAAGGAAGGTCTAGCACTTGGTGGGGAGACTTCCCAATGTCAACACGGGGGTTAGCAGCACACGCGACATCGTATTCATCGCAGTAAGCGTTCCAGAATACCAATATCACACTATCCCGCGAAGCAACCCATGGCTTCTTTCCACATGGGGTTTTTGTCAAGGGAGTGCCCAGATGCAGGGGTCGAATCGTTGTGGGGATGCATGTCGTGTGGTGGCGAGACCGGCTGCTTCCGTGCCGTCACGCCACTTGTCTTTCCACCCGCGAGCTAATGCTGGAGTGGTCTGCTGCTTTTTGGGTGAATATCTGTCGATCGCAGTTGCCCCTGGAAGTTTTCTTGGTGCTGGATCGCCTGGTTATCACACCATGGTGCTGTCGCGTGTCTAGAAGTAGGAGTTGGGCAGTAGGAGGTTGGCGTATGTTAAATGGCAACGATGTTTCTTGATGAGTTTGGAGTCCCATCACGAACAATTGACTATATCTGCATTATATTACCAGCTGTCGGCGAGCACGAGCTATCATAGCTTCACCAATACCTGGACTACCAAACGACCACTTTACCACTACGAGCACGATCAAACACACAGGGCACAAACCAACCTACATTCAACAACATATGACACTCTACCCGAATATCCTCGACATCTCTGCCTTCAACATCATGCTCGCGCAGCACCAACAACCCCAAATATCCCACCTGCCACCCTCTCCCAGCAAAACCGCGCATCAACAGCAACTACATCACCAAATAACCCCCAACCATGTCTCTGAAGTGTTCCTGGACTTTTTATCACACATGTTCGCACCCGCATCATACCTCGCATGTACATGTTCGACACCCTGCTGGGCCCCGGCACCTGCGAGTAGCGATGCTAACATTGCGAGACACAATGAGAAACTTAAAATCGTTGTGGATGATGATATCGTGGTGATAGAGGACGAACGGGAAGAAGATGGAGGGCCGTTGTGTAGGGAGGCTACTATTGCTTCTTGGAAGGTGGGAGGGAAGAAGGAGAGGAGGAACAGTAGTAGGAGAAGGAGTTTACAGTGGTTGGCAGGTGTGATTGGGAGGGAGGCATAGGAAATATCAGAGCGCTCGAGTGACGGAGAAGAATGAGAAAAGAGTGCAAGAAGAAAGCAAGTCCTGCGGGTTGTTGCGGAGAGAATTGAAGGTTCGGGAACCATTAGTCTAAGACAGCCGATCTGGATCCGGGCGTTGTGCGTCCTAGGTCGCAGAACTCTTATGGTTTTTTGTCTGGAAGTTTCTGCTGTACATAATTAACGTGTAAAAACTACCAAAGTATTGCAGTTTCGTGTATCGTAACCACCGCTCTTTCCTCCTACAACAAGCGAGGTCCAAGCTCAAGCTTTACGACGTCACTGCCTCTTTCCGGACACTGACGCTCACTTATCTCTCACCAATTCTCTAGCCTAGTACGGGCTAACCCAGAAGATCTGACTCACGCGTGCCACGGTCGCATGCATCAACATCTACGACCACCTGGTGAGTCCTTTCCATACTGTCCAAGCTACCATCTTTGTGCATCTGCTGAAAGCCGCCAGTCACACTTGCTGCCATCATACAACTTTCCCAGCAGCTGGGTACTGTCTCTCACCGCAGTCATGTACTTTTCAATTCCAAAACCCGTACGTGGTCGAATCGCGCAAGTTTACTCCCAAACTGATGACCCGAGTGCAGCCTCACTACTCGCCGTTGTGCCCGAACTCCGCAACCAGATCTACGAGTACTTGCTCATAGACTTCTGCCCAATCACAATCAAGAACGAAGTTGGAAACGACAATGACGACACCTTCAGCAAGATCAGTGACTTCTGGGGAAGCTCGGCCATTATTCGTACTTGCCGCCCGTTCTACCATGAGGCCGTGAGTATTCTTTATAGTCGGAACGTCTTGCACTTTCAATACAACGTACGATATCATGGAGGGTACGGCGCTACCTTTACTAGTCCTGCCGAGATGTGCATAGAATGGGTAAAAGACATTGGATCGTGTCTCTCAGGACTGCGCACTGTCATCATAAACATGGACGTACCCGACATACCACGACATTGTGAAGACCTTGGAGTTGAGTTAGACATATGGGATCATGCCCGCACGAAGATGCCTATTCTACCGTTACTCGACCTCTACTGGAACGAAATCGCACATAACATTTCAGTTCAATTCGAGGGCACAATGAACGATTCATGGGATCTGGATGATGAAGAACCAGATAAACTCATCGTCTCATGCATTACAAGCGCCCTGTGTGAGCTGGGAAAGAAGGACGCATTGGGTTTGAAGAGAACACGCCGCTTGCTACAACACATCTACGTATATCCAAGTGGCACCCGAGGCACAGTCATTATTGGTCGACTGGTCAGAGAACCCAAGTCCGCTGCGAATTTCAGTTATCGGTGGAGACACAGAAATACGAATTCGTCTCTTTACCAAAGCCCTTGAGCCTACTCCACTTACCTGCTGAGATCATTCGTGCTATCGCTCGGCTTTCAATCGAGGATGTAGAAGTTACTTACAACTTCCAAACTGGTGTTACGCATGGCAATAGCTTCGGCTTGCTCAACGTTGATAAGCAGTTCCGCGATCTAGTCCACCCAGTCTTTCTTTACAAAGGCCGCTTCACCCTTATCGTGGGCTCTGATTCTTTGCAGCCTGCGAAGGCATTGTATCAAGTACTTGAGCGTCGCATTGCGGAAACTTTCGAAGATTCCAGGTTATACAATTCTCACATGGAGTACTGTACTCCAATTGAAGCGGCCCAAGATTACGAGAACGAGCCAACTATCGTTCTGCAGTTCCAGACTATCGACCACATACAGATCAACGCATGGGATCTCCTACGAGTCACTACAGTCTTCCCACCCAGCACTACCATCGTCGTTCGTGTGTGTGGTCATAGCGGTAGTCTCTACTCTACGACATTGGGCGAGATCCGAAAGTATGCCCTGGTATTCGTGGAGGACCTGAAACTCAAAGCAACCTCGGACAACCGCAGGAGCATCGTCGAAGTTTCGCTTGACGAGCAGTGTCTTCCTGTGCGAGCCATCTTCCGGAAGGGAGACCATGAATTGGAGGATGTTGATTCAAACATGGCAAAGGCCGTGGATGTGATTGACATTGCTTCTTTGCACAAGAAAGTCGGGACGGTGACGTGGAAACACTACAAGCAGATGAACGGGTTCAAGTGTGTCACGCAACCAAAGAGCTGGGATGGCAAGACGGTGTATGGTCTCGTCAAGCGTCTCAGGTCTCTCTGTTAAAGAGCAGAGGACTGGTATACCAACGTAGATTCCACTATAGTGTTCCTGTTCCTGGTAATTGCTTTCATTTCCCCATGACTAAACAACAGTCAGTACATGTCTGCCGGGGCATACCGCATACAATGTACACCTAAACAAGCCACACACGTGTAAAAAAAGTAAAAATTCAACAATCGACCTCATTTACAATTCGTCACAACTCACACGCAGGAGCCGAAGCGACCAAAAGCAACCACTAATCTACAAGCTGTACTAGACCAAAAGCTAGCGGGAGCGAAGATCGACAACTAGGAAAAGGCGGAAAAGGCGGAAATCAAGAATCCAAATGTCAAACCACTATGGCGGAGGACGAACCTAATTCATCTAGAATATCACGTGTTGATCATCGCGTGGAAAAGCATATACTACGGGCAGGTGACGCGTTCTTTTGCAAGCCGGCGTATAACGATGAACTACAACACGGACTGATGTGTACTCAGACCCCGTGAAGGTGCCGACGCTATTGTATAGAACGACGCTCATGAGTCGTATGTGGGTTGAAGAAGGTAGTTGCGCGACAGGTTTTCCACAGACTCATTTGTACGTTGCTACGCGCGTCATGGGAGATTGCGACATTGCGAGACTCCACATGCACTGGTAGTTATGTAGAGTCTACTACGCGCACAGTCGTACGAGGGGGTGGGGGTAAAGGACCTCCTCCAGCATGCTGTGTACTTACCTGAGGCAACCTACCGGCTTCAAAATCCGGGAACAAGAAAAAAACCTCGGCAACTTGTAAAGCCTGCCTATGTTCATGAATCGTGTCGTTTGCCTTGGTACTCGTTAATCTTCCATCTTACCTTCCCGTCTCGTGTGGCAGTGGAGTTTGCACGATTCGAGACCCGTGTTCGCGATCCAAGACCCTCTTGACTAGACCTTACTAAGCTTTCTACTAAAGGCTCATCTAAACTAGAAGAACCGGACTTTTTCGACCCTGACCAATTGTTAGCCTTGGATACATTCCGACAAAAGTGGAACCTAAAGTGTATATGTGATTGTATCGTTGTAATAACAAGATTCAGACAAGGTTGAGAAGATTCTTGGTAGAATATTTGCTGGTGTTTGAAAGCACTGTTCCTGCGATCCATTGCCTTTCAGTGAACTGAAAACAGCGGAGAGGAACTCTTATGGCCCCAGCTTTTGTCATCATTTTAGGAGGATTGTAGAGTGTGGGAACTCGGTGGGGATATGCTGGTGGTGGGGGTGCAAGAGGAGAGACTTACGGGAAAGCGACTCGGCAAGTAGATCGGCTAAGCTAACACGGCGCCATGTGTTTCGCGGCTCGTTTATTCGTTCAAGAAATGTCCAGAGAAAGCGACGAGTACTTTGAGTCGGACTTCAGGGAACAGGTAGTGGGAACTAGTGCAGACAACCTTCGGTCCGCGAACCGAATCGAATCGCCGGCTTGCTGGCTGGCTGGCTGGCTGGCTGGCTAGCTGATCGTGCTTCAACGATGAACCCCCTCATCTAACCTACGGAGGAGGAGGTACACAGGGGCGCCCTTGCTATCGCCTTAGTTCTCCGAGTATACGCAACTTGTCCAGATTGAGTAGTCCATCGTTTGTTTCCTGGGAAAGAATCCGAACGGTTGGTTGCATCCACGCCACCAACATGTCAAAGGACTAGACAAACGGTGTTGCCGCCTACACGCCTACATCGGCAGATGGGCGGCTAGTGTGGTCCGACAACGTGTTGTGTGATGCTGCTAAAAAATTTGACCTGACGATGACGAAAAGATCAACATGGCAGAAGTTTCATTTCCACCAGGTGTGTTAGCACCGGAACGTGGGTGAGCAGCAGCAGAGTAGTCGGCGACTGGCTCGCAGCGGGCGAAGATTATCCGGGAGAGTGGTAAAACTGAGACGGCGTAGTTACAGGCAGAAATAGTGGCGCAGACGGGCTCGCTCACTTGTAAGATGCTGCGCGGCAGAACCTCGCTATCGGTAACGAGGGAAGCGGGTGGGTGGGAGTGGTGCATCATGGAACTCGGCTGGGACCTAAGAGCGCGAATAGAGTTTCATGTGGCTCGCCAGTCACATTGGCGGTGTATAACAGTTCGGATTATGATACGGATCGTGGTAGAAGGTGCATAATGGCGGTCGCGTCGCTCAGAAGGAGGAGGAAATGGGCGATGCCAGAATGGATGGAGAGGAAGGCGGACTGGAAAAGCGTTCTCGACACGTGCGGCGCTCGGTTGCGGGGATGAGATGGAGCAGTAGTAGCAGTAGCAGTAGCAGTAGCAGTAGCAGTCCGGTAGTCTGGCGAGAGGGACGATGCAAAGGTAGATTGTGACGAATTGGCGGTCAGGAATGCAGGTCAGACCGTGGGAATGGTCTGCCGATGTCGACCGACGGCCACGAGCTGTGAAGGCGTTGCCGGACATGTCAGAACATGGGCGTCGATCGCTGGCAAAGGTGTGCGCATTACAGGCTGAGAGGTGTACCGAGAAAGGGCCGTGGTTATCAAAGTGGTGACATGGCGCCCCATCCGTACCCTATATCTCATTAGCAGGTCGCGCGAGCATGACGCGTTATTTGGTGCGCATCAAGATTGCGATGCGTCGTCGGTAAGTAGTAGTGGTGGGCGAACGGAGTACGGAACAAGGCGTGTCCGCTTTGGAAGCCAGGCCGCAGCATACGCGAAGACCGGCCAGGCCGTGCACAAGGACGTGTAGGGAATCCAGATCGTATGCTGCTGTGCTGCTGTGCTGCTCTGCGCCCAATTCCCTAGGCCGGTCGCTGGTCGTTCCTTCTCTCGTTGGGTTCGGCGGAAGGAAGGTACGCGGAATACGGGAGAAGCCTCGGCCGGCCCAAAGCACCGGAACCAGTAACGCACTTGTTTTTGTCGCCCCAGTCCTCCCCCCCCGCATATTCACACCTCGACAAACTTGCTCCTCTCTCTGTAAACGTCGTACGAGTCAGGCCTTGTCGCTTTCCATCATGTATGAGGGTGGGTTGCGCATGTTTGGACGTCGTGCTCGTGCAGTATCTAGTATATTGTGCATGTTCCCGCCTGGCGATATATGACCATGTTGCCCATGTCGTTGCTGCAGCTCGCTTGCTATTATTGCTACAGGATGGATCGGTCCGGCACCCTGGGCCAGCGAACAAGGCAGCGATGCAATACTGAAACATTACGCGCCCACCCTACTGCTGTAGAAGCGCCGGCTGGGTCTGCACCGTTACAGATCTTCGTGATGTGATCCTGGACGAGAGCCCACCACGTCGGAACGGCGACGCGTGGCATCAGCATATATAGCACGGCCAATGCTACTATCACAATGCATATTGCATCCAGTTTTGTTGATAGATTGCATTGCCACCTGTCCAACGTCATGGCTCCTTCCGAGAGGGTAGAAAGTCCCGACAGAGTTTCTTAGAAACGAGTCGCGATAGAGTTTACGAGGAAGTGGGGGTATATTCCAGCTATTATGTACTTCTCGTGCTATCTCAAAAAAGGGGACTTCAAGAGTCCTGATCGCTCCGCTAAAAAAAACAACATGCTTGTGAGGAAGTAGCCAAAAGGCCGCATGCAATCCACCCTCACCCGCGTTGTGTGCTCTGCACCAACGCGGAAAGGAGGACATGTACAACGATGCTGACGCGCTCAGACCGCCATCGTCTCGTGAGAAGATGGTGTAAAAGAAAAATCCCCCGTTTTGTCGCAAGGAAACCGAGGTATCAAGGTATCATATTCCTAACATGCCGTAACGCCAGACTGAGGTAGTCGCCGAAGAAGACCGGATTTTCCCTACCGCAAGGTGCGCCATTAGGTGAATAGCAAAACGACGCGAAGAAGCGCGAAAGATGTGGCGTGACAAAGGCAGAATCCCATGCTCTGCTCAAACTATCTAGCCTGATCGGCAGAAGCGGGGCTGAAAATGGTGTCGCGGAATGCACAACATCCTGGAAGCATATATGGGATCCAGGTGTAACGAGGCCGTCGCGGTGGTTGCTCGATGAAGCGTTGGGGAGGGAGCCAGTTCGGGCTAGGTGGGTACCTGACACAGGCTACTGTGTAGCGGACAGGCAAACCATCCATGAGCAGAGTTGTACAAGGATGGCGCGAGATACTACTGCTGGGGACGGCGGGCAGTCCAGATGTGGCTGTACCTGACGTCAGTAACCGATTGGTGCCATGACACTAAAGAGACCTACATGTTGTTGTACGCATGGATTTTGCGGTTGCAGATTTCCCTGCGAACGCCCTCGAGGACTGGCCTGACATGTGCGTTGAGGTCCCACTGATAGACCCTTGTGAGAGGTGCAAAGGTTAGCGCCTCAAGACCCTCGGTCAGGCCCAGATTGTACCACCTCCCAATATCCTTCTGGTGCGGGTCATTGGGCCATGTGTTGTAGGGGACGCGGATGACCGTCTCTTGGATGTCGATGAAGCCGGCGGCTTGCAGCAGCTGGCGGGTGCGGTGTTCGTAAGCGATTGGGCGCGAAACTCGGTGCGTGGCGTCAGCTAGCCAGCCGTACCACTTGGTGAGCATGCTGTCGGGGGGCAGCGTGTAGTCGTCGCAGCGCGGCTCCATGTCGATTTCAATGTGTTCTATCCAGCCGGTGCCCGGCTTGAGATGTCTGGGGCGTGTTAGCGAGCGAAGCACTAGGGGAGGCGGAGGGGTGGCATACGAGAATATCTTCTGGTAAAGCTCCGGCCAGCTCGTCACGCTGCCGCAGGCCATGCGCAGGTGGATCATGTCCCAGGAGTCCTCGCCCAGCGTCCATGGGCTCTCGTAGTCGCGTGGTACACGGAATCGCAGGTTCGGGGGGATTCTGCGGGGGCTGCATCAGTGTCAGGCCGGACAAGCGACGGGCGGACGGCATACTTCTCAGGCTGTATATTAACGAGATCTAATCCTAGAACCTGCACACAGTCACGTCAGCCGTCTGGCAGCAATGCGTCGTGGGATCATGGTGTGGGCGCACCTCGGCGTTTAGGTATTTGCTGCACAGACACAATTAGCCTTGCGGAGGGTACAGTGCAGGCTGCGTCGCCAACTTACTCGGCCATGTCAATCGCCCAGATGCCCGTCCCACAGCCCACGTCGAGGATGCGGGGCTGCACATTTGGCTGCGTCGGCACGGGCGCCTGGTGCAGCTGGCCTCTCCGTGCTACGGCGAAGAATTGGTGGTAAATGTCCATGCGGTCCTTCTCAGGCTCGTCGCATGGGTACATGTAGAGGCCTCTCCGGTAACCATGATACCAGCGGCCATTTTCCATATAGTTGCTGTTCTGAGCGGGCACGGGCAATCTGGGAGGCGCATGGTCAGTTTGTCTGGCCGGGCCAGAGTTGGGAGTGTCGCACGGAGCGGGGGGCAGCGGTGCACTCACCCATTCGAAGCCATCGTGACCATTGGAGCGAGCAGACGGGGGACCGACGGTCGATCTATGGGCAGCGACTCGATGAGTCCAGTGGTGGTGACTAGGAAAGTCCAGTGACCAGCGAGGGGATGGAGGCCGTCTTGTATGCGCTGACCATGGGACGCAAGTCGGGCGTGGTTGTAGGGTTGTATAGCGTCGTCTTTCGTAGGTATACCAGCAAACCGGTCTCAGTCATTAGAGAGCGATGCGGGAGGTATTTAAAAGCGAAGACGACCCCTGCAGTGCTTCCGTCAAGCGCGACTACGAGGGCTGACGCTGGCTGGGGCTGGTCGACCACAAGCAGGCGTGCCGGCATCAATGCAAGAGGCAGTCCGAGGCGGCTCCACTCATCTTTTGCACGTCTGGGACCCATCGGCAGCGCAGACCATTAACAGAGCTACTATTAATTAGGTGCCCTGCCCATGCCACTACACGCTCGGAGCTGGACCCAACCAAGTCAAGTCTCTTCCGGTTACCATTATGGCGGTAACAGTCTGTCGGAAGGGGATCCGTGCACTGACTGGCTGTCCCTCAAGCGTCCCTCTCCCTGCCCATCTCCCTGTCCGTCACTGGCCCACTAGCCGTCACCCTGAGCATATACCCATCAACTGTTAGGCTTTGGCACACACACACACACACACACACACACCGCTCAGACAAGATATCATGCGCCTCGTTCTCTGGAACCTAATGCATCCTCTCCTTCAGCAGGCCACATTTAATACTACCCCCCACACTCCCCATGACCACTAACTCTCTTCATTTCTCAATCCCGTACCATGCTCCACTCGAGCGAATGAGACGCCTGCATATCGCCGTCATTCATACACGCATACACACACCCTGACAGGCCCTGCCGTTTCTGTGCTTGTGGTCTGCCGCTTCGGGACACCATCAGCCTACACGTACAATCGGCCCAAGCGACGCTTTCGCGTCCAAGACCGAAATGACTAACCAGGTGATAGCATCCAGGCTGGATAATTTCCGCGATCCCCGGCAGCTGCTCAACCACCATGTTGCTTACGCGAGACGAGTACCGAAGAATTGCTTTATCCCAGCGGACCATCATCCTGCATGTCTGCATGTGCGTTTGCCCGTCTGCAGCGTTGCAAGAGCACGTTGCGAGCCTGGCACAAAGGCACTCTGGGACCGGCTCCATAGCCCGGATAGTTGCACCCAGGTTATTGCAAACACCGTCGACACTGCAGACCACGTCTCGACTGCATTGTCGATACAAGTCTTGTTGCAGCGCCGCGCGCCGTTCCGCTGCCGACTGGTGGTTCGGTACAAGAAGGGTTACGCAAGGGGCCAACCCCGCCTGTCTGTCGGTAAGATGCTTTGCTCGCGACAACGAAAACAGCAATAAATGCAATCGATATCTTTTGTGAGCTCTTTGTGACATTAGCTTTTGCCAAGTCGGTAACAAGTGGATCGATTGGGTTGATCAAGCCATGACCATGCAGTCGCCGACACGGCAGGTAACTTTGTCGATACGTGATGCATGCTGGCGAAAGCGCTCCCAGAAGAATGGTCCACCGCCTAGGATCACACAGCTGGTTTCGCTCCCAGTTGCCGTCTAGAGAAGTGCGGCGCAGGGGAAGCTATAGAGTGGCCAAGTGTTTACTGCGCACAGCTAGGGAGCCATCATGGTGCATGTAGCAATGCAGACTCTTCATCATAACCACGTTTTCAAATGGAAGTTACAACGTGCTCAAGGGACTGAGACACGAGAAAGTGGAGAATGACAGTCTCGCCGGTCTGCCAGGAAGATGCTACCAGGGTCTTATGTCAGCTCCATGATCTAGCCTGGTAGCGAGAGACAACCCTGCAGGCACAGAGGGGCAGTTTCAGCTCATCAGCACAACACCAGCATAAAACAGAAACGATGCAACCTCGCAAGGGACGGCTGCAGGGTTGGAGAGGAAGAAACAGGCTGAGGCGATGGCGAGGGCGACAAGAGTGCGGGGATGAGCAGACAGCAAGGCAGAGTGAAACACTGTCGTCGCTAACCTGGCTGAACCGCTCTCCTGGGTCTCTCTCCATAGGGCTGGGAAGGAAAGTGCGACTGGGCGAGCCGCCGGCCGGTCGATGCCGCATGAACACCATTGTTCCCTCGCCCATCAACCCACTCACCCTTCTCCAAACACGACGCCCTACGTCGAACGGCCTTCTAGCGGGACACCCCCCCCCCCTCCTTTTGACAGCCATAAACTAGGTCGATGCTGGTAGAGACTGCCGTTATATGCATGGGTCGAGCCTGGCATACAGCACATCGCGCGACGGCATTCGCCCGCGGCTGCAGAATGAAGCGCGCGTGGGGCTGACATGGACGCCTCTGAGACGACAGAGCAAGTGCCTGGGCCCTGCCAACACCTCAGAAAGGCGTTTCAGGCGCGTGAACGTGTTCCAGACATATTGCACCTGCACAATCGACATCATCGGAACATAGTACATACACAGCCGGGAAGCATAAGCCGTCTGCACGATATCTCTAATCGGTAACTTTTGTCAACGTAGAGTCAGCGTGCGCGCCGGATTACGGTCCTTCTTTACGTCATGAGCCATCGTCTCCAGCAAACGGAATGAATCTCGGCGTCGCTTGCCTGTTCTTTCTCCAGCTCGAGTAAATGTAGGTTTTCCGAGGCAATCGGTTTGGTGTGACTGGGGACACGGCGGTTAGCGAAATTCATCACGATATACTCCTCACCGCGCGGCTTAATACAGACCGACATTTTGGCGCCCGTTATCCATGCACGACATGCCCTTCTCCATACTCTATCGCCGCTATCTCTTTTTCAGAAACTTCTTTCACATGGCAAATTGCATCTGGCTACATTTCAGTCTCGACACGCGCGTGACAATCTTGCGTGCGGAGCGACGAGTCAGCATACATGCCGTGCATACGCCTTGGATCGTCATACATGACAGTATTCGCGTTATCTGTCTTCGCGTATTGCGTATGCCGCAAAGTCTCGAGTCGCAAACCTTTGCATCATCCCGGGCAGTCACCGTGTCATGGACACATTCCAGCATGTACGATAGTACAACTCACAGAGACCGTTGGGAGCGCACCACCCAGCCCAACGGCTACTTGTAACCGTGACCATACGGCAGCCGCCGATACTACCATCAAGTGCCGAATTAGCAGAAACACTCTCTTGCCACGGACCGAACCATTTGCACGACAGACCAGGACTATCTGCGTAACATTGAAACACCAAGGTTGGGGAGCACGAGCACAAAGTGCATTGATCCCATATACGACGTCTTACGGATTAAGTAACTGCCTGGACGTCTCTTCAGTCCAACCACAAACTTTACCACAAGACAAGGCAGTGCGGTGTCTCCTGTAAGGGTTATGATTCATTGTCGCTCTTGCTTGGGTGGTTTCCTAGGTTCCGGAGCCTATCCAAAACACGAGTGAGTGAAGCGCATCAACTTACGCCAAGTAGCACCAAGTAGCCGGTACTCCCAACACGGTCCGTCGCCCTCCTGCTGCGGCACTAGGAACTTAAACCTTTGAATTCGATACCCTAGGGCGATCCCCGATGTAGCGCGTAAATCCGCTACCCCCCAAGGTTCGATGTCAGAGCCGTTTCGGACACCAGCGGCATCTCCTTGCTAGACACTGCTGTACAGACTGCAGCCCGCGCGTCAGCTACCATTGCGTTGCAAAATTGTGCCCTCTTCTGATTCAGATTGTGGGTACAATCATGCACAATCGACGCGTTATTCTGCTACATAAGCCACCGGCTGATATCTTTCCGACTCGATGAGATTGTCTTTTTCTCACCGCCCGCTGGAACACCATCAATCTTGTCCAAATCAAGGACCGGTATTCGGAGCCGAACGTCAAAGACATCTCAATCTGTGGGGTTGCATGTTATACCCTGGCCCACGTTGGTCTGGTAATGGTGGTGGTTGACTAATGATGCTGGTGTATATGCTTAGCGTAAGGAAAGAACTTTGGTACGTCCTCCGATCACGCTAGAAGATGCAGGGTTCTTATATGTCATCGTGAAGTAAAATTACGGCAATGCTTCTTTTCTCTCCCCAATCAGACTACGACATGGCAAGGAACTAAGTTTTGCACCCTACAACGAGACCACTTGTCCAATCTCTCGACTTTGTGGACCCGCGTGGCGACGATGCTGATGGCGACACAGAGCCAGATGTGCCGTCATGGGACAATGTATATCTTTGGGTGTCTAATGGCGACTTTGCGCGACTAGCGCCACTGTCCAGCGCTTTTTGGTACCCTACCGCGATATACCGGACCCGTCGAAAAGCCATGACCCGACCCATAGCTTTAACAGCTCGGGAAACACAGTCTGTCTAACCCATCACAATTGGTTCAAGCTATGTTGGCGTTAGCACCTCATGGAACGTTCTATGCACATGACTGGTTGTTAGATATTAATTATTACGAATGAGATAACCTCGATAGAGCGTATTTCTTGCTGAACCGTCCCGGTGCTCTGTCCCACTAAGGCACATCAACGGCAAGCGTCTGCTCAAAGCAAGGAACATTCCAAATGCATCCTCTCACGCCCGAGTCCTGGGTCCAGTCCAGCAACTATCTCACATCGCGATCGAACATCTCCTTCCCATATCATACACATGGCGTAACGTCTAGAGTTCTAGACCCATTGCCATCTCTTTCGTATCCACTTGAGAACGTATACCAGAAGCACAAGTACGGGGACCTCAATCAACGGACCCACCGTACTCGCCAGCGCCTGCCCACTACCCGCCCCATACACAGCAACCACCACCGCAATAGCCAGCTCAAAGTTATTGCTCGCAGCAGTAAAACTCTGCGTACAACTAACCTTGTAGCTGAACCCCATCTTCCAACAAAACCAAACTGTACTCGTGAAAATAACAATAAAGTAAACCAACAAAGGCGCGCAAACCCTCAGCACATCAGTAATCTGCCTAACAACATGCGCGCCCTGACTAGCAAAAAGAACAATAATCGTATAAAGTAGCCCAATGAGCGAAAACGGCGCGATATACCGGATGAAGCGGCGTTGATATCGTTCCTCTCCTAACATGGATCGCAATGCAAGTCGTGTGAGCACCGCAGCACCCAACGGTAATCCCAAAAAAACGCCAACACTCTGCGCGACCTTTTCATAACTTATATCCGTCTTAGCCCCATGACTCACCACCTGAATATAAAACACGGCAAAGGGTGCAAAAAGCACAATCTGCAAGATACTGTTAAACGCAACGAGAACAGCGCAGTAATCGCCGTCACCGCCCGCTAGATCCGTCCAGATAAGTACCATGGCGATGCAGCGTGCGATGCCAACGAAGATGAGTCCTTCGCGGAGGTCTTGACGGTCAGGCAAAAAGGCCCATGCTAGCGCTACCATGAAGAGCGGGGCGATGATCCAGTTCAACACAAAGGAGACGGCGATTTGGATCCAGAGGGTGCGTTCGCGGAGGAGGAGGTGCAGCGTTTCGTAGCGGACTTTGCAGAGGATGGGGTACATCATTACTAGGAGGCCGATTGCTGTAGAATCGTTAGCAGTTTGGCCTGTGTTGTGCCCGCGAGGTGGATGGGATGAGGATAAATGGGGACAGGATAGGATAACATGCTACGAGGTTGAACGTACCGATTGGTATACTGACACCGACGAATTCTCCTCTTTGTAAGGCGGGACCCACGGAATCAACAGTGTTTCCTAATGCGATTCCAATGGCCATGGCGAGGATGATCCATACTACTAGGAAGCGGTCGAGAAACGATAGACCTTTTAGGGGAGGGAGTTCTTTCTGTGTGGACGGTGTGTCCATCACATCACCACCAATGCCGTCACCAGCTTTCTCGACATCGCGTGTTGCTTCGTTTACTCCATCTCTCAACCTGTTGTGTGCGTCCTTGTCTTTTTCTGCTCTTATCGGTCCACGCTCGACTGTATCCATCTTTCCTGCTTCTGATTCTCTTTCTTCTGCGTCTTTCTCCTTTTGTCTTTTTTGGTGTCGTCTCTCTGAACCGACTTTTGTGGATTTGTGAATAGTTATTCTTGGAGTAGGTCCACAAACGGTCCAGTAGCATGGAACGAGATCCTTAGTTAACAACAATGGCAGGGGAGGCAAGAAAGCCAACAAGAGCCAATCAACGCTAAGCAGTGACTACCTGTTTTGCCGCCAAGGCGCTAGAAATGGCAGAATGCTTGGCGGTGACGGGAATGACGAGCTTGTGGTAGATCTTCGGTTCTTCTTCTGCATGTAATCAACGCATTCTTAAAGATGTTGTGGCACATTTGGTTGGGTCCATGATTGGTGGAGGGACTTGTTAGATTGCTTGCTACGTGAGTATGGTGGCTGGGAATAAGAGTTGCGTCAAGATCGCGAGTTACTTCTCTGGCTATTGCTCTACAGATGTATTGGTGATAGGGCTGTTACCACAACTGCCAAGAAATTACGAGAATACCAAGAAGGTAAAATGTCCATGCTAAGGTGAAGTGACTGGAAGCACTTGCTTCACAGGATGTTTAGATACGACCACGATCCAAGAACTTCTTCGGCAAGTCCACAGTCTTCGCACGCATATACTCCATAGCATCTAGAAATCAGTCAGCAAAGCAACCACCATAACACATTATTTCCCACTTACTCTTCCCCAAAGTATCATATGAAGAACATGTATTGTACCCCCCATCCCTCAAATGATCATGCAACAAGAAATGCACCGAACGAATCCCTGCAATCTCAAAGCGATCAATTGGTTTCCCGCTATACTCATCCTTCCCAAGAAGTTGTTTAACGCGCTCAATTGTCATGAAAGACCGCAACCAATCCCACTCATCGTCATGACGTACGAAGAAGCCGCAGTTGCAATCTGATGCTTTATCTCCAGATCGACCGGCGACAATATAACCCAACGGCGCGCGAACCGTCTCGCCAAAAGAAGAAAGATCGACTGGCGAAGACGTCTCGTATGAGTTTTGTTGCCGGGGATACTCTTTAGTGATCTTGGGTGGGCTGAGATTGGTGACCGTCTTATCGCCGTACATGGTATGAACACGTAGCGGTAATTGTTCTTGAGGGAGAAGTGAGACCCAGTAATCGTAGTACGGCTTCGGTACAATCTGCCGTAAGTCGTTTGATAGTGAGAGGCCAGGGGCTGATTGGAGGAAGACTTCAAGGCACCAGCGGTTGAATCCATTTGGGATGTCTGGACGTACTAACTCGGGATCGGAGGTTTGAGCAAAAATCCGGAAGTCGACTGTTGCTACGTCTTGGTTGCGCGCGTCGATTGGTGATGAGCCGTTTTGATGGAATCTGAGCGTTTTGAAGCGATTTACGTTGTCACCCATAGCTGTCTATTGTTAGTCTGATGTTGCTTTTGTTGCGTCAACGATATGAATGCACCTACCGTATCGGATTTGATCTTCAGTGATCTTGCACTTCTCCTCGATATCGAGCCCGCATACAAACATGTGCCACTCGCATTGCCAACCCGCTGGAGCAGTAATACCGACCTTAGTCGTGGGTGGTGGAGGGAGCCCTTTGACTCCTGTAACACGCACGAGATCCTCGCCTACTTGCTCCATCTTGACGTCTGTAATATCAGCCGTAACATCGCAGTTGTAGTATAGTGGTCCCTGGATCTCATACAGCAGCTGCGAAGTGCATGTGCCGACAGTAACGCAACCTGGGCACGTTAGCCGCATGAAGTCTTGATCTAAAGTTGGCACCTACCTCCGGTGTCCTTCTCCTTCGCAATGTTGAAGCTGCCGTCGTATTCAACTTCTGCAATAGGAAAACCCATATTGATGTGCTTGCCGGTCTTCATGAGATCTTTAAACATTGAGTAGTATCCTCCTGTGACGTAGGCTGAGCATTCGACTAGATGGCCTGCGATGAGTGCTCCGGCGAGTTCATCGAATTGATCGTTCTTCCAGTCATGCCACCACCTAACCATGTTAGCTGACTAACAGGAGATAGTAGTATAGGAACTCACGCTGCAGCACCAATGACTGGCGCAGCATCAGCAACTCTTCCAGCGAGCACTATATCCGCACCTTCTCGGAAGGCTTCTGCTATGCAGAGTCCACCCAAATACGCCTGCGCGCATACTGGTTCCATCCCCCACTCCTCGAGCTTCTTGCCATGCATTAAGCTTTCAAACTTCTCCCCCTTCTTGATCAAACTGTTGACCTGTCCCGTCACATCATCGCCTTCTATCCATGCCACTTTGAGATGACCAGCGCCCTGCTTCTCCAACATGTCCACTACAACTTCGGCGAGAAGTTCAGTGTCTGAAGCGCCGGCATTCACGGCGAGCTTCGTCTTGTTCTTGACCAGGTTTGGTATTGCCGGATCGAAGCACTGGATGAAAGTGTCGGCGTACATGGCGTTCTTCTTCCGTTCTTCCAGACTCATTGTGCCTTTTTGGTTCTTCGTAGGCTTCTGCTTCACTTTTCCACTGCCGTGCACCGTCATGGTCATCTCGGACAACCAATCGCCTAGTTCGGTCAGCATAGAATTATCTTGAGCTACCTGCCAGGGGGAACCTGCCCATTACAACGTCGATTTCTGGATCGCCAGCCATACGTGTGATGGCAGTGGAACGGTCCGTGAAGCCACCAGAGCATCCTGCGATGCGCACAGCGCGCTTGCGATCAGTAGAAGGAGACATTTTCACTCGCTTGTGATTTGACGCCATATATAACTCGTATCAAACTGAGAAAAGATTAATTACTCCATGACGGAAGGCCTCAAAGCTATATACCAGGTCATTTAGAAACGCCCTTCCGAGATAAGGCAAGCCGTCGAAACAGTACCTAGGTAGCAGGGCCGTTGCCCCTGCGTTGCCCAATGACGGCTCGGAATATAGGTAGCGCGATATCCATGTCATGTAATGAAGGATACTTGCGGATAATCTTCAACGAAGGAAGACGATTTCCTGTACGCATATGGCGGGGTTGCGGGGAAAGAGACGGAGGTGAGCGCGGGGAGCTGCTGAAAGCTCAGGAAGCGTTATCGTCGCGACCTGACCAACGTGATATATCCAAGGCTGCACCTTTCCAATTGCAGTGTAGACTTTGTGCAGCCAGTATGAGCATGTTTGACTTCCATGGTTTGGGGAAGAAGAAGAGGAACAGCGACGCGCGATGTTCGCGATTCGGCTAACGACTCATCCTTTCCAGCATCTGAGCCTACATGACTCGATATTTTCCCCCGTGCCAGGAGCTCGCAGACTCCGCGTCACCCAAACTTTGGCATCGCCACCTCAACACAACCTCAATGCCACCACCTAGTACAAGACGAGCGGCCGAAGCTATCCATCTATTAGCTGAAGGCCAACTACATACATCCCGTGGCTGAAGAGTCTATGTGGCGTGCTGCATCCGACGTATTTTGTCTGATCCTTGCGCCCACCCAGTACAACTTCAATCACGAGCGCGATAGATATAGCAACAGTCTGAGCTCATGATACTGACTCTCCGCTAATTTTTTTTGGTTCTCTATACTGCGGTGCATCTCCGCTCGAGACCTCCAATCCACGTTCCTGCCTGTGATCCCAGTCTCCTTTGGGAGCCGTTTACAAATAAACAAGTATCTTGCGAAAGTCGCTTCAGTCACGTCGAGCTCGGTCGTGTGAGAAACAATCTATGTCAGCCCAGTAAAACATCAACGAAGATACAGTTTTGAACGATACAGACCCAGCGTTTGTCTAGTTTCTTATTTGTGTATACGACGATATCAGGTACGCACTATATCATATCTTTACGGAGGAAGTAAAAAAGCACTTTATCGGAGAGCAAACACGTCTTCTAACTCAGTAGTCTGTATACGGAGGCTAGGTATCTTGTACACAATATACGATTGGGCTTCAACTTCGGCTTTCTACCTTCTCTTCTATTGTCATTCACCTTTCCAAGTCAATCATGGATAGAACGCACATGTTTGCCGTCATGGCTGCCTTGACTGCAGGATCGATCGTCACATTCGAGTGCCTATGGTGGTCAAACTCGCGAGAGAAGCTTGAAGCAATGCTTGCTGCTAAGATCACAACAGAGACCACTGAAGCCTTGACTCCGCCAAGCGCGACAAGAGCAGTCAGAAGCCACAAGTTGATATCTCCCCGAAACGACCCTCGACGCTTTTCAGAAACAAAGAAGACGGAAACCTACCCAGGGCGAACCTCATCAAATGAGAGTTTTACGTTCACTGCCCTTGTGATGAGCACGCAAAACAGCTTTACTTCAGTTGGCCATACTCATGCCAGGTCAAACACAGTGAAGCGGATGTCGTCGTTCAAGCTGGTTCAAGACCAACTCTGATTTACGAATCTGAGAACTGTCCATACGTCAAGGCAAGAAGCTGGCAAAAGAACATACGGGATCCATGCTACATGAAATGCTGCACGTGTTCGTGATCCAGTTCGCGTGCGGGCTATGCATACCCTGGGAAAATTGGGTCTCTCATGGGCGAGCTTGGCAACGTATTGCAAAGGCTATCGAGGAACAAAGCCTGCGGCTCCTGGGAGCCAATGAACAGATAAGCCTAAAACTTCTGACGGTAAAACAAAAACGATAGGCATTGGTTGGTGTATGCGTCTACACATGTAATTTAGTCTGGTAGTAACATGAGTTTTTCTAAATTCAATAGGTTCTGCTCGAGCCATATTGATCGTTTAGTGTGAAGTTGCTACATGTTCAGCCTTGCCCCGCTTCATGGTTGGACGTACTTTCCCCTGCCGATGGATCTACCATCTAGATTCCTCACGCAATCAGAATCCTAACAAGGTTCTAGGCTTCATTCCGTCACGGACACGCAATTATGAAGGTGCAAACAGCTACCAACTTTTTTGACGGCAATTGCCGTTCTCTCTTAGGCCACGAGCTCATTTTTATGGTAGCGCCTGACACGATGACGTCGCTGCACTTTGCTCCGCGGTGCCTGCTCGACCAACAAACGAAAGCGGCACACTCGAGGAAGGCGGCAATGTCAACCCCCCTACAGACTTACACACACTTAATGCACCTAAGAAATCTTGTCGCATACTCATCGATACCCCAGACAATATCGTTACATCAATATCACCTACCAATGCAGCCTGCGCACGTTGCGCACGATTAACCGAGGCCCAGCGCTATCATGGATATCAAGAAAGAGCTCATCCAGGTTGACAAGCTGAATATCGGACTCGATCGATCACACATTACTTATCAAGGCCAGATTGAAGTACCTGGAAATCACTCCGAAAGTAGCCATGACGGAATACCTCACTTGCGCGACACAAACACAAGTACGGAAGATATTGCTTCATCAAATTCGTCCTCTACCACCAAGATAGTCAACAAGGTCCGACAGAAGAAGCATAATGCCGGTGTAAAGATCAGGAAAACATTGCACATCACAAACCCGGAAGATGAGATTGAAAAGCCTGATCCAGATTCGGTAGTGCTTGTTGATACCACGGAGGTAAAGGATTCGAAGTCACGCCTGGATCACAAGTCTACAGAGTCAGAGAAGCATACTTTCAAGGATCTCTTGCACAACCCTATCGATACGGTGAAATCTAAGGGATGGAATCAAGGTGAGTGACCCATATTCCACGCGTGAAGGCAAAAGCTATGGGCACTGCGCGTGCTCACAGCGCGGAGCTGATCAGGAGCTCACATTAGACTCAGAAAAGTTACTTTGCTGACTGATTAAATCTAGGAAATCAGGAGATCGCAGCAAACATAGCTGTAAGCGAAGTTCCACATGGCCAGGAGGTGGATTTGGTCAATGCGGCGACTGCCGTGGACCAAGCAGCGACTACAGATGAGAAAGTCCGAGCTCAACAGAGTCTCGCTGAGATGCTCGAGCAAAGACAAAGTACTTTTGTTCGATGGTCACTCGATCGGCATGTTACCAAGATCAGGGTGTTACCGCGGGAGACCGCAGTGCTCAAGCCCATATCAGAGTTCCAAAGGAGAGACGCCGCAGGCCGCACCGTCACCGACTGGAGAGCTTATGGCTCGCACTTACTGGTCTACTACGCTCATCGATACGGTGGACAGTATATTGGCTACGGATCCGACCCGCCAACACCGTCCAAAGAAACAATCATGCCAAACATCGAGCGCCTTATCGTTTCGACATCACCTTTCCAGGAGTTTATCATGACTACCCGACGCGTGTATCGTTGGGAACACCCTGCAGAGACACTCAAGTACCTGATAATCTACTCCCTTCTTTGGTATTTCAATCTGCTATTGCCGGGCATCCTGTCAGCGCTGCTTTATCTCGTTGCAGAACGCCGCATTCATGGTATGTCCATGGAAGACCTTCGCGAAGACATAAAACACATAGAAGACGTGGAGAGAACAGCGCTGTCGCTTACCGAATTCATCGAGAAGCAAGGTGATGAGAACTGGGCACACGACCTCCTCCAAGACATTGGTCCTTGGCTCATGGTCCAACTCGCCGACCTGGCCAATTTCTTCGAGAGCGTGCGAAACTTCTACGAGTGGAGGAAGCCAACACGAACATTGGCTGTGCTTGTAGTTCTTGCTGCCGCCATTCTTGTCACCGTCTTCACACCTCTTTGGCTACTCATCAAGGCTTCCACGTTCGCTGCCGGTTTTACGTTCTTCTGCCTCTTTCCACTCTCAGTCAACTTCCCGGAATACCGCCTCCTCGTCTCGCCCTCGAAGCGCCTGCTTTGGAACATACCCACGCATGCCGAGTGGTCAATCCAGTATGTACAAGCCGAAGGTCTTCGTGTAATCACCGAGAAGCAGAACACCAACATTAAAACAACCACCCTGGCGAATACGACTACCCTCGACAAATCCATCTCTCCCGCAGACCAAGATTTTGCTTCCTACCCTTGCCATTATCACAAAGCGCCAGGAAACCTCATCGTCAGTGTTACAGGAGTACGTTTCGTCGCCAAGCGTCCACCACAGGAAGTCTGTTTCTCTCTTCCGTATGACCGAATTTACCAGCTCGAGAAGCAAGACCGACATCTGGAGAAGATGGTCAAAATCCTCAAAGAGTGTGACAAGGATTTGCGTCTTGTAGATAGAGATGGCCATGAGTGGATCTTGCATGAAATGGAGAAGAGAGACGAGGCGTTTAGTCAGATTGTTGGATTTAGTCGGACAGAGTGGCAGGTTGCTTGGTAGTACAGTATATTTTCACTTGAGAAAAATTTGTCTGCTTATGTGCCTTTTGAAAGAGACTGAACGATACAATGATATTGATGTCAGTCTTCTCTCTCTCTCTCTCTATATATATATATGCATGATGGAAAACCGCCAACTCTTTCACACTTTCTCAGCTATGCTCGCCTCCGTCCCCACAATAGTCGTCTCCCCGTTCCCCAACGTCTCCACCAACCTCCTAGGGCCCACATATCCCCTATTCCTGATCCAGACATACCACCCCCCTAGTAAAATCGTCACACCTCCCACAAGCGCACTCGTATAATTCATCGTCGTAGTATCAAACGGAACCGCAAACGGGAAACAATAAATCGGTATCCATACCACCATATACGCACACGCCAGACTAGCCACCGTGTAGAAAACCGGGTTGGGCATGGTAAAAGGGCCCTTGATAACGTGGCGGCGGCGGGTGAGGATATTGGGCAAGATGAAAGCGAGATAGGACATGCTTGACAAGACGATGAAGGAGCCGACGAAGGCGGAGAAGGCGGTGGAAGAGCCAATATAGATACAGCCTAGGATTGTGTTGATGACACCACAGGCTAGGGTGGCGTTGAACGGGTTTTCCCATTTCTTGTCAATGTGGCCGATCCAGTGGGAAAATGGTGTTGCGTCGTCGCGACCTAGTGTCCATAGCATGCGGCCAGAGGTTATGTAGCAACCAATGTTTGTGCAGAATGTTGGGATGAAAATGACGAGTAAGAGACCCAAGGATCCGCCGTGAGAGTTTGTGGCTTGTCGGTATAGTTCGGCGAGGGGGAAGGGCCAGGGGTTGGAGAAGAGGCTTTCTAGGTCGTTTACGGAGTAGAAGATTGTTACAAGGTAGAGGAGGGCGGTTATGAAACCGACGGTGTATTGGGCGAGGATGGCTTTGGGTATGTTGGTTCGGGGGAGGGGGAGTTCCTCAGCGAGGTGAGAGACACAATCACTAATGACATCTGTTAGTTTGTCTTATACGCTGCATTTGGAAAGTGGAAAAGGGGGGAAAGTAAAACTTACGGCGTTCCTACCGCAAAAGCTCCGTTCAGCATGCCAGCGCAAAACACAAAGCCATCACTACTCCAACCTGCTTGGTTCTGCCAATCGCGCCACACAAACTCATTACTCGCATATCCCTTGCCGCTTCTACTGGGCATGATGGCGCATACCATGATAGTGATGAAGACACCCATGAGGATGAAGAAGAGACCGATATTTGTGAGTTTGGGTAAAGCGCGATTGGCAAACATGACTACGAAGCAGGCAAGCCAGGTGATGATGAGGTAGACGATGAAGACGTGCCAGCGTTCGAAGGCGTAGCCGGGGTGGAAAAGACCGTACATGGAGATGACTTGGTTGGCGAGGATTGAGGATATGGAAGCGGTACCGAAGATCCAACCTAAAGCGTTCCACCTATGCGGTGTTAGTCGTGCCTTTTCTCATTCGATTTTCTCCAAGTCGGTAGGGAAGAGGTAGGGCCAATGGGAATGGTGATTTTGAACGTACCATCCAGCGTAAAAGCCAATAACCTTGCCAAATCTGGCTCCTCCTGTTACGCTTGCCCAGTGATATACACCCGCCGAGGAAGGGATAGCAGAAGCCATCTCTGCGATACAGGCCGCGATCATAAAGTAACAGCACGCGACAGCTATGAATTCGTAAATGACACCTGCTGGGCCACCATTGTAGAGCGCGATAACCTAAGCATGGTGAGCATTCTGTAACGTCTGAATTGGGGGTTGGAAAAGAAAAGGTTACGTACGATAGACCCTCCCAACGCCGCCCACACGTTTCCTGTTGTGATACCAATTGCACAGATGCTCAACAGACTGAAGTTGCGCTCGAGCTCTTGCTTGTGACCCGAAGCATTTAAGACCTCGCCCACGTCACCCATGGCCTGGTCCACATCCTCAGGTCTTGGCTTCTCAGAAGACTTCTTTTCCAGATCCATAGTTGAGACTGGTATAAGCATAGGCAGTGCGCCAGCTACTGCACTGTAGTCGCTGTCGCGTTGCGATGCGTATTACAGAGAGGAGGTCGTCGACGACGAGGATATGCGGATGAGGATGAGAATGTCCTTGATGTCAACAGTCGTCTTTTGCCCAGACACGGGAGGGCAGAGGCTTAGATTACCAGCCAGACGGGGAAAGAATGAGTGGAGTAGTATCGATCGCAGATCAAACAGTCTCGGTTGTCAATCGTACAACAAACGACCGCCCAGAGATAAGAGATCAAGGAACGGGGCGGAGGGAAACAACACAGAAAGCGCGGAACCGTATTCTTAGCAACAACAACAAAGGACGTGGCAAGGAAATGAAATCTTCATACCCATCTTATTCTTATGATGCCCCATTTGGTTTGCGAGAGAGCGGCTTCGGACGCCTCTATCTCTGCTGTGTCAACTACAACACTGTCACTTACACGTAAGTACGTATGCTAAGCGACCACCGACGACGGAGATAAAGCAATGCATCCAGCATTGCCGTCTCTACGCCCGGTCGCGCCAGAAAAGCCCCAGCAAAGCAAATGGGGCAGCAAGGGCCTCTAAAAGTCCGGGCCATATGAATCGTGTAACGGTGCAAGCAGTAGCAGCCATCTCCGCAGAGGAACCGTGGACACGGGTCAGGAAACACTAATCGCGTTATGTCGTGTGTAGAACTGATAAGGACGCTGAGGCGGAGCTGAGTTCCCAGGGTGTAAGATAAGTGATCCCGGGTATATGGTGCAGGAACAGGTTACAATCTAGGCCAATGAGAGATAAGGCTGGTGGATGCAGCCGGAAGATACGCGAATGCTGATTTGGGGATGCGGAGACTTTTGGAGTAACACAGTGGCGTAAGGCGAGATAAGTGATTCTTTGCATGCTGATTTGGAGTGCGGTTAGGCGATAGAGAGGAGACGCTGTCAAGGTGTCTCTGGACTAGTATGAGAGTGGTTGACTTGACGGCCGTTCTCCCCACATTGGAGGGATCTGGAGGGTGGTGCCCAGGTGTTGACAGGACGGAAGACGGGGGCTTGCGAGCCGCTCAAGCGGCTAGGAATGCATGTCTGCGCTATCCCCCACGCGTCCTAAAGGGCCCTGGTAGTCTTTGATTGGCCGTGCGAATTAACAACTTGCGATGCAGTAGCTTTGGAGCGTACAAAAGAGAAGAGGAAATAAGGCGCGGCATCATCATATAATCGACGAAAAAGAAAGTAAATTACCGCATCCGTGCAAGGCGTATGCATCCAGAGGGATGTAGTACTATGCGCTATGCTATGTTCTTAGATACTGTACACAAAGTAAACGCACCTGCAACTCCAAGTCCATGTCGCTCTGCCAGAGGCTCAATGATTACATACGTTTCGTCCTCATGCACGCGTGAGCGATCCCAATTCTAGTGACATTTCCTCGTCCCATGTCGTACCACAAATGAAAGAAAGACGGTAGGCTTACGCGCTGCGCATCTCGGCATCGTCGGCATCGTCGGCATCGTCAACGTCGCCAATCTTCCGCTTGCTAGGCGTAGCGCTGCCCTCGTCGTTGACGTCGTCGCCTTCAGTCCACTCAGTGACTTCCCACTCGACGTGCACGCCGCTCTCCGAGTGTCCACCGCGCTGATGCTTGAAGCGGCCCAAGCGAGTGTTTCTCACAATCTCTTCGAACCAAGGCGCGCCCCGCGATTGTGGTTCTGAGCGAGCGACTGAACGCGAGTGACTCGAGGGTGCGGGTCTAACGGTAGACGCTTCGTCGTCGCTGCTCTCGCTGCTGCTGGGCAGGAAGCCGAGTTCACCCAGCATCTCCTGGTCCTCGTCCAGCAAGCTGCCGACCGTCAGGGAGATGTGGTCGGCCTCATCGCGTGTTCGCTCGTTCCACGACGTGAGCTGTGTACCACAGTATCCGCAGAACTCACGACGGCTATTCGGTGTATACGGCGAGGTGAAGCTGCGCTTGATGCTCAGTGGCGTCTCGTCGAGGAACTGAGCAAACGTGGCCGAGGTATACCATGGCAGAGGTACGCGAAGCCATAGTGTGAGAGGATTTGCTGAGTGGTGTCCTGTTGTATCGTTGTTAGCGACAGCACCTTGGTGGAGAGTAGCGTGCGTGGCAGCCCATGACGTGCCCCATCAAGAGACACCCGGCCGCACAGCAAACACGGCATGTACTTACGCGACGCAGAAGTGTTGTCGTATCTCAACTCGGCCTGTCTAATTTGCTGTTTCGGCATCTCGATAACATAGCGGTTCCTGCCGCAGGCACAACTGCCGTGCAGCGTCTGGGTCGCCATTCCGCGTCTTCGGAAGCTCGCAGTTGCTTGGTTCAACTACGTTCTGGTATGTCGTGTTTCGACCAGACGACGAGGGATTGATGTGTTTCAATGTTCGCGGGGTGGTGTGTCGAAATCAATCGAAATTCGATGTTGCCCGTTGCGACTTCCCCAGCTGCTGTGCGCCTGTGCTGCGATTGGCTAACTTGCAGCCTTATGAGATGACAACCAAGGTTGATCCTCCCACGTCACCTTGACAACGAAGACGACCAAGTTGAGCGTGTGTAATACTAGGTTGATTGATTCTGGTGCTGCGACAGGTATTGACGTATTTATTGCAGAGCATACGTGTAGTGCGTTGTGCGAAACGTCGCAGTCTTCAATCTCCGTGATCCCACCTGGCGTCATGTGTGGGGAAGCTCACGACGGCAAGGAATGTTCGAGCACGCCCTAGCATCTTCGCGAAACCAGACCTCTAAACGAAATCAGACCGCCTTCTCCTTTGTGTCTTTCCTCATCTTAGCAACACTCTCGTTGACTCTTTCAATCGCCTCCCTCGCACCATCCCAGCATTTCCTCTTCCCTGTGCTGAACACGCGATGTATGTGCGGACTCCATATCCCACTCATCAGCAGATTGCAGAACCTCCTCTCCCGGAGCCAGAACAGCCAGCCTTTCCACCCATAACCTAAGTATTCGTTGACACCTGTGCCGGCAAGATGGTCCATGGCCTTGACCCATTCACCTGCCTCGCATTGCCCTGGCGACACGTTGTGAATGCGCTTTGCAAAGTCGGCTAACCATACGTGGTGTTTGTCGACAGCGGCATTCATAGCAGAGAGCGAAGGCAGTGTGGATTTGCCCGCCCAGACCTGGGCTATAGCCATAGATGCCATGTCTGATCGCCGTCAGTATTTCTTTCGCCTGCATATCTTACTCCAAGTTACTTACCAAAGATTGGAAAACCACTGAGTGTTATATGTACGTTCCCCAAGAACGCCAGACTATCTGGCTTCTCAAGTGAAAAGATGTTGTGATAGAGACGGAAGAGTGACTTCCCATTCGAACCGGGAGCGTCAAGCCATGGCTGAGGACGACATGTAGGATCGAACCGAGACTCAATCATACTAAAGTCTGATGTATATCCCGTGCACCAGATTATAGCGTCAACGTCAGGTTTACTCCCGTCTTGGAGTTCTACTTCAGTCGCGCCTAGAATACGTTTTATCCCCGCGACCGATGAGATACTGCCGTTCTCAAGACACGGGATCAGAGTATCGGATACCACAGGTACTTTGCCTGCGGGCTCGAAGCGCCACTCGGAACGAATATCGAAACTCTTGTCTTGCATCTTCTTGAGGAACTTGTCGAATAGACGTTCGCCGAGACGCGGAAGGTACTTCATGATGAGGCTTTGGATGGTGAAGAGACGTAGGCTGTGTGTATGATCTATCGGGACACCTTTGATGCGTCGCGGGAGCTACAGGTCGAGAATCAGTATCAAGACGCTTGTAAGCCCGGTCATACTGTTGAACATACAACGCGCGCCCCGTGCCGATGCGCCATATACACCTTGTCTGCCACACCCACAAGCTGCGTAGCTGTATCCGCTGCACTATTGCTGAAGCCAACGACCATGACTCTTTTGTCTTCGTAATCTCTTGGCCTCTTGAAAGCTTGCGAGTGTACGCTAGACCCGGCAAACTTCTCAATGCCTTCTATGGTTGGAGTACTGGCCTTGCCGACCATACCACCAATCGCTACAACGACCTTGTCATAATATTCTTTGTTCCCACCTTCAATGTCCAAGACCCATTTCTGTCGCTCCTCATCGAAAGTGATCTGCTTGATTGAGGTGCCAAGCCGCATGTACGATTCCAAGTTGAAGTGCTTCGTATAGTCTATTAGGTATCGTTGCACCTGTGCGGCTGCTGGGTGTGATGGGACATCTTCCGGGAAGGGAAAGTCGGTAAAGCACGCTCTCTCTTTCGAGATATTAACAGTAGTCGTCTCCAGTACGGACGTCTGCTCTTTGGCTGAGTACTGCCATAGTCCGCCAATGTAGTCGTTGCGGTCGAAACCTGTGGCATGGTAACCTTCCTCTCTCAGGTTCTTCAATGCCACGAGGCCAGCCGGTCCTAGAGGTTCAGTCGGGGAGTTTCTTATTTTAAATACAAGGAGTCTTACCCAGACCTATGACCGCTACAGTTGTGACTTCTTCCATGATGCCAGCGGTGTAGATGTGTCGTTAGTGCTCTTCACGTACGCCTGTCGCCACCCGTCCTCTCAGAGAAACACAGTAATCGTACCCGTGTCAACAGCATTCATGTTGTTTGGGCTAACAGTAAAATACACCGCGACCAGCTTCACGTTGAACGTGAAATGGCCCGACACCGCGTGTGGGTCTTACGCCCGTGTCATTAGGCGGGCCAGGCGGGACGGAGGAGTAGGGCAATACACCTAACGTCACGCACCGACATCAACACAGTTCTCACCTTCACATGCTTTCTGTAGCGCGTGGTATGCGTCTTCTCAGTTCAGAGATCTGCGTCAACCTAGATGGGCATGCTTCGCGAGAGGTTGGTCTGCTGCAATCGGCTACACCGCCACGAAAGACTAAGAGTTGGTGTGGCGTCGGCCCCACTTCACAGCCCATTTCCGATGTAGGAGTAGTGCATCTTACGCATGTGCTGCTGCCTCCTTCACAACGCGTCATTTCTGACAGGCTGTACTGTTTAACTGGACGACTACCAGGGCTGGGAATAACTTGTAGTTTCGAGTTTGGAGTTGCGATTGGACATCTCCTCGCATAAGGCAGCAGCTTTTCGTTCGTTCAGCTCTACGTGGTTAGTGGAGTATTGACAAGACATATGAGCAAGCCTCCGGTCCTTTACACCTTAAGAAACACTGCTACAGAGGACCACGGCCTCAACCACTCATCCCCATACTGATTCAACATTGACTCCTCGTACCTTTCCAAACCATGGCTGGCCCACCATCATACCCCGCCAATGACGACTTCAGTTCCAGGCCACCTCCCCCATCAACATCATCAAGGCCTAACGTCACTTCTACACCAAGCGCGATGTCAGTCGCGGACTCTTCTGATAACGACTTTGAGCCTACCCCTGTCCACAGCCCCGGAGGTCCACAATATGAAGATTTGCCACCGTCCTACGATGAAGCGCAAGACCAGGCCGTTCACGATACGCGCAACGGCATCGCGCCCGTAGACCCAAGTCAGATTGAAGCCCACCGCATTACGCTCAACGAAGGACCAAATGAGCCCGAAGTATGGGAGTACCGAGTAAGGGGAGAAGAACCAGATCCTGCAAATGAACAGGAGCAAGCACCAAACTATGCGAATCATACAAGCGACAAGGCTACCAGTGTGCCTGTCCAGCATGTTAGCACTAGCGAGAGTATCTCAGTCGGACGCGTGCATAGCGCATCAGCTTCGTCGTCGAGTAAGAAGCCTGATTTGGCCTCTACCATGCTCACTCAAGCCTTGGAATTCACGCGTCAAGAGCCAGATGCTGCCGTGCAGTATGCACCGCATTTGAACCGCATCATTGCGGTACCTGAAGAAGGAGGACCGGGACGACCAGCCAACGAACCTGTAACGTTCTTGTGCGCATACGCCGAAGTGCTAAGTCGGCATTCCATCAGGCCTGCTGAGTTTGCAGACTTCTTATACGGTCTGCAAGTCCTGTGTACAACATCAAACGCAACGGCTGAGGACTTGCTGCAAGCTGGACCAATATATCAGGATGTCTCTTCAAGTATCGTACACGATTACATCCGAGGAGCGAACGAAGCTTTCTTTGCACCGAGAGGGCTGGTAGTGTCATTTCGCAGTGAGACTGCGCTTCTTGAAGTACTGCCTATTCCTGCAGGACATAGGGCTACTGTTCTTGCTAACTTGGCCGATATAACTGGAACGGCTGAATGGCGGGCGCAGCAGTTGTATCCTTGGATTGAAGCCCTGGATGCTGAGAACGTTCCGGTGCCAAGTGAGAGAGTGCTTAAGTTGCATGAGCTGAGTGAGCGTTTCTCTGGTCTGGCCGCTGCTGGTCAGGGATCGTCTGGTAATGGCGGCGATACGTCGAGACGGAATTGGGGCTCTGGGTCGGCTGAAGCGTATGAAGATCCACCGCATTCTATCCCTGGACCTCCAGAAGATTCGCCACATGCACATGGTCCGGGTGCCCGCCATCATCAAGGTCGCGGACGAGGAGGCCACTGGTCGCCCTTCGGTATGCCAGGTCATGGCCCCTTCGGCGCTCCCAGAAACGGTCCTTTTGGCCCTACCGGTCGAGGACCATTCGGTAGACGAGGCTTGCCTTCTCGCGGTTGCGGTCGCGGTTGCGGTCGCGGTCGCGACAATGAGTGGCGTGGAAACGAGTGGGCAGAAGTAGGCAAAGAATTGGGCAAGATTGGTGAGCAATTCGGGAAGCGCATGGGTGATTGGGGTGTCGAATTTGGCAAGCGCGCCAATGCGTTTGGTTTAGATGTAGGCAAGATGGCGAGTGGAAGTGCAAGTGCAAGTGGCGCTGCCTCAGGACAGCAGCACCAACAAACACAAAAGGATGATCTCCCACCTGCTTACCATGCTCCGGCGGGTCAAGAGTCAGGTGTGCTATATGGAGATGAAAAGAGCAAGGTCAACAACACTCCCGGATACTCCATCTCCATGACTACAGACGACAAGGGCAAGAGTAAGGCTAAAGCCAACGACTTGGACAACGACTATGACGACGACGATGATGATGATGATGACGACACATCGTCCCTCTCATCCGACAGCTCAATTTCCTCTGATTCCGACTCGGATTCCGACGACGAAGACTTGCCCTCCACCTCCACCAACGCGGATCTAGCCCGCGCACGCAAGCTCTCCATCCGCGATGCCCGCCGCCAACTCAAACAACGCTCCCGCCAACTCAAATCACAGCACCGTCAGAAGAAACGGGCATTGAAAGCCAAGCACCACGCAGGAGAGAAAGGTAAGGGTAAAGGGAAAGAAAAGTCAAAGATGAAGAAAGACCCAGAGTGGAAGGAAGCGAAGAAAGAGTATAAAGCACAGAGGAAGGAGTTGAGGAAAGAGAGGATGGCTGCGAAGAGGGAGTGGCGTGAGGCTAGGGAGGAGGCGAGGAGGGAGATGAGGAGTGCTAGGAAGGAGGCGAGAAGAGGAGGAGGGAAGATAGGAGGGAATGTAGGGCAGGAAAAGGGAGAGAAGAAACAGGTGGTTTGGTTGGTCGTTGAGAACTTGGCTCCTTGAACGGCTTGTACTAGGTGTGTTTGGGCGTTTCCATGTAGGAAGCGTCTTAGGGGCTCATATGACAATTTGAAATGGAAGACTGCGATGCCATGTTCCCACATTCAAGCACAACACTCATCATCAACCCATGCCCAGAGCAATTTGAAATCTTCTTTGTCAAAATACTCATCGACTAAGTGTACACAAAAGACTACATGCATCTCTGCCGTCTAAAAACGCTCACTATAAACACTTCCCCTTCTCTGTCCTGGTGAAAGAAGAAGCATTTTTATGACAGCATCCTGCTCATATCGTTCCTAATCCTGTTGTAATCCAGCAGACCCTCAATCTGACCGACCGCTGAGACGGCAATATCCTTGTCCCACAGCCTGTTGCGGGCGAATTGCATAACGTCCTTCTCTGTGATGCGGCCGACAACGCGCTCTACCTCCTCGGGTGATAACCGGCGACCAGTGGTAACAATTTGGCGACCAATGTCCTCGGCAACGGCGGTGGTGCCGTCAAGAGCAAGGAGGATGGAGGCCTTGAGTTGGGCCTTGGCACGCTCGACCTCGGCGGAGGTGACGTTCATGGAGAGGCGGGACCACTCGCGGAGGGTGAAGTGGACGAGATCGTCGAGCTGGGTCAGGTTGGAGCTGGTGAGGTAGATACCCCAGAGACTGTCGTTTGTTAGTGGATTTGCCGAGAATTGTAGTGGTGTTGCAGTTGACTCACCCAGTGTCCGAGTAGCTGGTGGAGAAGCTCATGAAGCTGTTAGCCAGGGCATTTTGCGAGACGAAGTTGCTGAGCTTGCTGCCAAGGTAGTCGGAGGTACCCATGGCACGGTCCCAGTTACCGACAATAGCCTGTGTGACGAGTGCGGTGAAGTAGTCGGGGTCGCTCCAGCTAACACCCTCAACAGCAATGGCGATGTTGGCGGTGCCCATGGTGTCGTCTCGGAGACGAACTTCGGAACCGATGAAGTCGGGCTTGGCCTTCTGCTCGGCAGCGGCAGACTTGGAGGTGTAGTCCTGGGGCTCCGAAGGAAGGTTGGCGAAGTACTTCTCGGCGAGGTCGACCAATTGCTCGTGGGGAATGCCACCAGCGCCAACGAGGACCATGCGGTCAGCGGTGTAGTTGGTCTTGATGTAGTTCTCGAGATCGGCGCGCTGGATGCTCTGGATGTTCTCCTTGGGTCCGAGGATGGTGCGGCCGAGGGGCTGGCCCTGGAAAGCGGTGGCGTGTAGGTGGTCGAAAACAACCTCCTCGAGCTGCTTGTCGACCTCTTCCTGTTCGCGGAGGATGACATCACGCTCACGCTCGATGGCCTGGGCCTCGAGCTTGGAGTTTTGGAGGATATCGGAGAGGATGTCGACAGCGGCGGGGACATCGTTGTTGAAGGCCTTGGCGTAGTAGACGGTGTTCTCGCGCTGCAAGTCATTAACATCTGGATCATAGTCACTTTTTCCGTATGACGTACCGAGGTGTAGGCGTTCAGGTGTCCGCCCATGTTTTCTATCTCGAGCTCCAACTGCTGCTGTGTGCGCTTCTGGGTTCCCTGTGCCCTGCATCAGTTTCCAAACCCAGTTGATTGCCATTGTCATGTCCTACCTTGAAGGCAAGGTGCTCCAGGAAGTGGGCAGTGCCGTTGGTCTTGTCCGTCTCTGCGCGGCTTCCGGCGTCGATCCATACACCGACCGTCGACGTCTGGGCCCATGGGGAGTGCTCGGTAGCGATCTGCGCAGTCGGGTCAATTGCAGTCCTGCTTGTTGCTAGAACGTCGGGCATACCGTGAAGCCATTTCCGAGGGTCGTCGACTCGGTCTTCGCGCCGTAGGTAACGGGCGTGGCCAGTCCGCGGGTCAGAGGCGAGGCTCTCGATGATTTGACGGCGTTGATGGCGGAGCGAGAGCGCATGCTCTGCTGCAGGTTGAGGGCGAGCCGGCGGGAAGCCATTGCGTCTGCTCGCGGTGCAGGGGGGATGGGAGTTGATTAGATGGGGTTGGGGTGGATGTATCGACGTCGAGCTGCAGCTTGGCCTAAGTGAGGTGGATGAGTTTCGTCAAATCTGCGATCACGGGATTTCCCGGCCTGCACCGTCAGCCAATGAGCGTATTAGGGACGTCAGCAATCGACATCCGAGGCATTGTCGTCAACATCTGTTCGTCGTTCCGATATTGCATCTTGCGACCTACCACGACCTCCAAGTCTACAGTTGTGAGATACAATGGCCTCCGTCATGCGTCCCAGCCTCCTCAGGCAAGCTATCCCCGCGCCCCAGACGTCGCAGCGCATGCTGTCGACTGCGACCTCGACCATGAACCGCCCGCTCGCCCAGCAACTTCGCCCAGCATTCCAGCGCTCAGCCATCCCCAAGTCGACACGCATCGCCGCCTTCCACGCCACTCAGCGCAACCAGATCCTGCCACCGCTGCCCCAGAAGATCATCGGAACCACCAACGACCCCGTCCCAGTGCCAGACCCCGACTACGCCCACGGCAGTTACCACTGGAGCTTTGAGAGGATCGTCTCCGCTGGTCTTATTCCCTTGACCATTGCGCCCTTCGCTGCTGGATCGCTGAACCCGCTTACCGACTCCATTCTCTGCGCTCTTCTGGTAGTCCACTCGCACATTGGCTTCGAGTATGTTGATTGAAACTGTATATGATGGAGAGGTTGCCGTGGCTAATATAAGACAGGTCTTGCATTATCGACTACTTCCCCGCTAAGCGTGTTCCCTTTGTTCGGAAAGCTTCCATGTGGGCTCTCCGTGCTGGAACTGTCGCATTGGGTCTTGCCCTCTACTCTTTCGAGACAAACGACGTTGGTATCACCGAGGCCGTCGCGAGGTTGTGGCACGCATAGACACATATTTGGACTTGTAATACAATGCAGAGGAAGCCCTCTTTGTTTTCATGACGCACAATAAATATTGCTGCCGACTCCATCTTCCAAAGTCTGTTTCATGTTTGTGTCTTCTGGCTAACCCCATCTCAACTCCCCCTCGTTCGCTTTCCGTTAGTTGCGGTCAATCTTCCACTGCTCCCAGTGTGTCCTGTTTGGGTTGAAGACGATACCAAACACTTCTCTCATCCCATCCTTGTCCACTTCAAGCTTTCCTTCAAAGTCGTCATGCATGTCATGATTCTCGTAGTAAACCCAATCCCACACCCAGTCCATAATATCTGCTTCCTCCACTGCGTCTCTTACTCCCAGAAACACTGTCGCCCTCGGCCCTAACGACATAAGTTGACGCCAGCACTCAGTAACCATACGGCAATATCCTGTCGGGCAGTACGCATTCGTCAGGTCAAACTCGAGGTAATCTAGTCGCTTTGGCGTAGGAGAGCAAAGCACTAGAGTCAGATCGCTGCGTAGTTCTTGGAAATCCTCTCGGAGAAACTCCTCTGCTGCGTCATGAGCAGCTTAGTGACGAGCGGCCGGAGTCATCACATCAAAGTTGTTAAAGGCTTCCCAAAACAAGTGACCGGGAGGATGAAAGCTATCCGAGCGCGGACTGAAGCATACACTAATGTTCTTGATTAGCTGAGGGCCCGAGGCTGAGAATAGCCACCGATCGGGAAATGGTGTATGTGCGCCTTCTGACCCGTGGTCATTAGGTCCGAGTTTTTGTAGAAAGGGCTCCCTCGTTGTGCACTGATCCGGCAGCACAAACAAGTTCTTGCCAAGATAGACTTCCTCAGCCTCGTTGTGAACTTGCTTACTAACCCGCAGGATGGCCAATGATGGAGCCCGGTATGAAGTCCAGTGTTTGAAGCGCTTCTCGTTTGCGACGGCATAGGCATCTGGTGTATAGAAGACCTTGCCGACCACCACCAACTCTTCGTAGACCATGACTCGAAGCTCAGTCGGCAAGTCCATGAAGCGGAAGGAGGTGAATATGGTTGTGCCCTGCGGAGTTGTGGTGATAGTTGTAGTAGTCGTAGTTGTAACCGTCTTTGTTGTTGTGACAACGGTGGTACTGGTAGTCGGGGCCGACAGCAACGAGTTAAGTGAGTCCATGATTGTTGCTTGCGCTTTGCTGACTTGACTGGAAGGCCTCGGTGTTGGTGTGTTGAGTCAAACACAGAGTCGAGTAGTGTATTTGTTTGTTGCGTCGAGACAGAGTGGCAGTGGCAAGAAAGGCGGAGCAAGGTCGACCTTGTATGAGTGTAGGGACCAGTCAGTTGGCCAGGCGCAAATTGGATACTCCCAGGTTGATCGAATACCCAGGAAGAGCATGTTTCACAAGAGGTGCGATAGAGAGAGTTTAATCTTTTGGGAGGGCTTGGTGACGGGCGCAAAATACGAACACCCGCAGAGTGATCAGTGTATGGGACTTGCGAGGGTCAAAATAGAAAGTAAGAGAAGCCTGTAGTCAAGAGCCTGGTACCCTGAGCAGGTACGTGACGTAAGCAGCACAGTGAAGAAGGAGCGTCCAGTCAACAACAACAACACAGTTTACGTCAAGCACGGAATAACCTCCTGCAATGAACCCAATCAACTGTCGAGAAGAGGATATCTTTGATTATAAGTCTTGAAGAGAATGTAGGAACAGCAAAGCCAGGTTGAGCAACAGCCACCAGCCACACTCTAATCGCAAAAAAGGGCATCTTGACATCGAGCTTGGACTTGTAGACTGTAGACAGGGAAAGACGGTGATGGTATGTGGCAAACACCTGGGAAAGGATGTAGACAGGATTGAAAATTTGGAGTCTAAACAAAGCGCACCCGGCCCTGAAGCACCCTAGGATATACCCTTCATGCCACACTAGAAAATGATGAGTCTAGCACCATTGACCATTGTTACCAAGATGCACCATACCACTAACCCTTTCCATTTTTGCGTCTGTTATCGGTTTTTCGGATTTATGCCTTGGAGTCGGCGGGAGCCTCGCTGCTCTCAGCCTTGGGGGCATCGGTGGCGGGTTCACCGGCGGGTGCATCACCGGAGGGCTCGGCCTCGGACGATGTCCAGAGAGTCTGGGAGAATTAGTATACTTGTTTCAAAAAGACCATATATCAAAGCTTACCAAGTTGTCACGGAGAAGCTGCATGATGAGGGTAGAGTCCTTGTAGCTCTCCTCAGACAGGGTGTCGAGCTCTGCATTTCTGTTAGTCTTTTTCAGACATGATTTTATTGATCTTCACATACCAGCAATGGCGTCATCGAAAGCCTGCTTGGCGAGTTGGCAAGCCTGGTCGGGCGAGTTGAGGATCTCGTAGTAGAAAACGGAGAAGTTCAATGCGAGACCGAGACGGATGGGGTGGGTAGGAGCAAGGTTGGAGGCAGCAACATCGGTGGCGGCCTTGTAGGCCTCGAGCGACTTGTCGGCAGAGGTCTTGCGCTTGTCACCAACAGCGAACTCGGCGAGGTAACGGTGGTAGTCGCCCTTCCTGTAGAAGAAAAAGCGGTTAGCAGAGCTTGCTAGTCCAATGCATATAGTTCCTTACATCTTGTGGTAGAAGACCTTGGACTCTCCGCTCTCAGCAGAGGGGATCAGGTGGCCGTCAAGGCACTCGAGGATGTCCTCGCAGATCTTGGCCAACTCGGCCTCGATCTTTTGGCGGTACTCCTTGATAAGAGTAACCTGGGTCTCGTTGCCCTTGGACTCCTCCTTCTGCTCGATCGAGGTGACGATTCTCCAGGAGGCGCGGCGAGCACCGATGACGTTCTTATAGGCAACGGAAAGGAGATTTCGCTCCTCGACGGAGAGCTCCTGGTCTGCAGAGGCAACGGCCTTCATGTTCTCGACCATCTCTGTTGTATGTGGTTAGAACACGATGCTGTGCCTCATTGCAGATGCGCTTACCCTCATAACGCTCGGCCTGCTCGGCCAACTTGGCCAGGTACACGGAGTCTTCGTAACCCATTGTGATGTGCAGTCTGTAGAAATCGCTGTTAGCTGATGTGAACCGAGTTGAAGCGCGCAACAAGTGCGACCAGTGGCTATCGCAGTTGCCAAACAGCACGCAAGCCCCTCAATGTGCGCTATTGCCGCAACCGGAGAAAATGCCGTCTCGCTGCCATTCTCGATTGTTTTGTTGGTTGTGTTGAGCCCTCAGAGAATGCGGCAAGTGGAGCCCAGCAATTGCTTGCGTAGCCTCTACACCGGACAACAGAGGGCGCAAAGAGGGGCGGCTCGAGCTATCACGGGTCTCCGAAAAGAGCGCCGATACACGACACTCACAACAACAGCGACCGAACGAGTTTGGGCGAGCGATTCCGATAGCCGGCTGTACTGATGCTAACAACGGCGGGCGTTGTTTACTGCGGCGGAGGGCGCAAATTGCAGCTGTCCGCGGATTCTTGGGCAGTGACGAAATGCAGTGGAGCACTTACGAAGAGAAAAGTTGGTATGGGGGGAGGGAGTGTGCAGAAGCGTAGGTTGTTGGAGGCGAGGATGTGTTGTTGACAAGAAGCGGAGTGCAAGTGTTTTGGTCGACGGCGGCTTGTGGTTGAGTTATCAGAGGAGGGGACTTGAGAGGGAGAGAACCCGACTCGTCTTGGCGTCGATCACGCCTGCCTATCCTTGGTTTCACACGGCCCAGAACAGGCGCGACCTTCTCTTCTGACAGGCGAACAGCGCCCGTCACCGCCTGAGCGGCCAACGCCTCACTTGCGTAGTGCCTGCTATTACTTTCAGGCTCGTAGAGCCGCCTTGGAGACGTTATCTCGCGGAGTCCCTGAACGGCATGCCCCGCAGTACACCCCTTCCATGACAGCTACAAGGACCAGGCTTCACTACGAGGGTTGGGCATCACGTTTGGTTTTGGAGAGCGTACATTGGTTCTGGCCATGCACTGGATGCGACAACTGCCATGTTTCGAATGTCCCAAACGCTTGTTGAACGAGCAAACATAGTGTGGCTTCCAAAAAAGCGTTGAGATCAAGACCATGTCGTTGCATAAGATGTACTAATACCAACCCCGAAGTCTTTCTCACGTGGTACTTGCTGTTATGCTATGAACAATGAAACAAGATGTACGACACTACACCGCACTGAAAAATCTCATCTACCAACATTATTCATCAGTCTAAACAGACATGTAACAGGAAAAAAGTCCAACTTTCGTACATACGTCTGTCTCTCTCTTATGTACCAAACTACTGAGTGGACCAGGCAACAATGCTGAGACCCTTCAGCATCACGTGAGAACCGAGCGATGACGCACATGGACGTCCAAGCTCCATGTTCTTCAAGCCATCACTCCACCTCAGCACACCAATTGCATATAATCACACAACACCCTCTAAGTACCAAACTTCGCTACTAAACCGCCACAATGCTTCGCACATCCATCATCAAGAGCGCGCGCTCAATTGCCGCTCCCCGTTACTTCTCCGCATCAGCCCTCCGAATGGCAGAGGGTGCTACCGGCTCCGGAGCTTCAAGGCCTACTGGATCCGCTGGCGGGTAAGTCGAGGCTCAGATTCAAATGGTAAATCCACAGTACCCATACTAATTGAAACGTTAGTGACGCCTTCACCAAGCGCGAGGCTGCTAGCGAGGAGCTCTACATCCGCCAAGAAGAGAAGGCCAAGTACGTACACCCACCTTTACCTACTGCGATATCCATCCTGCCACGCTCAGACAGAAGAAAGATCTAGTACACGTTTCTGACATTGTACAGGCTTCTGGCGATCAAGGAGAAGCTCAAGCAGCAAAGGCAGCACATGGAGGACCTGGACAAGCACATGTCAGTACTATTCCAAGCTTGCTTTTATACGAATGAAGAAAACTGACAACACCCCAGCGACGATGTCATTGCCGAGTCTGAGCGCTCAGGTCAGGGCGAGCAAAAGTGAGCGCTTCGCGACCGCTACGGACGAATAACGCGGGCCGACCCATTCATCGTGTTAAACCTGTTATGATAGACAATGAACATGTCAAACAAACCTAGACTTCGCAATTGGCATGACCGATCATACGGCAGGCGCATGTGCTATCTCGTACTCGCTTCTTCATATCGTTCTTGTTCGTGTCAAACAGAGCATGGGTCTGAACAGTTGTAGGGCCTCCCTAGCACTCGATGTGGACGACCCACTTCCATATTCACACCTGGCTCTTTGAGACTTGACACTCACCGTCAGAGGGACATGTCAAAGTAATCATCTTCGCTCAAAGTGCATCTCTACATCACCATCTGTTGTCTATCGAGCGAAGTAGTACCGAATGACCACGGCAACATTCGGTATCTCGCGGAAGTGCGTCATTCTCTGAATAGGTTCTTCCTCGGCCTCTTACAACGTCAGCTCATCGAAGATCTGGAGATCCACTACATGGATACAACCCAGATCAATACAGCCACCGCCCCGCACGAGGCTGGATCACAACTCGATATTTCCCGTTTTTGCTTTTCTGCCGCGAAGGATCTGACGACAACTCACAGCTTCGTATTCCGACTAGCTTCTCCAGCCTCCAGTATCTAGAACAAACAGCGTAGTGCTTACGCAGCCTCACGCAAAGACAGCCATTGCGCATTCGGAGAAAAGAGTACGTACCTCCGTTGCACCAACATGCGGGATAGTTTGCAACCCTGCGACACCCGAGACGTTGGTATTGTCCATGGTGAAATTAGTCATTTCCTCAGGGACGTTCGCGGTGTCGAATAGCACTTCACTCCTTTTGTTCAACAGCTATTGCGAATTGATGAACGCCTGACTGCCTAGGCTTCCAGACCTCCGTCATTGTTAGCCCATTTCAAACGCTCCTCGTGTCCACGCAGCTAGGCGTTTTACTTTTGCTGGCGAAACAGGTACTGGGGTTCGTGATTGTGCGTTGCGGCAGGGATCCCGCTAGCAAGCATACAAGATAACCGATAAACTACCACGAACATCCTGGTTGCGATTACACCTGCAAGCGACTACCTTGCGGACGCTCGAGTAACTTGCAAGATCTTTCAAGATCATGCAGCCTCCTCATTTGCCGGCCATCGCCATCCTTACGAATAACGGCTGGTTTCAACCTCCTGACAAACTCCTGTTTGCCTCTACTGGGCAGTGCATGCTTCTTCTGCAAGATACCCCATGCTACGACTAAGTACATCCCGCCCATTTTTGTATCAAGGGACAGCGAAGAGACGTCATTGTAAGCGTTGCTTTGACCTCGATGAGGAAAACCCTGGATATGGAACCCACCCGTTGCTCCCATCAACGAATGAAGCAAATGCACGGGGTGATATCGCGCCGAGAAGACTATGGACAGACGACACTGGACCAAATTAGGTATGACGAGAGCGGGTGATGGGTCTATTCAGGGTCTTCGCTATTGCCTTGGCCACGAACATATATGGTCTCCTTGACCGCTCAGCATCAACGACGCATAAGTTTAAGCGTTGATCTACACTCTACCAAACCACCACCAAACACAACCACTACCCAATTAGCCACACAAGCGTTTTCACTATTCTAACCGCTCCATCACACCTCTCCATTCGTCAATCTAACACTTCTACGCCTTATCAACATCCCCATCAACCAGTCTAGCAGCTACCATCACCCAATTCGCCTACATGGCGCAAGCAAACAATCCGCATCCTCAGTATTATGGCCAGACACTGCAGGATGGGACGATAATGGAGTCACCCGTCATGCCAAATCACCCGCGTGCATCGAGCGACTCAAGGCAAGAGCTACTACGGCTACCTGCACAACCCCATCCAGCACATCTCGACTTTCACATGGAGTCTGAACAGAATGTGCCTCAGCAACAGGGAGATGCCCTTGGTCTGAGGTCAATGCCCTCCAACGTTCGAAGGATAGGAGGTCAGGCCGACCCCAATGACCAGTGGACACCCACTCGTCCTCGACGACCATCCCAGAATGTTCCTTACACCCCAACTACCCATCGTGGTCCATACATAGAAGACTACTCGGAGGAGGAAGAACAACAAGATCCTCGAATGTACCGTCGTCGCTCCAACAGAAGGCCTCAAGGCCCTCCTGTTTCCTATCGCAACTATGTTGAGCAAAACTCCAGGTATGGACCGATACCGAGGAACAGTGTCGACGCAAACATGCAGCCTCAGTACGCGGATACGCCGGGCAAGCCCAACTATGAAATGTACTACCCTGAGTACACGGATTACCCCCGACGCCCACCCCCTAGACCCGTCCAAGGAGGGAGTAACGGACCGCCAGAGTATCCATCGGCTAAGAGCGTGATGAGACTGCCCTGGGCAGTCTGGATGGGAAGTAATGCGAAGAACCGTAAGTCCTCTCAACAGCTGAAATCCTCTTATCCTTGCTGATGCATCCCGCAACAGACTTCGTCGCCTTTATAGGTGAATTCGTGGGAACAACCATGTTTCTCTTCTTTGCCTTCTCCGGTACACAAGTCGCCAACATCGACTCCTCAGCAAACCCCTCTGACAACACCACAACTAACGAAGCCGCCGGTTTCTCCCCCATTGTTCTCCTCTACATCGCCCTCGTCTTTGCCTTTTCTCTCATGGTCAATGTATGGGTTTTCTTCCGCATTAGCGGTGGCTTGTTCAATCCGGCCGTCACATTCGCCATGTTACTCTGCCGCGCTCTCTCACCAATCCGCGCCTTCTTGTTGATCGCAGCGCAGATTACAGGAAGTATCTTCGCTAGTTTCCTGGTTAGCGTCTTGTTCCCCACAGACTTTAATGTTAGGACTACGTTGGGTGAAGGCACAAGTTTGGCTCAGGGTGTGTTGATCGAAACTATACTCACAGCGGAGTTGGTCTTTACTATCTTCATGTTGGCAAAGGAGAAACATAAAGGTATGCCTTCTATCCCTCCTCCTCCTCCTCCTCCTCCTCCTCCTCCTCCTCCTCCTCCTCCTCCTGCCACCTACCCCTTAACCCACTAAAACACTACTAACTCTCCTACCCAGCCACTTTCATAGCCCCCGTTGGTATCGGTCTTGCCCTCTTCATTGCAGAACTAGTAGGCGTCTACTACACCGGCGGCTCTCTCAATCCCGCACGCTCCTTCGGCCCCTGCGTGATAACTGGCGTCTTCGACACAGAACACTGGATCTACTGGGTTGGTCCCGCAGCGGGTGCCATAATTGCCGTCGTCTTCTACCAGTTTATCAAGATCCTGGAATACGAAGTTGCGAACCCTGGCCAGGATGATGACGACAAGGATCAGGAGGTTAAAGAGGAGATTGAGAAGGTTAGGGAAGGGAGTCAGGAACCTGATTTGGAGAGCGGGAGAGGTGTGAATCCTGTGGCTATTGGGGGTTGACTAGTGCTGATAGGGTGGCTACTGTGCATCAGATTAGGAAGAAGAAGGCGTTGGAGGGGCAGGGGTTCGGGGGAGGGGCGAGAATACTTACTAGGCTTGAGACTGTTGGGGAGGAGAGCGAGGATGGTTGATGGATCAACTTGGCAGGCTGGGGCTTGGAGAGGTGTAATGAGGGATGAGGGACGAAACGATGGGTCATGGGTCATGGTATATGGGTCACGGTAATGTGTTGGTACACTTGAACGACGAACGATGAACGACTCTCCTAAGTTGGGCTTGAGGGTTACGGGTCACTGAGCAATGGTCACGATTAGAATGAATATATAGACAGTATATAGATCCGGGTCGGTTAGTGCGATAATTCTCGCGAACCGAATAGCAACGAATAACAGCTTGTGTCTACTTTATTATCTTCGCAGATCTTTGATTCTCGCCGTCGTCCTGAGGTTCTGATGGAGCAAGTTGAACGATGTCCTACGTGTCTTGCAACACCTATCAATAGTCGCAAAGACACGAGTTTAGGCCTCCCTCTTACGCAGCATAGCTATGACGTCGGAGCCGTCAATAATGACAAAAGAAAGATAGAAACGTTTGGGATGTGCTTGAAGTACCGAAACACCTTACTTTATCTCGAACGACAAATGACGCTACCGCGTCGTTGCCGTTTCATAGGCCCCGGATCAACTCAGTTCTAGCTTCAAGTAACGAAAGAAGAAAAGAAAGTGTAGAGAGAGAGAAAACAGAACCGAAAGCACGTGATTATCACAGTAAACTGGAGTAGTAGCTCTGATATGTAATATACCATGGATTTTGGAAAATACCAAAAAAAAAATGACACGCAATGCTAGAACGCTACAAAAAGTTACGAAGCAAACACCTTCCTGAGCAAAGGAAGTATCAATACTTTTTATACACGACCCCCGCTCAGTGCACTGGCAGGCAACTCGCCACGTCTAATCTCACTCATAGCATACCCCGGCCGCCACGCCGGATGAATCTCACTCAACCCTGCCCTGCTATCCCGCACATTCGTCGTGTTTCTAGGCGCAGCTTCCGTGATATAACTTACGCCGTCTTCTGAGGCGTAGGAAGGGGGACGGGGACCATCTTGTTGTTGCAAATCTCTCAGTGTAGGTGCCGGTTGCGATGATGCAGGCGGCTGGTTCGTAGACAGCGCACTTCCACGTAGACTGGCAGCAGCGAGCGCAGCGGGACCAGACATGGAACCAGAGCGCGAGTGCATAACGCTGGACATGGCACTCCCCCGTGTGACATCGTCGGCGCGCTGCCAGTGTAATAAGTTGGGGTCGACGCGTACACTACTCCGCCAGAGACCATACGCAGGCGGTGGGGGCGGCGGCATGTTTTTCCCCTCAATGTCGTCGTCAATAGCGAGGTCATTCTCCAGCCCCGCATCATCATCCGGTGTTTCCTCGTCCCTTCGCAGATGTACGCGGATAGGTACAATGGGTTGGAAACCCTCGCCCCCACCGCCCATCATATCGGGCATGTGCGCGTGGTGTTCCTGGCGGGGTGGGTTGAGCATGAGCATGCAGAGGCGGATGAGGGAGTGGCAGAAGAAGATTGTTATGGTGAGGAGGACCATGATGAAGAGGATGTGGATTTCTTGGCCGAGAGAGCGGTTTGTGAGGGCGATTGCTAGGTCTTGTGGAGCTGTTAGCGACACACTCTCTTCCCTCAACTCCAAAGAGTAATGATGTAACTTACAGATTGCCAAAATAGTGATTAAAAACGTCCCCGAAATCACACATGCTATCATCTTCCCTCGTGCAGCTGATCCTCGTATGTACACTGCGGTAGTAGTACCTCGCTCATCTCTCCTGCGTACCCATTGGTTGGATCCGGATCGTTCAGTTCGGTGGTGCTTTCTCCTTCTGTGGTGCTTACGTCGTTTGTGTCGGCGGCCGTTTATTTCATCGGCCAGTTGCTGGATCTCGGGGTCGACGAAGCCATCTTGCTGATGGCCCCCGGGTAGTGGGACATCTGCGGGGTGACGAGCAGAGTAGACTGTAGTTGGTTCCTGGGGATCCTGTGATGGTGCAATAGCGCCGATGTATGAACCCGCAGTATGATGCGCATGGAGAGGAGATCTTGAATCGTGAGATTCGCGGTGCGCGTTGCCGAAGGCGGGCAAGCCGTTTGGGTCAGCCGGTTGCTGGCGGTTCCAGAACCCTAGGAAGGGTGTTTTGGGTGTACTGATATTGTTGGTATTGTTGTTAAGAGCTGGCGACTGCGAGTATATCGACGATCCATTGACCATTGTCCGCACATTACTTCGGAATGCGCTGAACCGAGATGGCGAATGTGTAGCAGGTGAGGCCTCGAGGTCCTGGTCCTGATCTGGCCGTGGTGACCAAGCGAAGAGTGGTGACCGAAACATGGTGAGATCCGTATATAGCGCGATTTGCTTGCTCAAGTCCAGAAATATACGGTTACGAGCCCCCAAGTGCTATCTTGGGCGTACGTGGATTCCTTATAGCAAACGCGTCCTCCTGGCTAAAAGCGTCTGTGTTGATTTCCTTCAAGATATTCCAAGGACGAATAAGAGGGCTATACTCTTGTTTATGCAGGAACACCTTGTGGCGGAACCGTAACAGGATAGAAAGTGTGGAGTAGTCGAACAATGAATGGATCTCGCCCTTGCTCACGAGCCTTCTAGCATATGCAGCAGTATCTGGTGGAGAAGCGAACCTTTGGCCAACCTCTTAATTCTTAGAAGAAGAGTCTCGAAACCCCAAGATCCCAGAACGATGACTTGGAAAAAAAGACTTGATAAAAAAGGGCCAACAGGGCTATCCAGAGCGCACCTCGGCCAAACGAGCGCAAAAGAACGAAAAGAAGCGAAACAAGCAGAGCACAGCACCGCTACCTCTATTACCAATGACTTAAAGGAAAAAAGGTAAAGGACAAACAATAACAGAGTTGAAAGGGAAAAGAGGGAACTGTCGCAAGGTCGCACCAGGGGGGTCCAACAAGAGGGACGGTCATAGTCGAGAAAGCATTGAGCGCCATGCGTTTCCGCGACGAGTGGCGTATCAGACTTTGATCGCTGCGAGGGTGAAACACGTCCTTGGCCGCTGCAGCAGCGATCCTAGGCTGTGTCACGGACCGCGTTCGCGTACATCGGTGCATCAGATGTGGACGTCTGGATGTTCTGGGGCTAATTGTGGCCTGTGGTTGTTGACCGGAAGAAGGTGCAGGTAGCAAAATGGTCAGGCTCGATGCGCGCTGGTTGGCTGAGGTAAAAACAACTTGAAACGTCTACCCCAATCGGGAACGATTGAACACCAATTAGCTCACATCCAAGCGGCTACTATTTATGTGCAACGACCATCATATAGCAGCATAAAGATGCATAATACTCGAATTTCATCTTTGTTGGTTTGTTTAACTCTATCGACAGTGATGCCGTCACACTGCCAAAAAAAACTGTAACCCGTTTTCCTCGACGCGTCTTTTCCCGTGGTCCCCTCTCGCTTCCATACAGTTACTGAAGACTGTTACATGCGACTCCTAGCCCTGTCAAATGTCGCACCGGCGTATCCAGTCTATACATAAACAACGCCCTTTGTGACGTACCGTGGGGCCGGAAGTTACTCGGGCCTTTCTCCACAGCCTTTCCCCGGGGATCTTAATCTCGAAGCAAATTTGCGTAGCCAAGTTGCTTCACCTCCACATTTCACTTACCTAGCTCTCCTACCATGAGCTTGCGATCCGAGGATGCGGATACCACTAAAATTGCCAAGTTAGCTTCGTGCTTCGTATTTAGCGTTGAAGGGTGTCGAAACGCTTGTTGGCGAGGTATTAATGCAACGGAATATCCTCCTCGCCGCCTCAAGCGCTGAGAGAAGAAATGGTGAGAAAGCTTGGGAGAACCTCGCCGCCTTGATCGCCATAGGGCTGGAATGGTGAATCGTAGCGTGGGGTCTAGAACAGGTACATGCGCCAAAGCGAAAAAAGGTTTGTGGTACTTACAGATTGGTTCACCGAGCGGGTGGAACCGCACATCGTTGACGGCACCTCGATGGCCAGGGAGCTTATTCAAAAGCTTTCCTGTCCGCGTCTCCCAAATAGCTACACTCTGGTCTCCGCTACCAGCAGCAATCTTCTCTCCCTTGGAATCCCAGCTTGCTTTTAGGAGGTTGCGTTCTTGACCGGTTGGGGCTCCATCGTATGTCTGGATGCGCCTATCCGCAGGCGCAAAAGGTCTCACATCCCATGTCCTGACAGTCGAGTCGTGTGCGTTGGATAGAAGAGTTTGGTTGTCAGGAGACAATTGGAGCGAGGTGACGGTATCCGTGTGGCCAAGCAGCGTATATGTGACGGCCTGTTTCCGCAGATCCCAGACCTTGATGTCATTGTCGATGCCTCCGGTGAAGAGCTCGTTGCCAGCTTCTGCCAAGCATATCGCGGTTATGGGGAAGTCGGTAGGGATGAATGTGACGGCGTCTTTGGTTCTAGTGTCCCAGATCTGTCGAGGGTTAGAAACGCTCCATAATGGAATACCGTTGCACTGACCCCGATGTAGCCATCGTCTGAACCGCTCACAAGCATCTCTTCACCACGCTTGCTCACGTCCATGCAATTGATGACCTCGTCGTGCCCTGGATGTCTTCGTATCCTCTCTCCCGTCTCGACATCCCAACTTGCTAGATGCATATCTGCCGAGGCGGAGAAGAGGACCTTGGAGTCGCGCGACCAGTGCAGATCTAGCACTGCCTGCTTGTGTCCTGTCAGAATACCGTAGTTTTCGCATGACCCAGAGCTGCGCCAGAGTACTGTCTATGATCAGCGCATGTCCCTCGCACATATTCCAAGATGCCTTACATATGGACCGGTCCATGGAGCCCGAAGCTATGTACTGTCCTGTCGGATCGAATCGCGCTGCGAAGACTTCCCCAGAGTGGCCCGTCAACTCCATAACCGGCGACTGCAGCGCGCTGGTACGCGACCCCTACAGCACCTGTCAGCACGTCGATATCTTCAGCTTGGTACTCATTCAAAAGTCCTTTGGTGCTAACATACCGCTTGTATAAGTGCGCCATTTGCGCCAGAGCCATTCACCACGGCTACTGCAGAGCTTCCTAGATTCGCGTCCGACTTTGTGCGCTTAACCAGTTGGCTCGTGCCAAAAGCCTCGTTGGCGGGTCGCTTTTCTCTCGACATGGCGATGGAGGTGTGCTTAATTCGCTATCTTGGTGGGGTATGTGGATTGTCGCGCTGTGGTTGTAGTTGTAGCTGGTAAACTTTCCTCCAAGGCAGATTCGCGCTAGGGCCCGGGCTGACCAGGTACGCTCCTCCGCAGTCCGTATGCTCCCCGACGCCAACAACACAACTTGATATCACGACACCGTATACTGAATATCCGTGACTGTGTATCCTCACAAACTTGACAAAGAACTGTCCTAGAAAGACTTGTACGCAACATGGCTTCATCGACCAAAGCAGCCCGCATGGGCGAGGAGTGAGCTCCAGACGTCTAGTAGTTGCTTCAACATGTGCTAATAGATGTCAGAGTGTGGAAGTAAGTCTCGCATATGACTGCCCCGAACGGCTGGTTCTGACAGTGCAAGAACACGAGTAGACAAGGTCAGCGCGGAACTCGTCACCCTCACATACGGCACCATCGTTGCGCAACTATGCAAAGACTATGAATACAACTACCCCGATGTCAACAAGCAACTCGAGCGCATGGGATACAACATCGGCATACGGCTGATTGAAGACTTCCTGGCCAAGTCAAGCGCGCCTGCCTGTACCAACTTCAGGGAGGTCTCTGAGATGATCTCAAAGGTAGCCCCGCCGAGTCGTCTATACACCCGTCGCAAGCTGATGTCCTGGCTGTAGGTTGGCTTCAAGATCTTTCTCAACATCACACCGACAATCACCAATTGGTCAAGCGACAACAAGCAGTTCTCTCTCATCTTCGAAGAGAACCCGCTTGCCGACTTTGTCGAACTGCCCGACGATGGCCGCGCGCAGGATGAACTGTGGTTCTCCAACATTCTGGTGGGCGTGCTGCGGGGTGCACTAGAAATGGTACGCGTATACCATGTTTTAAGATGGGGGTATGTGGATGGCATACTAACATCGGCCAGGTACACATGCAGGTCGAAGCGCACTTTGTCAGTGACGTCCTCCGAGGTAACGACACGACTGAGATGCGGATAACATTGATCCGTTATATCGACGATGAGATGCCACCAGACGACGAGTAGAAGAAGGCCAGACAACAACAAAACCTGTGAGCAAACAGAGTAGTCGTTGAGCCTAGCTACACGGCGTGAGAGGCTCGATGGACAAATCTGTCACCATAGAGGCAACTATTCGCGGAACGCAGTATCCACCAGGAGTTGCACACCGTCGTTATGTTGTTCAAACATTCATCGAATCGGGATAGACGGACAGACCTAAGACTCAGTGCACAAGACTAGATAGAGCTGCACTATTGGAGATGGCTATTGAAGCCAATGAGAGGGTAATTGCACAATCGCGCAATTGCACTACCACCATTGATGACTGAAGGTTGGCTCTCTCCTTATGTGGTGCATTAGTCTTTCAATTTCCCCTGAAATTAGACATTTGGACAGGATGGTGCGCGCAACGACGGCCACGTACTTGGAGGCTCACGTTGCAATCCTGCTTCGACAAATCTTGTATGATGTTTCTGCTACCTCGTGGTGTCGCAGGATATGACTGTCGAGTTCGCGTTACATGTGCCCCACCAACCTCGTAAGTACGTACTGGAATGCTGTCATGCGATCACGATACACCCTATTTACCATGTCTGACGGCGTGACTTGCTTTGTGTGGGATGAAAAGCAAATCCCAACCACAGTTGTGATGAAGCTTGATGGGGCGCAATGGGAGGCTGGAGGGTATGGAGAGTCTAATAATACCGAAATCACGTGGGCCACTTGGCGCAGCTCACGAGCGGCCGCTCTCTTCCCCTCGATCTGAAGAGCTTCAAACTTCGCACAACCTTGGGACAATCCATCTGTGCGGCTGATCCAGACGCGCCCTCTTGCGCAGCCACATCTCAATCGTTGTTGTTGTCGTGATCCGATCTCTTGGCAGCCTCCGTGCAGCGCGCCGCTGAGGTCCCTCTTTTGAAGTCCTTCCTTCACGCTAACCCCCGACCCATACCGTGCATCAGCCGCCGCCTTTTCATCGCGACACCAGCGTCGCTACCCTTTGTCGGCAATCTTCATCCCACCCGGCGGCCATCTCGCGCGACCTCAGCAGCTCTCGTCGTCCAGCACTGCACGTCCTTGGCACGACGCTCCCGCTCCGACACGGAACCCGTGGCGACGACATCCCATGCTGTTGTAGTCGGCCCATCCAGCACTGAGGTGCACGACACAGCGCGTCTATTGCTACCACCGCGCACCTATCGCTAACACCCCACCCGTCCACCGCGCCTGCCGCATCTACTCAGCACCTTGCGTCGCGATGCAGAACCAGCAGATGGCGCAGATGGCGCAGATGAATGCGAACGGCTCCGTCAACGGCACCCCCGTCATGGGCAACATGGCGCAACCCAAACGCATGGGCACCAACGACCCGGTTGAAAAGCTCAATACGTACATCTACGACTACTTCCTGCGGAACAGACAACACGCCCTTGCGCGCGCCATGCTTGATTGCGACCTGAAGCTGTCGACGGAGAAGCCCAGCCCCAACACCAAGTCCAATGGCGCCAGCGATATCGATATGCCCGATGACATGCCCCTGCCGGCATTGCCCCAGGGCCAGGTCGCTGACAACTCCTTCCTGCTCGACTGGTGGGTCCAGTTCTGGGACATTTACGCCGCCGCCCGAGGATCTGGAGGCGGCCCCAAGAACGCGGTCCAATATATCGGTCACAACCGGGTATGTACTATGGCAAACGTATACACGTGCGGTACTGACCGAGTCTACAGAACCTTGGTCACATGCAGAACGAGCAGCGGAACCAGCGCCTAATGATGGCCAACAACAACATGACCAACGCGCAGTACATGATGGCACGGAACGGTGCCATGGCCAACGGCAACCAGACCGATCTCAAGCGGGCAGCAGCCATGAACAACCGACCGTACGTATTCTGCCCTATGGCTACGTCCTAGGCTAACGCGCAGCAGAGCCGGCAACCCAATGGCAGGCATGCAACCCATGAAGAACCCCAACATGATCCAGATGCAACGCGACGGCTCCAACATGGACATGAATGGCAACCGCCCCAACTCGCCGGGGTCCAACGAAAATGCCCCTTCCCCAAACAAGCGCCCCCGCGTTGATGGTACGTCATCTGTCATACCCATGTGGAGAGTACAAGCTAATCAAGACCGGCCCACAGGTGGTATGAATGCTGGAAACATGCCCAACAACCAATTCAATGAATTCATGCCGCAAGGCCCAGGTGCGCAGCAGAAGAACATCGAGGTATATGCCCAAAGTCTGGCCCATCAACACAGAGTGGCAATGAGTAACACTTCCTCCCCCCAGGGTATGAGCTCTGGCATCCAAGGCTCCCCAATGGCCCAGTCCGGCCTTGACGGTCAAGACCTCACCTTCGCTGGCAACGGCCCGCGGCCCGGCAACATGCCCACCAACCCTCCAGGCGTTCCTCAGCAGGGCAACCATGCGCTGCAGGACTACCAGATGCAGCTCATGCTGCTCGAGCAGCAAAACAAGAAGCGGTTACTTATGGCCCGGCAAGAACAAGACAATCAATCTGGACATCCCCAGCAAGGCGTCATCGGCGCCCCAGGCTTTGGGGCTGCCATGTCGCCTCAAGGTAGCAGAGCGGGCGGCCCATCACCCAACCCTGCCGACCAAATGAAGCGAGGTACACCAAAGCTCGGCCAGCAGAATTTACCCGGCTCACCTATGCCAGAGGGAATCATGGGGCAACAACGTGGATCTCCCGCACCCAACATGAACTTTGACCCCGCTCTAGCACCCCCAGGAATGCCTCCACAGTTCTATCCTCAGAATATGCCCCCGAACGGCAACCCTATGATGCGGCCTCCAAGCTCACACCCACAAGGCGGTCCCAACTTCAGTGGACAACAAATGACACCTGAGCAAATGCAAGCCATTCGCAGCGGTCAGATGCAGCCGAACGGTTGGCGTGGCGGGCCCCAACCAGGCATGATGGGCCCAGGCGGCCAACAGATGGGAGGACCCATGGGCCAAAACCCTCAACAGCGGCAACAAATGCCCCCGCCCCCAGCGCCTACGAACGAACAACCACGACCAGAACCATCCCCATCGGTCTCTAACCAGGCACCACCGACCCCGAACCAAGGGAACAAGGCCAACCCCAAGAAGAAGGTGACCAAGGATAATAAGGTAAAGTCTCGCGCTTCCCCTAAACCCTCGAGCAACGTTGATATTGATTTTAGAAGCCCGCAAACAAAAAGGGGGCGAATGCAGGTGCTACTCCGGCCACGTCAAACGGCGAAGAACCACCGACACCGACATCGTCCACTCCTGTGGCTCCCATCACGCCAGTACACAAGCAATCCTTCAACCAGGGACAAAACGGTCAGCCGCAGCAACCTGTGCAACCTCAACCCCCTTCCGACCAACCCATGGACAACGGGGGTCCGCCATTTGGTAACATTGATGGTGACGTAAGTAGTGCTCTTTTTCTACCTGTCATCGCATGCTAATATACATGGATAGCCTAACAGTTTCGATCTCGGCCTCAACTTTGGCGACGACGCTGGCGCTCTGGAAAACTTCGACTTTGACTCGTTTTTGCATACCGGCAACGACAATGACGCTTTTGGTAACCTAGTCAGCGACTTCGATTTCCCGAATGCCGCGGAAGTATAGCGTCCACCGCGCCACTTCTCGTATAACTGAGGCTTTATATCAAATCGAGCTTTGGTCGGCTTCTATGCTTCGTCGGTCGGTCGGTCGGTCGGTTGACGTTTGACGGTTGATTTCCGAAGGAAAAACAAAAAATCCAGTTTTCATATACCCGTCCTCGAGACCCTTACATCAATCGCTTTCATCGACTCTTCTCTCTTATTGGAGCATAACGGGGCTTCCTTTTTTGGGCTTTGGGGGGGCTATGGAGAAGGGAATTTAGTCTTCGGGCGGCCCCCTTCTCTCTCTCTACTTGTGTATGTTCCTTGGGGCGTTGACTTGTTTTGGCGCTTTCTTTAACGTTGTTCACGCAACTTGACTGTCTTGGCTTATGTTTGTTTTGGTTGTTTTTATTCTCTCAACATTATCGCTACCTTACCATACTTATCTATTTCCTTATTACTTGTTCACCCTTGTTTGCTTGCAACTATACACACACCCACACACACACATAAACACGCACTGTTCTTGCATCCATTCGCTATACAACCTACCTTGTGTGTAGCGGTGGACGTCTCATCTTTTTCTTTTTTGTTGTCTTTTAGTTGTCGTTGACGTTGTTGTTCTTTGCATGTTCATGTTCATGATTATGGACATGTGTGAAGTGGAAAGAGGAGGAGGAGGAGGAGGAGGAGGAGGAGGAGGATGAAGTAGGAAGGAAAACTCAGAAGAAGCAGAGGAGAACTGGGGAGGAAGGTAGGAAGGGGAGTGGAAGAGATGAAGAGGATTTATCCGTTGCTATACCACATTTTTCATACTTTGTTTTTGCTCTACTACGAATGGAAGAGAGAGAGAGAGAGTTTAGGGACAGCTTTGATATCATTCGAGATGACTTAATGCCAGATACAAGTTCTTTTTTTGTTTTTGGGGATTACTTGGAGTGGACTTTGTGTGTGATGTGTGTGAACGTTGTTGTGAGTGTAAAGGCAGCATTATGTCTTATGTAGAGAAGAGTTTAACGAATGCTCATCACGTTGAGAAATACAGTCAAGATGTCGAATTTGTGATGACGTTTGGGTCTGCCTATGTAAACGCTACCTATCTTTGGCTGCCATGTCAATTGCATTTCTATGCATTTTGGTAGGTATCCGAAGAGCAGTCTCTCTTCTCTGCACTCTTCTTTCCCGTTGCTCGGTATCCAAAACTCGGGAGTCTTGGCCATGCAGTCCACTCTTGTCTGGTATAGTCGCTGAGTAGTTCGGAGGTGCAAAGTTTGAAATTTCCGCTTGGACTGGACTTGTCTTCATATCAACCACCCCTAGGACGACGAGTCCGCCAATCAACCCAGTAATCTTCCCGGATCATCGACCAGACCTTGTACAGAGGTTCCAATTGCCGATCGAAGTCGGTTTCAGGAACTCTTTCAGATAGTGTTCCAGCGAAACGGTAACCTCTGAACTCTATCTCATGTACTTTTAGCCTCGCATGCCGATTTACAATACAGATAGCCGGCGTCGTTGATGAGGCAGGATACGGTGCGTTGAGAGGTTTTCCATGCCCGTCCAACCAGATGTCTGGCATTTCAGCGGGAGTAGAGACCTGGCTGGACATGACATCGGACAGAAGCAAGAAAACCTTTCGTGATAAATTTGGTAGAGATATTTCGGCATTCTCTTCTTGTACAATTTGGTCTCCCCCAGGACACTTGAGTCAGATGGAGACGGTCATTTTGTCTTTTCTGTAATGCCTCGTTGCGTACACCAAGTCCTTGATGTTGATGCGTAAATTCCCCAGTGTTGTTGCAGCGACGATCTCGAAATGGAGAGCAATGTTGAGGTCTGTTCGTGATCGACGCCAATTACGAGCAAAGTAACCGAAATCAGAGGACGTTACGAACTGTTTCAGAAACTCGAAATTCTCAAAGCTAGTCGTGTCCTCCGTTCTCTTACTGACGACGGTAACGTGGCTCATATCACCTAACATGAGTCTAAACATAGAACGCGACGTCCTGTTGATCTGGAGAAGGTTCAGATCGAGCCCGTACACTGCATGGCTCTCCAGGTCCAGTATTATACCTCCAGGCGACAACACTGCCATACTTACGATCGTCGACAGTATATGATGTGGAAGGTCCAAAAGGTGATGGTGCGCCTCTGGATGACGCGCTGTGGTGACAACCCTTCCATCGCTTGGGATCGCGTAACGCTTCCAGTGTTCTGCTAGGTCGCTAGAACTTTTGTCGAAACCAATCTTCAGGTCATGTTCTGACAAGTCGATGACTGCTGAGGTGATAAGCCGGTCAGAAAATGCGAATTTTTGCAGACTCAGGTCTCCCTTTCCAATCACGCTCGAAACAATCGCATCGAAATCGTTCACTGCGGTTTTCGCATGATTCATCATATCTTTCTCGAAATGACAGCAAACCCAACGAAGTCTCCTGTCTGTGCACGTAAATGCAACAGGAAACTTTTCTGATTTGTTCCTCCACAGCACTCGTAATAGAGGCAGTATATCGGAACGATAGCGCCATGGTTGGCAAGGGCACAGGGCCTCAGGATCGATATGCACCTTCTTCAGCATCCCAAAGCAATCACTAATACTAGACAACCATTTGGGCGCATAAACGAGCTGATGGTAGGCATTTCTAAGGCGTAAGGTGTTTGTCCGAATTGTGGTCGCGATTGTGGAAAGTCGAAAGAGAAGGACAGAAAGTGAGTGCTGTAGGTATCGCGTGTCAAGGAATGAGCTTTATTTACGCGTGAGGTGCGAAAAAGTGAAGGTAAGTCAGAAATGATCAGCCAGTGAGAGAGGTTCCGTTGGGGAAGGCTGTGAGAAGTTCAGGTTAATGTCCACAGTCGTCGCAAACATCGCCTCTCAGTTCTTGAAGACATGAGATGTAGCCCCCGGGACATATTTCGCGAGTGGTGAGAGTTGTAAACAAGATGAGGTGTTCTTTCCTGCCATGATGCCTTCCCTCCTCAACGGACGCCAAGACATAACGTGACACGATGGCGTCGCACGCATCCATGAATGGAGAAGATATAGAGGTACCGTGCCCTATGTATTCAAGCTAGCAACCACTAAAAGGTTGTCATATCTCACTCATCTACAACAGCTTTGTTCAACGAGATAGATTCTCTGCAACATGCACACCTATGTCTGAAGTAAGGGTAGCAAGACGAATGTGGGGGTGCAAGCGGGAGCTAGGCGGTTCTAACCACGATAGCGAGATGACGAAAGCTGCTGACGCTGTATTCGCTGAAAAGACACAAGCTTCACGAAAGAGTAGAGGATGAATCCGTAGGGTTGTCGAGAAGAAGTGCCAGATCGACGACAAGACCTCGCATGACGCGTTCGGAGGCGCATACAAGCACCAGACTTTTAGCACGAGACGCGAACAGTTCGCATGCCAAGGGGCAAAGATTGTTCGCGAATCTCGCGCAAGCGGAAACACGACCGTACGTATTCTTCTTGCGCACAATGTGGAGTTGCTTCCATGTGGCGCGGTCACACAGCCACAGCTCCAATGATTCGCCATGCTCTAGAGCTCCCCGTGGCTATGCGACAGGCATTCTGACGTAACCTGCAAGCGCCGAAACTCGAGCAGGTTGCAGATGGGCAGTCGACTCCCTGTCACTTGCATTCCATAAAAAGGTCGCTGCTTCTGCACCCGTAGACCAAAATAGAAGATACCCCTCCTGCTTATTTCTCTCCATAGACACCTAATTGCTCTTCTGCCTTTCCTTCCACGTATCAACCTACCTCGATACCCCGCGAAACACATATCGCAAGCATGAGCGGACATGGAGATCCTCGATTGCTCTACACGGTCGGGGGCATCAAGGCCTACCACATTCAGCAGGGAGAGGAGAGCCCCCTCACACCCTCCGGGCCACAGACACTGTCGTTGCTGATGGTCCCTACCAACTCGCCCTTTGCAAACCTCAGCAACACGCGCGGCCAGAACGAAGCGCCCGAAGAAGACTTCTACCTACATCTTAACCTCCCTCCCGAGCTCGATCTCCCCCTCCCCGCGACTACACAGATCTACCACCAGCCACCGCGCAGTTACCTGATACCGCGGTGGGACTTGGGCCCAGAGAGCGGCGCCTTTACACGCATCGAGTTCCCACCAATTGGCAAGGGTTCGACATCGGTCACGCAGGAAGACGTCGATACCTTTGAGACCATCTTGGCACAGTGCACAGCCTTCCTTGAGCGTGCGCAAGCTCCCCAACACGAGAAGGGTAAGGGTGACGTCAAGGCATACAACCCCCAAGACTACCGACCAGGCGAGGGTTACGTAGGGACTGGCAACAATGGTGAGGTCGTTTTGGTCGACGAGGAAAACGGCAGCGTCGTTGGTGAGCTGGCCGAGGGTGCCATGATCCACGCCGATCCAGCGTTGAAGCAAGGATCCAAGAGTATGTCATTTGAACCTTTTTCGCGCGTGCGCCCATCGCTCATGCTAACACAGGCAAAGATCCCGTTGAGATTGTCGTCTCACCAGACGGCAAGCGCATCGACATCCGACCGCTTGAAGAGGACTACCTCGAAATGGCACGCCATCCCGCATACAAAGACTCTGGCCTCGTACAGAACGCTGCCGCCGCATCTCGTCTTGTCGTCACCGGCTCCAGCTACATTAGTAACATGATGGTATCTGGTGCGGAGAACTTCATCAACAAGACGAAGCCAAACGAGAAGCCCATGGTCTTCAAGCCTGCTACCCACGAGCACGTCCGCAAGATCAACACGCTTACAACCAATGTCGCTGGCTACTCGGCTAAGACTGTTGGTCAGCTTACCAAGTACGCTCAGAACGCAGCAGCAGGAATGGCAGGCCACAAGAAGACACACGCCAAGAGTGTGAACCCAGACGGCACACCCAACACAAACTACAAGCCTGGACTGTTGAACAAGAGCTTGATCGCTTTCTCCACGGTCGCTGATGGAATCTCGCACTCGGGCAAACAACTTCTGACCAGCAGCGGTGCTGCTGCCAGTGCCGCCGTCGGCCACAAATACGGTGCCGAAGCAGGACAAATTACTACAAACCTCGCCGGTGGAGTCAAGAACGTCGGTCTCGTCTACATCGACGTCACTGGCGTCAGCAGAAAAGCCATCATCAAGTCCGTAGCCAAGGGCATGGTCGTCGGCAAAGTCAAGGACAAGAAGGGCAACGAGCAGACCGTCCTGGTAGGTGGCGGCGATGGTGGCACCGTCACTCCCGGTGACTTGAACCCCCAGCTTGGTGTTTCGAACAACAACGCTCTTCCCAATCAGTCCGGTTCGGGTGCGCCTGGTGGTCAAGTTTCTTTTGGTGGGCCGCCGCCTAGTTACAGGACGGGTGTAGGTGAGAGCCTCGAGGGACAGCCGGCTTATTATCCACAGGAGAAGAGGTAGAGCAGTGGAAGCGAATGGGTTTATGAGGTATGAAGTATGAGGTTATGATACGGAAGAGCATGCTGTAGTGTTTTCTTTCCTACTTCGTGCGTGCACTGTCTGCTGTTCCTAGCGATATACACTTCCAATGACAACTGTTCACAAGCTCTCTCATATCATTTCAGTCTACTTTCGCTTTGTCCTTTCGCTCTGCTACCTGCCTTTCTCCCGAACAACCTACCGCTGCCCCAGCTCGGCCTTGGCCTTGGTGATACAAAGACACAACAGTGTTGAGACTAGTTACAAGAATCCATCCAAAATTGGAATTTTACCGTCTCAAGAACGTCAAGGCGCTCCTACAAAGTGCCATTTCAATAGTTCCGGGGTAAAGCGGCATCCCGTCCTGTGGTGCTTCCGGAAACTCGAGTGCTGAGAAGGATTAATAAGGTTTGGAAAGGGGAGCGTGACGGTGAAGAAGGAGGCCGGGGCGAGTACTATGATGTGGAAAAGGCGAGTATGTTAAGAACTAGGTGTATATTATAAGCGGATGTTCCCGTAAAGAGGTGGTGGATGATCGTCGGGGCCGTCGACTCTCTACCATGCGAAGAGGTTGCACTCTCCTGGCGCATCGTATCATAAACGTTGTGATATTACTTCGGTATGTTCCGATTTATTGCACTCTTACTATAGCATCCAAGGATGCAAGTATAGAGTGATGGGGGGATTTTTAAAGCGATCATATAGCACATCACACATATTCCGGTGGCTTATAGACGGGATCGTTAGCTCGATATGATACACATGTATTACTCTCTGTCTTTGATACCAGAATAGCTCCATAAGTCTGAGTCGTAACTAGACTTTTCGACTAAAACCGGCTGATGATCGTGATCTGCCGCATGCAGGCGTCACTGAGTCGGCAGTCTGCAACGACAAAAATCCCAACGCTTGTCTATAAGACAGGCTCGGTATGGCCTCATCATGTTGACTCGACTTCAGTACTAAGACCTGTGTAGAAAGTATACGTTTCGTGTTATATAGAGCCCGTGCGTTTCTTACTCGCTTACACAAACTCCCTTGCCGACTCACTATATTGAACCGACTTACTGGCTTGCATACACATGCATCGTTGCACAGCCGGCTTTGTAGGGGTCGTTTTGGGGTGCCCGAGATGCTAATTCTCCGATGCAGTGCCGTTGGGGATCTGCGACACGCACGTTCTAGATGAGGTGGCGGCTATGCGTGTAGTCTTGGCGGGATTCAGGGTGTGGTATACATTGGGTTTTAGGACAAGGATGAGCGTGAGCGTGGGTTCCTCACCGATCGATGAAATTGCGAAGATGGACGGTTGACATCAACGTTTTTCTTTTCGCTTTTTTCTTCTTGCGTGTATGCTGATTGTTGCATACATTGCGTATGTGGCGGCGAGGAGAAGATGAGGGGGAGGGAGCTGTACGGGTTGGGTATGAACTGGGATAGTGGATGTTGTTTTCTTGTTTTTGCGGAAGGTGCAGGCCGAGGAGATAGCCTGAGGGAAGAACAGAAGGAACTACTCAGCGGCAAGGCTGCCGATAGACACAACAATGCTTTTTGATGGCTCTCTGAGGGTGTCGTATACAATATTAGTTTTCTCGTACTCAACATCCTGTTTCCCCGCCGTAACCGAAACGTTCATCGAGGCTGTTGTTATCCCTTGCAGACCGATAAAGTGCAGCCGCGGCAAACCCACTGTGCGGTATTGTGTGCAATACAATCACACCACATCAAGAGCACCGATACTGCACATATGCACGACAAGCGGGATTATTAGGAAAAGCATACACAATCACAATCATCACTTCGATCCGGCCCTACATCCGTCGGCCACCACTCACGCGACACCACCCGCAGTCGTTGTCGTCGTACACACTACGTAGCACATGACACTCTAACCGTCTTCGCTACACCTGCATACCAGCCTCATTTTTTCCACCGCTGATCGTGCATATCGCATGTGACGTACGTCACGCATGCATAGTGTTCCTGCCCAACGATTACAGGCCATAATCGAAACGCTGAATATGCGTCGTTACGTGTAGCTCGACAAGCGCCGTATGCGACAGCTTTTGTTCCGCGAATGTTATCCTGTGATGAAAGGGTGTGGGTGTGGTGATGAATACACAGGGCACGTGAAGGGATGGTTAGCAGTTGAACAGTACCGCCGTTGCACCGAAAAGGGTCTTTGTGGAGATGTTTCTCCACAGCGGGCTGCGATGCGATGGTGAGATCGTATTGTATGGCAGAGGAAAGCGCGGTTCGTAGAGTGGATAGTGTGGAGCAGGAGTAAGCCAGCCAGCGAGCAAGTCATCCCGCTGCCCAACGGACGGCAACGAAAACAAACGGGTTCAGGTTTCTTATTTCAGCTTCGTGTGTGAGGCGAGCAACCACGAGGCGACGCCGTTGTTCGGGAAGCAGAGACCAGGTTAGGTTGCATCTGTGTATAAGAGAAGCAAACATCTTGCTATGTTTCCTTTTCCCTCCCTCCATACCGAGTTGGCTTATCTGTCAGGAAGAAACAAGAATACTTGCTCTCTACCAATCACAACTGCCGTTTCTTACATACACACACATACACCTCTTGATCGATACGAATATCTGTTTCAAGCGAACAGCCATGCTCTTCGAAGCTCTCAGCGTCCTAATCATCAGCGGTTTGAAACTCACAGCTGTTGGTCTGGCTTTCAAATGGATGGCGCGGTACTAGAGTGTCCACGTCTTGACTATCAAGCGAAACAAACATCGAGGCGAGAAGTGAACCGAGTTTAGTCTGGACGTCGCAAGGAACGAGCTCGCACGGTTAGTCAGAAGGGCAAGGGCATATTTGGTGTAATCGCCCCGCTGTATGGTGTGAGGCGGGGTAGTCCGGTGGACCGCGAGAGCGACAACGGAATGGAACCGCGATATACATTTCACGGACAACAACAACAACATCAACGATCACGCTGCACTTCACTAGAAGAACTGCGACCATCTGCAACGCATGCTATTTCCTCGTCTACTTCTTCACCATATACCAAGGAAGATGGCAGACACCTCGCAGACTTTCACAACCTTGCCCATCCTCCCCCTCAGCGCCGCCCTGGACCCCGCTACGAAACCACAGTTCCTACAAGACCTGCGCTCAGCCCTGTTGAACGTGGGGTTCTTGTATCTGAGCGAGACGGGTCTGCCAGAGCAGTTGGTCCAGGATGTGATCAAGGAGTGTGGACAGTTTTTTGAGAAGCTGCCGAGGGAGGAGAAGGAGAGGATCGAGATGAAGAACGAGAAGAGTTTTCTGGGGTGGAGTAGAGTAAGTTTGTGATTCTCTCGTACTTGTTACTGTTTTCGAGTTCTGGGCGATGAATGTGCAGATATGATGATGGTCTTATTAGAAGCTGTCGCTATGCTACGCTATGCATGGTGTAAAAGGAAGGAAAAAGGTCTAGGAAACTATGATACAAGAACTGAAGAAACAAGACGGGAAGAGGAAGAACCGGCCGTAAACCCGTAAAGCGTATGGACAATAAACCTCCAATGCCCTCAAATAACGCCAGTTGCAAAAGAATAATCACCCGGGTATATCCTAAACACGCGACGCCAACAATATGTACTCGAAGGCCGTTAACTCTCGCTCTGCCCCTGCCATTACCTTCCCTTCTCTTCCTCTTTCTGAAAACACTTTTACTTAATTTTTTGTTCCGACTCGTCGTAAATGCATGCTAACAGCAGTAATCCTTCGTAGCTCGACAACGAGACCACGGCATTCAATCCAGACCACAGAGAACAACTCGATCTTTCAACTCCACATCCCATTCCAGGGCCAGACGCGCCGCTCTACCACAATCTTCTTGCACCAAACCAATGGCCTTCGCCGGAGTATCTACCGTCCTTTCGACCAGTGTATGAGGACTACATACGTCGCATGTCGCGCATCTCCACGCTCTTCACGTCGTTGATAGCAGAAGCTATTGGACTTCCGTCTACCGCATTTGAAAAATTCTTCGATCACGACCAGCAGCACAAGCTCAAGATAGTCAAGTACCCAGAGGTCGATGTGCCGGATCTTCCAGCTGGGGCAAGCGAAATGGATCGGAAGAAGTGGGAGATCAAGCGTCAGGGCGTTGGCCCGCATAAAGATAGTATGCTGACCAGCTACCTGCTACAGGCTTCCAATCAACTCGGTCTGCAAGCCCAAAATGCAAAGGGCGAGTGGATAGACTGTGCGCCCATAGCTGGCACTCTTGTCGTGGCTATCGGCCAAGGCATGGAGGCTTTGACAGATGGTGTCTGTGCGTCAACCACACATCGCGTTCTTAGTCCACGCAAAGGCGAAGGTGCACGCTATTCAGTTCCCTTCTTCCAGGGCGTGAGCTACGACGCACAATTCGAAGCCATGGACGTCCCTGAAGAAGTGCTGAAGCTCAGGGACGAGGCGAGGAAGAAGCGCAGGGACGACGTTGAGTTTACGTTTGTCAAAGGCAGATGGGGACATCTCGGCGAGGCTACGCTGATGAACAGGATCAAGAGCCACCCTGACGTTGGCGAACGGTGGTATCCCAAGGAGCTACAGCAGATACGCGCACAACAAGCAGCTGCAGCGAAGGCGTCGTCATGAAGAACAATCACAACTAGGCAAGGGCCTGTAGTCGTAGTGTAGATGACCATCAAACTCTTGTCCCAGCCGCCTCGGGTCCATGTGTGCCATCCGTTCCGTAAGCGTTCATGCGGTGTGACAAACATGCACACACACCATTGTGGTCAAGGATCAAGGTACAATGCGGTGAGCTCATGTCCACTTCGCATGGCTGCGTATCGGCAACGCTTCCCTATGCAGACCCAAGCAAGCGAAGGCGTCCTGCTGCAACAATCTGCAATTGTGATTGGGCGGAAGTGCACCCGAACGCATGTGTCCCATGTGTACGGATCCGCGGGATGCCATGCGACAACTCCACACCTCTAGCTTGGCAACAAAAGGCTCCGCGCAAGGAGAAAGCGCCACGCCGAGAATGTGCTGGCCACGGTGCTTCGGCGTTTCTAAGCCCATCGGAAGAAAACAACCGAGGAAGCACAGTAGGGCCGGCGATAGTCCACGATAGTAGGAACTTTGACGACGACCCGATGCTGCATGCGTAACCAGAGACCGGTGTAGCGTAGTGTAGCTCGCAGCTGGCTCGTAAAGTGTATTTGGCATACCATGTTTCAGCGTTGGTGGAGACTTGACCGCACGAGGAGATTTTTAGCACACTTTCTAGAAGCTAGCCCCACATGCGCCATACATGTTGCCCTTTCGTAAGTTACAAAAGACAAATACCATGACGGGCGGCGGCGGATGGGTTGGTGTGTGTGGTGAATGGGCGAATCGAACGGATGCTCGGATGTCGGGAAATCTCGGTTGCATTACTCCTTCAGGAACGGCTTTGGCACGCCATCGAAACAGCGCCCATCGGAGAAGCTAAGGGGGAAGCGAAGGAAGCGAATTGGAAGCCCAAAACGCCGCTCCCAAATCTCGCGACGAGGCCCCCCATGTCAGGCGCGCAGGAAATGGAGGATCCACGGAATGTTCCATTTACTCATTTCCCTTTTTCCGCTTCCACAATCAGCATCATCAGATCCACCTCTTCACCGTCCATCGTGGTGCTAGCTCTCCAGGGAACGCACTAAGCTGTAGCGTTCCAAGGCTGGTCTTCTGCAGGACGGGCGACTGCAATCTTGATGTGATTCCACATACCGCATGTGGGGCCTTCCGTGTTGATGTTTCATTGCGCTTCATGCGATCGTGGGGGCATGCAGCGGTCCACCCAAACAAAAAACGGTGATGCGAAATTGTCCGAGACCGAGCGCGTTCTTGGAAACGGGTGCGCAACGATGCGGTGAACGTATGGACACGGCTGGCATTGCTGGTTTCTAGCGTGTAAAACTCAAAAGATCGGAAGATCGAGACATGGTCGTCCCTACCAATTCTGCAGGATCGCGTCTTACCGTCATCGACAGAATCGAGCGGCGGCGCAAGATACTGCATTTGGAAGGGCCCTTGCGGAACAATTGTGATATATCACCGAAGAATACAGCCTATCGTGACCGTGCCGCGTGGTGCCGCGTGTCAAAGGCATTTTGTCCCGCGTCGAGAAGATTGCGATTGAGTGGACAACTGGTTCCATGGTGCTTGGTCTGCGTCTAGTAGATTGCTGCAAGTGGACGTTGTGGTAATCGAAAGATCGTCTCCCTGGTACCCCTGCCAACCGTCTGCAGCCATGGAGGATTTGCGAACATGTTTGGACGAGTCGTGGTCATCCTCAATGCTCAACCTTCATGTTGGACTGGTACGGCTGGTAGATGATGTGCTGACCTTGTTCGTTCATCATCTGAGGTTGACCGTGCTGAGCGTGCATCATGGGCATCTCGCTGCCGTGGCTGACTTGAGGAGGGTAGCCTTGCTGAGGACCAACTGGGTAGGAGCCATAAGGCGCAGACGTGTGATGTTGCTGGTGCTGAGGTGGACCTTGGCCTTGGACGGGCTGGTGATGCATAGGAACGCTCATGTGTCGTTGATACTCTGAGGCGTGAGGCGAAGGATGCGAAGTGGGCGTCCCGTATCCGGACATTGGCATAGGCTGCGAGGTGACCATGGAAGCGTTCTCGTGAGGGTAGGATATGGCTCGCGCGTTGCTCTCCATGACATATGGGCTTGAAAATGACATGTTTGGTTGCTCGACCGCATGAACCGACGCATCCTGCACTGGCATGGAAACTTGGTGGTGCTGTTGCTGCTGCGGGTGGCCGGGATGAGGACTCCAACGAACTGCCTCGTGCTGCGGCGCTTGGACTTCACCCATGGCAGGTGGCGTGTCTACATGAGGCGAGGAAACGTGGTGGGCGTACGTATGCTGCGACTGCCAGTGTCCAGGTTGTGACACGGGTGTTGCTATTTCGGGTACTGAATGTGCGCTCCTTGCGGTTCCAGTGGACATCCTCCGAGGTTGGCTGAGCATCTGAACCCGATCACTCGGTGAGGGTGCGCCTGCTGTAGTGATGTCAGCTTCTATGCATTGATGTCACATTGATTGCAGAACAAGAATTGCCGTTCTCGTCTCGCTTGGCCTCGAAAAGGAAATTCGACGTTACAGATACTGCACATCGCTCAATCGAGCCGCAGACTCGGAACGCGGGAAATGATCCAAAAGAAAGATGTGACATGTTGCGAAAAGAGGGTCGGCTGTACCAAAACGGTTGCGGCCCGAGACACCAAAAAGCAATCATGGACGCCCAACCAGCTTGTGAGTCGAACAATTGGACAGTGCTTTTGCAGGAATGAAATCAATGTTACATACCTGCTCCTGATTCTGGGACTCCCAGTGCCGATACGGCGTGTGACAGACGGGCGCGGAGGACTGCGTTCTCTTGTTCGAGCTCCTCGTTTCTTCTGATGAGGTCCATCATCTTGGTCGATGAGTTGTTCTCCAATTGTGCAGTGAGATCGCGAACTTGACGTTCAAGAGTATCGATGTGGTCTTTTGTTCTTTGGCGAATCGCTCGCTGTGCTTCCCGGTCATTTGCTCTCTTTCGCTCCAGTTGTGCGGCGGTGAGGGTAGTGACGCTGCGGGTACCAGCTCTCGATGGTCGCTTCTTCGCGCCAGGAGTGAGCTGCCGCGCTTCTGAGCCCGAAGAATGGCCTTCGTAAGGCGGCGACCTCTTCTGCTGATCCATGTGAGGCGAGTGGTAGCTGGAGGTACTCATGAAGTCACTCCTGTAGGCGATAGGGTCTCGGTAGTGAAGAATTGAAGTCATCGAGGATCCGCGAGAGGCGGTGAGAGTATATGCGATGTCGACGTTGCTATGTCAGCGTGGCCCAAACGAATGCGGTCCAAGCGTTTGGCAATATCAGGTACTGTCTCTACGGGCGAAGGGTGCTCACGGGCTCCCAAGATGGAGAAAAATGACGAGGGGTTGAGGATGGCTGTGTGCCGTGTTCCAGATCCTGTGGAAGGAATGATGTCAGTTGAAGACAAATATTAGAAGCAAAGTCAGAGAAGGCAAGACCAAAAGTGCGAAGCAGAATGTTAGAGAGACAGGATCAATGGTAACAAGACATGGCTGGCATGAGCCTATAACCTGCTATCAGGTCTCTGATGGATAGCGTCCTTTGGGCCCCATGCTCGGCCCTAGACTAGTGTTGGCATTTTGATCCCTGGCCCCTGGTAGGTAGCCACACAACGTGGGTTCTGGGGAAATCGTTTCACTTTAGCTTGTACATTAGCACGAGGCTTGGACGCCGCAGTGTAGCCCACACATTCCTATCAGCTTAGGCTGGTACAGACCCTTCACGCCATATAAACTCTCAACGGTGGTGGCAGGAGGGCCTAGCATAGCCACGCCCTGCATCTGGAAGGGAGGTCGTGGCTGTTCTGGAAAGGTGCTACAGGCTCTAGCTTGGGACATTGCACCCCACTCCTAGTGGCATGGCCGAGTTCCTGCGCAACACCCTTTTGGCCCACCTTACGTCGAGAGCGAGCGCAGAAAAGCGCCCGTGGCTCCACCGCAAAGGGTCTCCAGAAGCGCATAATGTAGACAGACATGGTTCTGATGTCGCCATGACCGCTTGCCAGTCAGGTAGCTGGTCGTGTTTGCGGACCGTAGCGAAGTTTGGATGACAGGTAAGCAGACCCGGACAAAATGTGACGTTTGAGGAGCGTATGGCGTGGGCTCATGCAGCAAGTACGTGAAGCGATGCTAGGATCCAGGGATGACACCGGCCAGGCAAAGGAGCGAGCAGACGAGCAGGCCCCGGCAACGCTAAAAGGGTCAGCACGTGGAAGCCCTGCATAATAAAAATTAGCCCGAGAATGCCAAGGGCCATGATAGGCCAGTCCATGGCCGCTTCAGTCGGAGGGGCGGTCGACCGTGTGTATACTGTGCCAGGGCATCGAGCGTCGAGCCAGCGTGCAATTGCGAGACGCTCGCGGGTCCGCTGTGGATCTCGACATGTATTGAGTCCCAGGGGTGCAACCACGACAACCACGTCGATCATGTCGGGACCCAGGGCCTTCCCATCCTCCGCAATGAACGAGCGCTGATGAAGGATAGTTCCGAAGTAACTCCACGGACCATGTTTCCCACAGGTGACATATCGACTTTTAGCAATCCTGCCGATGTCTATCTACCTGATGTACATGTTCGGCGGAGACAAACTCTATCGCGGCCTCATGGCTATCGATGTGTTTCATGTCGTGTGCTGGTTATGCATACATGGTACGTCTATATTCGGCGCCTTGCAGACCAAGCGCATGGTCGGCACGTGGAAAGATATGGACGAAGGCTCCGTCATTCGCAGGGACTGCATTGCCGACAGTCGGACTTGCAGAAATGAGCTCATGAGCATTGGCCAGAGAGAGTCCGTGATGCGCTCCTGTACGCCGCATGGAGAGAAGCTGCAAAAGGTTGTGGCTGATGCTCGTGCACCAGGCACCGCGACCTGGCGTCCGGTTACGGCGGCCAGTCTTAGTTGCGCGAGCACAACAGAACCGAGGCTACGTGTGAAAGTCGCCACACATCGTAACGAGTTTGAGATGCTGATGAGCAGTGAAAGTGCCCTGAGGGAAGAGTGATCTGCTGCGCTATCCATCACATCCCCCAATATTCAATAAAGCAAGAATCCTCCGAGAAACCTCACCGCTCCATAGACGCAGGCGTACAAGACGAGGCTACAGACACTAGGCCCGGAGCAGAATTGCTAGTGCTCGTACCTTGGAGAGCTCTTCCAGCCACAAAGGATACGCTTGGCGCCGATATTGGACGATAGCGAATTTCGGCAAGTGTTTCGAAGATGACAATGATGCACGTCGGCAGCACTAGGCTAAGGTGCCGCCAGCCGCGAGCCGCGATGAGAGAATGGACCGGAGCGCGCGATCCTGCCCAGTGCATGCTCTTCTCGATGGAGCATCTCGGTAGAAAAAAAATATTGCCAGATGCATGTTCGCGGGCAGAGTCGTGGTGGTTTGGAGGGGCGCAGGTGGGGAGCCACGAAGGATCAGATTACGCCGCACCACCTGCAACGTCCGTCTAATTGAGGTTAGTCGCGACGTTACTTGACGTTCAGCAGGAGGATGCGCGTATATCTGAGACAGCGACAGCTAGATGGCGTCCGAAAACGTGCTTCATTTCCAGCAAACTCCATCTATGGCCTCAGGTTTCGGTGAAGAGTCGAGGGCCATGGTACGCGTACGGGAAGTCACGAGGCTAGCCTCATTTCTCCTTACGTCAATGCTGTCGCCCGCTTCTCGCTTCTCCCTTGCACGCACGAATCTAGTGTCAATACTCTCACCGTCCATGCAAACTTCTAGCGCGCCCGCAGTCACTACTCTACACAGTTAGGTAGTGGCTGAAGCCTGACATGTTGCCACTCGATCCCCTTTGTAATCGACGCGGTTGGGGAAGCTCTTCCGATACGGAAGCTGTACAGCATCTCAACAAGACAGCCCGCAGATATCGTGCCGAACCAACGTTGTCATGACTGACAGTTGGTGAGCATCTGAAATCAGCCGTTACTACAACAATGTTTGGTGAGCCTAACCTGAGGCTTCCCCACATGTAGCTGCCCGAACGTTGATCTTCGCCGTATTCATTGGCGTGCAGTATCAGGATGCAGCTCGCGTCCAGGTATCCTTCGATCTCGACTCTTCATCGTCCATGTAGCGGTGAAATCCATATGCTTCACGCCAACCTTCCGCTTTACGCCGCTTATCCCCGTCGTCGTCCCCTTCGGTGCAGTAGAGTGCAATGCATACATCCGTGCAGTGTGGCCCGGGGCGGCAGATCGGTGCTGCGGTGTAACCACCTCAGCTGTCAGATATCAGCTGTAATGTCACCACCAGGAACCAGTCGCTGGATTTGGTGGGATCCAAAGCGAGGCACCGGTTCGCTCGCTAGACCTGTCTTACTCGTATAGAGCGGTGCGGCTGCAAGCACGCTTAGTTCAACCATTCCCAAGGGCCCTTCACCCAAGCCCAACTCTAGGAAACCTTGTCCTCGACGCGGGCCCGTTCACGATTGCGCAAGCAAACCTGCGTCGGCCGGATCAAATGGCGTCCGAAACATCAGCATAGTATTATCCATCACTAAAGTGCCGGTTCCAAAGTAAGGCCTGCCGCCAAACTGTCACAGACGGACGGTTCGTCATGACTCCATACCTCGCTACCAAACTTAGGATCTCTCATTCCGCGTGTTCCAGATAATCAGCCGAAATTCATCCATTAACCTGCATCCTGAATGACCGCTGCTAAATTCGAACTCTATCACCTCACTCCACAAGACCATGCAATTCACTAGCGGCCACGAGCCCTTGGTGACAACACGACCCCTAGCCTGAAACATGCTTGGTGAAAATTAGAGTTTGCGGGTCTACCCCAACAAGGACGCCCCACTTGCTGTAACCACACCATTTTGATCTCTCCTAGCCTCGCTAACGCTACAATTTCGCGCCCTCCCTCACCGATCACGCTTCAAGATTCGCGCCAAGCGAGCCTGTTACGCCATCAAGAGGTCTCCGAAGCTTCTAGCTTTGAGGCTAGAAGTAGAAGATAGCGATGGCGCAACCATATACTATCAAGGGATTGGTGGGTCCTCGCAATTACAGTTTTCTTTCGCTTTCGTTGCTTTGAAAACACAAGTCCGAATGTATAGTCATTGGGACCTAAACCGCTTTCCCGTTTCCACTCCTTTTGGACGGGTTGTCCTGCGTGAATAAAACGCAATTGTGGGGTGCACTGCTGAGGCTGAAAGTAGCGTACGCTGACGTTGCTGGTTGAAATGGTGTAGAGAACAGGCGAGGAGGGAGGCGCGCCTATTCGGTCATCAGGGACACACCTTCAGCTGTGCATCCTTCTTCCATGCCCAACCGTGACACCATTGTGGATACTCAACCAAATTCTGTACACGCTACCTTCGGGCACCACGGTACCATAGATCTTAGTACGTAGATGGGGAGTTCATTCAAAACGTCGGAATCAATATTGCGAGGCCAACACGGGAGATACACAACCATCATCCCAGTGGTCGTCGCTACCCAGAGCCTAAGATGGCGCAATGATCCGGATCTAAGATACTATCTAGAGATGCAATCCCTCCGAGATCCATGTAGAGAAAAGTGAGGATCGCATTGGTTTCCGCACATGGTAAGCTACAAAGACAGCCCATTAGAGCAATGCATGCCACATTGTCCCACATCCACATCTACATGCCACATACATGACGCTAGAAAATTCCTAGAAGGCCCTGTCTGTAACCCTTGGCCCATCTCGACGTTGATTCGATGGCATGCGTATCCGACCTACAACCCTCGTACGCCACACCCGTTGTCGAACGGAATCTACTCCTTTTTGATGTACTTGTCAAAGATTTTCGAGATTTCGCGCGCGCTCTTCTTAGGATAGCGCTTCTGCCCACCCTTGTAGTCGACATAGGTAACGCCGAAACGTGTCGTGTAGCCCTCGGCCCACTCAAAGTTGCTGCAGGTACACTATGTCAGTGTGTGTCATGACGCCTTTTCCACAGTGTCCGCTGGAGCACCAAGGATCCAGTGTTTGAAGCTAGGAGAGAAAGATGATCTACCTGGGTGCGAACGCGCAACCACAATGCGGACAATAAAGTCTCCACCACTCATTGGAAAAAAAGAAACTCATATATGAGAAGTGGGGTGGGGGGTTGCAGGTGTGAGAAACGTTGAAAGAATGGAATTAACGTACTCCATGAGACTCCATGCTGAATAACCCCTGACGTCGACACCGTCCAAGGTATGAGCGTCCGCCAAGGCTCCGATATATCCCCTGAAGTATTCGCAGCGGAACTCGTCGTCCAGCAGCTGTTCAAGAGGGAGATCGTTCTCTCCTTTGAGACTGGTACCGTTCTCTGTCACGTAGAAGGTCGGGCCGCCATATCTATCACTGAGCCACTTGATTAGCTTTCTGAAACCCAAAGGCATCGGCCTCAGCCAGACTGATTGTGTCTCTGGGCCGATCCATTCGCCCTTCTTGTTCTGGTAAAGAATGTCCAGGTTGCCGACATGATCTTCAGGTTCTGGCTCAGTGTCCTTGTGTCTAATATAATTGGCGCAGTAGTGGTTCATGCCATAGAAGTCATTGCTTCCTTTGACCAGAGCCGCCTCTTCCGGTGTGAATTCAGGTAGGCGATCGCCCAATTGCTTGCGCATCGAGTCGGGGTATTTGCCAAAGTACACTGGGTCGCCGAACCAGCAGATGGCAAACTCAATCTTTCGGTCGCAGGCTTCACGGTCTTTCGGATCCTCTGGATCCCATGGCTCGGTCCAGTCGCCTACACGACATATCAGTACACGTTTTTCATGCTCAGACGTCAGACCGATTGTTACTATCCTCGCACGGGCTTGATATGCGTGGGGTCGGTCCACTGTAATACGGTATACGCGAGCCACGTGCTGGTCACTTACCGTTGAGCGTAATCCCAATCTGGCCTCCATCCTTGGATTTGAAGTCATCACGGTAGGCCTTGACTGCCGCACCATGAGCAATGAGGAGCGAGTGTCCGACGATCCACGGCTCCCTCGAGCTGTCACCTTCTGCGCTCTTGCTCCGATCACTGCAACGACCGGGAGCAAAAAGGCCGGTGCCATATCCGAGAATGGAGCTGCACCACGGCTCGTTGAAGGTGATCCAATATTTTACCTTCGAACCGAAAGCCTTGAAACACACCCTGGCGTAGTTCTCGTAATCCTTCACGAACTCGTCCTTGTTCAGCATGCCCCCATATCGCTTGTGCAGGTTGTCTGGGAGATCCCAATGAAACAGCGTTATCATCGGCTCGATGCCTGCGGCACGGAGATCGTCGACCAACTTGATGTAGTACTGCAGACCCTTCTCGTTTACGGGGTCGTTGCGTCCGCCGAGTGGTATGATGCGGGACCACGAGAGGGAAAAACGGTAAGACTTTGCGCCGATATCCTTCAAGAGAGCAATGTCCTCGTCAGTGCGGTGGTAGGAGTCGCATGCAACATCTCCAGATTCTCCGCCAGCAATCTTGCCCGGGATGCGGCAGAAGGTGTCCCAAATAGAATCGGCACGGCCATCTTCATGCGGTGCGCCTTCGATTTGGTAACTGCAGGTTCAGAAACTCAGTATGCGACAACAAAGCGGCCCCCAAAACGATACATCGTGGCGGGGTACTTAGGTCCTCTTGGGAGTGGAGAAGGTCCTGGGTCAAACGAACCTTGCTGTTGCAAATCCCCACAGGAAATCTTTCGGCAAGTACGACTGCGACATGGCGGTTTTGTAGTTAAGCAGTAAGTATGCTTAAGCTCACAATTTAGAAAAAGAACTGAAAGCTACCCGCAGCAACGGGACACCTATACTTCATATACGTGGACACAGCAATGGCTGCGGAGAACGTCCCGCCGTAACCGTCCTCACGCGTCGACAAGACCTTAACAGACGCGCCGTAAGACATATGAGGAACTTGGTAAGGCTCCGTCAAGCTCAAGCGGGCTGTAGCCGATTTCTCTGTGTCGTCAATGGCTCCTTCGACCATTGACCCCGCTCATAGTTGCGATCACTTGAGTGTTGTAGCTTCATCCCACATGACGAAGCTATACTTTTACGTCGATTCTGCCCGCGAGGGTCTACAATGACCAGGGCGGTCAGTGGGACTACGGGCCGCCGATTCAGCCTGGCTATTAACCTGCTAGGCGTGGCGCGGAATTCGTCTTCGGCTGAGGTGATACTTGGAGGAGTGGGATGGCGGGGTACTGGGCAAGTTGAAGCGGTCGTTTCCCTTCCGACCACTAACAGCTAATATGTTACGCTGAAGAGTATGTTCCTCATCATCTCATTCGTGAGTCTAGAAACTGATGACGATCCAAGATGGAGATGGCGGGAGCCTTGCTCTGCATGTAGTGGTAGTTGCGAAAATGGTGGGCTGCAAGAGCTCGAAAACAGCGCTATACCTAATTGAGAAGAGCTTCCGAATATACAGTATCTTGTCTCAACAGCTTGAACTTCATCACTCTGTCGGAACCACAGTGAAGCCTGTTGCAACCTCGGCGCAAGCAACAGTATATAATGGGTGGCTGCTGGGGATGAACAGGATCATGATACAGCATTGAGTCAATCGAATAGCTATCCAACAACTCCCCACGATGATGCTCTCCGCGCTTCGAACCATCCGATCTCCGACGAGACGCGCCACAACACAACTGCGCACCGCTGCGACACAAGCACAGAAGCGCGCAGGTGACATATCCGATGCTTTCGCATCGCTCTCAGGACAGGAGTTCACACCTCTGACACCCGAATATGCCGACCTCAAAAGCCGTCTGATCCGGGGACACGAAAGCGAAATACGAGAGTCCTGGGAACGCCTCCTTCGGACGCTTCGCGACGAGATTCCGCTCATAGTTGGGCAAGGCAGCAAAGTCATTCCAGAGATTGACTTCAAAGACATCGATAATGCGCCAGAGTCCTTTAGCAGCGAGCTGCGCAAGAGAGGTGTTGCCGTCATAAGGAATGTAGTACCCGAGCAGGAAGCGCTGCAGTGGAAGGAAGACCTGAGGGAATATATTCGCCAGAATCCTCAGACAAAGGGTTCGTCTGCATTCATCTTGGAGAGGTAACCTTGACTGACCATCTGGCAGCTTTTCCAGCCGATAACCCTCAAGTCTTCGAATTGTACTGGTCGCGTACCCAAATGCTCGCACGCGGTAATCCGAACCTCCTCAAAACGCACCGCTTCCTCATGTCATACTGGCATAGCCTCAACCCAAATATCCCGCTCTCCACGAAACATCCGATAAGCTACGCGGATCGCTTGCGCATGCGCTTGCCCGGTGACGCCAAGTTCGCATTGGGGCCTCACGTCGACGGCGGCAGTGTAGAACGTTGGGACGAAGAAGGATACGGGCTTGGAAAAGTCTACGACTCGGTATGGAAAGGACGCTGGGAGGACTTTGACCCTTGGGAAGCCAGCTGCCGTCTTCCGGTCGTCTCAGACCTCCACCAGGGCGTAGGAGCATGCAGCGCGTTCCGCATGTTCCAAGGCTGGTTATCGCTCTCCACAACAGGACCATTCGAAGGCACGCTTTTGGTCAACCCGCTATTAGCCAAAGCCACCGCATATTACCTCCTTCGACCCTTCTTCTCCCCGAAACGAGGCGTCGATCCTGGTGCGCAAACAACTTCCGAAGCCATCACCAACTCAGCAGACTTCCTCGCGTCGGATAATTGGGAAATGGATACAACACAGAACGCATGGGTACATGGCGCAACGCCAGGTCGTGGTCAGGAGCTATCACACCTCCTGCATCCGCATCTTAACCTGCAAAAATCCATGATCCATATGCCCACGGTCAGGCCTGGCGATTATGTCGCATGGCACTGCGATACCATCCATAGTGTCGATAAGACACATGCAGGCAAGTCTGACTCTAGCGTGCTGTATATCCCAGCGTGTCCTATGACTGAAGATAACGCGAATTACCTTGTGCGCCAGCGCCAGAACTTCGTTAATGGAACCCCGAGTCCTGATTTTGGCGGTGGTGTTGGTGAGAGCGAGCATGTTGGGCGTATCAAGGCTGAGGATATGCATGCATTGGTTGGCGACGAGGGTTGTCAGGCTATGGGGTTGCAAGAGTGGGATAGTGCGGCTGCGGGATTAGGGCCTGGTGAGAGGGTTATTCTGGATAGGGCGAACAAGATTCTGGGGTTTTATGATTAATTATGATGATGGGTTAATGAGATCCTGATGAACTTGGATGTTGTCTTGGTATCGTTTCGCATGCTATCCTGTAAGTCCGAGTCTCGAGTACGAAGGGCTTAGATGTCGGTTCGGGCGAGTCGAGTGCGAAAAGAAGTGATCGTGGGCAGGAGTTGTTTGAACTCGATTTGTACGTGCTGCCATGGCACACTATACCACTTGGTACCTGTCGTGACCTTGTGAGCAGGCTTACTCTCACCCTCATTCCGCACGTTCCTTCCATGCTCGGACTGGCTGCCTAGTACTACCCTATCGCCCCTGCCAGCAAAGTTCATCGATCTCCGCTGACCAAATATCAATAACCGATTAACCCACCGACTACATTGGTAATACTGCGATCAGCAAATTGATATCAACATCATACAGAATCCTTAAACTATCCCCCCACAAGCTGACCCAGCCGCTGTGTCGTTCCTTACCACGCTACCCCCGGAAATTCGTAATCACGTGTACCAGCTCTTGTTCAAATACGAAGATTCGGTCCTGCTCCATAACGTGGATGCTTTTCATGCGCCATGTTCGACACGAAGAGAGTATGGAGACTTGGAATACCACAACCACGCCAAGGGTCAACATTCGAACGAATACTGCGACAGATATGAGAATGAACTCGGAAACAACCAAGTATTCCGGCACGGTTTCCACGAGGGGCTCGTTTTGTTGTCATGATATCACTAGGTACATCATGAAGCTTCTGGGATCCTATATGGCGGTAATACGTTCATCTTCTCGAGGGTACTAGAACGTCATGATGTCGACTGCGACAATACGTACAAGTGTGAAGAATACCTGCGACACGTCTGTAATTTGCTCGAAAAACGCGGCCTCTTATAGAGAAAACAGTGGATCTTACTTGTCTACTGTAGGTGTGGATACAGTACTCCGATCGCTGCGTACGAGCGACACAACCTATTCCAGCGTCGCGAGTACTTTCGATTCCATCGCAAACGCCATGACTAACAGATTTCGCTTTCAACACGGCGGCGAGGTCCAACAATTTTCCACAGCTGAGCCCTCGCGCTTGGACTTCGTGCGTGGGAAAGCATGGGAAACAAAAATCTGCGTTTCAATGCGCACAAAGTGGCTGCTCCTTCCCATCTGCCTTACCTTTATCACATTCATCCTCTCTATGTGGACGATCATCACAAACTGGCAACGTCGGCACAGCATACCTATCTGGAAAGAAAGTATCCTACCGCTACTCATTTACGGCCAGGACATCGCACCACGGGATTCTAAAGGTTTGCCGGTACAGCCTTTTGGCAAGGACGCGGGTGAAGACAAGGTGGAAGGGCTCATGGAAGCAAGTACAATGGTTGCTGCTAGTCGCAATATCATGGTGACTTTTCAATGGTATAACAGCGAGAGCACGGGTGGGTTGGATGAACAAGGAACGAGTTCAACTGCGTCGTTGCTGAGGCCTGGGAAGAAGCTAAAGAAACGTGATAGTCGAGATAATTCTGTAGTCCACGATCATTGATGCTCGTCATGACGGTAGCACAGAGTTCGACACAGAGTTGTTGTTATTTGTAAAGTAAGACTGCTTTATTTACTCAGTCTTGTTGTATTGCTTTCTCTTCTCAATTGCCTGTGCACTCTATCACCCCTCCCCTCAGCGACAAAACGCATCAATACTAGCATCAGAAAGCGTATGACTCCCACCCGCACACCTATACCCACTAGCCTGCTTGATCCACATATACCCCATCGGACAAGGCCCCAAAACCTTCAATTTCTTCTGCCTTTCCATCTCTTCCTGTCGCTTCTTCTCAATAGCCGCCAACTCCTCGTCGCGACGCCGTCTCTCCAGTTCAGCTGCGATGCGCGCTTGCTCGCGAATACGTCGCTCCTCTTCATCAGCAGCGGCCCTCTCCGCACGGATGAACTCCTTGATACGCTCTTCATACTGTCGCTTTTCTACTTGCATGCGACGAAATTCGCGCTCCTTGGCGACCATGGCGTGTTTATCACGCTCGAGTTGCTCCCATACTTCGTCGGAAACTCCAGGGTCGCGTTTGGCTTGGAAGATGGAGTCGAGAGGGTCTTCCGGCTCTGCTGCGGGTTCGAATTTCTCCTCAGTCGACTTCGGTTTGTCTTCTTGCTTGTCCGTGTTGAGTACAGCTGGTGGTGGGGCGGTGTTCGTCGCGATCTCTGGGCCTCGCGCAGCTGGTGGCGCAGGGTTCTGCGTCTGTGGCTGTGGCATCGAACGTAGAGGCATTGGTTGGTCGAAACGGCTCGTGCCCACAGCGGCGTTTCGTCGTGAACGCTCCTCCAACATCTTTTCCATGGTTTGGATAACGACCGTCTCCGTCAGCACAAGACTAGTGATCGGAAGCACAGCCGTAGAGACGAGTGCTTGAAACATGCTCTTGGCGAGCGATTTGACGTCGCGAGCGTTACCCCACGATTCCAGTACTGATAAGTTGCCAAAGAGCTGCAGCAGTTGTCGTTGTAGTTCCGGTGTTGGCGTATCAATGACCGAGAGATCAAGTGACACCTTCTTCTTTTTCTTCTGCAGATCTTTGACAAGGAGCTCCAGACATATCTCCGGGTTGAGATGCTTGAACATGACCGTTTCGGGGAAGCGACTGGTAAGACCAGGGTTCATGCTCATCAGTCGATCGATATCCTTGTCATAGCCGGCTAGGATAACTACGAGCTTCTGCGCAAACTTTGGTTTGGTCAGGCAGTCGACGAGCTCGTCCATCGCTTCAGTGGCGAACCCGCCTTCTGCAAGCCGGTATGCCTCATCGATGAAGAGCACTTTACCCATAGCCTTCTCCATCAGCTTCTGCACTTTTGGTCCAGTCTGGCCCACATACTGTCCGATCAAATCGGTAGCGGAACATTCCTCAACCTTCGCCTGACTGAGGAAGCCCATGTCGTAGAAGATCTTGCCCATCTTTGCAGCTGTAGTAGTCTTGCCAGTACCGGGCGGTCCCTTGAAGAGGAAGCTGAAAGGCAGCTGTTCTCTAGCGTCCATCCCGAGAGCCTTCATATTGGCCGCGGTGGTTTGGTAGCCTCGAAATTGTTTGACGAGTTCTCCGCATCCTACTACATCTTGAAATAGGGCCGAAAGTTCAGTAGCTGCACGCTCACCGCGATCAAAATCCGGGTCAAAGTCGATAGCCTCGAACACGCCAAACTGCTTCACTTTGGCGGAAGTGATATGCTTCTGGTGTACTGCTTTCGCACGATCTAAGATGATATCGACTTCGCCTGCGTTGCCGAAGTTTGGACGGTTACGCGCACGCTGTACAACTTCCATAGCGACCTGGAAAGAAATAAGTTAGCGTCAATAAATGTCGCCCGCCACTGATTCTTACCTTCTTGGCTTGGTCTGTCGCATTGAACCCGATTCCCTTGAGTTTAAAGTCAAAGATTTGACGGATCTCAGTGTCGTTGAAGTCTTCAAAGACGAACGCAGACTCCAGCGGGAATCGCCTTGCGAGGCCAGGGTTGACGTCTCGAAACATCTCTTCCATCTGGTCCTTGTATCCCAACAGGAGTACGCACCGGTCTTCACCTGCAGTGCTCTGGACTTCGGCAACGATGGTGTCGATGACTGCGGCTTTGTAGGGATCACCAGCAGCACCACTAGCCAACATGTAAGCCTCATCGATGATGAGAACTTTGCCGACAGTGGACGCCAGGATGGCTTTCGTGTTAGCTTCCGAGCCCCCTAGCACACTGCCGACAAAATCCGCTGGGCTTTTTACAACAACTTCACCGTTGGAAAGAAGCCCAATGTCAGCCAGAATGCGGCCATAGAGCTTGGCTACGGTAGTCTTGCCTGTTCCTGGGGAGCCGATGAAGCAGCGGTTAAGCGAGTATTGGATGATGGGCTTCTCTTGCAGTTCGAGCTGATAGTTCATCTGTATCCCGTCAAGAAGAACTTGTACCGACTCCTTGACGGAGGCCAAGCCGGTAAGCTTCTGCAGCTTTATCCATGTGGCGTTATTCTTGAGCACCGACGAAGGCTCTGGCCCTATCAAATCCTCTTTAGTGAGAATATGATCATTCGGCATCTTGCCGGCTCGTCTCTCTTTCCGCAGTCGCCTGGCTTGGCGCTCAGTAATCTGTGCGATCTTATTCTGGACTTCACGAGCATTACCAAAGCCATCGCGGCCCCGACCCCGGCCGATGCGTCGCGCGGCGATACGCACGTAGAGGCCGTTCATACTGCCTTCAATCTTCATGTGCCCATGATACTTCTTATCTATGTACTGGCAGAAGATCTGTTGCAATTCGCGGTCTTCGTAGTCTTGGAACTCCATTCGGATTGGTATACGGCTCGGGATGCCGGGGTTGTGAGCAAAGAAGGCTTCCATTTGCTTGTGGTAGCCCGCCAGCACAAAGACAACTTTGCCGGTTAGGTTCTCAATTTCGGCAAGCAGATAGTCCAACACTGCTTTGCCACCAGGACTATTCCCAGATACCAGCTGATATGCTTCATCGATGAAGAACACACCACCGCCTTCTTCGAGTATCTTATCGATGTGGGCTTTGCAAGCGGATACGCCATCGTTCGCGAGAGCTGATCCAGAGCTCTCAATGAAATGGTCACCAGGGAGAGCTCCTACCTTCACTAGAAACTTGGAGTAGTGTCTAGCCACTGTCGTTTTCCCTGTTCCAGGATTGCCTAGCAGGGCTGCACCGAAGCGCTCTCCCTTGAGCGATACTCCTTGGCGCACGACTGTATCAACTTTGACTTTGATCGCGAGGAACTGCTGCTTAACAGACTCTAGCCCTATCATAGGTATCAGGCAGTCGAGAGCATCGTTCTCTGCACCCTCGTATCTCTTCTGCCATTCCCAATCATCTCTTGCTTCACTCTTATCCCAATCGGATTGGTCCTGGTCCTGGTTCCGATCTGGCGAAGTTGCTCTGGAGTTGACTGTACTCTTGTCACTGTGATCCGGCGTCAGGTTGGGCGGTGCCTTCTCGCTTTGTCTTCTTGAGGCATCGTTCGGTGGTGTCGTCGTGGTTTGAGTTGTTGAAAATGCTGGAACTGGTGGCTTTCTAGGATTTTGAGTCCTCTCCTGCAGGTTGCGAAGATCCTGCTTCTTCTGCTCGAGCGCTTGCTGTCGGTCTCTGTCCTCAGCCTGCTCTTTTAGAACACGCTTCTGATGCTGGATCTGTTCCTCGATCTCGATTAGTTGCGCGGCGTATGCGTGTTGCTTAGCCTCCCGCTCTTTGTCTAGCTCGTGGTCCCGTTGTCGTTTCTTCTCTCGCGCTCGCACCTCGGCTTCACATTTCCGGCAATATGCCGTGGCCTTATCATGGCACTTTCTTGTGGTCTTATGGTCACTGGGACAGATTGAGGAGATGATGACTTTGCAATTCATCCGCGAGTGGTCCTGCAACTGATGGCATCGATGAGGACAGGAATGGATGCCACAGTTGAGCAGTTTGCCACAAGGCTCAGAACAGCCACCGTCTGGACAAACCGTATCGAAGTGCTCTCTCTCAGTCAAGAGTGCGGTTTTGTCTGGATGCTGCTCGCATTTGACTGGAAAGCCATCGTAAACGTGGCCATCTCGCTTCAACTGGTCCATAAGCGGTATCCATACTTCCTTGCCTTTACGGCTATTCATGAACGTGTCTGCATTGCCAATCATGATCAAACCATTTCGCGCTCGCGAAAGTAATACATTGACACGCTGAGGAGAAGACATGAAACCGATATCTCCACCATCGTTACTTCGTGTAAGGCATGCGATGACGATATCGCTTTCTTCTCCTTGGTAGTTGTCAATAGTTGATATGCGAAGCTTGCGCTTGGAGATATTTGCGCTAGCTGGTGTGATTAAACCCGCTTGGATCAGCTCGTGAGAATCCAAATCATTTAGGATGGGGTCGTTGTCCTTGGACAGAGTATTGACCAGTAGGTACAGCTGACCCAGGTAAGGTGTCAATACCACGATGTCTTCCGTGCCATAGCCCTGCTGACTAAGGTATCGTACGCATTTCAGCACCATCTCAGCCTCATACAAATTCTCCTTACTGGAGTTTGCGCCACCATCACGGCGGTCGGCAATCTGGATTGCGTTGAGCTCAGGGCGCGAATGTGACACGAATATGACGTTGCTTTGAAACCCGCGTAGATCCGGTCGACCTTGAGTCTTTTCAGCATCTTCCAATTCCGGATAGGTAAGTGATCTGACAAGAGATGAGATCTCAGGACGCATACGATGCTGCTTGCTGAGGGTGGTATGGGGAACTCCGCTGAGTACGAGACGCTCAAATAGGGAGACGTTAAGATTGTACCCATCCCCTTTCTCTACAGTCAAGGCATAGTTGTTGACTTTAGGCCGTAGCTGCTTGTGATCGCCAATCAGGATGAGTTGCTTCGTGGTCGGAGTCAGAGCTGTGAGTATATGGCTTTCTAGGATCTCTCCAGCTTCTTCCACTAAAACGATGCCAGGTGATGCCTTCCGAATTTCGTCGGTGTACATGGCTGCCGCCGTGGTAGTGCACCCTATGATGCGTTTCTGACTAAGTACGTGGAAGTTCTTCTCACGGAATAATCGGTCGATCTGGGCACGACACTTGTTGTACTTGTCGGCAAGCGTGCTGATCTCAGTGACTCGTTCTTCGAGGATCGTTCTGTTCCACTGCACTTGAAGTCCAAGGCGGATCTGCGGCTGGACGTTCCAAACGTGAGGGTATGTTTGCATTGCATGATCGGAAAAGACACCCGCATTCTCACCCTTGACCCATCTCTTGACTAGATAGTACTTGTCGACGCGTTTGTTCTTCTTCCCCATTACCGTCATGCCGTCTTCATTGTTGGGTACAACGAACGCATCGAAGTATTCCGAATAATCAGAGAACTCTAAGAAATCGAGAAGCATCTGTTCGCTGAGACGTGTAGAAGCAAATGATGACATTTTTGTGATTAGGGCGTCATGGTAAGATTCCGCTTCTGCCTTTTGTTCTTGGATCATGGCCCATGTTTGTCTAGTCATCTTGTAGTTGTTTGGCTGCTCTCTGATGGTGAGTGCACGGGTATTGGCATTCGACTTTGATCCTAGTCGCACGATCGAACTAGCTGGGATGCCGGCCTTTTGGATGTCGTCCAGAAATTGATCCAGAGCATGATTCGTATATGTGAGGATGAGCATAGTTTCTTTGGTATGATCGTGTAATATCTTTGCGATGAGTGCGCCGATGAAGCTTTTGCCAGTTCCTGGTGGGCCTTGAATGAGGCTGACTCTCTTTAGCAGACCAGTTAGCAGAGAGTCTGCTTGGGCCTGATCAAGTTTGATTGAATGTGTACTTCCAATGATGTTTTGGAGATCTTCTTCCCAACGGTCGCGAATGGCGTTGATGGTCTTGGTCGGCTGGATACCAGACACTGTTTCAGTGGAACTTGGGGTGAGGCTGAGGAGCTGGTCCTCCAGTGGCAGTTCGGTCAAGGACTGAAGACATTTGAGAATAGGCTCATACGCAAATACAGCAGTATCTACTTGCACAAAGCAGAGATCTGCGGCGAGATTGCATGCCATCAACACCTTGCCAAATGAGCTAGCGTCGGCCACTCGCAGCACGACGATGGCAGGTTGCTTAGCAAGCAGGTCTTCATCGCGGTCCACAGTTGCGAATGCGATAATCTTACCGTTGCTCATGAGGCAGCCGAGTGACTGATGCTTTAGTACGTTTTTGTGGTCAGCGAGGTACTTCTTGCGATCAACGGCCCTGACGTTGCGCAGTTGTGGAACATCGTCCGGGCACAGAAGTTTTAGCGAGCAAGGCTTGCGCTTCGTCTCCGGTCCGCAGTCGATACCGGCATACTTCAGATGTTCGAGGATTATCTTTCGTCGTCCTTTCTTCTGACCACTAGCGATCTGGAAATCGTTACGCAGCTCACCCAGAAGATCTTCGCGAAGCAGGCGAAATTGGTTGTCAACATGCGTTAGACCGCGGCTCTCCGGTGCAGCAGATGCGATAGAATCTGCACGTCTGTAGAAAGGATGTTCGGAAGATGCGAATTCGTCTGGCGTCGGTAGGAGCTTGATCTTGTGGATTTGAGCAAAGTCATTGTCGTGTCGCCCGCCCGGACCGTCGGTGGACTCATCGGATGTGCTGTCTAAGACGTGCTTGATCTTGTACCCTAAATTGCGAACATCCAGGGAGTCTGAGTTTATGAAAGATCCGTTGTTAGTGACGCGCTCTGCAATGTCGCGCACGTCTGGAATATCCTCGGAGCGACCGTACAGCAGCTCTAGTAACAGCCACGCGAAAGCACGCGTGGCATCGCTGGAAAGCACACGAGCATTATGTGCCTCAACGAGTGTATTCCAGAATGTAGGAGGTTGCACAATTTGTTCGAGGACGCGTTGCAGGAACTGGCCGCCATAGAGTTGCTTGACAGATGGCTCGGAGAGTCGGAACATGACGGAGGTTGCCAAGCCGTTGAGGAACGTGCTCTCACGTGTCAACCTGAAGGCGACAGAGACCGCTGCTAACCCTGCCGAAGACGTGATCAGACACTCCACACACTTCGATGCGTCTTCCTGTGAACACAATGCTTCCAAAAACCGATTACCATCACCCGCCGTCTTGATATCGCGACGGCCGTGGATGATAGCGTTGAAGAGCTTTGTCAGCCCCGCGGCTCGCTTCGCTGCTGCCTCTTGGTCCGCCATGTGTGAGGTTTGTATAGTGTAAAATATCAATTGTTGATAAAGGCTGAAATCTGCCGATGTTCTATTACGCTACAAAGGAGATCTTTGGCCCTTTTGAGCTTTCAGAGTTGGTAGAAGGAAGGCCACACCAAAGCCCAACTCATGCACGATGATTCTCTGATAACCGGCTGTGGGAATGATTGGAAGACAGTCGCAGTCGCTATGCGGTAAAGCAGCGAGCTTTAGCTGTGTGCATGCTCTGGTGACCTCTGGACGAATTGAGGTCTGCCAGACATGCATTGTGCGACCTGCAGGTTGAGCAAACCACGCCACACGAACTCAGCCTTGTCTCAGGCATCATCACCTACTTGAAGTCGGCGTATCGCTTTCTGTCCGGTGCAACATTCAGCCTTGCGCTTTTTATCGCCTGAAATCATTCAACACTGTGCCGTAACGACTTCCATGGCTTCATTCTTAGGCAGCAGTAGAGGTGGCTTTGCTCCACGGAGAGGGCGAGGCCGCGGCGGAAGAGCTCCGTTCTTCACGAAGACCAGGGAGCCGATGAAACCTGACCTTGAGACATATCCGCTTGGAGACCTTGTCAAGGAGTTTCGCAGCTCGGATCTAAGCTTGAAACCAGCCGACCTCACAGAAATATCTGGTTGTCAATATGTCGCATCGTACAACTGGCTCGACGACGAAGTACCTACCATCGTCATTCCAGGTAATTTCTCTCCAGCAGGTGCGAGTCCGAACTAATAAATTTAGGCAAACCTCCTCAATGGACACCACTTCATGTACCACAGCGCTTGAAGGAAGACAGCGGACAATACTTCCGTGACCCCAACGCCGCTAAATATCCCAACTATCCAATGGCACCTGTCGTGCATGCCATTGTGGAGACCAACCCTGAGTTCGACGCGGCGAGCACCGATCTTTTCGCATGTGGGAGCACTCTCGGTAACCTCCTGCGCTTCACCCGCGGTATCGACAAAGCTTTCCGTTTCAACGTAGAGGTCATCGGTGAAACTGTGTTCTTCGTACGAAAGGAAAATGACCCTAAAGAGGTCATCAAAGACATCAGAGGCTTCGGTCATACTTTTCCAGAGGCATACACCACATGGGAGCACAGTGTTAAAGGTTCTGAAACTCACCAACGCATCATACGATATAAGTTTGGAGGCTTGAATTGCCTTGTACGTTTCGAGAGCGATGGCTACATCCGAGAGACTCCAGCAGTCAACGATACTGCACCTGCGAAGACTGCTGTGAACCAACATGATCTTCTTCAAGCACTCCAAGAAACAGCTATCAGCCAGCCATCCAATACTACAATCAGCAAGCCGGATGCAGTGAAGATCAAACATGGCGGGTCCGCAGTATCACAGCAATCTATATTCGACCTGAAAACGCGCTCAGGCAAGCACAAGAGAGACATCGATATGAGTGACATCTACCCGGCAATATGGATCAAACAGATATCCAACTTTATCGTCGCCTATCACGATGGCGCTGGTCTCTTCGAAGACATACGTGTGCAAGATGTCAAAAACGATGTACAAGCCTGGGCCAGGGATAATAGGGACGCCATTCGCCGCTTTGCCACACTTCTCGACAAGATTGTTGACATCGCCAGGAGCAATGCGAGCAAGTTGCTCGAAGTGTATTGCTCCGGAACGGATCGATTGGAGATCCGAGTCCAGTACGGAGACGGCGTGCACGCGTTGCCTGCGGACTTGGTAGACCGGTGGGAGAAGATTGAGACGAGTATTATCTCTACCCATGATGATGCTTCCGACGAATTCGAATATGATGACGGCGGTATCGGCATCGATGACAGATATGACCCCGACATGGACTCCGACGATGCGGGGACAGAGCCAGACTATACTGCTTGTTCCGCTGACGATTGTGGCTACTGTGGAAAGTGCACATATTGAGGTTTGTATGCGGCATCAATGTGGTTTCACTGCGATGTCACAAGGAACTGAGAAGAACCAGGGAATGAAACAATGAGGAGGAATGACCAGATCAGATTGATAGCAGACTAGTATGAAGAAGCTCATTTTTTAATAAGTTGTACCCTTAGATTCAAAACCATGCCCTAAAGGTATACAACGTAGTCTGTGTTACAACTCTATTGGGAAGGTAATAGCGTATGCCTTTGCAGTCTATTCGGTATTTACCTGAGCAAGATAGAACTCACTAGAAATGAGCTTCTTTTTGTTGTCGCGCTCAAGTTCCCATCTCTTTGCTAACTCATTAAATAGCGGATCTTTTCGAGCTGCCCTGTACGAGAGAAGTTGCATTAAGGCAGGTGGAGTCTACTCAAGTGCTTGAGAATCGCACTTCCAAAACTGAAGCGGATCGAAGTACTATATGACAGCAAGATCCAGATACGCTCAAGTCTAGTCTTTTATTAGTCTTTTCACTTGTGGCGACAATGGCTACATGTTGGACTCTCGGGTTCGTGCAATTTGCTCAAATATGAGTGAAGCACTAGGCAACGCCCTTGACCATGGTCCACTTGCTTGATAGGCAGCTCTTCCCGGCTTGACATAGGAGCACCTCACCCTCTGTCGACCTCTGGAATTACCGATGCCGTACCACCAACTGAAGATCTCGACCGTGCGAAATTCACCCACCTCATTAATTTCGAAGTCTCTTCGCAAAACTCATCCAACGCAGCTACAGTTTCCCATCCATGACGCTACTCACCCTGCCACCAGAATCTCTTAGTAGGATATGTCGCTTCATCAGCTTGGAAGATGCTTAACATCGTGGCGGGCTTCCTTAGGGTTTCAAGTCCCTACGAAGTACTTGCAAGGTTATCTACCAGGAAACCCCATTCAATGCTAGGATTCTCTATGGAGAAATGCTAGACCGTATTGCCATCAAGCTGACGAACAAATCCCCCAATGTTCTGCTTGCAATCAGCAATGCTCCTTATCTCGGGAATCGAGTCCATACTACCACGATCGATTATCTATACTCAAGGTACTGAAATCTATCGTCATAAAGAAAATGCGCGCATTCCATACCTGTATCTTGAGGAGGCGCGTAACTTCGCCAATTCCCCGGAGGCCATCTACATCCTGGCGGAATGCTCGAAGAACTTCGCGAGATGCTCTTCAGTGCGGACTATGTACACGCCGGTGATGGACGAATACCCCACTGTCTTCACCGCACTCGAACTCGCGCAATATCCCCGCCCGCTGGTCAGCGTCGTGACCGAACTAGAGCACGATCGACAGTCCTGGTACGATCGATTCTTGAATCCTTGATCCGAGTCACCGCATCTTATCTCACCAATCGAATACAGAGACTATTACCATACAATCTTGACGCCGGGAATGAGGGAATACGATTTGAAATACAACGAAAATGGTAGCAACTACTCGGACTTCAAGTTCGTCACCCCTGTGCTTTAAAGCCTAGTCAGCAGACATGCCATCAATCAAGTCAATCAATCTGAGGCAGCCGATTGAGCTTGATTGAAGTTTTATAAGGTCGCGATTGAGATTGACTTGATTGAAGCTGTTTTAGAGTCGTAATTGATTAAAGATTAATGCTCTTAATCATGTTTGGTATGCGATCTAGAGCGATCTTATATAGCTACCTCTAGTCATTGTTCTCCCACTCACATATGTTGTAGATACTAATCATCTCCTAGTCAGTAAGACTATCTTCCTAGTTATGAGGAGGCTTAAAACCTGCTCTTCTCCAACTCCAGGTACATTGGATAGCCGCTAGCAGCTAAGATCCGATCTTCCGCCTGCGAGGCTCTAATAGGTCGCCAAGCTCGCTAAACAGGCGCTCACATTGACAGCTGCTAGCTAGTATAGTGAGCAGATCGATGGCCAATCGCGATAGATTTAGATATCGCGATCGCAGGCTGATCCAATACTTAATTAGATTGCCCTCCTGCTCAAACTGCTCTTTTGTCCACGGTAGCTCATATCGCCGCCAGCGATCAAGCTTATCTATCTTTAATATATCCACCTCGTTTGCGGGCTCGACGTTAACGAGCGCAGCAATTGCGTCGTTAATACCGCCTAATCGCGGCGGCCTCAGGCGCGTAATTAGCTGCGATATAGGCTTGTATTGTGCCTACAGTTGCTGCAACTCTGCCTCGTTTAAGACAATCTAGTAAGGCTTGTCACGCTAGCTGTTTGAGCAGTAGTTCTTGTAGTATAGGTAAAGGCAAGTTGCGCTATAGTAGGCGGGCGAGGCATCAAGCTTAGTGTAGTAATCGTTAGCCTTGCGCCAGGCAGCATTAAGGTTAATCGCGAGGTGATCTTCTAGAGCCTCAGGATAAGCGTTAAAGTCAACATGATCGTAGGTCCTAAGTATCGCCTCGTAAGCTCCAATTACGTATTCAAATACTAGGATAACATCATATATAGCTCCAAAGCTTCCTTGTTTGCCGCGCGCCTCAAGGCGTTTTGTGGCCTCCTTAAGCGGCTTCAACACCTCAATATACTCAGTTATCACCGCCCAATCTGCTGCTTTTAGTCCGTCAGATCGCATCCAGGAGGGCGCGTCAGGCAGCTTATTATCGCGCGATTGCGCATATGCGTCATCGCGCGCAATGCAATTAATATAAGTGTTAGCGTATAGGTTAAAGGTTTCTAATAACTAAACTGCGCGCTCAAAGGCGTCGTAATAGCTGTTCTATCGCGTAACAATAGGCTTAATTAGCTCTAGTGTTGTTTCTGTGTACAATCAATCGTTAACTAAGCGCTAAAGCGATGCGAACAGATCGTGTTGCTGAGGCGTTTTAATGTAGTTGATAATATCGACTAGTACTCCTAGCGGGCCGTCTCTTCGCCAGTCTCGCAAGTATCGCGCCTCTGTATCTTGCTCGTCACTGCTATCGCTGTTGTACGCCTCCTTGTTAAGTCCAAACATAATTGTCTAGCCTATAAGATTAAGCGTGTAAGGCGCGCAGCGGAGGCGGCGAAAAGGAGCTTCAAAGTCGTATAACTCGCTAAGCTTAGCGACAGCTCAATTGTTCGAGGATGCGTTATTAAGGACGAAGTAGCCTAGCTTAGAACGATTAATACTGAACTGCTGCAGCGTCTTCGCAACTATATCAGCAATCCTATCACCACTATAAGCGCCTATAAGCTGCGGTAAGGCAATAGGCAGGTCCCTAACGTTACCACAGGCGTCAGCGTAATAAGCAACAATACCAAAGAACCCTCGTTTGCCACCCCTTGTCGTCTACCCGTCAAAGCTAATATAGATTTAACTTATAGATTGCGACAAGTCGTTAACAACCTGCGGCTCAAGGTAGCGATAAAGCCTCATAACAAAGCTCGCGACGCTAGTACGACTTACCCATAAAGCTTCTGCTGCCTCTGGATTAGCGTATGCTATCATCTCACGGAAAGCTAGAGTCTTAAACTCACGGAGAGCGTAGTTGTTATCAACTAACCAGCTAACAGCAGCGTATCAAAAGCCTTGTACATCGAAGTTTCTAATCTTATTAGCGACCTCCTGCGATACAACAACACCGCTATCGCTTAATAATCGCAGGGACGTCTAACCTCGAGGTAGCGTAGCCTTAGCAAGCTAGCCCTAACAGTTAAGGCGGTGGCCAACTCTGTTCTGTGCCATATAAGTTATCGCAGCAGTTGTTGATAGCGTCACCTCTAACGCTTGCTTCCCCTCTAATCTCTAATGTTTATAGCAATACCTGCAGATCTAGAAAGTCCTCTGCGGATCAGCTATTAAGGCGACGCGATAACCGTGCTCAAAGACCCAGCTTTTCCTGCCCTTAAGCGTCCTCAGCGGCTTCATAAAGCGCGATATATAAGCCCAATCAAGGCCATCGTATTTATCCTTAAACCAACTATCAAGCTCGCCTCCATCGTAGCTATCAGACGCCTCGGTTGAAGCCTCTGTAGCAGCTCGTGAGCCCTCAGTTAGCAGATCGATCGCGTTGTCGGGCAGCAGGTCGCGCAGCTGCGATTCGAACGGAGCCTTCTCTGTAGCTTGACTAGCTGCAACCTTAAGGGCTTTGCGTAGTGAGGTTCGTACAGGCAGCTCAGACTGCGATTGAGAGTTGTCGTTGACTTTGACGCGTTTATTTGACGCAGCAGCGCGATCAGCAGCGCGTTTAAAGGCCTTCGGAGGCATAACAGATAGTAATAGCGCGTAAGGAGCCTTAGAGATAACAATAATAGGCGCTAATATAAGATATAGGCTGATGTTAAATGTTAATACTACGTCGCAGAGTAAGCTAGTTAGATCAGAAGGTTGCTTACTAATCAAAACTTAACACCACTAATATGTCACCCTATCAATATTATCTACTGCCTAGCAACCTTATTAACTACCTTAGAAATCGCCCTAGTATTAGTACCTGATCAATCTGATCAATCAATTCAATCAAAAAGAGGGCTTCGATTTGTTCTTAATTGGAAAAACGCTATAGGCGAATTGATCTTGACTTGATTGAGCTTTTGATCAAGAATCAATCAAGTCAATCAAAAAACTTGCTTGTTGGCATGTCTGCTAGTCAGAAATCTCATTGACTTTGAAAAATAACACTACGCGGATGTGACAGCAAACCTTGACTGCGGCTATCTCACGGATGCGAAAATATCTGGGTTAATCTGTTCACGAAGCACACGTATCTCCTTCGTATACATGAATTTGACAGACAGCGGCTGGCGCTCCATGGCCTAAGGCATCCGAAAGTGCCCCTACATCACCTGTCTCGACATGGGGCTTGGGACTAGTAGTACTCGGACCTTTGGTACTCTTTTGCAGAAACACGTCGCACCGCCCCTTACCCACAGCGCAGCGTGCACGCCGCTGCAAAATCAACAGACTTGAATAATGGCGAGTTCTTTTTGGCCGAAAAGAAAAGAGACTGCAGACTGGCTGAACGTCTTTATGAGGTACTTTACTACTAGACCCCATACGAGGAGGCTCAGTCAGATGCCTACACAAGTTACTATGCCAACTTATCACAAGGCGAGAACTTTCTTTTACCACGATATAGCAACGAGTATGGAGAATTCGTTGTATACAAAAACAACAGCAAGCCTCGCTAAGGAGAGGTACTTCAAGGAGATCGAGAAATGTTGAGCAGTGTGAAGGTGCATACCTTTAGGCGAGATTGTGTTAGGTACGACTCGGAAAGTGGGCTGCTCCGCATGTCACAGCACCTAGGGGACGCTGGTAGCATGCCGCATATCGCACTTTCCAAAATCCATAGCTTGACAGGCAACAAGAACATGATCATGATCACGATATTAATCCTTGAAAAAAGATGTGCACTGTACTTTTATTTGTAGACCTGATCAACGAACGTAGACGCAAAATGCCAATGCTAAACTCCACGATGGAAACCTCGTTTCATGTTCCCAATCATCATAGTCGCCCATCAACGTTTCCATACTCAGCAAGTTCCACTTCATTCAAATGACTCCTCGTCCTTACACTGCTCCTTGCGCTATCCGGTGAGACCATACTTTGGCGCACGAGCGCTGCTGTCCTCGAAGTTCGGGTGGGATTCGCCGACGTAGGTTTGAAGACCCGATTGCTTTCATGCCCGTAGTACGAGTACCGGGCGGGCCGCTTTCCTTTAGCAGCAGGCGACGTCGCCCTTGCGTTGATACCTGAATATGATCTCGTTGGAAGGGCTATTGCGGGTATTGGCCAGTCGTCGGTATCTGAGTTTTCGTACTTGACCGAGGATTCAGGCGACTCGTTTTGTAAGTCCCACTCTTCGTGCTCCCAGATGGGATTAGAGTAAGCTGACGAGGAACTAGATGGTTCGTCGATATATACTGACGAGAAAGACGTCGTTGCCGATGTTCGCCTTGGTGCGTATGGACGCGGGTGCATCATCTTCTCCATCTGCGGGTCGAACATGTGACTTGATGCAGTATCCCGGTGTTGCTGCCGTGGCAAGCTACGACGAAGCGACAGCATGCGTGCTGGGTTCCTTGGTGGCGGTGTTCGCTTCTCGAGGTCAAGCATCTCGTAACAGGCTTTGCCAACCCAAAGCATCTGCTCGTGCTCCCGCAGGTAGCGCTCTCCACCAAAAGATTTCTGAACGATATTGCGTGCCATCATCCCCAATTTTCGTCGATGCTCAGACTTCTCGTACATACGACGTGTGATGATCTCCACGTCCCTGGGTGTAGGTTTATGAGGCAAGATTGGCGCCGCTACTCCAGACCCATCATCAGCATATTGTGCCCACTCGTCCAGCATGGCCAGTAAATTGATTTGTGCGCGTGCCATACCGTATGCATCGTTGGGTGCCACAACTTCGCTATAGCGTTTTCCGTCATCGGGATCAGTAAGCACGCGTAGCGACGCACCAACGTCAGTACAGACAACTGGCGCTCCAGTCAACGCCGCTTCTCCCAGTGCAAGCGGCAATCCTTCCGAGACGGAGGAGTTGAGGAATAGCCAAGTGTTCGCGAGGACCATCGCTGGGTCCGCAGTGCCGCGCATCGCTACGTTTTGTCCAAGACCTTTGCAAGCCAGGATCTCCTGGCATTCAGAAGAGTAAACGGGTGATTTGTTGAGAGCGCCATAAATGTCGAGCTTGTAGTCCTTGAAACCCCACTCATTTGTGATGATGTCCGCCGCAAGTAGGGCGGTCTTGATGTCTTTCGCAAACCAAACATGAGACAGCATAGTCACAGTTGGCGTCTTCGTCTTGATCTCAGTCACCGGAGAGAACTTCGTCATATCGGTGATACCATTGACGATGGGGTCGACCTTTCGACGGAATACGTTGCGATGTATAAGCTGACCCTTGGCGCTGCCGATCTCTACTTCCCAGCCTGGATTGAAGAAATCTTGCATATCAAGTCAGCTACCATCTGCGAAATCTAGTAAGGCGTACGTACCTGCACAAGGAAGGATCTGATCGGCATGGTGCAAGATGAGGCAAGATGTCAGCTTCATCAGACCTAGCAGTGAGTTTCGAATAAACGGCGGCAACGTGCACATCGCAGATGAGAGGTAGAGGTTGGTCTCGCGCCAGGAGATTGCATGATCCCAGATCTGAAGCGTGCAGTTGCGCTTCAGCTTGCAAACAATTCCGTACGACGCTGAGACGCTGTGGTGCGAGGCTTGGAATACGTGCGGGATCTTCTCCGGGATGGGAATCGAAAAGATGAACAGGTCTAGGAAAGTCAGCATAACGATCATCTCTGAATTTTTTTTACTTGCATCGAAACCACAACTCCAGCGCCGTGTCGAAATGTCCAAGAGTTGGAAGTTCAGTACGAAACCATTCTGAAGGTGGTTGTGCGTTTGGCATGTCGTCAGCAAGCCATAGATTCCTCCAAGTATCTTTGACAATGTCGCTCGTCCAGACCTCTTTCCAGTGACGCGAGTCTTGAAAGTACGTATTCAAGTTGACCAAAGCACGTGTCGCTTGCTTGACGTCTGCTGATGTCATCGTCGTAGCACGTGCGCCGCGGACGAGAGCAGTCAAGGTAGGGATGAAGTTCATTTCGATGTCGGATATCGTAGCTGCTTTGACCAAATGATCGACCTCGCTATCTAACTTGTTGGTGAACATTCCGTGATTCGGATGCATAAAGTCCAAACCCCATAATGGTATGACCTTTAGAGATTCGACGTTTTCTTCAGTCTGGTGCTTAGGCAAGCCAAAGTCATTGGCCGATTCGACAACCATGTGCCATTTGATCGTGCGTAAGTTGTTAATGAGGTCTCGACGGCATGCCGAAACGCCGCCGCCTTCGTTTGGCCATGTACCAGTATCGACAGCGATGACGTGTAGGTTACTGTCGGTATCACGCTGTAATGCTTTGGTCCTTGTGAAAATGACTGCGTCCCCACCCTGACCAAAACTGAACAAGTCGCTCATTCGTATCGCAAGAGGTGTCCATGCACTGATGTCACTTGTCAGATCTGAGCTGGCCATGATAGCGTCTGCATGCAACGCCAGATAGTCTTCAGCCTTCATAAGGCTACCACGATCTCTTCGTCTCCAGTATGGCCGCAGGAGATCCTCTCTTCGAATTAACTCCTCGTCGACCCATCGGATCACGACACCATCTAGATCGTTCCGCTTTTTCCAAGCTTTCCAAAGTTGAGATCGGGCTCTGGATGTGGAGATCTCTTGTTGTTTGATATTTGTCCGAAGGAGCCGACTAAAGAAGCCTGAAGTTGGAGATTTGAATGCAAGTAGAGGGTTCTCGTCTGCGAAGGTACACCGTGTGGGCTTCTTGAGTACACCAAGCCAATCGTAACGGATCATATCCGGGGTATCGACCGGCCCACCATTAAGCTTCGTGGTAATGGTTGGATGGAATTTATGATCATATAGCCATGAGCATTCGTACACATCGGCTCCCTGAACGAATGTCGCTTCATGGACATGAGGAGTGGGTATCCAGCGTTCCATCTTTTCAACATGACGAACTGGAGGTGCGCACCAGCTGACATTGGCCGACATGTGTGGAAGCACGAATTCGGCGCGAAGAAGTTCGTCATCATATTTGGCGTTCTTTCGGTAATGGTACTTGAAGCGGACCAAGTTGTCATGGCTAATGTAGCTTCCAGACTCAATGTGACCTTTGCGATTGTATATAACCTTGGCACCTTTGTCCTGGCCGCTGCGGCAAGTTCTTCCTAGCGGTATCTTGCTTCTCTTGACTTTTGAGATTTTCGTCTTGTGTTGTGTATGATTCGATGCATATTCGTAGACGAATTCATTGGTCACTACACCATTCTTGTACTCCTCACGCAACGTGATGCGCATCTCTTCGTCATAATGTGTGACCCGGAGATGACCCCATGTTGGCTCCAGCTCCAAATCACCCTGGTAAAACATCAGTTTGACTCCACCTTCTTGAACAGGGTGAATGAAGGCTGTCTCTGTATCTCCGTAACTTCGGACGACCAAGCGATTCTTCTTCTGGGTTATCAGACTACCCTTTACGGTTCCGGCAAGGCCTGCAATGTCCTTGCGGCGATGGTACAAGAAGAAAGGTAGAGCGACGGACATCGCGACCCGACTGTATATCCACAAGCCCGTGAGGACGAAGGTGGCGGACTTGGCTATCGGGCGCGGTGCACGTAATAGGGCTCCGTTCAGCTCACGCTGATATTCGGGGTCGGCCATACACGCGAGGAAAAAGAATTTAACCCAGGTTCCAGCAGAGTGGTAAACATACGCAATTGGCAGACGGACGTATTCGGTAAATATGCTCAGGATTGAGACCGCCGAGCGATTCAGAACTGGATGATAAGCTTCCTGGATATCCGCCGTCATTTGACGATACTCTTTCTCGGTAAGAGTCTGATCGCCTCGGTTCTTGAAGAAGCTGTGTTTAACTATCGCCAGGTATGCACCAAGATCATATCGTGCGATACACGACAGAATTGTACACGAGCTTTCCACTGGAACATTGGCGTTAATCCATGCCATTTCCGTATTTGTGTAGGGTGCGCGGATGCCAACGCATCGTCGAAGGAACAGACGGCGAATCTCCAATGGAAAGTCGTCCCATTGGGTTTCGCAATCGAATCCAAGGCATAGATTCCGCAGGAGGTCTTTCCGAAATCCGATTTCGAAATTCAGAGCTTTTGGTCCTACGATCAACTCTGGCATTGACCGCTTGTTGCATTCTGATACGGCATAGAAGCCACAATCGCTTTCTCGGCAAGCAAGCATAGATTCTGTAAGCTCAGCTTGGTAATGCGGCATGCCGAACATGGTCTCTGAGCAAGCATGTAGCAATGTTTCGGCAATAATAGCACAGTTGCTGCTCACGTTCATCTGCCTAGAGCCAGAACCTTTTGCATCCGAAGCTATGTAAAGCGTTAAACGTCCGCCTGCATAATGCGAAATTGCCCGAAGATCGCTATCGACTTTAGCCACAGCCTGCATCGGGACGATGAAAATTCTGATGCAGTCGTTCTTCCAGGCCAGAATGATCCGCTGTATCAGAAAGGGCATAGTCGGAAATGCTTGTAAGGCAAGCCTGGAGAGATTTTCGTGGGTACATGATAGTAGTATAGCGCAAATTTGGTCGCCAGGCTGTCCAGTAGGGCACACACGAAACCTGTTTTCCTTAGGTGCGGCTCGCAGCTTGCTGCAGTAGGCGTGGAGCTCGCTCTGGCTGAGCTCAGCGTCACCATCAGTGCCGTTGTAGGCATGGTATCTTTCATCAATGGTCAAAGGATCCTCACCTCGAGATGCGACGCAGCTCAAGCTGGACATCTGGGTCGAGCTAAAGGGCTGCTTGCTCTGCCCAGGTTTCGGCAGTAGACCAGAGATCCAGGTGCGCGCATGACGCAGTTCAGGCATGCCTAACTTCGCAGTGCGAAATGAGAGAAAGGCTGCCGTCCAGGTCGACACAGCAAGAGCAATGATTTTGTTGTACATGAACTCTGGCAACACTGTGATGAGTATGTTGCCAGTTATGAAACCGAGAACGACAGCTGCTAGGAGTGGCATTAGTGCATGTGGACCGGAGAAAATCTTGTTGTACTGGTAGAGGAGTAGACCACTGTAGGCGCCGACATAAGCTAGGAATATGACGAGACCAACTGGTGAGCCGTTGAATATCCAGACTAGAGCAGTACATAACGCCAGTGCCCAAACATGGACACCAATGAAATGACATAGAGTGTTGAGATACAGATGTCGCCTGAATTTCAGATCGTTGGCTTTGGCCTTTTTGATCTGGCGTGCATCCTTGATCGAGACTGGGGACATCTGCTCAGACAACGTGTGAAGATGTTGGGCTTTGTAATCGAGTAGGACTGCTCCGATGAGGTAATATGCAAGACTAAAGCCCACCGATAATCGGAGTGTCTTGTCAAGTGTCTCGTCATCGATGGAACCTAACAATCCTGCGAATCCGCCACCAGGTTGTTGGACGCCACGTACAAGATCGAGCCATCGGTCCATGAGTGCGACAAGAAAGTAGAGAACTCCACAGTAGATCTCATCTCCAGCAGTCCGCCAATGTATGAAGGAGTTATGAAGTCGAATGCCTTTTTGCGACTGCTGCATGCTTTCAAGAGCCACCTGCGTTTCGAGATTCCAGGTCGAACTATACGGAATCGGTCTTTTAGTGTCCGTGATGCGAGCATACCAGTCCAGTAAGAAGAGTGTTGAGTCCCAACAGCCTGCAAGTTGTCTAACGAAGGTATCCTGCGTAGGCTTTTGCCAAACGTGACGTCCCTTTTCCTTCAACACCGCGTCGTGTAAGGCGGTGCGACAAAGCCCCAAGATCGCTGGCTCACTCATGCCATAGAACATTTCTTGGTCGCCGATAGATGTCTCCGAAGAAGGAGCATCGGAATTGCGGACATTTGATGCAATATTGGGCTCTTTGCTTGATCGATCTGCCGGCGCCTGATTAGCGTCTGTGACTGAAGCATCGTTGGTGCACATACCACCAGATTGTACAGCGTTTGTGACACGCTGCTCCTTGACTGACCGCTTCATATACCAATCCTTGATATCAGCATCGTTGAGTGTCTTGATGTTGTGATACCAGGTCACCCATTTAGTCGCTACGTGTCGGGTGCCGAGAACGAGCAAAGTGACGAATATGTACAGGACCGCAGGATAAATGTACATGTCATGGTCCCAAATGAATATAGTTAACAAAGGAGAGACGACCAATGTTGGAACCACGATGATGATGACTTTCCGACCGTTTAGGAAGCTGGATCCCGGAACCTGATAAGTGGAGAGGACAGCGAGCACAGTCAGGTACGTTGTAAGTCCAAAAAGGTAAAAGACGAACACCGCTCCAAGCCCTGGGCCTGCGACAGCCGAGATGACGATGAAGCCGAGGAGACAGCCGGCAAGAGTAAATGCGAGACCACCGACTAAACGTGTGAGCACAAACATATTGGCGGCTGAGAACGCCATTGAGATGAGGTAGTAGGTGCCTCCAATGGAGATCCAGGTTCCGATCGCGCCAGAGAGAAGTAACGAACACATAAGTGCGAGAGTAGCATAGTATCGTTGCTCCTTCTCCATGCGCATGCTCAGATATAGTCCATGGCCGGTTGTTGATAGTAAGATGATGTCTATTGTTGTAAGTAGGCGGTTTAAAAGATCATAACATCGGTTGCTTACCAACGAGTGCCGGAATTGCAAAAACGCTGAGGAAAGTGAAGCGTCGGTATGCAGGCATCACGGAAGGCTTCTGCTCTGGGTCGATATCGGTTTGAGCTGCAGCGTAAGCAGAAGCGAACGATGGCGCATTGAAAAGCCACATTGGGGGTTGATGTTCCTCCTGATTGTAGTAATCCCTATGCTTTTGTGATAAGAGTATGCCGATGTCGCTGGGCTTGATGTCAAAGTATGCTTCGCATCTTGATCCAAGCGCAAACAGCTCTGCAAAAGCTGCGCTTTGGTCCGAATACTGATTGAAGAGCGGGTTCCGGTCCGATACCTCGATATATACTTCCTCAAATCCAGCTTTTCTCGCTGCACAGAAGATGCAGAAAAGTACGAAGTCAGCCGCTGAATCTAAGTTTTCCCTACGTGTAAGGTTGATTATGGCAGAAGTAATGATGTCTAGTTTTTCATAATCTCGCGACCACAGTATACCACCAAGTACCTCGGTGACTTCTCTGAACAGCTCCAGCGCATCGCGTCTATCGAGCGTGGGTAGCCGAGATAGCCGGTACCATTTGAGTTTTGCGTTAACTAGTTGTTCGTCCGTGATGTCGCCGCTGATGTAATCCATGTTGCTGAGCTTCTTGAACTGATGGTACGTAGGTATGTCAATTAGCAACTCTTCGCATCGTTCGCGAACGGCTGAAAGCAAAGAGCAGTCCTCGTCCCACTCCGAATACTGCAAGTGCTGCAAGTAGAGAAGTAGATCCGAAGAGGAGAGGAGATCCAGGTCTTGTTGTAACCTCTCAGGTAGTCGTTCTGGTGAGAATGACCCAGCCGTGAATTCCGTCAAGCCATACTCAGCGAGGAAGCACTGGTATCTGGAGAAACCTAGCGTGCTTAGATGTGTATGGAGCAGAACCGCGGTGATGTCCTGGACCGACTTAGACATATATATGATCATAGATTGGGTCCTCGGCTCGAGTTCCCAAACCGCCCAAAACTGAGCACCACTTGGTGTGTGGAAGCCAGAGTCGAGCGCAGAGTATACCTGCAATTGATAGGCGTCGTCTGCATCGTTGTTTGTGCGGGCCAATGCTTCTACAAGTTTGGAGATGGCATCTCTGGAAGTTGGTAGAAATTCCAGAAAGTGACTACTGCTATGACAATAGCCACGGAGAACTTCGGCGGCAGAATGCAGTTGTGCGGTAGATAGTCGACTGAGCAGCTTCAGATCCCGTAAACGTCGTTGTGAGCTGAGGACGCGAGAGAAGTCTCCCTTTGATGCATCTAGTCCAATCGGAAAGCACCCCAAGGAATCATACGGTGACCCGTTGTACGAGCAAGACAGTGGGTTGCTGTTGTGCTTCTCCCTGACCGTGGCCCATTCGAATCCCGATGATACTGGTGATTTAGGTGTTCGTGAGAGCATTACTCCGTTCTCGTCAATCTCGGGGTAATGTACGGTATCCGTAGATGTGCTGGAAGCGTCGTCGGCATCAGACTCTGCTCCGTCGAGCCCGGCCAGCGTATCCGCGAGGAGCGGAAAGATCTTCTGCAATGGGATATAATCGTCAATAATGCTCGAAAAGCCAGGGGAAAGCTATTCAGAGTTAGCAAGAAGTTCGCAAGGCCTAGGAGAATCAGACTTACTACTCGTGCGGCTCGGTATTTCTCGTGAACGTCCATAACACTTCGCTGCTTGAGCCACTGGAAAGCTGCCAAAGGCTCTTGACAGTACGCGATGGCGTCAATGGTGGTTAGAGCTCGTCGACGTGGGAAATACGGGATGGCGCCATGGTAATTACACCACATATGCGCCCTTCTAACGACGGCGTGCGAGAGCTCGGCATCGTCTTCGATTGTATCCCACATCATCGTTACAAAAGGCCGTTGACATGCCTGGGAAACGAACGACTTTGTCGTAGTCTTCATTTTGTCCATGTCAAAGAAGTCTCGACGCTCTCCATTCGACTTGATGGTACCGTTGCGGACTACGAAACCAGCGAACAATCCAACATCAAGCTTCTCGGTACCACTGAGAAAATCTGGGGCCCCGACTTCCAAGTAGACGTCTAGACCGTAGGCAATGAGAAGCTTCGTTAAGCCGTTGAGTAAAGGTACAGAGATGCGCTCTTGCCATCCGCAGACAAGAACACCAGTGAAGTATCTTCCTTGGTCTGGCTGTCGCAAAGTCCGCCGAAGAGTCCAGGAAAGAACGTATACTGCTCGTGACATGTCCAGCTCACTATCCGTCGTCGCAAATGTGATGATCTGAGCCAGATCAAGCCGCGCGATGATGTGAGGTCCCATAGGAACGCTATCGTCGCCAACAGCCTCTAAGATTCCAGGCTCGCAGTAGTCCAACACTATAATATCCCATTGCGACAGTATCTGTGCTTCCTCTTGTGTGATCGGAGTGTTCAAAAGGCCCAAATATACGCCAAACTTCGAAGGCTTTGCGGGAAGGGTATGGGTTTTACGGACGACGCTCAAACTGTCCGATAGGAGGTGGATTCGTTCTTGCACCGATCGCGGTAAGCCATGCTCACTGTCGCTGCCCTGTAGAGTTATAAGCCTTGAGGATGTATAGCATGTTTCTTGATCGTACCTTCAACAGCGACCGAATGGAACGGTAAGAGTACCAGAGGAAAGCAATAACCCCTACGAGTCCACTCGCAATGATAATAGCGACGAGCGCCCATTCCCACCACTCATGTAGTATCGAACCCGTTTCGAAGGCTTCTATGCCCAAAATGTCTGGCTTAGGCATTGTTCCTGAATATGATTCGACTGAGGATAGCTCAGATGTCCTTGACAAAAGCTCCACGTCCTACAGAGTAGAGCAACAACTGTACGTTGACAGAGACCAGCTATTGAGCGATACGCGCAAAAACCGTAGAGTGATCCATAACAAGGGCTATAAAAGTAAGGCGGATGTAATATTCTACCGAGAAAATCAGTGATTAGGGGAATGAAGCGCTTTACTTGCACATGAGCCAGCTCATCGGCTATCAAAAGCCAGTTTGGAAACTACAGAGAGTTTCTAGATATCCTACGTCCATACAGTCATGTGTTAGCTGGTGATCTGCGGATCGCGTTAGCATACATGGTAGGTGGTTAGCCGGTGCAAAATATCCACCGCTGCAACACGAGCGGCAGTGAACAAGCACGGTCATCATTCGAGAATCCTGCAATACAGCTCTTGGCCGCCACGAATGGCATTGGAGCGGCAGTCGTCAGTGACCGACTTGCAGCGCGAAGCCTTCTGACCGGGCATTGGCAGAAGCGATGACAGGGAACGTTGGCGATGTCTAGGAGCCAGTGCCCATCTATCCCGAACAGCGAACTATGACTGTATCGAGACTAGACCAAGGATTATTTAGATCTCAACGATGAGGCGATGTCAACATAGGAGGGTGTCGTGATGACGCGACAAGAGTGGTGGACGAGGGAAGACGTGACGAGGCTGGAATCTCGGGGTTGGGTAGTACATGTCCGTGCGCGCTCATCATAGCTCTTTTAATCACGTTCGTCCGGCATAGTTTTTAGCCTGACTTCCTCTACACTGCGAATTTAATATCAAACCTCATCTATCACGGCACCTTCTTCGGTCTTGTCTCCGAGGCTCATGCAATGCAATGCACCTGCCGCAGATGAAGTCTGGGGTAGTAATTGCTTGCGCAATATGGGCAGACTGCGGGCAGACGCGTGCTTGCGTAGAGCCAGGCTAGAAGACACCTGGCACGTCGCCTACGATATTCTTACACACACTCATGTATTTGTGGCCTCGGAAAATGATTGCCATAGACTCTAGCCGTGCGCAGCATGAGCTTGCAGCGGTCCTGTCCTTCGGCTCTACTCAAGTCGGATACGCCCAGTGGCTGTGTAGGTAAAAGGCGTGGTCAAAGTCACGAGTCCAGTGATACTCTGAGATCTTTGCGATACATTGTTCTCACGTGGCAAAAGTCAAAACGCCACGGCTGTTCAGCTACAAGGAACAGCCAAGACCCTTGCTGACTATATGGCTATAAGGACATGTTACGTATGCGAAGTCATCCAGGAGTACGGCAATAAGTATTCGAAGCCTCTGATCGAGCTACGCGCCGCGTCATGCTCTGCAGCAAGTTGAGCTACAGGTAGAATTCTGACAGCTGAGGCTAGTAAGGGAGAAAATCGATAGTCCCTTGATCATTTACTGCATCCGGACCAATATCCTCCAAGTGGCCTATGAAATGATATCTGCCGAGCCTTCTTTATTAAGTCGTCCAGGTTCCTCAAAGAAAAGTCTCGTCAGCACGTTGTTCACTTCGCGTCTCACTATGGCGTCCTCCAGTCTATCATCACTGCGAGCATGCGCACTCACATGCTTCTGTCTTTTCCTGCAGCATGTTTCGGCCTACGTGGGAAGTGCCACGGTATCTAGCACGATCCTGGTCATTGCACGCGATTCGACTGCCGCTACCAATAGCGCTACACTTGGCCTTCAAGGTTACGGCATCCCCTATGAGATCGTCACTGTTCCTCAGGCTGGCATCACAAATCTTCCTTTGCTCAACTCCTCAGCGAATCATGGCAACTACGGTGGCATTGTTACCGTAAGCGAAGTGGGATATAACTATGGAGATCAGTATTACAGCGCGCTTACCAGGAGGCAATGGAACGATCTGTATGCGTATCAGACCAACTTCGGTGTGCGAATGGTCCGTCTCGATGTTTTTCCCACTGCCGACTTTGGGGTTTCCAGCAATGGTGGTAATTTGAACGATGAGCCGGTATCCTTCACAAACACGACCGGATTTACCGCGGCTAACCTGAAACCGTAAGTTTTGAAGCTCATCGTGTTCGGATCGTTACTGACGATAACGATAGTAACGTAAATGTGAGCATCGCGAACATCTACCACTCTCCTGCAACGATTGTAAACTCTTCAATGGCATGGGAATTCGCCAAGTTTTCGGGCAGTGGAACTGCTGCAGTCATCAACCAGATAGGCCCTCGCCAGCAAATGGTATGGTTTTTGCCTTTTGCCCTAGATTGGGCACCCTCAAGCAACATCCTCCAACACGCATGGATTACCTGGATTACAAGAGGCCTTTTCGTCGGTTTCAGGAGAATCTATCTTAGCACACAAGTGGACGATATGTTCTTGGAGACGCCCATGTACCGACCAGCAGGCCAGAACTATCGCGCTAAGCCGGATGACCTTTCGATGCATGTCACCTGGCAGACCAACCTGAATTCAAAGATGCCTGCAGGGTCCGAATTCTTTATAGAGATCGGGCACAACGGTAATGGCGATATAGAGGCCTCTACGGACACGAATGAGGGCGCGTCGCTTTGTAGTCCTTCATACGCAATCGAGTACCCTGATCAAAAGGACGGTAGCCCGGAATACCAGAAGCCTCCTGGTACTGGCACTAACATCTGGCCTGCTACGCCTTCCCAGTATACATGGAGTCTTGAGTGTGCGGAACTCGATGAACTAGAGAACTGGTTCGCTGATGAGGAGCAACGCGACGCCTTCGCGCACATCTCGCATACCTTGTACGTGTCTTGTATCTCCCAGCCTTGCACTACTGACAAGAAACCAGTTCACATGCTGATTTAACCAACGCAACATACTCGGACGCGTCGAAGGAGATCTCGTTCAACCAAGCTTGGCTGAAACAGGTCGGACTTGATGCTGCTCAACGCTGGAGTGGAAAGGGCATCATCCCGCCCGCTATCACAGGTCTGCACAACGCAGATGCTATCAAGGGCTGGATGGACAATGGTATCGTCAACGTGGTGGGAGACAACACGCGTCCAGTCCTTCGCAATCAACAAAATACCTTCTGGTCATTGACGACCAATGTGCAGAACAACGGTTATGCAGGACTCAACGTCATGCCACGTTGGGCTACACTCATTTACTACAATTGCGATCTCCCAGCTTGCACGTTGCAGGAGTGGATTGATACCTCGGCAGGCAAGGGGACATTTGACGATCTCATGATCAATTCTCGAGACACTGCAATGCGCAATCTCTTCGGCTTGCACTGGGACCCGTAAGCGAAGCACATTCTCTGCATCATGAAGCGATACTGATTTGTGACTAGGTACATGTTCCACCAGGCCAATATGCGCGTCAACGACGTTCCAACTACCACCGTGAACGGCAAGAGTGGGCAGTACTCACTACTTATGACATGGATCGAAGTCATTTCGGCAGAGATGATGCGCCTGTATGTATAATTTGCTTCGCTGGAGGAACCAGCAACTAAAGCTTCGCAGCACCACCTGGCCGTTCAAAACCCTCAAGCACGACGACCTTGCGCAACAGTTCATCAACCGACAAACTCGCGACCTATGCCGACCCAGCTTGACCTGGACAACATCCACCAACGGCGCCAACATCGAGTCTGTTAATGTGTACACTGCAGGCGGCAACAAATGTGGAACGACGATACCCATCACCGTCCCGGGAGCTGTGGCAAGCACAACCGGTGCAACAAAAGAACAGCTAGGCAGTGACCCGCTCACATTATGGGTGACAATGAGTGGCGCGAGCAGGCAGTACAAGTTCTCAAAGTCTATTCCGTTGTAAACCTAAGCACCTGTTTTGAAAGCGCAGCATCACTCGTCGCATTTTTCATCTTCAATGTACATCCTTCAGCAATACTCTGAGCCGAAGCTCAGTCAATCGTGTCAGCTCTATAGATTTTCCTTCTCTCTCTGTGGCTTTCACCCTGCATACAGGCTCACCGCTGAGAGACTGCGGAGTTTAAGCGGTCATCTCTAATCCCTGAACCAGCCCCACACTTACACAGCCACAGCACCAATATGGGTGAATAAGAGAACCAAGCTGCTGGAACGACTGTGCCTCAACTTGCAATGCGTACATCCACCGACCTTTGCATTACTACAGTCACAGTGTAATCTCTCTCCAACCATTCACGCGTTCAAATCGTCTGCTGCTACCACTACGCTTTCTAGTTATGCCACTTTGTAGCATATTCTTGTCAACATTTGCCTTCCGTTTACCTTCCGTTGCAAAATCTTCCGGCCGGGAACGCATTCCTACTGCGCGCCACAGCCGCAATATCACTACATGAGCGCTACTCCCTTTGCAGTTACTATCCGTCTTACATATAACAGCTTTATATTAACTACATATGCAACACGGTACGCAGCACTGCGCCGCTCGCGACGCGTCTTCTCGTGAGAATTCTGAACTATTGGATTTTGGATGGATCTGGGGACTGTTGCGTATGAGTTGTGATTGCGCTCAGGTCTTCTGCTTAGACGCGCTCGTATAGACATATGTTTTCCTGCTTAAATCAGCACGTTCAAGGTGCGACAGACAGCAACTTTCGTGGGTGGGAGTTCTAGCAAGATTCATCTTTACTCCTCAAGCAACCAACAGCACAAACACGCAATGGACGCGAACCTCAAACCGCGCCAACCATGGTCTTTACGACGCAAACTTCTTCTCCTAATCCTCATCGCGACCCTAATTCTCGCGCTCGGCCTGGGATTAGGTCTAGGTCTCACCTTAGGAGGCGGTAACGACGACGACAACGACAATTCCTCTCCACCAACACCTCTCCCCACACCAAACACCACACTACCATGGGTACCATCCGTATCTGATACCTGGCAAATAATCCTCTCCCATCCACCCATTTTATCTCCCTCAGACACCAGCACAACACCTAACGTCAGCATCTTCGACATCGACCTCTTCGACACACCAACCGAGACCATTAAACGTCTGCAAACTATGGGCAAGAAAGTGATATGCTACTTCAGTGCTGGAAGCTACGAAGACTGGCGACCTGACGCCTCAGAATTCGCGAAAGAAGATCTAGGACGTGATTTGGACGGGTGGCCAGGCGAGAAATGGTTGAGTTTGGGAAGTAAGAACGTGCGGAGGATTATGGAAAGCAGAGTAGATTTGGCGAAGAGCAAAGGGTGCGATGGTGTTGATCCTGATAACATTGATGGTTATGTGAGTATCCATTCGAGTTAATCCACTCCTATGCTGGTAGCGATGAGATGGAATTTAGTAGTGCTAATAGACGATATCAGCAAAACGAAAACGGTCTTTCCCTCACCCAAAACGATTCAATCGCATACATGGAGTATCTTTCTGATATAACCGCCCCTCTGAACCTCACACTTGGTCTCAAGAACGCGGGGGATATTATACCCGCCGTTCTACCCATCGTACACTTTAGTGTCAATGAAGAATGTGTAAAGTATGGTGAGTGCACGACTTTTGCTCCGTTTATCGCAGCGGGGAAGCCTGTGTTTCACATCGAATATCCAGATGGCGCGGGTGCGGAACAAGGATTACGAGATGATGCTGTAGGGCGGTATTGTGATAGAGGTGGAAAGGGGGAGGGTAGTGAGGGGTTTAGTACAGTTTTGAAGAAGATGGAGTTGGATGGGTGGGTGGAATATTGTGATAGGCAGGTTGAGGTTACGGATGTGGATGATAGTCTAGGGAATCATGATTAAGAGAGGGACGGAGAAAACGTGTATCGGCTCGCCTCCACAAAAGACTTCCATAAAAAAGATCATTGCTCAGCAGATTTTTTATGTGTTAGCTATCAGCTCAGTATGCGATCAAGTCCTCTCTAGTAGTGAAGCCTCTACCGACGGCAAATACGACACTGAGATATGAGAAAGAGTACGCACGTTCTACGGGCGATATGCCAACGCGGTATGGCTCATAATCTTCTCGGGTGAAGTTTATGGTTGGATACCACTCCCGGTCTTGACGAGTTTCTCAGGTTGGGATATGACTGTGATCGTCTGCATGCGAACATGTGTAGCAATCATAAGCCTCACGCCGTATCCATGCCTTCTCAGCTATGTCTAACAAAACCCATCCTCAAGGTAATACGGTGTTGTGTCTTCTGCAGCTACCAAGGCGAGCGGTTGAGGTAGTAGTCAAGGATATGACCAACGACATTGCCGAAATAGCACTGCTCCTGCAGCGATATTCTCTGATGGTTATCCAAGGCTGTGTCAGCATCAAAATGGTCCCGAGGTTCTCCAGACGCTGGACTTTCTGGCATTCCTAACGAGCTGAACTCCAACGTTCGGCTTCATTCTTCCACATCTCCGTTACCCCAGCTTCGAACCCCTAACTCTAAACTCACTGTGCAGTATGCAGTATACGTAACCTCGGATTACGTGGCTTGGCATTTAGCCGCCGCAAAGCCGGAGAAACCTTGCTTTTACACCGGCTCTTTTGCCTACGGAAGGGTATCGCATGGCCGGTAATCTGAATAGGTGGCGCGTGTGCGAGTATGACCAGCTCAGTGGCGGAATATGGTGTTACCAGCTTTTACATACTTGATGCGTAAAGCAGAAGGTATGCACTCAATCTCGGCACGGGTCCGGTTCGCCAAGATGTAGCTACCGACCGGTTGAATGTGGTCCAATATCCGATGCAGGTGGAGTGGAAAATCTGGGGCGGTTGCGGTAGCTGTGCTCGGCATTGAGCTTACTTATTCTTTTGGCCCCAATTGATATTGGAAGTTTTTTAGTCGGGTAAGTGTACAGTTCTACTCGAACAATTCTCCCGTCGGGCTGACGTGGCATCGAAGAATGTTGTGTTCTGCTAACTCAAGACTTCGATATTCTCCGCCGCTTTCGATACGGAGCGGCCCGTTAGTCTTTACATCCACATCGCGACATTCAAGGCAGGTGCTTAAGCTCCTGGCCCATGGAAAACCCACCCTCTAGCCGAAGATTTGCAAGGTGGCTGGGATCACAATATAAATGTTGCATACGATGCGAAGTACGTAAATTTTCCAACGATCGCGATCTTGAGAGGGCCGCCTGAGCCGATATTGAAGATAGTCAAGTTTGTTGCCGACCTTTTCGAATCAACGAACCCGAATATGCGTCACCCGAATCCTTCCCTTTCCACAAGCCACAATAGGCGGCCGATCCATGGTATCGGCATGCGATATGAACTTGCAAGAGTATAGAGAGAATTGTGTGTATGCGATCATGCACGTTTTCATTGCCTCTTCGGTAGTCGGATTGTAGTACACATATTGGGATCCGCTTTGTGTAACTGAAACATTAGCACGAGGTCAAACAGACTTTGCAGTCTACTAAGAGCGTTCGTCTAACGCCCTGTTTGCTCATATGCGTCATTGAGTCGAAAACTCGTACCAACAAGGGCATGTAGGTTCGTAGGCCGATGGCGTCAATTAGCGAGACCGATCACATCCAATGGCGCGGTCTCCTCGTGTCTAGCTGTGTAGCTGTAAGACCTCGACTAACCGACATCATGAATGGTCGCAAGTAACGATGCGTGTCAAAATTCGTATGATCAAGCGGGCCATTCGCTTCAGTGACCTCTCATCATTGGTGGTGTAATTTCGAGGCTGACATCTCACTTTCGGACCCGACCGATCGGAAGCGCAACGGATGGATCCTTGCAGTACAGCTAGAGCCAGATGGCGTGAGACAAGACTCTGGCATACAATTCTGCAAGCGAAGGATCGATAGGTAACATGGAGAAATTGGCGCTCGGCCAAGCACCAGTGAAGGCGGCACTACTTCGGACTTCTGGACCTTGTCGATGCAACATGTATGTCGTATGCCAACGCAGAGCCGCCGGCACTTAGCCTGGATTGCATCGCGAAACGATCGCGTCATTTTTCCAAAAATGAGATACCTCAGAAGAATGCCTCCAATCTCGAAGCCTGGAGCATCGCTTAGGAAGAGGCGGAGAAAGACATGGGTCCAAGGGATACCCAGCAGAGGTTGCATATCGAAATGGAGGCCAAGGTTGAAATAGAGTGTGCATGCAGCTCTAGTGCAGGAAGAAAAGCTTATCAGTTCGATACGCTGTAAAGCGCAGGGGTTGAGTGAGCTAGATCTGCCGCCTAAAGCGGCAAACAGGGAACATATTAGGGCAATGTTAAAGTCAGCCGTATATGGACTTTTCGCGGTTCTAGTTTCCAGGTCAGGTTTGATGGTGATCGTTGCTTGTTTGGAGGCGGCATTGTTTAGTTGCGTAAATTTCTCCTGGGCTTTCCTTGGATTCAACCGACGGCGTGGCGGACCGCTTGTGTCACAGAAGGACTTTGTACATCGCGGGCTGCCTCTAGTAGTCTCCATCCAGGCGCATCGATCAGCTCCCTCTCGAGGAATCCACAGTGGCGCATATCAGCTAGGGCTTGGAGATCGTTTCCAGCCTCAAACCAACTCCATTTACAAGGTCAAGTTTGATCGCTCGCAGGCAGTCGACTAAAGTGATCAGGACTTGCCGCGTAAGCGTTTGTGAGCCATGAATGAGTTTGTATTTTTCTAGGAAGGACGAGTATCAAAGACATGTGTATTTAGCGCAGATCAGGCGATCGATCACCTGTCCTCCGCTGTCTTCAGTTCCAAGGCTGTGATCCTCACCCCAATAACGCAGCCAAGCCCTTGATGAGCGCAGACATAACGCCATCAAGCTCGCTATAGTCTGAGCTAGCTGTTAACCAAATGCTACGGCCTACAGCCAAAAGTTGCAGTAGCGTGCCAGTCGTCTCAACAATTGTCAGATCTGGTACAGAATGCACAAGCAGCGCAAGCTTTTCTCGCTCGTATAAGACCGTCGCCTCAAGAAGTTCGGTATGCATGATCGTCCAATTGGAAAATGAGTTCTCGAAAACAACGGTCAAGTCTGGTACTCTGAGTGATGCTTCATCGAAATAAAGAGGCTCCGGAAGGGCGCCAGGATTGTGGACTGAAGCGCAATGTCAGCCTTACGCTCATGCAACTGCCGGGATTGGATGTGGGGTTTCCTTCGATGCGCGCAAGCTACTCGGGAACTCATGGTAGAGTGGATGGCACTACAGCAAGGATCCGAAAAAGCCGATTCCCGCGATCTTTTGCGTTACCAATACAAAGGAAGGTGGGCTGAGCTTACCAATATAACTGTCCTTTAGTCCGGAGCTGTCTTCAACTGCTTGAGAGATGCTGTCGAGATACGCAGCATAGTCTGAAGAGTACTGTGTGGGCGTTTCGTCGACGAAGATGCCGCTCAACGCTAGTGAAGGATCGTACTCTCCCCAGAACGAGAAGGCAGCGATATCGTCATGTACAGAACTCAAATCCCTGGTACACCACGTGGTTGCCACATAACCGATAGTGCGTACGTTGCTGAGCAAGTTGAGCGCCTCAATGGCTGTTGAGTACTCTGCATTCGGTAATGCGCCTTCACCGGGTCCGTTATGTACGTTGATCACGACCGTGAATTGTATTCGTGGAAACGATGATGCCCTTGAGATGTGGGAAATCATTAGCCATGATATGATAAACTACCACAACAGTAGAGGTACATATCATACACATCGTGAAAGTTATCCCATGCGCCTGCTGAGGGGTATACGTAGAGCGGAACAATCACCGAGCCAGGCCCATCCATAGCTCTGCTTTGAGCGCGGCTAGCTACAAGCTGATGAAGAAGTATTGATTCCAGCGGAGATGTGTTGATGGGGAGTAGACCTAGGAGACACAGCGAATGGGTAGTGACGAACGTAGATGTGTAACAGGTACTCTTATGGTGTGTTTGGGCACCAAGAAGAACGTTGACAATTACCGGGATTGGGTTGTCGAAAGAAGTCTTGCCGCATGCCCACGTTCGATTTCTTGCGGCCCAGATTATGGTATTTTGAGAGAATAGAGGACGCGGCAATGCAACCCACACGGGTACGTATAGCACACTCGGCCATGCAAATTGGACAGGGATCGTTAGCGATGCGAGAGTATATTTTGAGAGTACTAGACCTGAGGAGACTCCGAAAATGATGACTCGGGATGAAGAAGCCGCATCGTGCCAAGCAACGTAAACAATATTGACGGGCGGAGGAAAAGTCTAACTTTGATGTCTTCTGCCTAATTGATCGTGAGTTGAGGCTGTTGTTGAACGTGGTGCCACGTATAAAGAATTTCGGACGTATCGAGAAAGATAGCGCCGTAACGACCAACGAATTCACTCTTCTTCATCCATTCGTTTATTCGCTAAGTCAGCATATTTGCGCAGGATGTCGTCATTCTCTTCGATTTATTCGTTGTCGCCTTCCGTAACACCAGAAGAAGTCAACACTCCAGGCACACAGCAATCTATACTATTCGATGACGATGTGGTAGCGGATCCTCTAGACATAGATGGATCCGACTCTATCTTCATCATGGTCGTTGGCGGATTGGGATACATCGGCTCGCATACGGTATTGGAATTGCTCAAGGAAGGCTATAACGTCTTGGTCATCGACGATTTAAGCAATTCGTACGAGAACGTCCTGAGCAGAGTGCGAGCTCTTGCAGTCGAGTTCTGCGCAGCGCAAGGCCGTCGGATGCCAGCATTGCACTTCCGTCAGCTGGACTACAGAAGCGCACAGATGAAAACTGTATTGGTCAGCTATTCATCGTACTCAATTGTTAGCAAGCCAGCACCCGCCCTAGCACGGTTCCCATACTCGACCCTTCAAAGGACGGATTCCGGCATCGATATGGATATGGACGAAGCGCATGAGCCTATCGTTGAGCGACGATCCAGAATATCTGGTGTAATCCATTTCGCAGCATACAAGTCGGTTGAGGAGAGCATCCGCATGCCCTTGAGGTATTACAGCAACAACGTTTGCGGACTCGTCGACTTCCTCGCTCTGCTGGACGAGTTCCGCATAAAAAACTTTGTGTTTTCATCCTCCGCAACGGTCTATGGCGAGGGTGCTAACTGTGGATTACCCTTGCGTGAAGAATTGTGTGTGCACCACCCCGAGTCGTTCGTGGATGCCGACGGAACCGAACGCCGAGTTTTGCCAGGTGTTCTAGGTCTTACATCGCCGTATGGACGGTCAAAGTTCATGTGCGAATCCATTTTGGCAGACCTGGCTCTATCTGACCCCACATGGTCCATAACTGCCCTGCGGTACTTCAACCCGGTAATTACAATCAATATTCAAAATGGGAGCAAGACATAGCTGACAACTGCAGGTTGGTTGTCATGAGTCTGGTATCTTGGGTGAAGATCCTCGGCAGAAACCAAGCAACCTAATTCCGGTTATTGCGACGGTCTTAACGGGTACCAAGCCAGTGCTAGACATCTTCGGTACCGACTGGGACACCCCAGATGGAACAGCTGTTCGAGATTTCATCCATGTAGTCGATTTGGCTCGGGGTCATATTGCAGCTTTGGCGGCTTCGACGGCTGGTCGCACTGTGGCACCATTCCGGACATACAATCTCGGTAAGTTGAAGCTTCAAACAAAAGCATACGCCATTGCAAGGCCTCATACTGACCGATGTATAGGTACGGGGCGAGGACACACCGTTCGCGAAGTACTCCAGAGTTTGGAAGAAGCATCTCAACGGAAGATTCCTGCCCGAGAGGTTGGCCGTAGGGCAGGAGACGTTGGCTTCTGCGTGGCGGAGGTGAAGCGTGCAGAGACTGAGCTGCAGTGGAAGGCAGAGAGGTCCCTGAACGACTGTTCTGGAGACGTTTGGAACTTTACAAAGGCCCGATGCTCCGATTTGTAGCGTTCTTCTAGTGTTATTTCCAGCATAGTCTAGCATCGGCGGCATTCCTTCTCTTGTGAGTACAGCAAGATAGACAACGGCCTGAATCTGATACCCATCATCATTAACCAATCGATTAATGCGACTCGCGTCGACTTCGTGCTCTCATTTGCCGCCGTCGAAAGTTGCCATGAAGCTAATGGTGTTCAGGAAGTCGCAGCCATGTCCAGGGAGTGACGAGACCAATGTCGAGCGTTAACAAGCCTTGGAAGCTATGAGCAGGCCTGCCTCCTTTCAAATCCGTCCAACCCGTCCTTACGGCCAATCGAGACTGCACTTGAATTGCTTTTCGGCCTCATGTGGGTGGGTTCATCGCTGGTATCAGATAAGACAAAGTCGGCATAGAGAGCCAAGGCCACTTTGCATCGAGCCGAAATGCCAGACGCAACACTCGGTTACTAGGCCGCGACCGCGGTAGCATTTCCTTGACTAAAGACAGTCCAATCGCATCAGTCAGATCATGTGGCAAGCCCACTACTTCAGCTGGGTCGCTACACTCAACCCTTTCCGCCGAACGCGAGCAACGACCACTGACCCCACGATAAACTGCCAAAGCGAAGGGCGGATTGGAGCTAGCAACACGGCGGTGACGGGAATGTGCGCAGACGGCCCAGTAATCGACGACGGCATCTCCGTGTAGGCAGTTCGCGGGTCCCGATTCGCCAATCCCGCGTTTCAAACCCGACGGGCTTGGGATGGATCGTACAAGCGAAGTACAGGTGACGGCAGGATCCAACGGTGCGTCAAAGGCAACGGGGTTGTCCGGCAATGTTTGACGGTGCAATGGAGCTGCACAATACCACCGGTACATGTTGTTATGAGCTGAGTGGGGGCTGTCGCAGAGGGGCCAACAGAGAGGCTGAGTGCTCCCTTGCTTTGTGTGTCTTGCATTGGGCGGAGACGTCCGATTGGGTGAAAGGCGGTTCGGAAGCTTTTTGGCGATTCCTCTCAGCGCTAAGCTATGGGCGTCACGTGCCGGTTCAACAGTACTAGCAGCCCGCAGCCGTTGGAACCTCAACGTCTCTACCTACGCACAGTCGCAAAGCCTCGCGCGACCTGGATACCGTGGATTCTTGAAACATTGCGATTAGAGCAGTCTCAATTCAGATGCCTCCCTCCGCAATGGCGATGCCTGGCCAGCACATGACAGGCGCTCCTTCCAACATCTCGGCTGGCGTAGATCCCGCTTTCTGGGGCGGCCACCAGGACTTCCAGTCATCGGACTCCACATCGCCATTATCGCCCTCACTAGGGCTCCATCTGTCGCCAACGGCAAGCATCACCACCCGGAGCAGCATCAGTGGAAGCACTCCGCCGGCGCAAACTCCCCAATCCGACGGCGGTAGCAAAAGAACGGGCGGGAAGAACAGTCAGAAGCAGTCGCCTAACGACCAAACCAGAGCATCGGTTGCTGTCGCATGCGTCCCATGTCGCAGTAGACATTTGAAATGCGACGGCGGTGTACGATGTTCCCGATGTAGGACCGACAACGTGGAATGCACCTACATCAAGTCGCGAAGAGGCTGGAAGGGAAAGCGGAAAACCAAGGAGGACAACGCGTCGACGACTCCAAATGGTGGGTGTGCTGTCGCAACCATATTTTGATCCATCTAACACGGTCAGGTGAAGCCCCAGTCAGCAATGGCCACATCTCATCACCTGAGTATTCCTATAATGGCGATGCTGGCTTGAACCAGCTCAGCCCAACTCACGGTCTTGGCGTCCGACCTGTGGCCCCACCAGTTGCTCAGCTCAACCTAAATGGATCCGCACGTCTGAATCGCTTTGGTCATCTGGGACCGGAGACTGCTGTTCAAGCATTCTACCACTTCTTCTACAACTCACATCCCTTCTGTCTCCCGGAGCCCAGGTTACTAGAACTCTTCAAAGAACGACATGCCCCGCTTCTGGAATATGCCGTCCAATACATCGGATCTAGTTACATACCTGCTGTACCTACGGCCATGTTTAAAGAAGCTCTAGATCGACAGATCGACAGCAATAACTACCCGAGAGATGCGTGGTCGGTACAAGCACTACTGGTCTTTGCTATCGGTCTCCATGCCCATAACGAGGTTCCACGAGCAGCACAGATCTTCACCATAGCTCAAAACCTCACCCTGGAAATTGGCCTTAACCGGATGGAGTTTGCGTTGGTGCACGGAGAAAACGACCCACAGCTTGAAGAAAGTTGGCGGAGAACATGGTGGTCCATGTTCACAGCCAACGGCATGATGACAGCCGTCAACCCAGGCGTGCAATTCAGACTGAAAGACGTAGTAACCGACGTCCCGCTACCATGCGAGCAAGACCAGTACCTTTCAGGTGTAAGTACCAAACCTGTGACATCATATTCTGACATGTGTCAAATCGGCTTGGCAATGTTTCCCTCTTTGGTGCGATCGCATGCCCGTGCCGCTCAGGTGTGAGATCGTCTGACTTGCATGTCATAAACTTTTTCTCTTCACTCCGCGGACTGTATTGCATACACACCCCATCAGCCAAAAGAGAAAAAAGAATTCAAACTAACACTCCACACGCAGCAAATACCCTACCCGCCTACTCTCCAAGATTACGACGACTCGTCCTTCCTCCCCACCGCCTTCACCTTTTCCTCCTTCACCTACCTAATAGACGCCATCCGCATCCTGGGAAAAGTTTTCGAAACCGCGCGTCTCGACAGCACCTTTGAATACCATGCCGTTGACGTCGTCGATCAATACCTCTGCAACTGGCGCTTACACCTCCCCACCTCCAAAATGGAACTCATATCCAACGACGGCGTAATCGACGAAGTCCTGTTCCAAGCGCACATGGTGAATGCCGGGTCGACAATCATGTTGCATCGACCGAGATCAAATCTGGGTTTCGGAAGGGTCGAAGGAGTGAATATTTGTGTGCAGCCCGGTCAGGTGTTACTTCCTACGCAGACACGGGAAATCCACACGGCGAAATGCCTCACCTCTGCTGAGAACATCAGCTCTTTGATCCGTCTACCCGGGAACCTCCTCTACCATACACCCTTCTTCACCTGCGTCGTAGTAATGGCGTCGGTAGTCCACCTCTCATACTGGTCCTTTCTCGTTCCCGACGGCCAGGACGACATTATCAAACAGTCGATACGACTCGATGTGGGGACTTTGCAGCAGTATAGCAACACGTGGCCGATTGCTAATGTGGTGCTCGGACAGGTGAGGGGCGTGGCGCATACGTTGTTTAATAGTAAGAAGGCGATGAGCATACATCTTTGGAGTAATTTACACCAGGGAGATGTGATTAGGGGGGTTATTGAGGATGGGGAGAGAGTGCCGACGCAGCAGTATGCCCAGTTGATTGCGCCGTAAGTTAATCCCTCCCCTTGTCGAATTTGTTCATCATGGGTATGAAGACTGACTTGCTTATAGGATGTTGAAGTCGTAGGCATCCTTGTCGTCTCGTCGTCGGGCTTTCTTTTTTTCTTTTTGCTTGTCCTTGCTTAGTTTGTCGTTTTTCTTTTCTTTTTGCTTCGCTTTCGCGCCGACATGATTTGTTGTTTTGATGATTTCGCCGCGCCTGTCAAAAATGATCGCTTTTCAACTACAGCGAGCGAACCTTGCGTCAACGCTTTTCCCATCGCAGCGATATCTCCCACACGCTTCTCTGTTCGCTTTCCTGCGACTCTTTTTTCGTATCATGAGTACATCGGATATCACCTATCTCTTCTTTCTTTCGGGGTCGGGGCGGCGCATTTAACAAAATTTCCTAGCAGCGAGCAAGCGTTGTCGGAATAATACGGCGGTATTGGAGAGAAGGCTTGGAACTAATGAGGATATGAAATGCTGTCGTAGTAGTCGCAACGCCCTTGTGCGTGTTAATAGTAGAATCGAAGAGTCTTCTTGATCGTCAATCGTGTCTTGAGTCATTGAGAACAGTCTAGTTTGTTCATTCGTCGAAACGCCGGCTAGTCCAGCGCTTCATGTCGGATACTTCTGCCATTCCTCATCGGCATGCCCAATTTTCGCTAGAAATACCCTCAGCTGATATCCGTTTCCCATTCCAACTAAATCTCATCCCATGTCGTATACCCATTAGAGCCCTAGCCGTGGCCTAGAGCAAAGCTCATGACCGTTATCTACAAATCGGCGTCGTCCTCATCGGGCAGAGGCATCTGGGCGGCGTTCTCCATCTCCTGTCGGTACTGTTCGAGAACGGCCTGGTCGACCTGGACCTCGGGAGGCGCAAGAGCGGGGGCAGCGACAAAGTCGAGAGTCTGGTTGCCGACAAGTTTCCGGGCGAGCCAGAGGAAGGGCTTCTCGAAGTTGTAGTTGGACTTGGCGGAGATGTCGTAGTATTGGAGGTTCTTCTTTCGGTGGAAGGTGATGGACTTTGCCTTGACCTTGCGCTCCTTGACGTCGACCTTGTTACCGGTGAGGACGATGGGGATGTTCTCGCAGACACGGACCAAGTCGCCTGGGTTTGTTAGCTACTATATATAAAGTAATGACGGGTCACAACGTACGGTGCCAGTTGGGGACGTTCTTGTATGTGATACGCGAGGTAACGTCGAACATGATGATACCGCACTGTCCGTTGATGTAGTATCCATCACGGAGACCACCGAACTTCTCCTGACCAGCGGTGTCCCAGACGTCGAACTGGATGGGTCCGAGGTTCTGTTGTCTCGTCAGTATGCATATCGCGCGAGTGAATATCGATCAGATAACGTACGGTGGTGAAGCCGAGAGGGTGAACCTCGACTCCGAGCGTCGCAATGTACTTCTTCTCGAACTCTCCGGTCAAATGGCGCTTGACGAAGGTAGTCTGTAGTGGGGCTGTTAGCAATCTTCTACCGCCGCGGTTGCTTGCCATGTCTCTCAATCGCGCAGGCCGTCTCAATAGACGGGCTGCATCGCAGGACGACGCTTCTTACCTTTCCGGTACCACCGTCACCGACAAGCACGAGCTTGAAGGTTGGGATTGCGTTTTGTGCGGCAGTCTCGGCCATGTTGAAGATTGTTGTGGCGGGGTGATGTGTGTGTGAGAAGGGGGGTAGTGCGCAGAAGCTGGAGCAAAAAAGGTGTTAGTTGGGGTCGCACAGTATTATTGAGTAAAAGGCGGTGGTGCAGACTTACAGTTGATAAAGAGTGGGGAATGTTGCGGGCGTGAAGTGGGCAAGAAGAGGTTTTGTTGTGCTGAAGTGTTGGCGCCCGGGCGGTGTAAATCTCTTGGCGCCTTCCGCAATTTTGACCTCACAGGCAGAGGCAGCCCTTTAGGCAGCGACAGGCTTCCCTGTCTTTGAAATCAAGACACCACAATCACGATGAATGGTTAGTCATGGATTGCCATCACTAGCAACATCCGAAAGTCTTTCGTCTGTTTCATTTGGTCCCAAAGCAAACAACGCCGGATATCATGCTATGCTTGCTGGCCCAAACCAGTGCGCCACCCATCTGCTCGCCCACCAGCCTTGCCTGCCAGCTACCTGCTTGTAGCCCTAGGACACGTCGAGGCTAGATGATTTCTAATACACATATCTACATGGGCAGCAGGTGGCAGCCCAATAGCCCTCTTCCGCCCCAATTCCTCCGTGGTGTGAGTTGCATCTGAATTGTCTCTGCCGGGCCGCCCGATGGGCTGGGTCGCAGTGCCTTCACGGTAATAGGAATCTGCAACTCTGTAAGCCTTCTGCACGCCAACTGAAAGACGGTGTCTTTTGCAGCTGTGCAGCGTGATGCGACGTACCCCTTCATTCTGCGACACTGCCTCTGCCACGCGCGACAGCCTCTCGTGGTTGGTCCAGTCCACCCAGCCAAACTTGGTTATGGTGTCGCCCACTTGCAGACCTGCCGTGGCTGCCGGGCTGTCCGCCACGACACTGTTGACCTTTGCGAAAGGCGCTTCGATTGCGGCAGGCGGTGCGCCGACTTCTGCCTGTGCACCGTTGGCTGTCGCTGGGTTGTTCGCCTGCTCTGCCAGTCGCGCGTGGTGCTCGTGGAGGCCCTTCTCGATGCGCGACATGAGCTCCTTGTAGTCATTCTTCAGCCGTATGATGCGCGCGCGCGTTGTCCGTACTGCGAAGGGTCAGCGACGACCCTTTGGGATGATGCAGGCTCCTTCAGCGCTTACTCTGAGGGACGTCAATGTCACTGCGTGGGAAGCCGTCAAAGGTGGTCAAGCCGGTATTCATGTGGACGCCATGCTACAACAAGACGTTAATTGCTTATCACGCTCATAGCCTTGATCTGCGTACCGAATCCAGGACCTGGCCTAATGCTTTCAACTCTGTCTCTACTCGGTCCTTTTCAGCAATGAGCTCTTGGAGCGTTAGCTGCTCTTTTGGTATGCCATTCGAGTAGCCTGATGACGTGGGCCCGGAAGAGACGGTTGGCGCGTGTATGTCGTCCATCTTGTGTAGATGTTGTCGCAGGGTTATTGCAAGACTCTTGGATTGCTGACTACAGCTTGAGCTTAGATGTGGGGGAAGGGGAGCTTGAGCTGCCTCAGAGTGGCGCGGGGCAAAATCCGCCGGAATGGTCCACCTTGCTTCTTTCATCCCCTCACTTCTCTACCAAACTCAACAATCATCAAGACATGCGCGTGACATGTGTGCATCGCGAATAAGCTTGGAAGATAGACACAATCGACCCAGCTACCTCGCTACCACTCATCAGTATGGCTCATGTGCTCATAGTCCTGTGCAATACTCCGGTCGCTCCCACCGTCATAGTGAGTCGCGACTACCAAATATGTCTCAAGCAACGCGGCCGCCATGTTAGCTGCTCTTCATCGATGGTTCACCACTCGCCCCTAACGAAACTCCGCCCATGGCTCCCGGTAGCTTGCGCTTTACAATGCGCCGTCTGTACCCTCCCTCTAAATGCCGCCATTACCTTCTTGAAGAATTCTGCGCCTCTGCACTTTCCTTTGACCCTTCTCTTGGCCTGCCTACCCAGTAGTCATATCCAACATGCCTCATCGGGCTTCCTTGTTGCTCTACAGTTCACTTGTCTCTCCTTAAGCCATCGTCGTTGGATGCAGTAGTATTTATCTCATGCCGCAAGAAGCCTTCGTACACGTTCCTAGCATAGTGTCGACCCCTCGACCCAACTGGCATGGCATATGTATTGTCGCTCCGGCCTCAGAGCCCACTCAAGCGTTCCTTCAGCGACAATCCATACCTCAATTCCTGCTCCCCACAGAAAGACACACTACTTGCACCGCTGAGCGACATCACCGCTCGTAATGGCTCCCCGTGCTCGTTGTATTCCCTTGGCGCGACTAGAGCCGACTGGTCTCGAAGTAATGAAAACATACCACCATTAACCTCTCAGTCGCTGCTGGATCTTGTGCCTGAAAACCCCGGCTTTCCTTTCAATACCAGACATGTCGTCGAAGAACCACGCAAGCGGAACTGTGGGCCTGATAGACCACCACCGTCTTTCTCACGACTTACAGCCCTTCCGAAGCTATACCCGAGGGGGTACCACAAATCGCAGCAGATGGCGGAGTCTTCCTCTGATAGTGACAGCTCAACTGAATACATGGACGCTGATGATAACAGTTTCGAGGAAACACGCCTGTTCAACTTCTACGAAGCCATCCATGTACCGTTGCCAGAAGGTCGCTTTACCGACGATGACGGCAACGAGCCGCGTGAAGAGTACGAGGAAGTGCCCGTCGCCATTCACGTCCCTTCACAACCCTTTCGCCGGTGGATGAGTACTTTGCGACGTCGACATGCTCAGCGGTGGAGAGATAACCTCCCTGAGATATTACGGCTATCCTTCGACACTACTGATGGCATGTCTGTTCTTTCTCGACCACCTGGAAGGCTCTCTGAGTCGGCACGCAGGACTCCGGAATCGTTGACGTCTTCAATGGGTTACGTAACAGCCATGAAGTCGGCTTCGATAACCATTGGGAGCACAAGTATTGCGCCTCGTTCGGATGCGGGGCTACAGGGTAGGGTTCGCTTGGGCAACAGAAGCAGCAACTACTCCGAAGCGCGCAGGTCACTCGAAAGCCATCGCGGTGCACTGGGACCTGTGCTCGATGAGAGCGCATGGCTTCGATCACTACAGCGTCGGAAAGTCGTTGAAGAATTAATATCCTCGGAAGAGAGCTACATCGCAGACCTTAAGGTCTTGATCAACGTATGTCCTCTTTACAACATGTCAACTCTGACTGACACTGATACAGGACTATTTCATGATCCTTACTGCCCTCCCTACTCTATCGGGTCAAACACGATCATCCATACAGCAAAATATCTCCCAGATTCTACAGCTTCACGAAGACTTGCTCGCCGAACTTCACCAGGTTGTGCCTCAGGCAGATTTCACCAAAAGCGCGTACCAAGAGACGTATCCCGTGACGAAAGCCAAACACATACGTTTCCATAGCGCAGACATCGTCCCGGGGCGCTTTACTGAACACAAAACAGCCAGAAGGCTCCGACATTCTTTAGAGATCGGACGGTCACCGGATCGCAGACCCCGAGGCCTGGTGACCGACACGCAAACGGCAGGTAACATTGCCACGATCTTCAATAAACACGTACGTAAACGTGACTCCTCGATGTCCGCTACTAATGCATTCTAGATGAAGCGCTTCTTCACATACGAGGAATACGGTGCGCATTGGACGACAATGTCCCAGGACCTTACTATCATGTGCAAGGGACTGCATGGCTGGGAAGAATACGAGCGAGGTGTCGAAGCGCTGCAGAAGGTGGTGGCATCGGAAAATAACCGTGAGGCGGGTAGCAAGAAAGCACTCAGCTTTCCTGATTTGCTCATCAAGCCAATTCAGCGGGTCTGCAAGTACCCTCTACTGTTCGACGATTTGTGCCGCCACACACCCGTCTACGACGACCCGGAAGCGCACGCCGAACTTGAAAAAGCTCTTTTCCGTCTGCAAGAGACCATTCGCGAAGTCAACAAAGCGAAAGATGACCCTCAGACCCGGCGCCTCATTGAAGTCACATGGCAGTTACAAGATCGCCTAGCTTTCTCGGAGCAGAAGATATCTCGAGCTCTTGTCTTCCGCCTTCTCGGGCATGTGCTCCTCTGCGGCGCTCTACATGTAACCTACCAGACACCTGATCGTATTAAAGGCTCATACATGGTATGCGTACTTTATAAGTCCTGTCTGGTACTTGCAACGGCAAGTCGGTTCCATACACCCTACACCGTTGTGGCTTCAATTGGACTTGCCAATGCCAGCATCGAGGAATCTGATAATGGCCGCGGTATCCAGTGTCACACAGCCCCACATACATGGAAGTTCGTCTTCGAACACAGCCATCGCTTACACGAACTCATCTTCAGCGCCTGTACCTCCCAGGAGGAGGAGGTATGGAAGAAGCAGCTGCGCGAGCGTATTGTTTATGAGACACACGATTTCGTCGAAGGCCAGTCTACCATGCAGGACATGTATACGTCCTTATCACTTGAACTCAAATCTCTTGGTCCTATTTTCGGTCATGCAAACACGATAGTACGACGCATGTCAGTTCACCGAGCGGCGACTCTGGGCGCAAAAACCAACATGAGCCAAGTCATCATAAAGAACACTCAGGCGCAGAAGTTACCCGACATGCCTCCGACATTCTCGCCAAGTATACTAACCCGATCGCAATCGCACCTCTCCGCAAATCACATCTCTACACTTGCTCCACGACGAGCTGAGCGCATTCGTCTGGAGACTACATTGGAAGACGTATGGACGAAAGACATGTTGCCTTTTCCGGGTATGTCGAATCGGAGGATGGAAACTCAGATCCGAGCTTCGGCTAACTCAGTCATGCGAAAACTGAGCATGGCAAGCATTGCTAGCAATTTCTCGCGTCGCTCGCCTAGCCTTTCTAACGCGAGCAATACACGATCAGAAGACTCCTTCGGAAGCCGGGTCCATAAGATGTCAAACGGAAACCTGCGAGCTCAATCGGCGACAGACCGAAGACCTGCACCGGCAGTTGTGGACTTCCATTCCGCACCCGCCGCATTCTTGCCCACGGATTTCGAAGTAGAGGACACGCGGCCCTCGAGCAGACGCCGACATCTTGCCAGCCGTGCTATAGGCGTGAAACTTCCACTCGACAAGCCTCTACAGAGCAAGCCAAAGAAACTCCGCCGTCTTTCCACGCATTTGATTAGCCTCCCACGATCTGAGTCCAGCGCTCGAGTGACTGAAAGAACCGCCTCTCACGCCTCAACAGCAACTACGTTACGTGTACCACCTCCTTGCGTGGAGGTGACAAAGAACATGGAAAACCGGAGACAGCGTCGACAAGAAGACTACACCGCCGACTCTCGACCTGCATCTGCTGGTTTAGCGTCTTCCACCTCGAACAAGTTTTCCAAGAGCAAGAGTCGGATCTTTAATTTCTTCCGATGAGTTGAACATGCAGTACCGTACCTCCGTTGTGTCGACTCAAATATTACATATTGCGCTCTCTTTCAAACAAGTATTGAAGTGTCGGGAGAACAAGAGCAGGGCAAAGCGAAACCGGACTTTAAATTTTCTTCACACTTCACGACTGTAACGACCACGACTATCCTTGCGATCAACAGCAAGTTGATGAGATTATGATCTTGATGACTGGACACGACGACGACGACGACGACGACGACGACGACGACGACGACGACGACGACGACGACGACGACGACGACGTCCGCGACGATGATGACGATGGCAAATGTATACTAGTGATGGCTGTGCGATCAGCAGGGTTACTGCAAGGTACTCCCGCCCCCATCTGGACTACGTTGACGATTCTATGGGGGATGATCGGATCGAGCGGGAGAACGGCATGACGTCATTTGGCTATGTGTCTTTTAGCATATCGGCAGGGGCACGCGATGGATCGCGTGATGGTGGGGTTAAAGTCGGTTGCAAAAGAACACGTATATTTGGATAGTAAGAAAATCGGACTATGTTTAAAGCGTCATTGTGTCCTGTGCTTGAGCGGAGGTGTTGTTGGTGCTGTCGTGATTGAGGTGCCATCTCAGCGGCATCGCATGGTCAAACAGAGGCAATCCAGCAACGAGGCAAGGCGTAACCGTGCTCGATTCGTTTCTGCAAGAGCCGCAATGCAGCCTTATGAAACCAAGAGGCTTACGTAGCTACTTGCTTTACCTTGCCCTGCCACCTGCCAGCTTCAAGGTGAAGGGGCTTGGCAATGACGTAGCCTATTGGCCAAAGCTCATGAGCTCTAAATAAGCCCCTCCAGAGCTTCCCCTCTATTTCCCCCCAATTCCAATACAAACAGACTCCCACACACTTTACAGTTCTCCCTCACTCGAATTAAATACTCCGCTCGAGATCACACTCAAACAGCCCACATACACTAGAAAAGTTAACGAAAAGCACGACACAATGGCCCGCGGAAACTCCCCCCAGACCCAAGTCTTCTACAAGGGCAGCTCAGGCGACCAATTCTGCATCTTCGTTGAGAGCGCAGAGGCGGTGCAGAAGTGGAAGGCTGACAGCACGATTCCCATGGTTGATGTTGTTGCTGGGTGGAAGGTGCTCGTCCCCGAGCACGGCAAGCAGGGTGTGCTCAACACTGCTTCCAAGCAGCAGCTTGAGAATGAGTTTGGCGAGGGCGCCAAGGAGGACGACATCTTCAAGAAGATTCTCCAGGAGGGTGATATTCAGTCAAGCGAGGTGAGTTTTATCATCCACACATGCCTTCCCTCTTTCCGTTTTACCCTACGACCCTTTCCACCTCTTACCCTCGCGCGTATTATCAAAGGTTTATTTGCTGATCCGTTATCTCACACAGAACTCCGAGCGCCTTGGCATCACCAACGAGTCCCAGGGCGGACGTCAAGCCCACTAAACGTTGTACCTTCGTCAACACAACGACGGGCGGACGATCTTAGTCTTTCTTACGACTTTCGATATGATATCATGACTTAGGAAGGGGTGAATGGGGTTTAGCTAGCGAGTAAGATCTGCTGGCTTGTAAGGAGGGATTGAGATGACTGCTTTTGCTAGAAAGCGAGGCTGCTCTACTTTGTCCTGCATCCTGCATGTTCGATAGGCTTCTTTAATTAATGAGATACCTACAATGAGTTCGCGTTTCATCACGAGGGCGATATGCGTGGAGTGTGCAATGTGACTGCGTCTGTGCCTTTGAAATGTGTTTATAACGTTGGTGGCCGACAGCCGGAGTCTTGACATGCAAGATCAGTTTCATTTCTACCGCTGGGTGACGGAAGTTACCCTGTACAAGCTGAAAATTATCATTTCAGCATCGCGTGTCTCTTTCTCCCTTCTATCGAGATATTCTTCCTAGAAACCTCTCCATGAGCGACCTTCTTGATATCGACTGCGCCGCTGAGAAAGATAGATACAGCCTGGTCACTGCAATGATACCCCACTACTAATCTCGCTAAGGAACGCCCCGCGTGAAAGGCAACGTCGCTCCCGTCTTGCCGTCCTGCCGTCCGTCCCATCGTCCAAAGATTTGACTCCATTGACATCCAATATCAGCCACCAACGCAGTACTTGATCCTGAGAACCAAACCACGTTAGCGTAGGAATACGGCACAGTCAAAACATCATAGACTAGCATCAACTCCCTGCTACTTCTTCCTGGCCTCGACCCTTAGCACGAAACTTATTTACATACATATAGCGTGTAGTCCGAAATACTCCGTTGTCCGTCCAATTAACCATAACCAACACCCTCACATACACCCCCGACCATTTAGTGTCTGTTTCAACCCCAAAGGCTTCAGTTGGTTGCTCGATTCTGATACCTTGTTACGCCCGTGTTCTTCTGAACCACACCCACCCCAGACCCGCATCCTTGCTACGTACCTGCATGAACATGCGCGTCACATTCAAACTGTGTATTGCGGCTCTGTTCGCCCTGCCCCTCGTTTCCGCTCAAGACAATGACAGCGCCTCAATCGCATCCTTCGGTGCGGGCAAAGGCTGCCCCAAGATCGCCCCCGGGCCGGTGAGCTTCAATTATCTGGCGGGGCAATTCACCCCTCAAGCTCTTCCGGACCCAATTGCGACGGAGTCTATTCGTCAGACCCTGGCGCTCTACGCCCTTGCCATCGATGGCCGCAACTACGAAGTCCTGAGGAAGGTCTTTACTAATAACGCCCGTGCCAATTACTCTGATCCCATCGGTGAGTTGAATGGTGTACAAGCCATCATTGATACCCTGGCACCCAGTCTCAGCACCTTCGTGTCTACCCAGCATCACCTCGGCACACAATTGATTCACATCTGCGGTCTTACCAGCGCTGTGTCTGTCACGTACTTTCAGGCTACGCACTACTTCACCCCTTACACTGGCGTTGGGAACCCTGTGGACAATAGCAAGGTCTTGATTGATAAGGCTCAGTATCAGGATACGTGGGCCAGACAGGGGGATGGAAGCTGGAAGATCACCAATCGTAACTTGGTGCGAATGGTACGTTCTGTGCTTTGTGTTCGCGACAACTTTGCATTCGCTAACTACGTGACAAACAGGGTCCTGCTACATTAGACGGTGGCTTTCCTACTTCGTAATCTGTATTAGCATATGTAGGTCAAGATGTCAAAGTCTTCATGTAGAATATAGTACACTTAACCTCTATAGGTTATATGATTTCGAACTGCGTTTGTCAAGTTAGTACTAACGCTTTTGTGCTAGATTAAGTAAGAAGAATAAACGAATCAAGACTTAGACGTTGAATACATAGATCCCAGATGCTCTTACAGGAGCATCTACGCACAATGCGCCATCTTTTGCAATGAGAAAAAAAGTCCTAGAACGGGAGGTACAGGTGACGGAGATAACAGATAGAGTAATTGGCGAGGAGCATCCTTCCACACTGATCAGCGTGGCTTGTTGTGGCTACACGACTGATAGCTTCAAACCGCCTCGTCCTCCAGTTGCTGGGGAACAATATTTCGCTACACTCATATGATCTGCCCATGCTCGCGATAATGCAAGCTCAACCCAGAACGCCAATGATAGACGGACAGTAGCCAATTTAGGCTTCTCATAGATCACCTCAAGGTCATCCGGCCAGTGCTGGATTCCGAACTCCAATGCCCTATCGAACAATCGAGAGTCCGAATCATTGTCGGGTTCAGAGTGCGTATCGTTATCGGTAAAGTTGCTCAACTTGGCTGGTAGGTGGTAGTAATCGAATCCAGCTTTATTCGAGCTCACACAAAAGGCTAGAACCCAACCCTTAGGCATATAACTATGACAGATCGAGCTTACCAGAACAAAGTATCACGTCGTGTAGGGAGCTTTCTGCTTTTTGTCGAGAAACGCTTTATTCGTTTGAGTCAATCTGGAGATGTCGAGTAGAATAGGGTCTGCAAAGAAGATAAAACCCCCCCTCTGGGTAACATCCTCGGTCCAAACTTCTGCGTGAACCGTTTGCAAGAATTCAAAGCTCAATGTTCGCCGGTCGATACTCCATGGTTTGTTGTTGGGACGGAACAATGCCCGGATCACGATCGCCATTGAGCAAAAGGAGAAGGTGCAGCAGTTGCATATCCTCCACAGTATTTCCTCCACGGATGCTTCGTAATCGACTCTGAGATCCGAGCCCTCACTGCATAGCGCTAGTAGCGAGAAAACACGATCGCGCGGAATTTCGCATTGCAGCTCTATAAAAGTGTCGAGAAGATATATTAGGCTCCCGCCGGTGAAGCGTTCTGGATTTCCATTCAGGTATGTTAGTTGTCGTAAAAGATGACTGTGACTTGGAACGGCGAAGGCGAGCAATCTCGGGAACTGTTTCATTGGTAGCTCTTCTTGCTCTGCCATCATAGTGAGTTTACGCGCAAGAATGACTTCCTGAGTAATCCATGCCCGGCTCCAGTATTTGTGGTTAAAGAATATTCGTACGTTTCGCTGTTTACGATCCACAGAAGAACCATTCGAGATTTGGCGAAAGAGGCCTACTATATCGAGACTCCTCCCTAGCCAAGACACGACTCTCTCCGCACGGGAGTATATGAGACCCATCTGCTGCACCTGATGCATTTTCTTCACAAGATTCTCCTGATGGATACATAACGCATCAATCCACAGCCAACCGAACGCCTTCTTTCTGGCTTGCTGCAAGAAGTCCGATAGGTTCGACCGAACGTGGTGCAGTTGCTCGTTGATCATGACGGGATAGCCGTTGTCAGGCTGGCCCCATACGTAGGACAGGCAAGTGTAGACATTGTCCACAGTCGCGTCGCGTATTTCGCATCAAACGAGCCCGGTAGGCGACAAGTCTGGATGAATTCGAAGCAGTCGGATGGACCACGGAGAAAGATCGAGAGAAGTGTAGGTAAGAAGTTCAGCCTCGAGGTCGGTGCCTGGAGCGGACAAGCTCATGCTGCTACCAAGGCCGGACAAAGCCGTCTTCTTCTCAATAGTATTTTGCGAAGTCAAGCACGTAATATGCTGTGAGGTGCAAGAAGAGCTCGAATGATGGATAGACGTGCTGTAGACGAGCCCAGAATTAAAGCGCCCGCTGGAGTCATTTCCTCAGCTGCCAAGATTGTGCGCCGCCTGAGATGCGAGGCCGGTATAGCTTCGAGACCTCGCACACGTGACAGCCGTCCCCGCTACTTACCTACCTACATCCTGTCTCATATCATGTTCAATTTTACGCAGATATACCGCTACGGGCTCATTTGCTGCTGTTTTACCATGGAGAACTTCGCTTCTGCACTTGGTGCGCATGATTCTGCGTATGTAGATGTCGCACATGTCGAAGAACTCACCTCAGTACTACCAAGTTTGCGATTCTCTAGAACAGCGTGCTATATCTCTCGGAAATGACGAATGGAATTTATGTTCTCGCGTTGTGTTGTTTGGAAATTAAAGAGGTTATGTCCTTGACAGTGATGGTAAGAAGGCGGTACGTGGTATCGATTGGCTGTCTGAGGGTGGCGGCCTCGGAAGAGTTGACGGCTATTCGTACAAGAGCTATTTTCCCATGAGAGGCGTTTGTGGGTACACGGTGATGGTGTACTATGGGTAGCGTGAGACTGTTTCTTGTTTGGACGTAGGGTTCGTTGCTCATGGTCCTTCTCTTCGTCTCGATCCATATTTCGGCGATCTGATGGTTGTAGTTACGGTAGTATACTGCAAGAATAGTGAATATCTGTAAAACTCGCGATAACAATTTACTATAGATTAAGAGATTTACTGTTGTTTGGAACAAAGAGGAGTTGGTGCCTCTAATACAAGCTGCTGCCGGGTAGTTGTATTCGCATCCAGTGTTGAAGTTCTACTTTGTGTGCAAGTGCGTGAGAACAACTCATGGCTTTGACATCAAAGTCCATGATGCTCGTAACCTATCTCGAACCGCATAGATGCGGTTTCTGGTAAATGAATTGTACAATAGCGGTCATGACTCAAATGTGGGTTGCCACACGAGTGCCTAGCGTATCATCGCGGTTAAGGGTCGTTTCCATATTCGACCGAATACGGGAGGCGATGGTCTTGGTGAAGTTGCACGCCGAAGTTGCAGCCCTAAGGACTCGTCTAATGGAAGCCTAAGCAGAAATCCGTACGAAGGACCGATGGAAGGATGAGTCGTGCCGAGGCTGAGCCTAAGGGTTCTCTTGATGCTTTGCGACTTTTCGATGGACCAAATGAAGTGTCTGACATGTAAGCTGCCGTGAAACCTGTCAGGCGCAAGGCGCAGTGCTTGTGCTCGTGCTCTACGTATGCGCAGTGGTACCAACACTTCACAGCGACACAAACTCCCTTTCGCAACAACAGTGCAACCCCCAGGAGAAAGATTATTATGCGGCCCGGTAGATCGACAACCACCTGCATACCGTCATGAAGCCAATGGTGGAGCACCGGAGATTCCGATATAAAATATCCATCCTAGCATGTGCAAAAATACGAAGTCACGTAGAAGCTGCCAAAAAGAAAAGCGGGTGTGCATAAAGTCGCAGTCCTGACGCAGGGCAAAAGACGCCGTCTGTAGAACGGCGTTGCGAGGCTGATAGACCTTTTTGGCGTGACGGGGCACCCACAATTAGAATTCTTCCAAGCTTCGGCCTTCTTCGCTTGTAACCTCGAACTTCTCCGTACGCGGACAACGTCATTTGCATCGCTGCTCAAACTCCGTCGCCCTCTGTTAGCCGTGATACGAAACGGTCATTACCGATGGCGATCCCTGCATGCATCGCTGGCATAGAGGCGAAAGGCGACGAGGGAAGTGGGATAGCAGCCGCGGAGTGAGTAGTGATGCGACAGTTTGGCTTACTTCTGAAGCGAGACATGGCAATTGGTACACATGCGCATGCTACATACGACATATGTTAATATAAGAGACGGATAACCGCATGGATGAAAGACACCTGCCAGTTGTAGCGCACTGCTGTGAAAGCCGGTTTTCCCCTCGAATCATGCTCTTCAACTCGCCCGCGACGGGGGCGTCGATCGCTCGTATCGCGGCATGTCACTTGAGCGCAGTGCGGGAGCATGTATTCATTCTGCGCCTCCAACAACTTCAAAATGGTGTGTATTCCGCGCGCCGTCAAGCGTCGACCACGTTGGTTTCAGGATGCGTGGCTTTGCGCAAGCCACAGTGCGTGACAATGGGGCCTTTCATCGCAACCTTGAGAGCGATACGGAGGAACTAGTGCAGGGGACCGCTAAATACGATGACCTCACCGTGACCCGCCAATCCTTCGGTAACTAAACGAACGGATTGTGCGCAGCCGAGGGGGCGTATGCATTGTGGAGATGAGAGTTTAATCTGACGAATGAGGTGGATCTTGCGTGGACTGGTGCTTCGTTTGGTGTATACCCAGGATGGGAGGACAGGGCTTGGATGGCGCCCGAGAGGCTTCCGCACAGAGTCGTGTGTGCGATCATCGTGCAGTGCCTTTGCCTTGTCTTTGACCTCGCTGGCCTTCTCCACGATCTTGTTCATTCTTACACCTTTCTCGCTCGTGTTTCGGGACTTTCACGCTTGCTTTGGCTCTCACTTCACTATTTCTGAGCGTGCTCCACTCACGACACCTGCCTTGTGATTCACGACCTCAACTGCAAGGATTTAATTGAGGCGTCAAGGTACCGCTTTTCACCGAGCCAGGGACCCATTCTGGAAAAGGCGCATCATGCCTACTCTCATGTGGTTGCGCGCTGCTGCTGTCGCTGCTCTCGCGACACACGCTACTGCCCAGAAATGCTGTAGGTGTACTTGATCTCACTGATGAGCAATGGCTAATTGAACAGACTATCCCAATGGCGTAGAAGCTGCAGATACAGAGAAGCCATGCTCGTCAGCAGAAGGTTCTGCCTGCTGTCCGGACAACTGGGAGTGTCTCGACAATGGTCTTTGTCACTATCCGGCGAACAACCTGTACGGCCGATACAGCTGTACGGATCAGAGCTGGGAATCTGAAGGCTGTGCCTCAAACATGTGTACTTACAGTAAGGACATTGTTCTGCTACGGAGGGCGTCGCTAAACGTGAGCAGATATGAACGCTGTCGGCGGCGAGTCGATAACACAGTGCTCCGATCACGACAACCAATGGTGCTGCAACGCAGACGCCCAACATGTTAATTGCTGTAAAGAATCACCGTCACCACGTCCTTTCTTTGCGCTACAAGACGGAAAGGCGTATGCGACGATTGGTGGCAGCACAGCGACAACCGTACCCAACATCGCTAGTATTACCGGTCTGGCTGAGAGCGGTAGTGGCTCGGGAGGTGGAAATTCCGCATCGCAGACGTCAGCGCAACGGTCCTCAGCTGCTCCATCCACGACTGACGATTCGAATTCGCAAACTGCAACGCCAGACTCTGTCTCGACTACGCCTACGCCCTTTAGTTCTGTCGCGACGAGCTTTTCTACTGGTAGTGCGGGAGTAGTCACCATCGAAAACACCGTTCTTGTTACCCCAGCAGCGACGGCCGGTTCAAACAACGGTAATGCTAGTAGCAGTGGAGACGGGGACTCTAACGGTGGATCAAGCTCGAACCTCGGTCTTATCATCGGTTGCGCCGTCGGCATTCCCCTCGCACTCGCTTTAATCGGTATCATCTTCTGGCTGCTACGAAAGCGCCGCCAGCAGAAAGCCAACCCCTACAAAGAAGCAAGCGAAGTAGAAGGCGACAGCCCAATTGTCGGCGGTGCAGCAGGAAAACTCAGTAAGAAAGAGACATACCGAAACTCGAGGCCCGCCACCGCAGAGATTGACGGCAACCCCGTTGGAGCTGGACGGCCGAACCGAGTCTCCGAGCTCCCATCTGGAAACGGCTTTGAACCCGGGCAAGGCGCGCCATACGGACCTGATGCAGTTGGTATTGGTGGTGGAAACGGCAATCGTGCAACCTGGGAGAGCCACCCACCCCAATACTCACCAGCACAAGCAGCTTTCAGCCATCCCGATGCTGCTGAGCTGCCCGACACGAGTGTGCATCCAGCTCTTAATGAAAAAGGGCAACCATACCAACCGTATAGGCCACCGCAACCTGTTGCAGAGCTGCCATCGGTTACGACTCCGCCCGAGGATCTGGAAAAGCAGATGCAACGGTAAACAGTCTCTTTGTAGGCGGGCGTTTTTTGGGAGCACACATAGACGCATGATATGGCTATTGCAACAACTTCTTTTTTTCAAAACGTAGGGAAGATACCACGCACGAGATTTGTGTATAATGAGTGGGGTTTCGATACCTTCAGATCTAGATAGGAAGATACCATTCTAATCTTGTAATGCGGAATTCATATGACTTTGTTAAGGACATCCTTAGTAACCGGTGGCAATCCGTTACGTGAAAGAATTATGTTCAGTTTGTTTGGAGATATCAGCCTCTCGGAAAAGGGAGAGTGCGAATGGGGGAAGGCGGTGTGTGGGGAAAGGGTAGCGAGTCATGTCTCTCAGCGGCATGTCGTCAGCCCTTGTGCCCTTGAATCCGGAGCTACGGGGGGCTCCAAGATACTCAAGATAACCGCGTCGCATCCACCATTGCTACCAACACATAGATTATAATACTCGGCCATACCTTTCTGCTTCCTCCTACAGTGTTCAGCCTTGTTCAACAGCCATGAAACACCTCCCAGACGAGCTCATCCTCCACATCATCTCATGTAGGTACCCGTCCCTGTTACGCGCACCCCCCACCCTAACCAAACCGCGCCCCCAGACCTCGAACCCTCGGAACTCGTCAACCTCCAACACGTCTCACGCCACTTCCTCAACCTCTCCCGTGACAACAATCTCTGGAAGTCCCTCTGCTTCTCCCACTCGGCCGCCGAGCGCCGTCGCCGCCGTCTGGAAATCTCCCCTCCCGATATCGATCCCCGCCTCGCCGAGCTCATACGCGCCGCCGATACCCTTTCCAACACCTTCGATACCTCTGTACACGATGAGAATGCTCCGAGTGCTGAGTCACAAGTTGAGCGCAATCAGGAGAAGCGGAGGCAGGCGTTGATCGCGAATTGGGATCCTAGTTATCCTGATGAGACGGTTAATTGGTACCAGGATTTCATACAGCGGCATGCGGAGCAGAAGATTAGTTGGTTCCAGGATGCTGGGAGTGACAAGGAGAATGATGAGGGGAGTCTAAGAAGGGAGGCTACCGGTGCAGGCATATTGTTCGACAACGATGGCTTGGCAGATAAACTTGTCGCTCCTCTCGACGACGGCAGTATAAGCATATGGGACGCCTCAGCCAGCAGCGATCGACAAGGAAAATTGATAGCGAGAAGCGACATTGGATTGCTTCCTGGCAGAGGCTCAGATTTAGACTACGACACGCGCCTCACGCAAAGCCATGCCATCATGACAGAAACAGGTGCCGTGGAATGCGTGAGCATCGACAGCAAGCTCCACAAAGGCTTCTTCGCTGTGCAAAACACTCTGAACGAAGTCGATCTCAACACCCTTCAGATCGTGTCAAGGACACCGTACCCCTTCCCCATAACCGCCCTGAGCGAAGCACACCACAACACCCCCTTGACAATCGGAACGAACTGGACTCTGCATCTCCACGACTCCCGAAAACCCCCTCTTGCGCCTTCCTCAGTACATTGCGAGCTCATCGGCGGTGCTACTCCTTCCATCTCCTCGCGCCTCGACACGGGTGACCTCCACGGCCACGTCTCACTCTCCCAGCCGGGCGCGCTATCCATCCTGCACCTCCCCACCACACGCGACTGGGATGGAAACGGCGATATCTGGGTCGCGGGCCGCTTCACATCGATGTTGAACTTCGATCGTAGATACTTCCCCCGTCTCCGTGGTACCGTTCACTCCGGCGCAAGACTATCTTGTTTAACAGCGATTCCGCATCCCTTTGTGCCCATGAGTTTGAGGCTGGGAAAACCATACTCGAACGCTGCGCTACTCCGAGAAACAAAGAGCTTACCAGGGTACACTTTGATCGCCGCGGGTGAATACAAGGGTAAAGGGTCATTGGAACTCTACGGTTCATCAACGGAACCCACACGCAGTATTAATTCAAGCGATAGCCGCACAACGACCGGTAGTAATTCGAATAGTCGTTATTATCAGAATCGACAGACGGCTAGTAGTTCGAAATTACTTTCCGTTGCGCCTCAAGGTACACGACTGGTTTTTGCCGACGGGGATGGAAATTTGAAATGGGTGGAACGAGATGGGTCGACGCCGGTTCGCCAGTTTAACATTAATGACTTTCAACGCTGTTCCAACTCTTCGGATATGGATATGGCGACGTCGACTCATCAACACCACCACCACCACCATCACCATGGCAACCTGGTAAACGCGACTCCGGACTCGGAAGCTAGCTGGGGCGATATTGTGCAGAAAATTCTGCCCACGACGAATCCTTCTTTACTTGCACCTTACGCCCCTTTGTCTACTACCGAGGGGCTTGGTTTGAATAACCTTGTTCTGTGGACTGGAGATGGGAAGTTGGGCTTGTTGGGCTTTGGCAGGGAACCACCCATGGCGAGGGATGTTTTTGAAGATGCGCTGGAGAGGCAGGGTGATGATGGTGGAGGGGAGAAGCTGAGGGAGAGACAGTATGGAGTGGAGATGAGGAGGGCGCTTGAGTTGCAGGCTAGGGAGCTAAGGTGGTTGAGGGGCTATGGACTTTAGGGGGTTAGGAGGGTGTGGACTTTGTGGCTATGGTGTAGAGAGGAGCTAATATTTAATTTAGAGTTCTGTTGACCCTCGTTCGAGTATACGAATCTTTTTAGACTGCTGATCGGGATGAGGTCCATTCTTGACGAAACAGGATTCGATATCATGTGGTGTCCGAGAGGTGCAGTTTCTCGTACATGCCGTAATACACGCACACTCGAATGACATCGCTCAGTGCAAGAAGCATGCGCCATCCACGCGACAGGTGCCTGGCGGACTCTACAGAGCCATATAGAACCACCGCTCCCCTTCAAGTTATAACTGCCATCGCCGCCTCAACCACCTCCCACATCATCACCAAAAATTTCAACTGACTGCACATCCACCTCCGCGATGGCCACCCGAAAGACCGTTCCACCTTTTACTGTCAATGACTCGAAGCCCGCTGACCCGAACAAGCCGTTTATTCTTCGCGATCTGCCAGCGGAAATTCGGAATCAGATCTACGGTTACTTGGTCGAGCATCCGACGCCACTTCGTATACACTGCAACAGCAGTGGTTGTTATTGCATTAGTGATATACGTCTTCGAATCGACCCGGAAGTACAGATTTCTGTGGGCCTCTTTGCTTCGTGTCGGACACTATATCGCGATGCAGCTTCCGCCTTCTATTCTAACAACAACTTCACCATACAGAACGAACAACTCTGGCCTCGCACACGCGATCATTGCGATCCCATGGAACTACTTATTTCAGTGTGGCGTCGGCCTTCTATGCGAATAACACGTTTCTTATCACCCTGAAAAGCAAGATCCGGCGGCTTACGGTCCCTGACCTCCCACATATTTTTATCCAATTTCTCAAGAGATTGGGATCCCAAGCACACTGGATTCGCAAGGTCACTATTGATCTTGAAAGGCTGTCTTTAACGGACTACTATGACTTCGTTGATGGCCGGGCTCCACGCAAATATTGCGGCTTCGATATTTGGCCCCTATTATGTATCCTATGGGACCATGACCTTGCTGTGGATATCACTTACATCAATCACGAGTTCACCCCCGGGCTAGCTTTCAAGGCTTCAGCAATCGCTCTCACCACCCATTGTCTTCTCGAAGGTCAACTGATGATGCTTAAGGCATCTCACATCCTGACGGGTGCAGTATTCATCGACTACAATGGTTCTGGTGGCGATATCGTCCTGAATAGAGTTGCGAATCGTTGTGATCATCGGCGGTTCGAGCCCGATCCCAATCAATACCATAGCTTCGTCGCTGAAGATGGCGGACGACGGCTTGCTCTAGTACGGCCAACACCTGGTACCTGACTTAGCCTGCCCAAGGATGTACTCCACAACATCGTTTGGAAAGTGGTTGAACATCCAGGAGAACTTCAAATCGATCTTGATGTCGATACCAAGCTTCCACTCAGTCTTCCCCATGCCAACAAGGAGCTCTATAGAACTCGTTGGCGTGACTTGCTAGAAAACACAGAGTACACCTTGCGCCTACGCTCGACAGATAAGCGAGGTAGATTTTCCAACTTCCGCAAACTCGCACGTCTTCTACGTCACCAATTCACTTTGCCCATAGACCCAGGCTTCCCTACGGACCTTGCCTGGAGAGAGCGGTCGGTTCCGAGAGAAACGTGGATGCTGAAGGATGTATCGAAGCTCAATATTGTGCTAGACTTCAATCTAGTAGAACCAACCGCCTTGGAGGACTTGCGCATCAGTGTTATACCCTTGCTCTTGGAAACATCCTCGACTCCGGGAGTTAGCAAATTCACTATCCGTTCATTCGCTGCTGATTTAGGTGGCCAATCACTCGTTGCGGAACGCGCCATCACCCTCCAGAAACTCCGTATGAACATCGTTATGACAATGATGGTTGACGTTTTAGAGTATGACCATCCCATCGAGACCTTGATCTGGATTAATGGACTAGGAGATGTTGTCGAGAAAGAGATTATACCCATTCGCGCAGGCACGCGAGATTTTGATTACGAAATCGACACCGCATCCACGATAAGCTGGCATAATAGATGGTATCAGGTAGCTTCCATGCACCCAAAAGACCGTCGATACCGCGGAGAAGTGCATTCATGTACATGCAAGTTCGAAGACTGCATGCAGTTTTTCCCATTCAATCATTCTGCGTCGCAAGTATTGCGCTATCTCACGTGGGTGTTGGACGTGTACAGCCCTACATCATATATACGACGAGAGGTGTACGTGTGCGAGCTCTCCCATGAACAAAGATACCCGCTGACAAGTAGAAGGGTTTTCGATAAGTCCTTGCTGAGGTGTGCATGCTATGAGGACGAGTGCCACCTCGCTCAGATGATGAGTGACTTGTGAGGACTAGGACAGGAAGATACCGTAGTTCGACATGATGAGTGCGAATAGTGGCACTATCACCAAGCAGACCATAGGGGTTGAGGAACAACTTCAGAACAATGAGGCTGTGCCGATGTGTTGCGCATGGGGTAAACGACTTCACCGTCCGATTAGACATGTACAGTTGCGCGGAACATGATGAATTCTGTACACTACATCTTGGATGCCTGGAGAACACTTTAGCGAGCTGATTCATGTTGTTCAGCATGTGCGGCCAGTAATAACACCCTGACGCCAACACTGGGTGAACATACATATACATCTTGCGGCACCTATCAAGGCTCGACATCAAGCTCATCCCCTCTAGACTCAATCCTTCTTGACGCTCTCATCCTTAGACTCGCCCTTCTTCTCTTCTTCCTTGTCGCCGGATCCGCTGCCACTACCCTTGTAATGACTGCCCTCTTTTCCTGGCTCAAAAACTGTGTTACCTGACGCTAGTTCAGAATGCATGTCTACAACGTCAAGCGCGTATCACGTACAGGAAGCGCAATGCGCCCAAGCACCGTCTTTCGTCAAATCAGCCCCTGCGTCACACTCTGGACACCGAACCATGGCAAATCCTTCAGGAAGAATCTTGGTGGATGGAGAAAGATAGAGTTTAGAAGGTGGTTGATAATCAATGTTCGGATTGCCATGTTGCGATAGAGTTTCAATGCAAGTTGTGCAGCTGCGCTAGGGTGAGGGGCATGATGTCATAGACCAATGAGATTTCGCGGAGCCTCTTCCTACTCAACGGACTTCAAGCCGCTGTATTCTTCTCAAGAGTATGAGGTTCGCGGGAGAAGGCCCGAAGTCGGGCTTCTATTATTCCATCTGGTGATTTCTCATACGGTGGCTGAACTGGCGTGTAACAGACAACACGTAGCGTGAACGCCAGCGGACCTGCAGTATGCAAGAAGAATGGCGCGTATGGGACTTTGGTTCTACATTCAGAACTTGTGGATGTTACCAGATTTTGAATCCTATCTTCGTACCAACGGTTTGCCTGAGCTATCGATACGAGTCATTTAGCACCCAAACTCTCCTCCACCGTGCTGTTCCGCCCGTCGTTTCGTCCAATCCCCAGATCCTGCATTCCAAGGTTCCCAACAACCACGTACATCCCTCTTGCGCAATACGATCACCCCACATCATTGACTTGCACTAGGACTCTCCGTCCTCCAGGATGCTATCACGACTCAGACCCTTATTCCGCGCTTAATAATTGCGCTCAGCCGCAAATCCTCAGATCATACCACGGCCGCGTGCGGACACGGCAAGCACGTACTGCCGCTGAACTAGGACCAGACGGCAATGCTGCCTTGGACCGATTGGCTGGAAGTGCGAAGCGAAGTGAAATGTTGAGTGGCAAATCTCTCGTTTACGAGACATGCACCTTATTGCAGTTGCAGTATACACACAGTAGCCGGGTGTGGCTGTGGCAATGCATTATGTTCGCGTTTTGTTTTTCCCGCTCATGTGGCCCCTGAATTCGTTGTAACATAGCAAAATCTGGGGTAAGGCTCTGTAACATTCACAGTTAACGTGCAGCGAGAGCATTAATTCGCTCGTGGAGCGGGACAGGTTCAGGGGCAATCCATCTAGCGGAACGAAGCCATTGCTTCAGCTGCCCCGGGTTCGTGAATCATGCCACGCGACTACCCGCTTTGCGATAGCTTCACTATACCCAGCCGAGCAGTGTCTAGACCCAACACAGCCTAAGACTCGCGTGGATAACGGCTCATCCGCAAGGGCACTTGGAGACGGATGCTCGAGAGGCCTTTTACGTGTCAAAGCAACGGTTCCCTCCCCACTGAATCTGCACTCGTCTCCGCGCCAAAGGATCGAAGGTTTGGAAATTCGAACCTTACGTACCTGCAGGTAGTAATGTTACCTTCAAGGGACATACGGCCGGGCGCCTCACCAGTCCATGGCCAGCCTGTCAGATAGCGGGAAATATGGTACTTGCAGCGGTCCGTATATAGCGTCGATGGGCCGGATCCCGAGGTGATTAAGTTCGAGTTCTTCATTACTCCAAGCCCAGGGCGTCGAAAATTTATCTTCTCCCCGTTCATCTTCTTGTTTCGTCAGTCCGCGGAGTACGTCTACAGTTAGTTGACGGGTGCGTCGTTTTAGTACATATGAGCCGTACGAGGAATCCTTGAGTATCCCCCAAAGCCCATGACAACTAGCCACACGTAGTGTGAAAACGATTAGAATACCCCGGACATCCACATTACTCTTTCTTCCCGCCTCGAGTTGTCAACACAAACGACGCAACCCGTGGTCTGACTCAATGGCCGCCCCGGCTTACTCCAACAAAGCCGCCATCTACCTTGGACCCGTTGTTTCCTTTGGAGTTGTCGCATTCTTCCTGGTCGTCGCGCGTATCTACACACGGATAAAGAGGACTGGAAGACTGTATCTCGATGACTGGATCATCGTTGTCGCGGAGCCACTTTCGTTGATCGGTATATGTCTGGCTATCGCATCGACTGCATACGGATGGGGTAAACCAGCGGCATCCTTCACACCCGAGACTCTCAAACAGACACTGAGGCTACAGTTCGCTCTTCAAACTGTGTGGCTCCTTACACTATGGCTCGTACGCCTGTCTGTTGCCTGCTCGCTGCTGCGTTTCGGTACTGAGAGGCTTTGGCGATGGCCATTGTACTTACTCATGGGTTTACAGACGGTCATCTCCTGGGGCTATTTCGTCATTCAGTTTGCGCAATGTACGCCTATCAGCTCCAACTGGGACACTGGCATCTCTTCCAAATGCTGGAATCTGGATCCCATCATCCTCTTGGGATGGGTTGTAGCTGGTAAGACTCCCTTTTGTGTTACCGAGGCTGAGCCTAACTAACTGTTTTGTTAGGTGTCTACATCGCTATGGATCTTACTCTTTCGCTCATGCCAATCCGCTTGATCCGTACCTTGAACCGCTCTGAATCAGAGAAGATGCTCATCGGCGTCCTCATGGCCCTCGGTCTCCTCGCAACCGCCATCACCTGCGCTAAGCTGACAACATTCACATCTTTCGGCCAAGGCGATGTGATGCAAGCTACCATCATGCCTTCGCTCTGGGCCAAGCTCGAAGAGGAGATAGGTATCATCGCTACTTCGCTTCCCTGGCTCAAGAGCCCAGCTGAGAATTGGTTGAAGAAGATGGGCATATTGAAAGAGCATCAGCTTACCAAGCCGAGCTTCGTGGCTGACATGAGCTTGCCGACCGTGAAGGATAACGTGGAGGACATGAGCAATGATGATGCGGATAGTGCGAAAGTAAAGGGAAACGTCAGGGTGGATTCAGTAGCTACCGCACTCGGTGCCAAGGGCTCCAACTCAAGCCTACTAAAGGATCCGAACAGTAATACCTGGCAGGCAGTCTAATCGCGGCGACGATGTTTACGACTTTCATCTGGGATGCATGCCAAATATTTGGGCTTTAGCGTGGCGCTGTGGTGTTGTTGAGAGTTGTTATTACAACTCTACGGATTTGACGAACATACATAGGCATAGACTGCCTCTTTGCATCTTGCGACGGCATACATACACCTTAATATCATCAACCTTGAACCGAACATTGACTTTCGCAGGTGTAAGACGTAAGGACTTGGTGATGCCGCACTTCGGCGATTTTCGTGCGAAGCTCTGCGGAAACTCGGCATGTTAGGTAAGGAAAACCCTTAGCGTACCCTCTCTCCGCATTTTGCGAATCATCGTCAGTACCTTGCAGAAGCTTCCATTTGCGCGTCGCTATGCAATTTCTTATCTTCGCCGTCATATCGAGCTTCGTCCTCAGGAAGACCATAGAGGGTTGAGTTTTCGATGTCACGCTTGTCTGCACATCGGCGTATACGGAGAGTATGTTAGAGGTCACAAAAGCTTCAGACATCGAAAAGATGCCGCGGCCATTAGTAGCACTAAAACGGCACGCGCCATTAGTCCGGGGTGCATGATCCAGGCTCGATCTGTGATGGTGGTGACGTCCTACCGGTCGTTATTCCCTTCGCTGAGTTTGATGTTTACCGCGTCCATGCTTTCACCAAGCTTTCTTCACTCCCGCATCTTCGTTTCTTAACATTACCACCGCCACCACATCTCAATTCTGACCATAGCCTGTTATCGATTTGGCAGTCCTCGCTCATACATATCTCCTTTGTCGCTGTCGTGGTCACCGCTCCGTGTGTGTACTAGACTTGTTCCCCCTCCACGATGCCGATATGGGATCCTCTCATTCCAGTTGAGCGTGTTATACAGCGCGGCCTCTCACGCCTTCCAGTACCTGTTAGCCACTGGCTCGGTTACCGGCACAAGACCGCACCACCATCTCGTACATGGATTGTCTGTCTTTGGGGGTTTATAGGCGCCTTCTGCGGGCTTAGCGTCATTCTCGCCATCTTTGGCCATACAGACTACATGAGGAGTCGCGCTGTACCACCGATTATTGCTTCGTTCGTAAGTTCCTTTGCTTTCGAAAGATATGATGTTGAGGAAAACTAACAACGCCCAGGGTGCTTCAGCAATCCTCTGTTACGGCGCTATCGACGTGCCTTTCTCGCAACCACGCTCCCTAGTTTTCGGTCATTTCTTCAGTGGCCTAGTTGGCGTCATCATAGCAACTATCTTCCAGTTCGACCTAGAAAAAGATCCTTATCCACGACTGCAATGGCTCGCAGCTGCCTTGGCCACAGCCATCGCTCTCGTTGTCATGCATCTGACCAAGACGACACACCCACCTGCTGGAGCAACAGCGCTTATGCCATGTATTGACCAGCACATCTGGGCACTGCGGTGGTACTTCTTGCCGGTCTTGCTGTTGTCCTCGACGGTTGTGCTTGTTACGGCAGTGATGGGGAACAACATCCAACGGCAATATCCGAAGTTTTGGGTTGCACAAGTCCCGCCACCACCGCCACCACCGCCGGCACCGAAGGTCGAGGAGAAGAAGATCGTAAAGGAGAGCTCCTCCGATGGAAGTGTGCGAGATACGCTAGGGGACTTGGAACGAGGACCTCTTTAGCTTTTCTTCATCGAGGTACAAACCACAACTGTTGTTATATTTTCTAGTTAGCGAGTGACCAAATTAGCGAGCGACATGTTAACTGTTAACACTGAGTGTTGCTCTGTCAAATTCGTTCTAATCCATGCTCGTTACCATCCAGCGCAATCCCTGTTTCCATAGGAGAAAGTCACGCTTGAACACAACACCGATCGGACTCCTGCTATTCAGTGGAAACCTCATATCTTGTTAATCAGCTATGATCAAGATTCCCTAACTATCCTGACCCCAATAACGTCTATCTATAAGAAGCTAAATATTTACATGCATCCGAAGTGTTATGGGCGTACAAACGTTGCTGCGTCATTACCACCACCATCTAACCCAATCTTACCAAACTCCTGGAAAAACCATCCCAATACCATTGAAAATAAGTAGCATCCTGGCTTAAACTTGCTCAACCCATACAGTCCTAGCCACACTGGGCACGCCCTCCGCGCTGACAGCAAACAGATACCAAGCTCCCGGTAACACCACACCCGAGTCGTTCATAATAGGCAAGACGACCTCATCTCCTTCGATCCTCGGTTGAAGTGGCACTCGCCTCTGATCGCTGTTGACGTTGTGTGTAACACTTCCAATTCTGATGAAAGAGAACGTTACACCATCAGCCGAGCCTTCCATCTTGACTCTCAGCTCACCGCCCGGCGCGACAATGCTGGAAGCGACATCCTGGATGACTGGGCGAGGGGTGCCAGTAAGAAGGTATGGTGGGGTGAAGATCTGGCCGTTGGGGTGATCGACCGTGTCGCGGCAGTGATAGGATGGTCCGCCAGTTCCGTCATCCCAGCAGAGACCTCCTCCTCCACTGAAGACGGTACCATCAGGTAGCAAGATGGAAACGGAGTGGTAGTTTCGGGGAATCCATTCGGCGGCCAACTCCGTGAAAGTCTTGGTAACCGGGTCGAAGATTTCGGGTGTAAAGACGGGATCAATATCAGTGAAGCCCTTCGCCCAGCGCTGTCCACCAGTAACCAAGATCTTGCCATCGGGAAGAACCACTACGTTTGCAAAAGCGCGTTGCTGGTGCATGTCGGCGATTCTCTCAGCTGTCACTGGCGCGCCCACGTCGTTGATCTCCATCAAATGCGCAATGGAGAGTCCGGGCGCCTCATCGTAGTACTGCGCTCCACCAGCAGTGAAGATCTTGCCAACATCGTACATGACATGAACACCACACATGGCATCGTTGACATCATCACGGATGCCTGCTGGGCTGACACCGCCTTCGCCATCGGTATAGTACCAGTTCATTGCCTTGCTAGGCCCAGCCTGGAAGACAGTGCCGTTGCGCCAAGGGAAGAGCCAGGCGTGGTTGTCCTCGCGGTAGATGCCCTCGTGGTCGTATGTCAACATAGGTTCCACGGCAGCACCAGGGAGAAGTGTCCAAGAGTTCTGCGCAGGGTCGTAAACCTCTCCTGGCTTTCCACCTCGTGGGCCACTCCAAGACCCACCAATTATGAAGACCTTTCCATTAGATAACACAGCACTGCTTTGGTATCCCCGAGGCACCTTCATATCCGGTCCGGGGATGAACGTGTTGGTATCCGGCTGGTATATGGTCGTCTTCTCTGCGTTGCTTCCTCCGGTAATGATCAGTCTTCCATCGCCTAACTGGCTCATTCCAGGGCAGAACATGTCGTGGTTGGTTTCGGAAACCTGGCGAGTGGACATTTGCCCAGAGACCAGGTTGTATTCTGCGAACTGAGTGACACCTCGTTCACCCCCGAAGGAGTTTGGCGAGAAAGCCGAATAGACCATCATTCGAGTTGGTGAAGGCCATTCCGGGACTATGTAGGCCGCAACGGGAATGATAGGGAAGTCGATGACTGGACCCCATGATCCTTGGTTCTGAGCGAACGTGATTGAGTAGAAAAACGGCAGAATTGCAGCCGCTACCTTTGAGTGAGAAACCATTATGAATTAAATAATTAACGCACACTGTAGGTGCAAGAAGACGAAGGCGAAAGCGACTGTAAATAAGTAGCGGTCGTATCTGAAGATGCCCGCGGAGTGTTTGTTTTATACATATCCGGTAGTATGGTGGCAGGCACATTGGTTTTCCCGCACCTCCATCTCCGAATCACGATTGGAAATTGTTGTCGCCAATGCTGTTAAGCACGTCCAATTGGTAGCCGGTCCCAACGAATACTGAGCCGTTGCCGGATCGAGAACCTAAGAGCTACATCACTACCTGGGCGCGTGCTCTTGAGTAGTGCTATACCCATAATGTCACACCAGGCAACACTACACGCGAACACGAACACGCGATCACATCTCGGCATCTGCAAGAGTGGTAGTCTTGTGTCTGCAAGAGAACGTCGTAAACGCATTCTCGCATCCGTGTGTGTCTTGTGAGATGGTTTAGTTCGATCCATCGTGTGAGCTTTACGAGAAGAAGTTCGCGTGAGATGGGGCTGAGAAGCTGAACAGCCGCCATCCGTCTTGGTCGCACAGAGACGCGACTTGGCCTGAGCGCGGCGCAGAAATAGTTTATCGATTGCTGTTGGCCATTGCGGGGTGATACGAACATCTCACGTTGACGACTTCTGTCCGGTCAGGGATGATTAGAGGCAGATCTGACAATGTGCGTGTTGAACTTTGCGCGCGAGGATAGACTTTCGCATAGTGAACTGGCAGCTTGGTACAGATGATGTTCAGCACTGATAAGCATGCGAGTCAGTGCACAAACAAGCTCCATAGCAACCACTCTTTGTCTGATTCAAGCACAGAACATCTCACATGCTGACACCGAACTGATGCATTTGCAGTCTCTTATCAACTCTTTATCGGCGTCCCATACTTGTGGAATACCCATGGTGTTGTGCTTTCAGCATGACAACAGAAACGCTCCCTGTTACCTCAATAACAAAGCATACCGCCTTCCCAATCTCATCTACCATTCGCTACACATAATGATGTCATCTACACCGCCGCTTCACTACGGCTTCAACCACTCCGCGATCTTTGCCTTCAACACCTCTTCTGCCGCTGGCCACCCATGTCCTGGCCTCCGGCAAAACGCGTTCACATCGATATGCCTAAACTCCGGAATCTCGTGCAGCAGCGTCTCAACAACATCAATACACTGAGCATCCTTATCCAGTGCAGCCAACACCAGTTGATACATCGACAACTTGCGCGTGTACCTTGCGTCCAGAGACTTGCAGAACTCATCCATAGCTTGGGCGTACAATTCCCAGTAGTGATCAAGAGCCCAGGACATGTGTGGTAGCCGCGCTATCCTGAAATCTGGGAGCCAGTCGCGTCGGAGAAATGTAGGCATGGAGGTGTAGCCAAGACAGCGTGGCACGGCTGCGCAATCGCCCCAGTCGATTATTCCAGTTACTTTGCCATCGTAATTCACTAGAATGTTCTAGGGATCGAGATCGTCGTGCCGAAGGACGAATGTTTCGTGTGTTGGTACGCCATTGCTAACAGCTTCGTTTGGAGTTTGCTTACTATGCGATGAGTCTGTTGTTGCGAATGGAGCAGAGGACATCACGATGTTCATCACCATCCAAACGCCAATCGTCGCCATATCGTGAGTACCAGCAGATTTGTCGCGCTCCGCTCTATACACCTTGTCTGTGCCAGCGGCAAAGAAGGCTTTGCTAGTATCAAATATCTTTCGAGTCATGGAAGACGGAAACCCGGTATACTTGAACTCCAGTGGCGTGAGTTCGCGCACAGCGAGCGCAGAAATGTAATGCGTTTCTGCTCTAATTCGGGCAAAGGATCGTCGGCGTTGAGGTGTAGTCCTGTGTCCTTCATCGTCTTGTAGGATTTACCGACCCACATGTCCATTGCTGAGACACCGTCCAGCTTCTTCATGAGGATGTATGGTGCGCCTTCCGCATTTTTGACATCTCCATCGTATGCAATAACCTCGGGTACAGGGCATCCCGTATGATGGAAAATGTGTTGCATCAGTTGAGCTTCACTCTTCAACGCCATATTATCGTTGATATGCCATTTTTCTTGCGTACCATGTGCGGGAATCTTGAGTACATACTCTTGCGCGATTTGGTCTTCGCGCTCGATCTTGAAGAATACTGCATGATGAAACGACCCTTTTTCTCGCTGCGTAACGTGACAGCTGCCAAGGAGTAGGTTTTCTTTCGGGTTGAAAAGATGGTGCACCAAGCATTCAAGAGCGATGCCAGATATGCTTCGAATGTCGTCAAACTTCCGACGGTCATGATTATTACTTGAGGATTCACCGTAGTGGCAATAAGTATCCTCACTTACTTCCGCCACTGTACTACTCCTCGCTCCAGAATCTAGATGGGGTGGTCTGAAATCGTAGTTGATGAACAGATGGTGAGGACGTGCGGAGGGCGCGGCGGTATACGATGTTGACCGTCTTGAAAATACTTGTGATGCTGTCGACATTGCCGTCTCCGCTGCGTTGTAGGCGATCTCGTTGGCCAATGGCGAACACAAGGAGGTAGTCGAAGCCTTTGGATTCGTCCCGAACTGTGAACTTAGCATTCATCTGATCCCCGTTCTCGACGATCGAGTGAATCTACTGTTAGAAGAGGGCTTAGTTCCAGTAGGTCTTAGGAATCTCATAGACCATCGATTGGGTTGCAACATCTTCTACATTGATGGCCTCCTCGATACAGCCGGTGTAGCATTGGTGAAGACATGGTATAGGTGTGCGCGTTGGCACGATTGTGGCGTTGACGTGGTTGAGAACTGAGAAATACTTTAGCCAGGTGCGTCACGAAGAACAGGTAGCGCCTTTTGCTTAGGTGGATGAGTAGGCACACGTGTTTGTTACCAAGGTCACACCTTTCAGATAGAAGGGTCATGACCGCCTTGCGTTCATTCGTTGGAGTGCTAGTGAATTACCGTAGGATTGTGCCCTGATGCAACTCCCCTTGTACAAGGCAACTAAATAGATCCGCTATCTAACGAAGTAGAAGAGGTTAAGGGTTGTAAGGGGTTTGCCTAATGTTTACCCCTACGCTTAATCGTATATTACCACGCGCCGACCTACTGGTACGTAACTGGAATACTGTGGTGGCTGATAAACAGTGTGAAGTGATCGCTAAAACCCTAGGGTCTGACTAAGGTGGTAATGTCTCGCAGCGCGAGGCTGCTAAACCACGTATATGTCGGCCTCAGTACCAGTGGAGACAATTCATTCGTACTGCGCATGTGCCGTTTGTCCCAGCAATCGCAGTCTCGTGCACTCTGGCACAAACATGGGCAAGTATACATTTGACTTTGCGATCGCCTGTTCTACAGCAGCTCTATCTCCTCCACCTCTGTTTCGATAGGTTTAATTATCGTTTATGGATCTTATCCGTCTCCCTATTGAAGTACTTAGTAGGATCTGTAGATTCATCGGCCTGAATCATGAAACCTTGAGATACGAGAACAAAGATTTCCAGTCCCTACGCCTTACTTGCAGGGAAATCTACGAGAAAACGACATTCGATGCTGCCGTTCGATACGGACCAACTCTTCATAAGCTAGTCATCCCTCTCAACCACCGTTCCCTGTGTCAACTCTTACACATCGTCAAGATTGAGTCGTTTCGCGATCGAATCGTCTCATTGACTCTGGATCCGTACTGGTATCGTCGCAGGCCGGACGATTTCGTCGATCGGTCACGGCATATTCACGTGCGCGGTGAGGAGTCGGGATTCTACATTAGCTCAAGTGAACCAGTCCATCTTCTCGCAGAATGCTTCCGATGGCTGGCTAAGGCTAAACGGCTTACAGAACTACAACATGAAACCAAGGACTCGCTACATGTCTCGTTAGCGGCTTTAGCAGAGGATCGCTTTCCGATAAAGATGAATTCCATCGTCATATCCCTGGTTGGCCTCGTGGATCAGATCTACGGAGACTTCGGACGATCGCCTGCTACATACACTCCCTACATCGAATGTCTCTTAATTGACAGCTGTACTCTTACGCAGATGGGATTTTACGAAAAATTGAAAGAGGCACTGGTGACGAATGAATTAGGTGTCCATGTTCGGGACTTCAGCATTCGCCACCCAGCTATCGCTTCTTTCTTCTTTGGGGCATGTGATATTGCGCAGCTCTATGTTTCAGGCTGTACAGAGGGTGAGCCTGTTTTGCGATTCTGCAACGCCTGCAATGACCTGTTCACCCATAACATCGCCAAGGTCGCCTTTACTAATTTAACAATGTTTTGCTTATCTGAAATCTACGTTAGCGGTGGTCGCCTTGCAAAGTTTCTCAGAAATCGAGATCACACGCTCACTCGTTTGAAGATCTCAGAGACTGCCTTGACTGATGGTTCGTGGTTAACCATCGCGCAAGGTCTGCTGAAGCTACCTCGCCTGCGCCAACTGGAACTAGGCAATAATCTTTGCCAGAAAGGTGCTGTCCCAAGGTCTCCAAATCAACCAACGACATATCAACCTGAGGCTTCTGGAGACGATGATATCTTGAGCGTTGACAAAGTTTGCCACTACCTTGAATTTCTTATCGAACACTTCTCAACTTCTAGATACGTACACCTGCTAAAGGATCATTGGCCTTTGCCGCATTATCATAGGGTGAATCTCTATGATTACCCGAGGATCGGGTATCGAAGCATCAACAATAGTTCAGCTCGTCGGGCGCTGGAGAAGTACATCATTGAGGTTGAGGGGAAGTGAGACTTTATGGGAAGCACAGTACAGTAGGTCTAAGGATAGTCGGAGTATGTCGAAGGTTATCATATAGACTTCTGTCTCAGCTCTTGCTCCTCAACCACAAGCGTTCGTCACGAAGAGCATATAGTCACTCAAAAACTATCAAAGCATTGAAAGCACCAGTTGCATTGATCACAGACCAAAGCTGCCTAGGTAACGAAGAACAATATATACAAGCACAAAAGATAACATATGCACAGAAGAAGAACCACCTCTCAAACCCAATCACCTTGCCGAAATTTTACAACGCGTATGTTGGATACACACCGCATCTACTGACACTGCGAGTACCACTGGTTGGACTCGACACACTTTCCGCTCGCACAAGTCGTAGGGCCAGAGTACCCCTGACCACCACACTGTCCGTAAAGCTGAACGCTACCGCTGCTGCTACCACTGTCGCTGCTGACATCTCTAGAAGGGGGAAAATCGGGTCAATCGATGGTGTCCTCGTAGGTGGTAACCTCGGAAGGCGCCGTAATGGATGGGTGGGTAAATAGCTTACTTGGTCGCAGTCGCCTTAGCGGAAGAAGTCTTCGTCTTGGTGACAAGTGTGGAAGTAACCTTCTTGGTGGAAGTGGGCTTAGCAGTGGTGCTGGCCTTGGGGGGAGCAGCAGAGTCGGCACCGCAAACAGGCAGCTTCTCGAGCTTACCCTGGGTACCGGTGCAGCTAGCATTGGTGTCGAGCTTCTGGCTGCTACCGTTACCCTTGTCAACACCCTTGTACTCGCGGCAGACGGCCTTTGTAGTTCCGCAGGAGCCGCTGATGCTGGCTGTGTCGCCAAAGTTTGAGTTGATGCCGATGAGGTCGGAGGTTAGACCGAAGGCGCGGACATTCTCGACGATGACTTTGCGGGGCGACTTCTTGGAGTTGTCGGTGCAGTCACCGCAGGAGCGGTAGAGTTTGCCAGCGTTGACAATGGTGTAGTCTTTGATGGTCACGGTACCCGCACCGCTGGGTTGATGTCAGCTGGGGGTGTGTTGATGGGGGAATGAAATGGTACGTACTTGTGTTGGATGACCTTGTCCTTGGCCTCTTGAGCACCTCCTCCCTGGATCAGGGCATTGCCGGGACCAAGGACAGAGACGGCGTCCTCGCAGACATCACGGAACCAGACGTTGGTCAGGGTGCAAGAGCCTAGGCAGTGGACACCCTCGAGCGCGTCAGCACCGATAATGACGTTGGAGATGGACGCGCCATCCTGGAGGATGAAAACAGCGCTGTCGCTGCCAGTGTCCGCGTCAGAGTCACATGGCTGGCCACGGTCAAACTCCTTGTTCGCAAAGTCGACCTTGCCAGTGATGGTGCTGGGCTCAGGAAGCGACACAATGTTACCGGAGCGAGTAGGAATGTTGAGAGTCTGCGCAGCCGCCATGCTGGCGACGAGCGAGAGGAGTGCGACTTGAGAAATCATGGTGAAAGATGATGGAGCGTGAGGTGAGTAATTTAGCAAAGATGGGTAGATGAATTGAAAGAGTTGATGGATCTCCTGGATCTTTGCAAGTATTGAAGGAAGGAATGAGTGAGCTGGTGGGCTGTAACACTCGGGACGCCCATCGTCTTTATACACATGTTCGATACCCCCCCTATCGGAGATGGCTGCATCACCAACAGATCTGGATACCAAGGCAGCCCTCCGAGGATGCAATGGAAATTGCTACAGGATGGAAAAAACCCCTGGTATGTGGACTCTAGTCTGACAAGCCGAGGCGCCATGTGGTAATTGTGGAGAATTGTTTTCCGCCCGCTGTATGCTGTGCTGGGCGTTGAACTGTGGCTGTTGTCAACTTAGTGGTGGCTAGAATGGTCATGCTCACCACAACAACCTCACCATTTCGATCTGCATTGCATGACGGCAGACGATCCGGATCTTATTGTGATTCGCGGGATTTATATGGAGACGTTTCTCCGCACGCCATGTATCGAAAGAGGTGGAGTTTGGCGTTGTCGTACAGTTTCTTTTAGACCGATGATGTGGTTTTGGCGTTGCTGCATATTGGGAGACCTGGGGTACATTAGTACACAGCCACATTTCGGTACTCAATTCTCCGCGGTGTTTGGCAGGATTCCTGGGCATCGTTTTGACATTGACTTGGCGTTTCAGTCAAGATATGGGGAATCGTTCTTGCAGTGCAGCGCCTTCCGGGCGCGATGTCGCTCCCGATTTGGAAAAGTTGCGGTCATATTGGGTTTAGACAGCTCTGACAGAAGGTTGCCCAGTTGAAGACCCGCTGTTGTCCTAAACATGCCTTTGCGTCGAGAGGAATGGAATTTGCACTCTTTCGGCATTGTCATGTATCCTTGTGCGGTGCGACTCAGGGTATTGTCGAGAATCACTTGGCTGAGATCTACATATGGGTGTACCTGGTTCTGCTGTCAATGCCAGGATTAGTTGTCTCGCTGTGTCTCATTTCCGCGCCTCTCATATAGTACCATGACCGTACTGCTCATTGATGATTGGTTTCAATCGATCGGGGAACAACGCATGTCAGCGGGAATACCCACTGGAGAGCCTAGAGCGCATTGTGTATGGCGGCTAGAAGTAAGTACCCGATCCGACGGCCTTTGAAGACAGTATAACCCGAGCGACTCGCCGACTATATGCAAGGCGTGGCAACATATTGGATCAACACGATTGCGTTGGGTACTTCCACCAACCGGCTCTAGCCCAAACGACCAGAATTTTGTCGCATGAAGCTTGAATAGGCAATATAAGTGCGGTACATGTCTTGTGACTTCTTTCATAAACAAATGCGGTAACTGCTTGGAGATCACAGCGCCAGGCTCAAAGTTAGCGGCGCAATAATTCCGACACTGAGAAATACCCTGCAATGAGTAATTCCGCCATCCTGGAAGAGGCCTCCGAAATTAGATTGGGGACATACCGAAGTGCTGTCGTGATGAATAATCACGTAGATGGCGAAGCAGCTGGGACGAAGTGGAACGGGTTCGTCCAGGCGGACAGCGACTTGCGCTAGCAGATAAGTGGGTCAAACTCTTGGCAACAGAGACCCACCGAAAAGTTTCCAGCAACTCTACACCTCTGCACAACGAACGCGAAGCACTTGATACCGCCCAACATGTCGTCCATGCGAAATGCCGTTCAACGGCGCAACCATAAAGAGCGCGCGCAACCCGTCGAGCGTGAAAAATGGGGTCTTCTCGAGAAACGGAAAGATTACAAGCTGCGCGCAGCAGACCACAAGCAGAAGAAGGCTAAACTCAAGATCCTGAGCGAAAAAGCTCGCGACCGTAATCCCGATGAGTTTTCTTTCAAGATGATGTCGTCCCAGGTGGACAAGTCGGGGAAAAGGGTGGCGGATCGAGGCAACAAGGCTTTGAGCATGGAGGTGGTGAAGCTGTTGAAGACGCAGGATGCGGGATATATTCGCACTATGCTGCAGCAGACGCGCAAGGAGAGAGAGGAGGTGGAGCAGAGGCTCATCATGGAGGAGCAGGGCGAGGTACGCGCTGTGAGAGACGGAGAGAGAGCGAGGCACGGCAAGCACAGAGTTTTTGTGGACAACGAAGAAGAACAAGAAGAGTTCGAGCCGGACACTTGGTTTGGGCGCGGGGAGGATATCCCCGCGCGCAACGAGTCGCCTACTTTCGGAGACCTGCAAGACGAGTCTTCGGAAGACAACGAGCAACCTGTCCAGCGACCGAGCACACTATCCAAGAAGCAGATGGAGGCACAAGAACAGGCACGGAAAGAAGCGAGGAAGTTCAGGAAAGACAGAGAGCGTGCACAAGAACGGCACATGTCAAGGTTACGAGCCCTCAAGAAACGGGAGAGCGAACTCGTAGCCGCAGAAGAAGAGCTAGAGCTCCAGCGCGCAAAGATGAACAACACAGTCGGAGGCGTCAACAAGAACGGCGTCAAATTCAAGGTCCGAGAGCGCAAGCGCTGAGGCGTCTTCCTTCCATATTACGCTCATAGAATACAACTACAGCCTCGCCGGCATCCTCATCGCGCCATCCAATCGCAAAACCGTCCCATTCAACATCTCATTGCCTACACACTCGACCACCAACCTCGCAAACTCCTCCGGCAGTCCCGCCCTCTTCGGAAACTCCATACTCTTCTCCAAACTGCTTCTCACCTTGTCGCTCATCATCTTCGTCATTGCGCTATCAAACATACTCGGCGCTATCGTCACAGCGCGGATACCATACTTTGACAGATCGCGCGCGAGCGGAAGCGTGAGGCTGGCAACAGCACCTTTACTCGCAGCATAAGCAACCTGACCCATTTGTCCGTCAAAAGCAGCAGAAGACGCAATCATGATGATAACACCACGGGAGCCATCGGGGCTGGATGGGGTGGTAGTCGTCATGTACGGCAAAGTTTGACGTATCAAATCCAACGTCCCTCGCAGATTGATATTCAGTACGAAATCAATACTTTCAATGCTCAACGGCTCGTTCTTCTTGTCGATTATCAAGCCTGGCATTCCTACTCCTGCTCCTGCTACTACGCCTCCGATGTCTTTTCCTGTTTCTTTGGCCCAGGATACCGTGCCTGATACTGCTGCTGCAATGGCGGATGTGTCTGTTACGTCGGTTTCGAAGAATTTTGCGCGCGAGCCGAGCTCAGAGGCGACTTTCGAGCCATTGTCCGCGTTGAGGTCGAGAAGGGAGACGTATGCGCCTTGTGCGTGGAGGGCGCGTGCTGTCGCGAGACCGAGGCCTGAGACGCCGCCGCTGATCAGGAAGGTTCTGTCTGCGATCTTCATCGTGTAGATTGGATGGCGGAAAAGAGGATTTGATTTGAGGTGGATTACTAGCTTCACGAAAACACCGTTGCTCTTTTCGATTATATTTGTTCGTGCGTGATGTGTAGTAGAAAGCGCAGTATAAGAAGCGCAGTGTAGAAAGCGCATGTGAAGTTCAATTCACTAAAAGCCACTCGTTCATCTCATGCCTCGGCCCATCGACATCGGCAAATTATTCCTAGAACCTCCGACATACCCACTCCGTATCCTCACCACCAGCACACTAACCAAAGTATCCCCACTCCCGATAACATCCATCTTGCGCATCGAATCTCGAACCACTTCACCACCGGGGAGTCCGCGAAAAAAAAACCCCCCACCTACAATACCCCGTTTCTGACGCCGTCACTCGCTATCCAAAAGTCCTCCAGCTCGCGCATATCGTATACCAGCCAACCACATCCCCCACGCGCACCTCGAAGCCACCGCACTCCTCACACAGGCCTACATGGGCAACAGCAGCGGCGAGCAGCCCACGCACACACCCACATTCGACATCCAACAATCTTCCACAAAATGACGGACCGCATGATAATCGGGACCAACAAGTCCCCCACCAACCCCACACCGCTCTCCGCGCCCCAAGAACAACAAGTAAAAGACCTGTACTACAAAAACGTCCGCGCGAAATGCGCAAAGGAAATCGAAACGTTTGCTCAATGCGCCCTGGGCCGTACATTTACCATGATATATGCGTGTCGGCAGCCGAGACTGGCGATGAATAGTTGTATGCTGCAGTACCAGAATCAGGATGAGTTGGATAAGGCGAGGTTGGAGTGGTTTGCGTTGGCTGAGGAGAGGAGACAGGTATGTGATAGTTCTTTTTTTTGCTCACTGTGTTTGGAGGTGGAGAGCCAATGCTAACAGTGCTGGTACAGGCGAGGATAGACCATCAGAGGAGGTTGGAGGATGCAAGGGAGAAACACAAGGAGTGGTGGAATTTGGATGAGTCGGGGCGCACGGTTGGGAAGGCGGCGGAGACGGTTAATGAGGCGGGGTTGAGGAGACGGGAGGAGAATAGGGTGGATGATAGAGGAGTCACAAGAGGAGGTGTGTACAGAGGGACATGAGAGAGAAGGAGACCCGCGAGGTATGGTGTGGGGAGGAGGCAAAGGGCATATCTGAACCAAGGATTGCTGCAATGTTGTAGCGGACGTATACTGTATTATAACTTTGTAAATACTCGCCCATTATGAAGCGCAAGGCGGAAAGCTTTATCCAGCTCTGGTATAAACTCCCCCCTTTCCCTAACTCGAGCTCCAGCCCCAATCCATAACGCCGTTGCAAATGCCCGAAACCGACCAACGCCTTTTCCATTCGTTGCTGGGCCCCAACCACCAGCTCAAGGGTTGTTCTCCTGGTTAATACCCATGGCCTCTTCAAACTCATCGTCGTCTTGCTCCTCATCTTCCTCATCCATGCCCCCCATGGCTGTATCCCTGGCCTCCGTTTCAGCATTCGCGTTGTCTGCCACAATTGTCCCGTTGACCTGATTAACAGGCCCTCCCGAAAACCCATCGTCCACTTCCATTTCCTCGTCTGCATCCCCGCCTTCCTCAATCTCCTCACTCCACGCCCCTTTAATACCCCAGCCCACGCCCGTAAAACAATACCTCTCTGGCGGTAACCTAACCCCAAACTCCCTCTCCACCCTCGGCAGCGCAATCCGATTCCTCTCCTGCGCAACCTCACTCATAAACTCCTTGCCTAGGTTTGGTTGAAATGCCCCCGCCGCCCTTGCCCCCACAGCAGTTCTTAATGCCGCTAGACTCACCCCTTCCCCATCTCCTTCACCGCCTGCACCTGCGCCGCCGGAGCGTTTCTTTGACGCAGAGGTTGTGGGCAGGGGTGGCTCGTAGGATAGAGCGTCTGACAAGATGGACGACGTGTATCGGTAGGCGAAATCGAGGAGTTGGAGGGGCACGCGCTCGGTGTAGGCGTGGACGCCCATGTTGGCGAGGATGAGGTGGATGAGGCGGGCGTCGCGGGGGCGTTTTGAGGTTCCTGGGTCGGAGAGAGATGTTGGTGGGAAGGCGGGGTTCATTGCGCCAGCAGCGGTGTTATTTGTTGGTATGCCGTTGGGTTGTGATTGTGATTGAGCTGTTGGCTGCAACTGTTGGGGTTGTTGTGTTGGTGGGCTGAGTGTTGGCGCATTTGCCGTCGCAGGCGGTGTCGATATACCATTCTGCATGTTTTCTGCAGCTGGCGAGGCCATGTTGTGTGGTTGTGTGGAGGTTGCGCGCGCGTGGTTGTAGTTGAGGAAGTCAAGGTAGCGGCGGGCGCGTTGGAGTTGCGACGGACGCGACCCCAAGAAAGCTTGGCATGCGGCTCTACGTTGCGACGATTAAGGAAACGCACAAAGCATGCATACATTTTAGCTAGGAACACAGTAGACAAGGTAGCTAACATCACTACATAGCTTATCGCAACGTCTACTACTATCCCTATGTCTGCTCCAACCCAAACTCACCTCAACACCTTACTATACAGGCCATCCGTTCTCTTCAATCCGAAATTGCTTGCAGAAATACTATAATTAAAACCTATCACTACACAACTACTTACGCCCTCATCCCCTCAGTAAACCCATCCCTATCATCCTCATCTCCCGTCGCTTCACTAGCAATACTCTCATGTAAGCTAGGCGTTTTATCCTTCCTACTCCCAATCTTCTTGATACTCCCCCAAACACTCGCCTTATCCTTGGGTGTCCCAATAGAAGGGCTATTGCCAACGCTTTCCGTCGACTTGCCTAGGCCAAAAAATCCACCCGAACTTTCAATCTCTTCCGCCTCGTCTGGGGTGCCAGGCACGTCGCCGGCGGCACTCTTCTTGGAAGAGAACAAAGCGCCCTTCTTGCCAAACGTCAGGAACTGGTTCGTACTTCCTTTCCGCGTAAGTTTCTGCATAAAGGATTCTTTGCCAATGGAACCAGCGGCGTCCGAGGCAGTGTGCGAAACACTCCTCTCGAGACTCTCTCTCGGGCTCGCTTCCGAGGCGTCGGCGGTGGAAATGATGGACGGAGTATCGCGTGACATGCGGGAGTCTGTGTGAGGGGAAGTTGCGTCTCGAGCGTCGCCAGCCTCGGACGGTGTATGTTTATCTTTCCGTGCAGCCTTCTCCGCTTTGACGCGCTTCTCCTTCTCCTCCTTCTTCTCTGCCTTCTCCGCTTTCCTAGCTTCTTTCTCCGCAGCCCGCTTCGCTTTGTCTTCTTCGGTTTTCTTGCCAAGTTGGAACATGGTGAAACTCGCCGCCGCCGGATTCAGCTGTTTAGGCGGAGTAGGCGGGATAGGGGGCAAGGAAGAAGTAGATGGCTGGGCTGGCATGTGGGAGGCTGAGGACTGCGGCCGGGTACCGATTGGGGCTTGGGTGGGGGAACGGGTATTCGACGGGAAGTCCAGGACATCATCGTGGCCATCGTCGTTGATTAGATTCGCACTCGACGTGTGCTGCATCGAGGGTCGACGGGATCCTAGGCGAGACCAGGACGTAGTGTTGGTGTTGTTGACGCTCCAGTCTACACCCAGAGGGCTGGCCCGAGCACCAAAGGCGTCCACGTTCCAACCAAACCGCGTTTGGCTTTCAGTTGAGGGACGGGGTAACGCCATGCCTTCTCCCGAGTTTGTGGAGCCCTGACGTGGGGATGTTGGGCGCTGCATGCCGAGGATGTTACGCAGCCAGGGGTCTTCGCCACCTTTTGCGCTGCTGAACATGTTGAATGGGCGTTTGCGAGTAGCCACGTGCTTTGGGCTACTGAGTGACTCAACAGGCTGGGTTTTAGTGCGTATGAACGTGTCGTACCATGCACCTTCAGAATGGCTGCCGCGGCGGCGCGTGTTGCCCAGGGCATCGACACCGTGTTCCTGACGAGGTAGCGACTGGCTTTGCGATGGCTTCAAAGAGCCCAAAGCCGGGCCCTCATCAGAAAACGTCTTACCACGAGCTCGATTCAGTCCAAAGAGTCCACCGAAACGACTGGCTTGGGGATTGATCTGGAAGGAGCTGGATGTGGAGTGTATGGAGCGCCTATCGTTATCCATGTTATTGTCGTTGCTTGGATAGAACTGTAGTTCGCCCGCACTATCCCTTGGGCTTGCGAGAGCACTAGGCGAACCACTCTGTGGCGAAGCTGGTGAACTGGAATTGTGTGTTGGATGCATTGTGCCAGGGGCTCCAAGGCCAGGTAGAACGTTCCTCATGTTAGGTGAAGGGTCTTGGGAAGGGGCTTGGGGTGGACCTGGGTCGTCGTCCTCGTCTTCTGTCAAGCCTAGATCATCCCCAAACAAACCTGCTGGGAGTAATGCGCCGGCTGTCGGGCTCATGGGTGCACCACCAGTTAAACTCTCAAAGTCGGCTTGCGAGAAGGAGGTATTGTATGTACGAGGGGGTAGTGCCATGCCGTTGACTGGGTTAAAGTAGGGCGTTGCGGTCGCAAAGGACGGTGATGCGGTCGTTGGGATACTGTTGAACGGAGCTGATGAAGTGTGCACGAAACCGCCAGTAGCTTGAGAGAGAAGCCCTTCGCGCATGCTGAGAGGACGGGCACGTTGGCTGTTCCTTCTGACTGGCCCCATCTCCGGAACAGGTGGGCCGGAGAAGAGCTGAGGTTGGCTCAAGCGACGTTGCTGCATGTAGGTCAATCTGCCCGTGGCGTCTTGGTGAGCTCTTTCGGCTTCGGCGTACAGCGACCAAGCTTGAGCATACTGCTGTTGCAGGAGACCTAGAGTCATTCTCCAGCGATTGTCCTCTTCCTTCTCCGCGTTGTCAGGACCATCTGTGGCTTCCGCACCTTCTTGACCTTCTTCCAACCTCTGTCTTTCCTCTTCCAGAGCCTTGATGTGAATACCCTTCTCACGAATCGCGTCCTCCAAAACCTTGTTCGCCTGTGTCTCGTCGGCATACTTGTCTTTCAGGTCCTGAACGCGCTTCTCGGAGGCTGACTGGTACTCGGTCTGTTCCTTCTTGATCTTCTCGGCAGTGTCGCGAAGTTCGCCAGCCTCTCTGGTCCACTTTGCAACATCGTCTTTAAGCTTCTTCCGCTCCGCTTCCTTTTGACGTAGAACCCTTTCTTGCTGAGCGCGCCTGGTCTGCGCGGCGGCGTTTTGTCGTTCAAGGCTGGCCACCTCTTTCCGTAGGTCGCGACTGGCATCTTCCTTCTCTTTCAACGCAGCCTTCTTTTCGTCGCGCTTGTCTACCAAGATAGCCTTCTGAGTCACAAACTCCTGGTCCTCTTCCTGGATCTGACGCTCCATGTCGTCCAACTCGCGTCGGAGAGCATCCAACTTCTCAGTCAGCTGACGGATAGAGTCTGGGCCTTCTGCCTCTTGCGCCGACCTTGCCTGGTCTTGCGGTTGCGATGCTGGCGAGATCTTCCTTCCGATATCTGGGCGCCTCATGCGGGAGGTGCTGTTGCTGTGTTCGCGGGTCATGGGCGGCGCGGCGACGGATGTGACAACGTCGGCGAGGGTCTTGTTCGGTCGAATAACAGGCGTGGGAGTGTAGTCATTGTCATCACTGGCGATGAGCGCGTCTTTGGGCGGGTGGGGGCCGTAGAAGTCATCAGAGTTGGCGGGGAGGGTTCGGAGGCGGATGGGCACGCTGGGTGCTTGGAAGCTCGACGAGTTCAGCGTGACTATGCGGATGGTGTAGTGGTGGTCGGGCTGGAGGTTCTCGATAGTAATAGAGGATTCCTGGGGCGAGATGTCGCCAACTGTGGCCTGTCAGATGTGATTGCGTGTTTGACCGAGTCACGTACTGTCTATGCCGTTGATTCGGATAACGTATTTCAGGACAGAGGTGCGCTGGTCGGGCGGTTTCCAGTGTAGCAAAACCCCATCTGCCTTTATTCCAGCAAGCGAAACGAGGGGCGCGACGGGGACTTCAAGGCCGAGCACCTGCACCAGCTTCTCGACAGGCTGCGTGAGGACCTGGTAGGCGCGGAAGGCGACCCTGCATGGGACATCAGTACTTGTGCGTCTATTTCTTCTGGCCTGTAATTCCTACCAGAACAGCGCCGAGACGATGCATGCAGTCCTAAGCAACCCGGACGACGAGAACAAGAGGGCTTCCATGTCGTAGCGCGCGACATCCGGCGGCCAGTAGAGCGACGAGGACGGTTCAGACAACATTTTGACAGACATGCCAGGCGTCTCCCACCTGCTCGTCGTGAAGTTTGCAGAGTCGACGTGGGCATCATGTGCAGCCACGGCCGCAAATGGCCGAAGCTACAAACCATTTCGACGTCTTGGCTGCTCCACACCTGCAGCTCCTCCGCATTCATCTTGCTGATAGGAGCTAGCGGGGCAGGTGGCTTTCAGAAGTGCAACTCAAGCGTGGTGTAGTTGAGAAAAATGTCTAAAATATCTTCCCCTATAGCAGATTTCATCAAGTAGTGCACTTGTCCATCACCCACGCGTTTCCCCCGCGGCCACGATATGGTTGAGCCAGTAGCTGTCCCAACATATGCGCAGGACTCGAATTGTCTCCAATCTGCTTGCTCCCTTGCAGCATGTGAAAGATAACCTCCCGACTCTGCATCTAGCACATGCTCGATTTTGCAAGTTGTTGCCGCTTACTCCGGAAGAGCGCATCCCATGATCTCGGCATGACGCCCTCGGGCCCGTGATGCGCTCGGTGACGGCGTAGCTTACCACATGCCTAGGCACCTCGACGCAAAAGTACCTTCACTCCTGATCTCCCTTTCTTGCACTCCCAACGCTTGCGCCGCCAGCTCATTCCCTCGGTGAAAATTGCCAGGGCCCACTGACATGTGAAGAAAGACTGCAAATTCGCCTGACATATTCCCACGCTTCATCGCTCCAGCTGTAAAACACTTCTGACGTACATGCCCGACGCTCGCTACCAACCCCGTCCACCCGCGAGCTCGTAGACAGCAACCATGAATTACGTGCGGTCCATCACGGGCAGCGTCTCCAAGGGCTGGAATTCCATCAACCCCGCAACCCTCAGCGGCGCCATTGACACCATCGTCGTAGAGCACGAAGACGGCAGCCTAGCATGTTCGCCCTTCCATGTCCGCTTCGGCAAGTACCAGATACTGCGGCCCTCGGACAAGAAGGTCGAGTTCAGAGTCAATGGCGAGCTGCAGGACTACTCGATGAAGCTGGGCGAGGGCGGCGAGGCCTTTTTCGTATTCGAGACGACGCGCTCCATCCCCGCTGAAATGCAGACGTCGCCCATAGCATCGCCCGCCGCCAGTCCCGAGCAGAAACCTGTAGAGCTGCCCTCGGAGCGCGCCTTCGACGAGCCCGAACCCCTCGATCTAGACAATAGCGGCATGGCAAGGAGAAGAGGGCGCATGTCCATGTCGGTCCCCACCTCAGATAGCATACACGCCGAGGCTGAGTTCGGGCGGCCAAAGTCGGGAGACTGGTCTGGTTTTCATATGCAAAGGGCAAGCACGGATGAGACGGTTCCCTCTGTGAAAGACGGCTTCGCCAAGACGTTCGAGTCATCGCAACCACAGGAGAAAGGGCCAGAGAGGGGGCCGCTGCAGATAAGCAAGGAGGATGCGACGGCTTGGAATAGGTCAACTCGCTCAGCGAGTCCGCCACCTGTGTCAGCCAGTGAAGCCCTTGCCCGCGCCATCAAGCTGTCCAAGAAACTCTTTACCTCCAACATCCCGAATAAAGTCACCGAGACTGGCGACCTCGAACTAGACATGACAGGGTACAAGAGTAGCGAGGAAGATGCCTTGCGCGCTGAAGTCATCGCCCGGCGCATTCTGTCAGACGAGCTCGCAGGAGACTATGATATTGGTGCACTCATCGGCGCCGACGAAAATGGCAATCTCTGGATCTACAGCAGTGAGGAAGCCAAAGCCGCAGCCATGGCAAAAACATCCATGAACGTCTTGAATGAAGCAGCTCTGCAGTCGAGCGACGCGTTATCAGACCCCGGCTACCAAAGTGACAGCGGCCGCAGCGACTCCACAGCCCAATTTCCTCTACGCAGAGACTCAGATAGTGCTCTAGGCTCCTCCGCGCCACACTCTCCCTCTGCCCAAAACACCAAATCCGAAACCAAGACTTACGCAAAGACGCTCCGCCTCACCAGCGAGCAACTCCGCGCTCTCAACCTGAAGCCAGGCGCCAATACCATGTCCTTCACCGTCAACCGCTCAAAGTGCGAAGCTTACATGTTCTACTGGAAACATGACGTCCCCATCGTCATCTCGGATATCGACGGCACAATTACAAAATCCGACGCCCTGGGCCACGTCCTCAACATGATCGGCCGCGACTGGACACATCAGGGTGTCGCAAAACTCTACACTGATATTGTAAACAATGGCTACAACATCTTCTACCTAACCAGTCGGTCAGTTGGTCAAGCAGACACCACACGCGCGTATTTGAACGGCGTCGTGCAAGATAATTACAGACTGCCCAAGGGGCCCGTCATAATGAGCCCGGATAGGACTATCGCGGCGCTGCGGCGAGAGATTTATCTGCGCAAGCCCGAAGTGTTCAAAATGGCTTGTTTGAGGGATATCATGCAGCTTTTTGACAAGCCGCCGCATCAGACGCCTTTCTACGCCGGATTTGGGAATAGGTTTACCGACGCGCTGTCGTATCGATCTGTTAATATCCCGTCTACGCGCATTTTCACAATCAACTCCAACGCCGAGGTCAGTCTGGATGTCCTGAGTCTGAGCTATAAAACGGGGTATGCGAGCATGCGCGAGATTGTCGACCACTTCTTCCCTCCCGTCGGTTTACTCGTGCCTGCGGGTGGAGAAGCATATACGGATTTTAATTATTGGAGGGAGAAACCGCTTGATATTGCAGACTTTACCGACAGCGAAGATGACGATGATGACGACGATGACGATGAGCAAACCGAGGCGGCTAGTATCAGGAGTGAAGATGAGATGGGTTCGGAAATAGGAGAGGATCTAGAGGCGAGTTATATGTCGAGGGAGAGTTTGGATCAGGACGAGACGGGTTTGGAGGATTCGATTATCGAGAGTGTGGAAGGGGGGGATTATGTCGAGGGCGAGGAGTACTTGGAAATGGCGGGTGAGGATGAAGAGGAGGAGGAGGAGGAGAAGGAGGATGAAGATGTGACGGAGATTGAGGGTGTTGTGCCGACGATAGAGGGTGTAGATACTGGTGTGGATACGACAGTGGAGCAGATGAGGATGTTGGATGTCAGGGAAAGGAGTCCTACTCCGCGGGCTAGTCCAAGACGGTAATTCTTCGCAGTCTAGAGGTTGTTTCTGTCTTTGTGTTTCTGCATAGCATGGCATGGGGTGGCGTTGAGGGTTTGATGCCAAGGGCATCTTATTGCGAGGTCTATAGAGTGTTGTCGTTTTATTGATAATCCACTACATGTGTTCTGGATTCTACATTGGCGGGTTTCTTGATCACTTGCTCCTATCCGAGAAGACGGGTTACGACTTTGATTTCAGATGGTAGAGGTTTCTGCTCTCAATAGATGTGTTCTCAAGTTAACTTCATCTTAGTAGTCTCATCCACGGGTCGGCAATTGCCATGATGAAGGCTCCCGACCAGACATAGTATTCGTGTTGCAAGCATTCGTTGTTTACCTTGGTACTGCGTTTGCTTTCGTAGTCTCACTCTTCCAAGCGTTTAAGCCGCATTCACACTGGTTCAGGCCGCAAGTTCTAGACTTATCAGAGCAGACCATGCGGCCATTTTGCGACCGCGTTCAGACCGTACAAGATCTGCTCTCTCTCTCTCTTATATACATACAAAACAACTGCCCTACTCTCGACACCCCCTCTACTCGATACATCGCAACCGATACCCTCCACTGATTGCACAACCAAACTCTTCTCTCGACTCTCAACCAAACAAGTTCAACCTTGCAGCAAGATGAAGTCCTTCACCTGCATCATCGCCCTCTTAGGCCTCTTCACCATCGCCCTCGGCACTGCTATCCCTCACGACGACGCTTCCGGTTCCGTCGAAAATGCAAGCTCTCCCCATCTTCCACACCCGCTATCTCTACTCTATTCCAGGACTGACGAAGATCAGGACGTCCACACCGAGGCTACCACCTGCGAGAAGTGCAGCCAAGTCTACAACAACTGCGCCAAGGTAAGTTTGCTTGCTGGTATACTTGTTTTCCGTGCTAATGGTATCGATTCATCGTAGGGCTGCCGTCATACCTCCCAGTGCGAACGTGTCTGCTATGGCGTTCTTGTCGGTGGCAAGCAGTGCAAGCAGATTTGTGATTGGTCTTAGACGCTCGCTAGACAGAGCGGTAAAAGACTCCGAGAAGGCTGAAGATGACTGGTGGAGGCTGAATATGACAAGTTTCATGGTGCAGGTTTCAGTTTACCTATAGAGAGATGATGCAAGCTTTCGCATCTTGCTGAAGCTTGGCCATGACGTTGGTGTCTTATCGATGGCCCTGCCTTATGATAGTATTCACGACGACTTCGATCTCCTATGTATAGTTGCTGTGTAAACGTCGTGTGTTGAGTTTCGAGACTCCATTGCTCCGCGTTAGTGGCTGTATCCTCGGGTACCTGACCTTTTTATCAGCTTTGTCTACCAAAGAACAATAAACCATAACATCGATATCTCGTTTGGTAGTCTCCATCATTTCATTCGTCGAAGGGCTGCCTTGCACCAAGATTCGTAGCAGTCTTTCACTGCTACGGGTCTTGGACCGCCTTTTATACCGATACAGACTGCAAGGTCAGTTGACTCAATCCACGACCTTGCTTAGACTGTACGTTATCCCATACACTCTCACTAATATATATACACCACTCAGCAAGTCCTAACAGACCACCACGATCGAATCTTCTACATCAATCGTACAATCAACCTCAACCAAACAAGTCTAACAATTCCATCAAGATGGAGTCTTTCATCTCCCTCATCTCCCTCGCGGTCCTCTCCGCCATCACTATCGGTGTCTCCATCCCCCGGGATGACACCTCCTACATCAACTCCTTGGAAACCTCTCCCGAAGATGTAAAGACTTCACCTCCTCCATCTCTTCCCTACCCCCTATCCTTCCTTAACCCCAGGGCTAACGCATCCCAGGCCGAAAACGTTCACAGCGAGTCCACCACCGCTACCACCTGCCAACAGTGCTCTCAAGTCTACAAAGATTGCCGCAACGTAAGTGCACTTTTTCCAAAACATGTCAGGCGAACAGCTGGAGAAAGGTGGTTGCAATGCTAGGATATACTTCAAGCCGAGCGAAGGTATGAAAAGAGCGAGATGTTCGAGATGTCGGGTTAGATCATCAGAGCATTTACCTCGATGATAGGCCGTGAGAAGAACCAGGCAGGCTAACTACTCTTCTTGTAAAGAAACGTTCGGTTTGAGCATGTCTGGTTCGAAATAATACGGATTGATTGCTGACGGTTGGATTGGTTCGAATATAGCGTTGCCATACTTCGCAAAACGGCCAGGACTGCGGGATTGTCTGCATGGATATAGCTTGCAATGCGTTTATCAACGGCGACTACTGCCATCATACTTGTCTTTGGAAGACTTGCTAGACAGGGTAGTAGAGCAAGATTGGAGATGGTTGTTGGGTGGGAGATATGAGTGTTTTCATGGTGTACATCTCTGGGTTTACAGATACGCGGGTACGTGGGATACCTAGGAGAATACTTGGGGAGACGGATCGTGCGGGCTTTTCACGATTTGCTGTATAGCAGATCTAGCTATGAGATTTGGTAGTGATGATATAGCCGCACCTTGATGATGGTAGAATTATGACTTGCATCTCCCATGTCTGCCCAACGACTAGCGGTTGTGTCAAGTGTTACCCTGCCCCTGTAACTTCTTTTCAGCAATGCTCCCAAACCTCGTAAAGACACACTTTGCAATATTTATATTTCTTCATAGCAAATAAAAGTAGCTGGTTTTGGTTCCAACTGCGACCTGGGCTCTCTTTCGCGCTTATCGGAAAAATTGTACTTTGAACTCGGACCTACTCCAATCTGCTTCTCACGATATTCGCGACGCTAACCCAACTTAATCTAGCCCAAACAAACGATCGACAGGGTCCACACGTGCACACGCAACCCATGAAGCGACTCGGAAGGCCCAGATGTCCGCTCTCCAAGCCGTCTCATGATCATCACGGTATTTCCCACCTGAACTTTTGCAACATGTAGGCTCCTTCGTTTCGAGGCTTTTTGCCTTCCTTTTGCTTCCTCACATTCTACAACATTGCGCGACAACTATGACGACGTTGTCGCCTCGCTCGACAAGCTCATCGACAAGCTCGACGAGCTCCTACCCCGCCCCTTCTTCGATACACTCACCAGAGCGACGATCACCCCGCCCCCTCCTCTACAAACTCTACACCTCACACATACTGTCTACATGGAATGCGCGCACCTTTGAATTCGGTGCGGTAATCTTCCTTGCGAAAATCTTCCCTGGGACGCTCTTCTTCGCAAGTTGCTATGCGCTTTTCCGGTCGCTTGCCGCTGCTCTCTTGGGGTCGTGGATAGGCGGGCAGGTCGATGCGAAGGACAGATTGCATGTTGTGAGACAGAGTATTGTATGGCAGAGGCTTTCTGTTGCGGGGAGTTGCGTGGTTTTGGTGGGTATGTTGGGTTTGGGCGGAGAAGAGAAGGATGCCGGGATAGTAATGTACGCGCTGTTTGTGGCTAGCGTGGTACTCGCCTGTGTTGAGAAACTGGCTTTCGTTGCTAATACGGTCTCTGTGGAGAGAGATTGGATTGTCGTGGTTTCTGAGAGTCTGGGTACAGACCGTCAAGAGCTGAATAGCGCTATGCGCAGGATTGATTTGGTGTGCAAGCTCATTGCGCCTGTGGGCATAGGGCTCGTGGATGGGTACTCGACGAGAATCGCTATATGGGTTGTTTTCGCGCAAAACGCAGTCAGCGTACTGGTGGAATACTTTGCTATCGCGAATGTGTATGCCGCGGTACCAGAACTCGGTGTTGGAAAAGGCAAGCAATCTGAAACGGACACTGCCACGGAATTACAACCGCAACACTCTTCCCACCGGGATACCGTATCAAACGCCCCTGGCCGACGTCCCACTCTCCTCGCCAACATAACCTCACACCTCCAACCCTATCGCGCCTACGTCGAAAACCCCGCCTTCCTCGCCTCCTTCTCCCTCTCCCTCCTCTACCTCACAGTCCTAAGCTTCGCATCGCAAATGACAACCTACCTACTCACTCTCGGCTTCACCAGCACGCACGTCTCCATCATGCACCTCGTGTCCGTTATTCTCGAACTCAGCGCCACCGTCGCAGCACCATGGCTGATGAGCAAGATCGGCGCTGTAAGAGCCGGCCTCTGGTTTATCAACGAACAAGTCCTCGCCATCGGTCTCGCAATAGGTCTATTCCACGTTTTCCCCACGAGCACTGCCCCGATGCTGGCTGGCGCCGCCCTCGTCCTCGGCGTCTGTCTCTCCCGCCTCGGTCTCTGGGGTTTCGATCTTAGCGTCCAGTATCTCGTGCAGGAAGATGCGCCGCCTGCGTCCCGCGGCTCCTTCTCCGCTATTGAGATGAGCCTGCAGAATCTCTTCGAACTGCTTTCCTTTGCGACGACAATGGTGTGGTATAGACCGCAGGATTTCACCATACCGATACTTATTAGTGCCGGCGCGATTGTGTCAAGCGCGGCGTGTTTTGCGGGATTTGTGAGGCAGAAGCGGGGGCATTTGCTGCATACGGATCGGTGCTTGAAGAGGATGGGTGGAAAGAAGAGGATGTATCAGGTGCTGCCGACTATTGAGGAGGAGGGGGATGTTGAGATGGATGAGAGGGATAGGCGATGAAAGAGAGGCCATATATCCCTGGAAGACCAGAATGAACAAGAGTTATGCAGCATTGTTTATTGCCAATGCAAGAAGAACTGCACGTGAACACGATTGCAATTCATTAGGCGGATATGAGAGTTGAACCTTATGGTTCCATCACCATTATAGCTAAGTCATCGCTCGTCTGTCGAACCTCGTAGCCGCATAAACTTAAACACTCCTAAGGTATATAGTGGCGGGCTTCAGGTAGTGAGAGAGCCGGGACGATATACTGCTATGTGATGCATGGCTACGTACGGTAAGTTTAGGGTTGAAAATATCATCAGCTTATCATTAGTTGTGAACTTTGTTATGCAAGTGTAATGTCAATATTTGCAGAAAACCCTCTCGCCCTTCCAGGAAACCCAGTGTGCTTTACGGCTCCATCCCATAGCTCGCTTTGGGTATCAAACAAAACGCCAATTCCGATACGCAGATATGCATCTCCAGCGGTGTTCTTTGTACAGGCAAGGATGGGGACCGTTGCTTCTCTCATCTCTTTGACATTGTCTTCTTCCCAATCTCGCTAATCCCCACTTCCATCATCATCACTGTCTTCTCACCTCTCGTCCCCTTCTTGTTCTCTATTCAATCCCACCGAATTTGCTATTTTGATTGAAGCGTTATTCTCGTCCTCTTCGTCACCACTCCCATACTTCAGCCCCTTGGAGGAGCAACCGAAGCAGTTGGCAGAACCTACAACCATTGGCGAGATTGTACAATGCTAGTCTTTTGAACTTCCTATGGGAACGCAAGACTCTTCTTGGGCAGAAAAGTTTCTCTATAGACAAGCTCAGGCAAAACTCACACAGCTGATCAGATGTGGTCAAACCGAGGGGTTGTGGCATGTGTTAAGGTGGCGGGCTTGAAGGTCGAGTCATCGCCCTGTAGTTGTAATTTGGTGAAGACTGAGCGCATTGTAGGGACGGTGTTGAACGTATCGAGGCTAGACTTTCAATATGTGCATCTGCTAGCGAAAAAGCAGAGTATGGCGGCAGAGATATATACACGGAATCCTCTATTATGTCACCCGTGGGATACTGCCTCAAGTCCGTAAGCACACAAGGTTGGAATCGATTTTCTCAGCCTTATGCGCTTTGTGAAGAGCGGATATGGTTCATGTACGACTATTGCGGCTGATGCCTGTGAATAGATATAGTTGGCTGCGATTTCTGAGACAATTATAAGTTCTAGGATAGGTCAGATAAGAATTGGCGTGGCATCGTGAGATTGTTCGGGGGTGTTTTCGAAGCTAGGAATGGGTCGCGGCAATGATAGGCTAGCGCAAGCCCTGGATCTTGGAATGACGCACTACCAGAGGCGTCGCATCCTCCCTCAAGATCCATTCATTGAGAAGCTCAATTTTCTCATAATGACGCCTGCTCTAGCCACAGAGGAACGACTCTACATGTCGTTCTCTTGCATGGCGAAGATGCCCGGCTATACGGCACCGCGTCAAACGCTTGGCCAAGACGTGCTCGTGCTTCGACCTACATGACGCGTAACCTTGTTGAACACACGCTCATCGGTTCATTTCTTGTACAGAACGAATGAGGCGCTCTATAACACGTGCTAGAAGAGGTAGGCCATCCTAATTCACCCTAAGGTTGTCGCACGACTAACAAGCGCAGGATGGCTCGTCCTACCCCTCGGCAGACACCCCGCTCGCTTTCGACCCACGCCCTTCCTCCAACAGACTTCGAACAACAACTCTCAATCAGCAAACACGGGGGGAAGTAACTCACACGATGGAGACAAGCAGGAGCGAAGCAAGTTTGCACGGAGTGTTCTCGAAGGAAGCACGGTAGCTCTGATTTCACTCTTCGGACTGGGCCTGGGTGGCTATGCCTATAGTCTATTCTACAAAAGGACTGTTGCGAAGAAGATAGAGAATGCCTTTGCGACAGGATACAGCTCGCAAGAGCGCGTTGTGTTGGGTCGCATCTCATACGGCACCGAGCCAGACAAGATCCAAGAGATTGTGGAGAGAGAATACTGGGTTCCACGAGCAGAGCAGGAAGACATCGACAATGTTGTCAGTGGAAGGGCTAGAGGGAGGTACTATCTTGTCATCGGTGAGCGAGGTACCGGCAAGCGAGCACTGCTCTTGGAGGCCATGAGGAAGGTCAATGGTGACGGCATTGCTATGCTAGAAGCGCATAATGATCTGGAGGTCTTTCGAACACGGCTTGGCAAGGCTATCGATTACGAATTTCACGAAGACTATATTGGTGGGCTGTTCAGTATTCGGGGTCCGAGAGATAGCTCACCGCTATTGGATATCGAGAGAGCGCTTAATCAGATGGAGAAGGTAGCCTTGTCGCTGAGGAAGCGGCGAGGCAAGCCTCTTCTTATGATCATCAACAATATCCACCTGTTCAAAGACGACGAAGCAGGAAAACATCTCCTAGAGATCTTGCAGCAGCGCGCAGAGATATGGGCGGGCAACGAACTCGTCACAACCGTCTTTACCTCTGATGAATTCTGGACGCTCGAACGCTTGACACCACATGCAACTAACATGCACGTCATAAGCGTCAGAGACGTACGCAAAAACGTAGTCACAACAGCACTAAAACAATACCGAGCGCGCTACCACAACGAAGACGTACCACAGAGTATCCTAGACGAGGTCTTCGCCAAGGTCGGCGGACGACTAATCTTCTTGAACCAAGTCGCTAAATCCAAAGACATGCTAGAAACCTGCAAGCAAATCAATCGAAGAGAGAAAACGTGGTTCCTCAACAACTGCTGGATCCTCGGCGACTCCATGGACGATGACGTGGAAGAACAGCAGAAATACTGCGCTGCCGCCATCGTCCTAGCTCGTGCCCTTGTTCTTCGCGAAAAAGAGACGATGGATTCGGACCAGTTTACGCTTCCTGAGATTCCACTACACGAGGCTCGTCAAATTATCACGAGAGCTGACTTTGTGCACCCGTTTGATCATATCAATGTTGTCCACATTGATGCTCATGGTATGGTAAGAGCGGATTCTGTGCCGATGCAGAATGCGTTTCGCGAAGTTGTACAACAACCTGGGTTTGAGGAACATTTGAAAGCTACTTTGAACAGATTGGATGAGTTGGAGAGTTTGGCGAGGACGAGAGAGGTTGCGATGAGGGATCCACCTGATAGAAGTGGGGGAATTGTGCCGGTGCAGACGTATTGTGCAAAGCTCTGAAAGGGTGATACGGGAGCCGGGTTGGACGATGCGCGTGATGAGTGAGGGCTTTCCCTGTTCTCGAAGATGAGCAAGTTCCTTACGTTTGCGATGGTTCTTATCCTAGAGTATTTATTGAAAAGACGCGCAAATCTGTCGTCACATAGTTTGTGTATGTTTTTGACAGATATAAGGCCGCGGTAGTTCTTCTACGAGACTCCAAATTCTCTACGAGCGCGTGCATGTCAAGAGCGAAGTCCTGGTTGCGGCACGGTGAGCTTCGGGCATGCTGACGTCAACAGCTTCGCAAGCGAACTCCGTCCTCAAGCTACCCCGAAGCTGCTTTGCTCACCCTCGTAAGACCTCAACACCAGCTCTTGGCCCTTGTCTCCGGAGACACGACGACCTATCTTAAGTCGGATTGAATGCTCGATTTAGTAGCGTTACCGTAAAGCATGCCTGCTGCGGCGTCCCCTCACTATTGGCAGCCAGCTCAAAGTCTTGGTTTTTCCGACAGCCGAATCGACCAAACCAAAATGCGGTAGCGGCGTCATCCTAAAACCTGGAGAAATGTGACGATCGCGGAAGCGAAGCGGTGCGGAGCCCCGCAAGAAGATATCCAGGGCTTAGGTTCCTGAAAATTCGGGTGAAATGACTCCGGAGCTGCTTGGCTGGTAAACATCCATGCTTTTGCAACCGGCTATATGAGGTCTGCAGCGATCGACCAAAAAATGTTTGTCACCCCAGCTCGCCTTCGCATCACATCGCAATGGGTTTCAACACGCTTTCATGTCAGCTTTTGCTAGCTGCGGCGACTGCCTCCGCCAAGTGGATCGTTCCAGGAGCGCGATGGAGAGCTACTGACGGCACCCTTGTGAATGCGCACGCGGGCGGTATCACTGTGGACCAAGAGTCGGGCAAGTTCTTCTGGTTCGGCGAGTACAAGATTGAGGGCCAGGAAGAGGGTGGTGGTGTTAGCGTATACAGCTCTGATGATCTTGCGACATGGGAGCCTCACGGTTTGGCCCTGGAGCCGATTGAGGGCCATCCCTACATCTCCACGGAAGACATCATCCAAAGACCAAAGGTTGTATACAGTGAAGGCACCGGCCAATACCATGTAAGTAATCATCATAGTCAAAGTTCTTGCTTTCACTAACCATGAATAGATGTGGTGGCACGCCGATAACTCCACCTACGGAGAGCTTCTTCAGGGTCTCGCTGTCTCAGACAACATCACCGGCCCTTACAGCTTCGTCGATGCTACGGCACCACTTGGCAACTGGTCACAAGATTTTGGCCTTTTCGTAGACCAGAAAGACGGTCGAGCATATTCGCTATACTCCAATGGCGACCGTAGAGAAGGACGCGATGTATACTTGACCTCGTTCAACGAAAACATCACTGCTCTTGATGAAGTCGTTCATCGTTTTGACAAGTACGATTTGGAGGCACCAACAATTGTGCAGACCGACAAGAGCTACTTCGCGCTGATGTCGCACAAGACGGGATATCGCCCAAACAGTGAGCAGATATGCTGAACAGATACGTGTGTCATATACTAACTGGTGTCAGACGTTGTTGCTTTCCGTGCCGACTCGCTTGCAGGCCCCTGGTCTCAACCTTTCATCATCGCACCCTTGAACACCCGCACCTTCAACTCCCAATCTGGCTTGAACCTTCGGATCAACGGTACAAAGAAGACGACCTTTATTTACATGGGTGACCAATGGGACTCCAACAGCCTTTGGGAAAGCAGATACATCTGGCTGCCGCTTGAAGTTGACGAAGAGAAGAAGTCTGTTGAGCTCAAGTGGTACGATGTCTGGGATCTCGATGTTAAGACTGGAGAAGTCACAGCTATCAACGGTACCACCTACTACGGCAAGAACGCTACTACCACTGGTGATGCGTACCACCAAGAAGCCAATTTTGGCAGCGACGGCGTCATCGTTACTGGAATCTATGGCAACGACAGCAAAGTCACTTTCTCCAACATCGAGGGCGCGGGCAAGCCCCAGTGGGTCTCGTTCTACTACCAGAACACTGATGACATGGGCTTTGGTGACCAACCCGGAGGCACACCTGACCGTATCAACGGAACATGGCAGCTTCGCCGTATCTCGAGTGTCATTGTTAATAACAAGACCGAGGAGGTTGAGTCGCTGTACCAGAGGGATACCCACAAGGGTATCATCCTGAGTACGCCACTCATGCTGAACTTGGAGAAGGGTAACCACAACACTATTACTATTGGTGGTTTGGACAATGGTAAGGATGTGAAGGGTGCGGATATTGACCGCATTGTGGTGTTCCCGCCTGAGGAGTAGTTGTGTGGAAGCATTGTAAGATATTTCTGACAGATACACCAATATCAACATTGCAGATCATTGAAGGTTGGTGTGATGTTCCGTGTGATCCATATGTGCACAGACTTTACAGCATATTCAGGTCCTGTGCTTTGTTTCAGTTCTGCGCTTTGTTGGGTAGTTGAAGTGAGACCGTGAATGTTTGTACTAGGTGCACTATTATTCTACGTTGATATGGTACATGATTTAATATAATGTACACCCTTAGGGTATATTCTGATTATTAAGTACAACTCATGAGATGTTCGCTGCTTAGCAACCAGCATTGACGCATCCCTTGTCGCGTCAATCGATGACACACATCTCTGCCACATCCAATCTAACCTAATTTCCAGCCCTCAAGTTCAGAAATGTTTGTATATGACTTCAAGTCCACGTATTGGGGGAAGCGGCTCCCACCGCTACCAAACTCATTTGCAGTAAGGTTGAGAATAGTAGAAGATGTAGACATATTTGACTGCAAAAGACCAGGGAAAGCATCGTCAAATGTGTTGAAAATCTCGGCAGGAGTGTAGAAATCGATGCCCTTTGCCTCAATCTCTGACTGGAAGAGCTGAAGGTACTTCTTGGAATACTCCAGGTCGCGTGTGGCACAGAAGCCTCTAGTGTTTATCGCGTGGCCAGGAATGATCACCTTGGGCGCAAGATTCTCGATGAAGTCGAGGGTTGAAAGCCATGCTGCTGTCAGGGCAGGAGTGAGAAGGTCTGCGAGCCAGACGTGGATGGAGTCTCCGTAAACTGCGTCTCCCGCGATCAGTGTCGATATTGAAGGGATCCAAAAGAGAGTCTCGTCAACTGTATCGCCAGTCATGAGGCTGATAAGATGGACCGGGGAGGCTTCATCGCCAGGTAGTGTAAAGATGCTGTAGTTGTAAGGCTCGGGGAGAGTAGGCTTCTGTACAATGTTCTCTCGACCGTTCACGCCCGACCAGATCTCAAGCTAATTAACAATTAGACAGGTTGGAATCGCGATATGAACCATGTCATGTCAACTTACCGTGCGAGGGAGTCCTGTTTTCATATGGCCGATAGTTTTCGAATTCGCGTAGTATGGTACGTCGGGGAACTGCTCGAGAAATGCAGCACCGCTAAGATAGTGGTCAGGATGGAAATGGGTACTAAAGGCGGCCACCAAAGGTTTGTCAGTCGTGTTCTTGACCCAGTCGGCCAAGGCGCGTGCTTGTGGTATGGCGAGCGGAAGGTCAATGATGACTGCTGATTTCGAACCAATAATGAGGGACGAAACCACATCGAAAGATGGGCCAACGTTGATATGGGATTTGACCATCAACTGACTGTTGCTTCTAGCAACGAAGGGTGCGGTGTCGGTAGCGCTGAAGGCGACGGCTGCCCAAAGCAGAATCTGATGCAGCATATTGAAGATGGATTGCGAAAGATTGGAACAAAGATAAACTGTCAAGATGTGGATGTTGGAAGCTAGTATTGGGAGCTGCCATCGTGAGGTAGTATCTGTCAAACGCTAGATATCCAGCAAAGTCCTTATATACCTCCAGTATACGCTGCATGGTTACTCCCTGACTTGGTTGAGCGCCTAACTTTCAATATCCGGATGTACTGCTGTCTTGGCCGCCGACATCATTTGAAGCATATTTCCACGCCTTCCTGGGAAAGGAGTATAGCTGACTGCATCCTTTGCGACATTATTGATTGTCATAGCTGACATAGTCCTCTTGTTGCTGGGTTCAAAAGCTAGTGTTGATGACTTATCCTATCGGGATGTAAAACCCGCCAAGTCGGTATCACTGCCGGCCAAATAATCTCCTCAATGGCTTAGGAACGGATTTATCATCGTAGTGACAAGGTTTTGTCTGTTTAACTATCATGCTTCAATTCTGATGCATTGGAATGTCTGATCAATCATTGTGGGCCTGGGTAACTAGCGCTGTCGCGTCTCTTGTAGCACCATACGAGGACGCACATCTTCGCCCCGATTGCCTCTATCATGGACCAAACCTCACGCATCGCAATCAACTGACGCTTGCTTGAACAGTGGAAACGCTGAGTACACCGTGAACACATATCGTGTTCTTCCGGCTTTCGCCGCCTGCTAATCTTACTGAGCGTCGTTCGCCATGAACAACTGTAGGGTCTAACATGTCCTTCGCAGCATCATTGTTGATCCCGCAAAGCTCTCTTCCTCTACATTTGGCTCACAAGTGCTGTTGTGGATTTTAATACTTCTGCTGCAGCGCTTCTGTAGAAGTCTTGTCCTGTTGGCTGTGTGTGAAGCGATGACCCGCAGCTGACGAGCCACTCACAATGACTACAATCCAAATGACACCAAGGCGAGAAGACTATATGAATTTAGAAATATTTTTAATGGATGAGACAACTGGAACGGTCGTATCCACGCTTGAGCATGGTAGCGAAGTCGTTTTTGGAACTGCCTGCTCTTTCAAAAGTCTTTTCGTAGCATGCTTGGGGATTCGCTCAACTACACACTCAGCGATCTTTAGACTTTTATAATCTGGCCATAGGTAGCCATATCACTTCCAGTTCAGTCCATTGGCGCGCTCAGTCACTTAGCCTGGGTTCAAGCAGCTTTACTATCATGGAGCCTCCGCAAGCACCTTTCTTCTTCGGACTACTGACAAAGGTAGGAGATTCCATCTAGGAGTTACTATTCAAGCGCGAAGGCCTTACCCTACTACACAACGCCAATGCATTCTTCCCCCGAGGGCCGGATCTAAAGGATTACGAGGACAGTGATGTGGGAATGTGTGGGTGTTATAGGTGCGGCTACGATAGAGTTTCACATTGAGAGTACGACCATTGAGTGTGGGCAGTATCGATGTGCGATGGTGAGCAGGAGATGAAGAAGCTCAAGAAAGACTTCTCCTACGGCTTTTGGAAGGACTGAGCATTCTCAACTGCTGCCGCCAGATTTATTAAGAAGCAAGCGGAGTCTTCTGCGGGCATAACCTATTTGCTTTCAGTCGTTCGACATCAAGACACGATATCCTTCTCCTTCTTCGCATAATATGGATGAAGCAACCGACTCGGATCTCAACGCCGTCCTAAACACTATTAAGCAGGGAGATGTGCTATTATTAAGACCTGTTTCGCGGCCCATGTAAAATATCGCCGTCCCCCCTAAAGCCATGAATCCGCGCCATTACATTATCTACAAACGCTCGGGAGCGAGACAGTTCATAGTCCTGGACAAAGGAGCAAGACTCATGTGGGAGCCTCAGGAGTGGACACCGTTACTGTTGGGCCTACCCAAGTTGATGAAAGAGAAGATCTGTCGATACGCAGCCCTTGCGCCTGAAGGCATAACCATAGATATCACTGCCGGTAAGACGTATGGAATAGACCTTGCATAGTTTCATTTTTTCAGGGTTGTTTAAGCAGGCTATCTGTTGACTCTCGCGATAACAAGTTGCAATGTCTCGACTGACTTCAAGAGGTTTTGTGGACTCAACTACCTGCTGTACCCGGACGCTATGAACAACGGTATCATCAGCAATATTGCAGGAGGAAACTATGGGTGCACCTGCGATCAGAGTCTCAATCTCAACTTCATGTTGGGCCGACGAAAAGACCATGAGGATATCCAGATCAACATCAAGGGCCTCGTGCGCTTTCTGAGCAGCTTGCCTTTACTTAAATCCAATACTCGGTCGATCATCAACATCAAACTATACGAAAAGCAGGGACCTTATAGAGCAAAGATTGAATTGCCAATCAAGAAGCAGAGAAAGGCCATCTTCCTCTTCTTTACCGACTTCCTCTGAAAGGAGGAAAGCCAACATACTACACCTTTGTATACACCCAACATCTGGATCAACGGCTACGGCGATATCGTCCAATGCATCAATAAGCCAAGAAAGTTCCGTTGTGCAGGAACGACCAGCTAGCAATTCGATCTGGATAGTAATGGTCGTTACGTTTTCGAGGCGCATGAAGAATCGCAGCTTGCTTTCGTGGCTTACAGAATCGGGTGGCATGCTCAGGCAATGAACAGAGACTGCCCGATTGAAAAGCGCAACGAATGTCTTGTACATGCTTGGGACGATCTTAGTCGGTGCATGGAGGTTGAGTAGCAGTCTTCCTCCTGCTATGCATAGAGGTGCCTTTGAGTAGGGCCCGATATTGTCGCAAGAGGACGCTTAATCTGAGGGGTGGGGGGGGGCACTGCGCTCATAGAAACGTAGATGAGATACGAGATCAATATACAAATAAAGTGAGAGATGAAGTTGTGAAGCATGAGTGCGATTACTGCGGGGTTTCACCGCGTGTTTTTCGTGTTTCGCCGCTAACTAACAACGGCATAGTTTGATCGCCCTGCTCCATCCCAGGCAACAGCCAACTTCGTCGAGCCTCTTAGCCTCTCTCCTCCATCAACATCACATATCTTCTTACACTGCCATGGACATTTCGAAAGTGCGCTCTGCTCCGTTGGATCTAACAACTCCTTCGTTCCTGACGTTGCCAGCAGAAATCCGCAACAGGATTAGCGAACTCGTCTTCGTGCAATCAGAACCAATACTGATACATAATGCCGAATACTACTACAACCGAGGGACGTATGGGCCCGATACAAAGAGTAGCACTTCATTTGACGAACGCGCGGGATACAACAATGGCATGGAGTGCGACTACCAGTCTAAGATCAAGCACTATGATGAAGCGCGGAAGCGTTGGGAGATGAGACTAGACGCCGAAAAAGAGGATGCGCAGCTCTTCAGGCACGAGGCGTCTCTCGGACTTGGCCTACTAAGGTCATGTCGCCAAATTTACCACGAAACGGCTAGTATCTTATACTCTGAGAATACATTCGTCGTCTCCCGGGTCCGTTATGAATACAGCCGAACAGGAACAGTAATGGAAGCGTGTAAGGGCAAGGAATGTCATGACTACCACCAACTCCGTTACGCCCCGATATGGCTCGCATCTCTTGGCTCACAAATGAAGCGGATAAAGAAGGTAGTCATAGACATCTCAGCTGTATGTGATCATCGGTATGCTTACTGCGACAATTTCTACCTACTGCCGTTATTAAGAATCATCTGGAACGGACATTTGTCTTGCTGTGAGATTACCTTTGCTCACACTGGTAGGAGAACGGGAGGCCGCCCGTGGGTCAAGACTCCTCAGATGCTCAGGGCGACCGCTACCCGATTGAACAAAGCACTGGTATCTCTTACCAAAGACGATACTTTAGAGCGTCGTTGTCTCTCGGCCTCAAGGTCGTTTCTGTCATCTCTCAGCATGAATAGTAACGGTACCGGCGGCTCCGTACAATACTACACAGCACTGCAGAGCATTGTTCGCGATTTCGGAATCGATCGAGCTTCCGGAAAAATAGTGTGGTACACCGCCAAGCCAATCACGTCACCTACAGATCTTCCTTTGCATGTGCAAGACGTGATCTGTCGCCATGTGTTCACGCCTGAACAAAGCCTTCGAGTTGTGTTGAACAGCTCCAACCCTCTCAGTTGCGAACGGAGCGTTTTCGATGTTTCTCGGACCTTCCGAAAGTGTTTTATTCGAGCAGTCAGGGCATGCATACCAGCCACTATCGAGCTTAAGACTGCAGAAGAAGATACCGACTACAACGTTTTAGACCCTTCAAGAAGATTTTCCCTGGATACAGGTGCTTTGCGGAGCTGCGATTGTTGGGACTGGGGTTTCTCTCCATGTATTCGTCTCCCCCCGTGTAGTGGTCTCATCAACCAGGTCATCAATGCAAGCGTCGAAATCCCCCATGGCGAAGAGCAACAGACTACAGAAACCACTCTGTTGGTTCGTATCTCACTCGACCGCCCCACCCAGCCTACAGACATTCGCATTCATATCAACGGTTTGCTCTATTGGCTTGGAACCGTTGGACACGAATCCATCAAAGACAAGGTATTTCTTACGATTCAGCTCGAATATAGCGAAGAGGGGAAGCTACACTGCGAGAATAATACCATTGCAATCGGGAAATTAAGGATGGGGCTATTTCTATATCTTACGGATATTCTTGATCAACATTCACAGGGTGGTGATGGTGGACCAGAACGACCAGAATTGTGGATTGATGGACGTGGAAACCTCGTGGATTTGAGTTCACTATCGACAGGATTCCGGTTCAATCATACGAATTTGACGACGTCTGAAGGAGGCAAAGAAAACATCAGGAGCGTTTTAGAAGACATCGGAGCTCGCCATGACATTGACAGGGCTGACTGCGCTCTGTACGGCTCTAATCCATGCGCGTGCAATGTATGGAGATCTCTACGGCCATGGGCAGAGTCTGTTTGGAAGAACGAGCAGTCACACCACGGGAAGAATGAGCAGGGTTGTGATTAGTATAGAATTGTGACAGCCCGGCTACAAAGACGTTCGTCTCTCAGCAATTCTGCACACCCAGAATCAGATTTTTGACACCTTCACCCCTTGATGTCTTCTCCCATGCGTCGGTCGCCTTCTCAAACGGTGTTACCGAACTAATCAAAGGCCTCACATCGACCAAGCCCTTCTCCAAAAACCTCATAGCAAGCTCATAATCTCCAGCACCATACCTAAAACACCCCCTCACCATAAGCTCTTTTTGACCCATAGCCACAATCGGAAACTCAATCTTCGGCTTTCCAAGCCCAGTCTGAACATACTTGCCACCCGGTCGTACAATGTTTATACCCATATCGATGCTAGATGTTGCACCGGAAGCTTCGATGACGGTATCTATTATACCACCGGTTGTATCGATGCCGTACTCCGCAAGGTCGAACTTCTTAAGTAGTTCTTCGGCGTTGCCTTCTGGACTTGCGTCGGTCGACGAGCGGAAAGTCTCACACTTCAAGTAACTGGCTGCAAACTCAAGCTTTTTCTCCAGGATATCCACAACGATGATGCGATGTGCGCCAAATTGACGCGCAACCGCCGCGCAGAATAGTCCAATCGTCCCACTCCCCATCACCACGACTGTTTCGCCAGGTTTCACATCGGCCAGCTTGACCGCATGCACAGCGACCGCGAGCGGCTCCACAAGAACTGCCTCGTCCAAACCCATATCATCCGGAATCTTATACACGAAGTCCTCTGCGCTGCGAAAGTACTTCGATAGTGTGCCTTGCGTGTCAGGCGGACCGGGGGCGGCAGCGAAGCGTATGTCACGACACATGTTGTAAACTCCAGACTTGCACGCTTTGCATATACGACATGGTATGCCTGGCTCGATGGCTACGCGATCACCTGGCTTGACGCTTTTCACAGATGATCCGACAGAGTAGATGGTACCTGAGGCTTCGTGGCCCATCACGATGCCGGTAGAGGGATCGACCATCTTGCCGATACCGCCATGGTGCCAAAAATGGACCTTGGTATTGAATTAGTCTTTTTTTTTTGGTTCGTATAATGGGAATTATTGCCGCGAATGAGACAGGTGATGGTGGTGGCGGTGGTCTTACATCGCTTCCACAAACTCCTACATAGTTGATGCGAACGATCACATCGTGAGGGTCGACCACCTCTGGTATCGCGATGTCTTCGATCTTCGCATTCTTCGGTCCGTACAATACTACAGATGGATTTTGCATAGTGCGGCTACTGGTAGCGATATCGATGTTTGGTGTATAGCTTGAGGAACCACTATTTTGTTCAAGATACGCAAGAAGGTATGCCTATTTATGTAAAGAGAGCAAAAAATAGCACCTGTTACATGTTTGCTGTTCTGGTATCAGTGCTGCTATTGTAATCGTTATCGACTGTAAGCGACGCCCCAAAGTGGGGACAAGGGACGTAGACGCGTGTAGCTTCCCCGCATCCTAGTTACCACCGTCTATCCCCGCACATCTTGCGGCGTGTAAGGAGGGCGTTCGGTGCTGGCTGCAGGTCCGTTTTTGGTCGTGATGGTCACAATGTGTGAGATGACATCATCATGGGTGGGGATTGACTGTTTGACTCCGGAAAGATGAGAGGGAGTGCGTTCACGCCGATGAGGCGGATTCCGGAGCGGCGACTTCCTCGTTGCGAACTAGTTGCTGAAAACTCCAAGAGAGAGATAGACCAGAGGTCCTGGATACGTTGCGTCATCGCACTCGTGAAACCTCGCTTTCACTTTACAATTGACATTTTCTAGCAAGCGCACCTAATCGTAAGGCCCACCCATCCTTTCATGATGACTGACAGCTTCCTAACACGCCGTGTTGTACTTAGGTTTTCTTCGGATAACCTTCCATACATCATCAACAGAAGTCATCATCACTAAGGGTGAATCCGAGCCCAAATGTGCCGCATGCGATAGGACAGCCACTGAATGCGGTCTGGCAACGCTCCATCGATGCATTCCAGATGCGCTTGGAAGACGACATGAAACTTAAGAACAATTGTACGCCGAACAGCATCTACACCGGCAGACCTTCAAGCATCGGGCCCTTCAGGAAGTTTCTTGGCCATGCAGCTACAAGGAGTGGTTTGCCGCCTCCTTGGTGGAACTTCGAACACCAGAGCAAGTGCGAGAGCTGCGCTGAGAATGGAACGATGTGCGAAATAAGGTTACGAAGCCCCCGATGATTGCGCATTATGGTGACGATAAGGTGCCGATGCAACTGAGGATGCTGGCCAAAGCAGTATACGGTGTAAGATCGATAGGGCAGAACGGCGCCGGGATGCACAAGGTGATGCATCAAATGGAATCGGGTGGTCCTAGAAATGGTAACGTCTTGAGCATGATGGATATCAGCAAGCTTATGGGTGGTGGTGGACGCTAGCATAGTTGAGCAAGATTATCCCCCAGCTATCACGACTGATTCATGTTGCACTAGATACATATGACAACTCCGAGCTGACGTTGATACACATTCTCATTGTCAATTCTATATGGTCAGATGAATGTCCTATTTGCGCTTAACAAAAGCCAATCAGTGTAGCCACCTACGGTCTCCCACCTTGACGCCGCCCTGATTGGACAAGTCAAGCCAGCGTCATCTCTGAGATGGCCATCGCATATACGGAAAAAAAAGCAGCGTTGGAGCACAAATATTGCGCGTTGAATCCGCACTTGGGACAAGGCGAGTCTTTGAGCATCTGAAGAATACAAGTAACGGAGGAGCACTCACTTCCGCCTATGACGAGTCCTTCCCTTCCTAGCCTCTTCTTCGGCTTTCTTGGCTTTCTGTGCGTCTTTTACGGCCTTCTCAAGAGCCTCTTCAGCTTGTTGCGTTGTCTCTTTCTCACGGACTTTCTTTCGTTCGGTCGCCGCACGCGCCTGCCTCCATTCCTTGGCTTGCTTGCCCTTCAGCCCTGAGGGAAGCCATGTCGGGGTTTGTGAGGTCTTGCCTGTGCGAGTAACTCGAGGGGTCGCGAAAGATGGCTGAGCCTGAAGTTTGGAAGTAGCTTCGGTTACTACGGCGGTTTCGGAAGGGCCTAATCCCGGAATGACTGCACCGTTCGTGGTGGATTCAGTATGCGAGTCAGCTTCAACGACAGGAGGAAAATCATCTTCCTGAAAGCCATCGTCAGTGAAGCTAGCAACTTCCGCAGCGATAGAGACAGTCTCTTCGATATTGTTGGCCTTTCCATGCGCCTGGATATTGTGGGCAAAGTTCAGTGACGGAATGGCTGCCATATTCTCGAGCTGAGCTTGCGTGGAGTTGACGCAGCGAAGGAAGCCATACCGATCGTTCTCCTCCAAGAGGACGTCGAGCATGAAGGGTGGAATAACATCCGTGAAGCTTTCTGTGACGTAGTCGTCCGAGATACTGCCACCTTCTGCAAGGAGTTTCTCGATCGCTGCATCTGGCCAGTGGTCACGTACCGCCTTGAATACGACGTTGTATCCCAGGCTGTAAGGGTGTTTGGCGCAACCCTTTCGGGCCCAGACTCCGAATCGCTCGCCGCATTCGTCACAGAAAGCTGTAGATTCTCTTAGTATACTTGATTGGAATGACCTTGGCTGTACTTACCAAAGTGCAGTTGTAGAAAGCATTTCTTCTGTGGAGGCGCCTATAGCAATCATCAGTCAGGCTTCTCTTAAGTGGCAAAGGTGGTGCATTCATAGTATGCGAAGAGAGGTGCCTTGCCTTGCAATCTGGACAATGGTGTGTCAGGCTCAAGACCTTGAGGGTATTCTTGTTGGAAATTTTGGGGTTGAAGTCGCCTTTAAACATATCTCCATACTTCTCGTTGAGATTGATCCAGCCTCCAATGAGTTTTACCATATCTTCCAGTCTTGAATAGTATAATAAGTCAAAGTTGAAGTTCGTTTTTATGTTTACAAGCCGTTGATAAGTGTACCCAAGGTATATAAATACTGGAGTTGCCTGCGTGAAGGTATTTCCCTGCAGCAGTGCTACCTTGTCGTGTAGTAGCTCTGTCCTGTCTGGGAATATTCACGCATTGGTTTGACCTACGGTTACTATTCATTCCCGAGCGTGGCGAGTTTTATCGCCGCGACAACTGTCTTAGCATTCCTCTATGACCACAGTAACTTCACTGTGACTGCATCCACTCGAAAAGAAATTGAATCTTTAGCCCTTCAGCCAAATTCAATCAACGTTTGAGCCGCTTGAATAGCTAGCCATTATTAATACGTTGAATCACCCATGCAGCGGAAGCTACATCATGTCAAATCTTGGCTTTCAGCGGATACATTATTCACAAAGGCGAACCTTTCACGGAAGCTCGGGCCCTATTTTGGTACCAGATCTGGTCTCTGGTGTTTGTCTGTACGGCGCCTTCTCCCCTAGTGCTCTATATGTTCTCCCCACCCCTAATTCTGCCTGGCTGCAGCCAACCTGACTGCCAGTTGACTTGATATCATACCCTCGCCCGTCGATAATCCACATCAAGTATTCCATCCATCATGCCTCCAAACTTCAGTCTCACATCTTTGTTCTCGGCATTTGGCCCCAGCTCCAATAGCACTCAGAAGAATACTCCGGCCAAGCTGCGAAAGACGCCACCAATACCCAATATCTTGAGCCACACCAGAATTCGCGGCTACCTGGGTACGCAAAATTCTGGCCTTTCTACAGTATTCGCGAGCTCCTACGAGAAGTGCAGGGCTCGATTTGCGCGCCAGAAGAAGAGCAAAGTTCCCGAGCCGGTACAAACGTCGCGCGATATCATCCCATCACAAGCGACCGCCTATCCGGAATCGAACTTGAATGTAATTACGGAGATTCACACTGTTCTTGACACACCGCCTCAGCCGACATACACGCCCGGCAATACATCTAATTGTTCGGGTCACGGGCTCGAGGTAGCTGAGCACACACACACCACCATCAGTGATGCATCGACGGACCTTATCGGCGATGATACCACTCCGACTACTATTTTTTTCACAGCCAACATCGACACCCAGCCCGATAAGGCCACCTCACCAAGCAGCAAAATATCTGACGAAGAGGTCGACGGTGGTAAATCATCAACAAACCAGTCGTGTGGTTCGGCATCAACCACTGGGACAAGTGAATCATCTGACAGTTATCTCAATCGCTCTGATTGGGAGCCTCTCCGTGCACTTCCCCACTCGAACTTTCACAAGATTCTTTCACAACATGTTGGCGGCTCCATCGAGACCGCAGAAAATGACTACCAGTACTGCGAGGAGTTTGAAGGCGGTTACAACTACGTCCGGATCTATAATGTTCTCACCGGCTCCAATGCCGGTGCATATGTTGTCAAGATCCCTTCCGTTGGTACTGCACTTCGTTGGCAGAAGCAGGATGGTTACATGCTACGATCGGAGTTTGGGACCATCAACTTCATCCGCGAGCGCACCAAGTGTCCTGTTCCTGAAGTCATTGCCTACGCAGATACCTTAAATAACGATCTAGGTGCACCTTACATCTTGATGAAAGTATGCACGGGTGTACGAGCCGTTGAGATTTGGCATGGCGCTGATGCCGACGGTCGCTGGGATCCTGACGAAGTCGATTTTCCCTCTGCTACATTGTTCGCCAAGCGTTCGCGCATGCTTCGTTCACTGGCTGAAGCTATGGCCGAGCTGCGGAACCTCGAGTTCGATAAGATTGGTGCTCTGGACTTTGATAACGTTGATACGAACGGAATGCCCGCCGTTGGTCCTGTCTGGTTGTGGGAGATCGATCCATATTGCACCGCAGATATGTTCACAGAAAAGGCTCTTTCAGAGAAGCCAGTGTACAACTCAAGTCTGGAACTCCTCATGGATGGACTGGAGGAGGTCTGGCCGCACCAGGGAAAGGAAGGCCGGCTCATGGTCATACATCAAATCTTAGACACCATTTACCGAAGCGACGCTTTCTCGAAGCCAACCAAACCCGGTTGTAGCAAGGAGACCTTCGTTCTCCGCCACGACGACCTCAACCTTCAGAACGTCTTCTGCGATCCTGACACTGGCGAAGTGACCGCTATTATCGACTGGGAGCGCGCTTCCACCGCCTCTCACTGTCTTGGCTATTCTTCCCTCCCGCTCTTCCTGACATCTGACTGGGGGCCGGGATACGACGTATACGATGCCTCGCACTCGCCATTGTCGCTACAAGCGTATCGCGAGATCTACGCTGACGCGATGATCAAGGCGACTGGGGCAGACGGTGATGGCAGGTACACATACAAGTCTGCAATGTATCAGGCCGCATACGCAGCATTGTTTGGAAGCCACGTTGGCGGTAATGTTGGTGACTTTGTTCGAAAGCTATTACACGAGGTCCCTGGCTTACATCATACGGATCTTGAGTTGTACCTGACGTGGTTAGGCGAGCACTGGGAGGCGGTTGGTAGCTCTGTCAAGCAGGCTATACGAAAAGTTGCGAAGCCGGTAGCTTGCACGATTGACTACGACCACGAGACGTAGTAACTGCGGGATCGACAGCGATATTACGATCGAATCATCGAGGTGAAGGCACCATCACCTGTCATATGAGAAGGGCGGTGGCTCGCCGCTCCAGTCTGTTTCCACCGCGACTTGGAAGAATGTGGCCTGGACAAGTACTGAGAGCCACCTTCACCTTGATACCTGAGAGTTTATTTAAGCTACCCTCTCTTCTAATTTCCTCCATTTTGCTTACACTACACTCGACTCCCTTGCATACCGGTTGCAAAACCCCGCTACCAACGGCAATAGGCGGTCATCGGTTACAAAGCTTAGACGATGTACAGTTCACTCGCAGTGCGACCGCGATATGAAGCGACGGAACAGTACCACGTAAAAGAAAGCTCAGAAGTCTACACAAAAGATCAGTTGCTCGCAGTACTCCAGCAAATGTGCCCGGATGCGCTGGCCAAGTTCCCTCCCCCTGGTACGTTTGAGGTCCGATAGCACCATCCCGGCCAATACGCGCTCAAGGTCGGCTACACAATGACAAAGAAATCCAGAAAGGTTGGCGACTTGCTATGGCTTGACGAGCGACAACAACCCTCGGTTCCATCCTACGACGAGTTCAGCTATACAGAATGAGCCTACGATAGAACAATTCGAGAGAACAAGATTCGAAGAAACGAAATCGGACTCTACTATACAACAACTGAGGACGCTTATCGTAACAGATACGTCAAGAACGCGAAAAACATCAAAGGCGACAATGTCTTCAGCAAGCTCACGAACGACGGCACAACCTCACCTTTCCCTCTTACCATGAAAGCACTCCTGCGCTTCGTGCTTCTATATTGCGATCGTGCAACAGACTACAGAACCTTCGAGAATAAAGGTGGAAACAAGGCAGGACTTGAGCCACTTGTTCGCGCGCTGAGAAAGGTCGCCAAGCGTACAGCAACTGCAGAAGAGGAAGGTAGCGGAACCGCGTTGGAGGAGATCGATGCAGGAGCAGCTGCAACTGAAGAAGAAGGCGACCCCTCAGCGATGGAAGATGGCACTGGAGCACTGGTCAGTCGCGAGGACAAGAAGAGGAAGGGCGCCGTAGACGGAGAGCTCGTCGAGCGCACACCCGCAAAGAGCCGCGCTTGCATGGATGAGCTCGATTGTGAGCGAAAACAAAAGTTAGTTATTATATCTCCGGCCGTTGATGGCTTGCTTGTCGGGTTGCTGAGCGAAGCTGGACACATCACATCCTGTCGAAAGGGTCTCGTGCCTGCTAAAGGTTGCAGTAGTGGTTCATGAGTTCGAACTAGGAACAAATAAAAGTCATTTCTGATACTGCTGCTGCCATATGTGATGAGCCCGATTACTGTGAAAAGCTCTGTGTCTAGTCGCGTTCGTTGCGCGTGCCAAAGTTCAAGATTATCAATGGCACATGAAATGCAGCTAGTCCAGTTCTGGATGGCGTATCGTTCCCCACCTCTTCAGCCGATTCGGAATCCACAATCGACCTCATAACGAAGCATAGTAAGCGTCTTTGACTCAGCCTGCTACACGAATTCTACTCCGCGCTTGCAGTCGAATAGCCTAAACTCAACATCACCTCTCCGAATCCGAGCACACCCTCTACACCACCTGCGTACTGCATGCCTCAAACTCACACAAGGATCAGACTTCTAGTAAACAAAAGAGACTCGGCCCCTTTATACAGCAAGAATGGTACCAAAGCTCATGCAATTGGTACCTTGTCTCTTTCCCAACGTCACTCGTATCTGCTGAACAGGACTTCGCAATCGCGCGAACCAACATATCATAATATCTCACACCCGCAGCCATCCGAGAAATTTGGTCGATGAGATGACAGCCAAGACTCACCACGATCAACGCAGACTGTGAGTTTGCTATTCTCAGCATGTCATCAGCATATCAGTAAGCTACAGATAGTTAAGAGTTTGTTTGATTGGGGCTTACTGAACGCGCGGACATGTGCGGAGGGAAGTCTGGGGTGCACCGTGCGTAGCATGTAGATCCGTTCCGAGGTCTCTCGGTCACGACTAATCATACTTGATCGCCCCCGTCGCGTCCCTTTTACGCACGTAGCCGTTACTGTCTATGCGAAACCGACGGACCGAAGTCGTTAACATATTTGAGGGACTATTTAAACATACTAATGATGGAGATTACATACATCACGAGCCGGACGCTGCAGTATTCCGAGGTTGCCATTCATTCCAGTCATCGCTCTAACAATGCCAATCGAGTCGCCCCATCCCTCCGTTACCATCCCTGCACTTGATATATGGTCGCTTTTCGTCGAACGGCCAGATCGCCCGTACCCCGACAATCATGGTCTGTCCCCACAGATGTCCCTTGAACGGCGCCTGACACGATCACAGTGCTATTCGTAGACGTTGCCACCAACCGAAAGCTTACGTACTCCCAATTCCGGTGGAGTGCTGAACGATTCGGGAACGGCCTTCAGGAAAAATGGGGTTGGCGCAAAGGCGACGTTTTGGCCATGATGACGCCAAACCATATCGATGTCGCGCCCGCTACTTTCGGGGTACAACTAGTAGGAGGAGTTGTGTGTCCTCTGAACTTCCTATACACGGTCGAAGAGCTGGTGTCTCAACTGACATCTTCGAAAGCCAAAGGGTTGTTGACAAACACAGCATGCCTTGACGTGGCCTGCAAAGCAGCATCGAAGGTTGGCCTTCCTCTGGATCGTATACTTCTGGTTGGAGACGACAAGACGACGACGAACGGCGTCCGGCACTTTTCAGCCCTGGATGGCTTGTCGAAGAGTGTGCAGCGGGTCAAGATTGATCCCAAGGAAGATCTGGCATATCTGGTGTACTCATCTGGAACCACTGGCGTTCCAAAGGGTGTTATGTTGACGCATGAAAACATTGTTGCAAACATTACTCAAGGAACTACAGCAGGCCATAGCCAGGATTGGAAAACGGACAAGAGTGTTGGCTTCCTACCCATGTATCACATTTACGGTAGGTCTGATGTTCTCTCCGTCAGACGCTCGCTAACGTACGTATACAGGCATCGCTGCCCTCTTGCTGACACCCATCTACTATGGTGCGACAGCATACGTCATGCAAGGTTTTGATCTTCAGAAATTCTGCGAGACGGTGGATCACGAGAAAATCACAATTGCATGGATCGTTCCGCCTGTTGCACTCGCGTTAGCGAAGGCCCCTATAGTCGACCAGTATAGCTTCAAGTCGCTGCGCGACATACAGTCCGCCGCTGCTCCAACACCTGTGGAAATCATCACCGCGGTGCACAGACGCCTAGGTGCTCCAATACGTCAGGCCTATGGGCTCTCCGAAGCCGCGCCCGCTGTGTGCTTGCAACGCATTGAAGATTGGAACAACCCGATTGGCACATGCGGACGCTTAATACCCAACATGTCGGCGAAGATTATCGCTGATGGAAAAGAAGTAGCAGCAGGCGGCGGAGACGGCGAATTATGTCTCAAAGGCCCCAACATCTTCAAGGGGTACTACAACAACGCCGAAGCTACGGCTGGAGCTTTCGACGCAGACGGATGGTATCACACGGGTGATGTTGGAAGGTTCGATGAGCACGGCAATTTATACATTACCGATCGCCTCAAGGAACTCATCAAGTATAATGGCTTTCAGGTTGCGCCTGCGGAGCTCGAAGCTCTCTTGATCGGTCATCCGGCGGTCGCTGATGTTGCCGTCATCGGCGTGTATGCTGAATCGAGGGTGACCGAGTTACCGAGAGCGTACATCGTTGGTGCGCCGGGGTATGAGTGTGATGATAAGCTGGCGGAAGAGCTTCATAAGTGGTTAAATGAGCGGGTAGCGCCACACAAAAAGCTTAGAGGTGGTATTCGATTCGTGGATGCGGTGCCGAAGAGCAATGCTGGCAAGATACTCAGGAGGGTACTTGTCGAGCGAGCAAAGGCAGAGGAGGCAGAAAAGCCTGTCAAAGCTCGCTTATGAGACTTGAGCAAACAGCGTCGTGTTTTCAATATCAACTTCTGTAGTGTGTTCAATGAAGTGTTTGGAACAAGCATAATACACATTGCTGATTGACCTACTATTCACGACTATCTCTGACACCACCTACTACTTATCAATCTACAGCTTCGTGAACAGCGTCTCCTTCATCGCCCTAACATCCAATTCCTGCGTCCACGTACTTCTCGGCTGCGTATGCAAAAACCAATACGTATGCGCCAGATCCCTCGGTTGAACAAGATGGGCTTCCACATCCGCCGCTTTGTCAGTCTGCCCCGTGCGCTCCCACTGCCTCTTCATCACGCCCCCAATCAGCTTTCCATCGACCGGTCCATCCACGATGATATTCACGGCATGAATCCCCTTAGCTTGGTACTCGCGCGTTATGATCTGGCACAAGGAGCGCAGTCCGAACTTGCCAGGGGAGAAGGACGCCAAACCCGGCATTCCGCGCAATGCGCCCGTCGCGCTGGTAAAGAGAATAGTGCCTTTGCCTGCGGCAAGCATATCCGGGATGACGAGCTTGCTGGCCCAGAAGGCGCCGAAGAGATTGATCTTGGTGAAGTTTTCGAATTCCTCCGTCGTCGTGTCGATGAGCGAGCGCCCGTTTACGCGGCGCGCGCCAGCATTGTACACGAGCACGTTGACGGGACCGAGCTCTTCGCGGATGCGCTTGAAAGATGAGGTTACGGTATCTTCGATACGTAGATCTGTGATGTAGTAGTGGGCTGTGCCGGTGCCGACGTCGCTGTTGATGTTCTGGGCCATCGTTTGTAGTGCTTCTTCTGTTCGCGCGAGAAGAGCGACGACGAAGCCTTCTGCTGCGAAGCGGTGGGCTACTGCTTCACCGATTCCTGGTCCTGCGCCTACGACGGCGATGACGGGTTTGTTGGCAGTGTTTTTGGACATGGTGGTTGGAGTCGTCTGGGCGAATGAGGAAGATTAAGGAATCAAGGTAGAGTTGTGGCCGTGCCTCGTTTTGAGTGCAATGTTGAGTTGCTTGTTTTTACATCTTGACGTGGAAATGAGTAGCAGTATATTCGCGACCGAAAGGTTGCTGTGCATGGGTTGTAAAGCTAGCGTTCCATGATTAGCATCGAGGCGGGGGCGATGTTCCTCGGAACCTCGGAAGGGGTTTAGTAATCGGTCTACCGTACGTATCGGCCTCACTGTCTCCGTTAGCGCAATGCCTCCCGCACCATGTGCTTGTCCACTTATACAGTGAAACTTCCACAGTTTGCTTCGCACAATTCGTGAAGCAGACTGTTTGTCGCACACGCGCACGTAGAGATGATTATTGTGGTGTTTCTATTGTGATAGCTAACAAGCATCAGTGTCGTAGATTACGCTAACAGCGTACAGATCTAGTACAGTATAGAATCATGTAGTGATCCGGTCATATCGCAGCAATAGGGTATCAACACTGATCCGCCAGCGTACAGCCATCTTGGAAAATAGCCTTGTCATGACTTCTAATTTCGTCATGTCATGCTCTCTCTCCCCCATAAACCCATATGTTCTCTTCAAGGCATATTGCCGCAGGTCTAGCAAGGTTCAGGTCCATGTGCGCGCACTCGGACACTAATCGATTACAACCATCACCTTGGCCTTCTTATTTGGACGTCCGCGATCTTCGTCCACAACCGTTGTGTGCTGTCGGATCTCGTCATCGATGTCGCCTTCTTCTTCCTCACCATCGAAGCCATCGCCTTCGTCTTCGTCCCCCATGTCGACCATGTGCGTGCGCTTTCGAGGAGGTTCGCCCTGGCTTGCTGTAGAAGAGGTGCTTCCCTCTTCACTCGATAATGTAAGCGAGCTCGTTCCTGACGGCAATGCTGGCGCCAAGAAGCCACGTAATCCCCTGCTACTGAGTAGTGCATACTGCTCCGCGTACTTCGCGCCTTCGTTCGCTATTCCATCGAGGACGTGGAGATTCCGGCGGAGGTCTTTGACGTCGCGGTCTGAATCGAATCTCGAGACCTCACAGCCATTGATCGTGCGCAAATTCAGAGCATCAGCTCGATCATCGCCCCAGTACCATGTGGCGTCGGGCTCTTGGGCTATCCGCGAATCGTGTTTCCGTGAAGCGGAGCGCGCATATACTACAGCTTCTCGGCCAGCGTCGAGGTTCGGAAGATGGCCAAGTTGGGCTCGGAGGAAGTAAGTCATCGCGTCACGCTCATACAGGCGGCCAAGGACGCGAGAATAGGGTATAGCAAGCTCCTTGTCAGCAGGGTGTAACGGAAACCATTGCGCATAACCGTTTGCTACACGGGGAGCTTCGACGTTCTGCTCTGTAACCCAGAGCTTGTTGCAGCGTGAACTATCGCTGGTATATGCTGAGCCGTATATCCAGATCTCCGAGTTGTAAGGTCGGCCCTCATCGTAATCGTTGTTCGAGGCCTATACAAAGGCGAAGATACGAAGTCAGTACATGTCTCACATACATGTCATACATTAAGACTTACCTTGTCCAAGTTGGTCCACTTCAGTCGGATAGACTTGATGCTCATGACATCAGTGCATCTAGACTGGCTAGACTGTGTGTTGGGGAGTAGGCGAACGGTATCACCCACTGCTAGTAGTTCAGACCCGACATAAATGCCATGACAATAGACGCTCGCATTAGGCCAGGTTCCACGGAAGCGATGCTTACCTAAAAGGGAGAGGGTGGACATGAGGGTTAGAGCGTTTAGGATGGTAGCGTGCCAGTCGTCGTGAGGGATGTGGCGTAACAGGTCTCTCCAAAGAACGAACGGACGTGTCTGTCGCAAGAAGACGTACTTGTGTTTCTTGGATAGAGACTTGTCTGAACCGTTTGGGTTTGGGATTGGTTCAACACGCAAGCCGGAGGTAGACACACCCTTGTCCTTGACAGGATCGACGAGGTCGACGACCGTGATGCCAGTAGCCGTCTCTGTCACTATACCAGCTTCCCATAGTGGGGTACCGAGATATTGATCGCGCTGCGCATCATATACTTGAATCTCGCCGCTGCCTCGTGGTCGAACTAAGTCAAGATTCTCCGTCAGGCTTCGTGTATATAAGATAATGTCGCCAGTCCGGGGAACCCATTGCTCTTGGGTCTTGATGTCATGCAGCAATCTGGGAAGAAGCTCTTGCTCAGCTCGCCAGTCTGGACTCAATGGCTCTTCGATAGCTTGATCTACTTGCTGATGGCGGCGGAGCTTGTCGATAAGATTCCTGTATACATCTGGCGTGCCCTCACTATCGACGTTAGTCCTGTCAAGACCCGCAGTAATCTTCTTCGGACGGCCTTTGTATTGCGTTGAGCTGGGTATTGATGCGAGCGGCAATCCTTGAGCACTATGGGCGCTGGAATGGCGGCTCTGGGTTGGAGCGGAAGAGTTGGGCTTTCGAGAAGACGCTACGCTCGAGGTTTGCGTGCGAGAGCTGTTTGGCGTAGTCGTGGCCCTTGAGAGCGCGCCTGAACTGCCACTGCAGAGAGTGCATGGACAACCCATACTGTTGCCATCATTGTTCATGAGGTGCTCGAAGTGAGGATAGAAGCGATTCGGTGAGTCGAATGGCTTCTTTCCAGGGTGGCCGTACAAGTACCTGTCAACATGACTTGGATTTGACGGTCGAGGACGCTGCCACAAAGTGTACCCGAATGGGAGAGCTTCGAGTATGTAATGTACGCGTGGCCTAGCCTCACCTCGACTCTGCATCCACTGTTGTCCGATCTTTTCCAGATAGAGTGTCGGAGGATTGACCTGGGTGTGCACTCCAGGCGCGGGGACGTGGAGGGGATCACCGTCGGAGCAACCTGGAACAAGACGCACTTTGACTCGATTGGAAGACATGCTGGAGCGTGGAGTGTACTTGGTGGATTGGGTGGTGGGATTGTTCGCAATGCAGGTGGAGCCGTGTTAGACGTAGGAAGGCCTGAATATTTAAGTCCTGGTGGGGGATTTTTTTTATATAGAGTGAATTGCATCTGCAGACGTCACGAAGAAAGGGTAGGCGAGAGCACTTGAGCATAGTTAAGGCAGTCGCGTTTGCAGCTTGTGCTTGTGCTTGTGCTTGTGACGTGCGAGGAAAGCGCGTAATGAGTGAGTGAGCGCGCGATGAAAGCGCGTTTGACAGTTAGCGTGACTCCATAGCAATCAGATATCACACTCTCGCAACACCAAGTACTGTCTTTCTCACGTGGTGAGTGAGCATTCCAAAGTTACCTGGACAGATCCGCACGTGAAAGAGATTCGAGAATGAAGGTGAAGTTGAGAGGTCGGCTTGGCAGCAAAATCCCGCGGAGCGCATCCTTGCAGCCGGAATGCAGGAACGCGGAATTTAGCGTCACGCCCCTGATTCTCCATCAGCTCGCGAAACAACGCCACGAACAAAGTTCCCTCGTGACATACAATGTTGAGAAGACAACATGGTCTCTAAGAGTGAGAGCAGACGGATCAGACCCAAGGATTACGTCCCACTCAACAACCTCAGGCATCAAGCACGCCACCACCCTGTCTCTCTGCAGAAAAGCTCCCGCCGCGTCGAGCTTCCATGATCACCGACTACTGTATCCATGGCGTACCCGTTCCCGACACAGCACCGTGCGGCTCCACCGATGACCAGCGACATGAGTGATGGTCAGGAAAGTGGAATGATTCTCTAACCACTTGCAGTTTACTTCGATACTATAACGGTCACTAGCGCGTGATAGAGCGCAGGCGCCAGGTGCTCGAGGCCTCAGTAGGAACATGTCAACAAGAATTGCCCCGTACAAGCTTTCGCTAGCTATCATGGTTCAAGCGGGTGCTTCACGCTTCATAGCTGGGGAGAGAGTAGCTCCTGTCATCTTCCACTCTTCAGTCGTCCCGACTCCTGCTCGTCATCTCCATCGCACGCTCCCAGGCTATAGTGCGCAATATAGCGGCAAGCCACCCGCACGAGCGACACTAACCAGCAGGACATCGACGGTTTCTTTTCAAACAACGACGATAGCCAGTACAGCTCTTGATTCACAAGCAATATAGGCGTCTAGCCTCACCGACCCAATGAACTTCATTCGCTCCAAGCGCGCGAAATCACACTACCCTATCGAAGATGACCGGCCGGCGAAACGCATCTCGACACCTGCTGGTCAGCGTCTCTCCATAGTCCTCGAGGCCAAACGGGGCAAGTCACCTTCGGCCGCAGGAGCAGCCAAGATCAGCGTTACCACCGAAAGTACATTCTGCAACGACCCTTCGCATCAGCATGTTGGACCAGTACAACATGGACATGCGCACAGGAGCGAGAAGAAGGGCGGCCTCATATCAGTCTTGACGGGCGGCAGACTGAACACGCCAAGGGAGAGCAGCGAGGACGGCCCACACAACGGAAGCAATCTTAGTGTTAGCGTGTGGAGCGATAGAGATGAAGAGAAGTTTGGGCATGTCCGACAACAAAGACAACGAAGAGGGTTTGGTGCCTGGGGATGGAAGAGGATTGCTGTCGTCGCCGCTATCATCATTGCGTTGATCGTGGCGCTGGGCGTTGGGCTGGCGATGGGGCTGAAGAAGGACTCGAAGAGGTATGTCAATATGTTTCATCATCTACCAAGACACATTGGGCTAACAACGTATATAGCAGCTCGCCCGCAGCTTCGACAGGTGGCTCGACGCCCGCAGGCAGCAATAGCAAACCCGACTCCGACTCCGACTCTCCCACCGCAACTGACGCTCCTTCAACTCCGTCCTCCACGTCCACCCCCTCCGCTGTCCCTTCGAACTTCCCCGTCGGCACTTGGTCGCTCGTTCTGTTCCTCGATACTGTCACAACCGGTTGTACCTCAGACCCCGATACCTGGACATGCCCGCCAAACACAAACTACTACGATGACCCACAAAAGGCTCTCACAATACTCAACTGGGACATTAGCGGATCATCAGGGTCCTACAAGATATCATCCGGTGCACAGGACGACACGTTCGACACAACCTTCCAGAATGAGGACCTTGAGTTGCTAGATTCAGGGAAGGACACGGAGCGATACCGCTTCCAAATCTCCCGGTCGAAGACTGTTAACGTGACTGGAACCCTTGGGAATAAGAGGGGTGACTTTGAGTGCGACTACGGCGCGACGAACATGCAGGGATATCTGTATACCAAGATGCAGCAGACGTACCCAGATGACACGATCGCTGTGGGAAAGGTCGCCAACAACGCGTGGCCATATGGTAAGCATCACTAGCACCTCTCATTTCGCGTACAACAACTAACTCAGAATAGCTGTACGCATTGAACAAGCCGTAGCAGGCGGGCAAGGAATACCAGCTTGCACGAGTTCATCTGGCGACGACGTCCAGCTCAAGGCTCAAGATGCGAGCACATTATGTTCCTGTCTCTACAAGAACTGGACACCTCAACCAAAGTCATAAAACCAATTCAAAGTTTCTTTGTGTCTTGTCAACTAGCGTTTCCTTGCATCATATCATCACTCTACATTTACTTATTGGGCTAGGCGTCACATAGCGTAGCGGGGTTTCACTCTACACAGAGGTAATGATGGTGTTTTCTCCTCGAATGAGGTTTGGGATGTCTTGCTGCATTTCATTTATTCTTACTCATCAACTAGACCACTGAGATTAATGCATCTACCCTTGCCAGCCGCACCCGAAGAACATAATGACCCTCCATCAGGTCAACGATACATCCGTTGTCGCATAGTGCAGCAATCATTCTGCCATACAGTCCTTGGTGTCTTTGTTTCTCTCACGCAGAACAAGCGTTTTCAGCTTACCCGCCAAACCCACCCCAGTCAAGAAATGCAATCATACAGATATGTCTGCTACTCGTTCGGCTGAGAAGAGGAAGAGAGGAACATATGACCCGAAGGAATATCAGAATGCCGTTTATGGTGGAGCTGAGACTGTGATTTACACTGACGACGAGCAGGACGAGGACGAGGGGGAAGGAGCAAGTGGATGGAGAAGTGGAAATCGACTGGTCGACTGAAGAGCATCTCGCTTCACCTGCAACTCCTCGATATCGTCCTTGTAGGAGTTATGAAGAACCTACCAGCACCATAATAAAAGCTTCCCAAGTCAAACACACTCCCGTTCCCAAACAAACCAGACCGCGGACCATCACCATCAAGCCAGCACCAACACCAGCTCAACCCGCCGCCGCATACAACACAGAAACAAGCACCACAGCCACTGCGTCTACCTTCATCGCTGCCCTACCCAAGGATATAACCTATAACCCTGCCACGCAACTGGCGCACAATGACATCTTCGCAAAAAAATGGTCAACTGATCCCAATCTGCGCGCCCGCGAGCTAAATTCCAACCCATACCCCTTCCGCACCTCACTACTACCACACGAACCAGAATACGCCTTCCGCGACGGACTCGCGTCTTTCATATCTAGTATCGAATCTTTCGCCAAGAAGACCTTTCCTCACGGTGCTGCTCATGCTAGCTAGGGCACCAAGGATTCCAACAGCGATATTGTGGTGCACAAGCAGTTTTACGGGAGCTTGGCGCCGGAGACGGCTAGGGGCATTGCTTGTGTGGCTTCTGGTGGGCTGGGAGGAAATCGTGACGAAGATGCTGGGAGGAGGGTACATGGGGATGCTTGGAGGGAGGGTGGATTTGTGAATTTTGCGGATGTTGATGGGGTCGTGGACTGGTTGAAGATAGAACGAGAGGAGAGGGGGAAAGAAGCGAACGAGCGGGCTTTAAAGGTGCTGGAAATGCTTGATGTGAAGGAAAGGAGACAGAGATGGTACCTGTTATCGAGCCTACTTCTCTGGAGTCGCTCGGCGATCCGGATCTTTGAGTCGAGGTATCAGCTCGCCATCACTAGTATCTTAAGATGGAGAAGGAAGAATCGCTGAAGCGAATATGGAAGCTGACATTATAAGAAGACGAAGTTGAAAGACGTGCGCCAGGGTATGCATGTTTTGAGAAGCGAAACACATGTCACAATATCGAAAGCATCCTTCCAGATATCGTTGGTGTGAGCGTATCTTCGTAGTATTCTTCCGTCGCTTCTATACCTACGTATCCAGTGGGCGCTCTAGTCGTGAGATGGTTTCCCCGAAGTTGTGAGTATAGCTCAAATGGCTTGTACGATATCCTTCGATGGAAGCAGGCGAGAGGCGGTCAAGCAGTACGGGCATCCATCCATGCGTGCCTCATCATGTCGGTCATACTCCGTATCTATCGAGTGAAGGAAAGAAGAGTAGCAAAATGGCACTACTCAGTCCAAACGATACCGACGATCGGTTGATGTCAGGTCACTGGATCCATATAGTATGCTATTCACAAAGCGCACCCCACCGGGTAAGCCTTGCCCGACCTGCTATGTTAGGCCTGGACGATCGTCAAGTCCGATTACAAGCGTAACCGTTAGGGAAGGTCGGTCCATCTTGACTATGATGTTCAATGTAATTGCGGTTCCGACAAGAGCATCGGGTAATGAGATACCACATCTTTCGTCACACACGTCTAGGGTCTGGCGGGATGACGGATGCCATGCCGCGAGTATGCATACTGGTGACGCGCGGTTTCGCACATCACTCTCTGGATGTAGTTATCCCGAAAGCGTTTTGAGGTTAGAGTTAGCATATTGCAGATCTGCTAGATAAGGTCGGCTATCGTCTCGATCTCATCGCATCTCTAACAACCATCGCTGAGCAGTTCGCACAAGTCTACTTTCTGGTTCAAGAGAAGAACGATTCATCATGTCGTGGTTGACGTCACAGGGCTGATCGTGCGCTCGTGTTATCCATGGATGTAGGGCCGAAGACACCTTCTATTCGACCGAGGTTATAACATCACCAACTCGTCTCAGCCTGTCCAGGTTTGAAATCCTTCGATGGCATGTGTAGTCGGAAAGGCTGGAATCGGTATTCCGTTTTACCAATCCATGTTGCACATCGGTCAAGTCAACCTTGATCTCTCTGGCAGTTGCCGGTGCGGTCTTTGCGTGTATGCTTAGCGGCCCGATAACGTGACCCAAGAAAGGACCGAGCCCGCACTAGTGATTCTAGCGTTGAAGCTTGAAATCATGCATGTCGCTCGAAGTGGAGAGTGGGGATACTCACGAATAGAGCGTATTAGACGGTGGAGAGTGGGTTCGCGAGTCCATCGTGAGGCGCCACAAGCGATCGTGTTTCGGACAATTTCAAGAAAAATGAAACTCAAGACCCACGGCAAATGATTTATCCCGGCTGGAGTCGCATTGTCGAGAAGGTGATAGCGAGACCTGAGCCGTTAAGCGAGATCAATCAGACTACTGACGTTAGATGTAGTCGTGCGAGTTTGCGATTCGTCCCTCTGGGTAGGCGTGCCTGACGCCAAAAGGAATGACGCGCAGATGTGAACATCATAAAGGGCCGTTTTGACCACGTAGTGCAATCGTTGCAGCATTGGAAGAACGATGGACCTGGTAGTAGGGGCGTTTGGAGCGTCCCGGCATGCGGTGCGCTGGCTCCATGCTCGACTTTCTTGGAGCCGACTCGGAAATCGGTACAGAAAGCTCACTTGTTGTCTCTCAGTACCAGGATAGTTTTCTACCCCGCAATTGGCATGAGAGCGTTTCTCGTCTGGAGGTGCAAAACTTTATAACCCCAGAGTCTCTTCCCATGGTACGGTAAACCGGCGGAAGAGAGCTGGCTATATTCCGGGTTCAATGTCGATAAGATGGGAAGACGCAATGCATCTTGAAGCAGTCTAGGTGTTGATGCACGTCCTGCGCTACCGAATAGTAAACGTCGTTATACTGGGTACGTCACGGCGGCAGTTGGCGGTGAAGCATGCTAGCCGGGATTGGTGCTGGAATCCTAATGTAATGTTGGGGGTTTGTAAATCTGACGATGCCTCGCTCGCCACACTTGCTGCAAGAGTTGCACCAAGAAGCGGCTGCGTACCGTGTCGGGAGCGACGATTCAGCTGAAGGTACCGTGCGTGGCGAGAGAATATCAGGTTTGGACTGCTGGCTGGCAGGAGAGCTGAGACGAGCTGGACCTCAGCCTTGGGGTAATGTGGCGATGAATAGGCAAAGCGAGTGACGTCGCCACCCAGCCAGGTCTCTCTGGCTTGCAAGTCGGAAGATGCACCGGTTGGGCCTTCCGCGTGTGTCACTTGGCGGCGTTGAGGAACAAGCGACAGCGGGAGAGCCGCGCCCCAACGAATTCCGCCCTCGCCGAGGACCGCAGTCAACATGACGGGTGATAGCGCGTACTTTGCAGCAATGTTGGAGTCGTCGTAATGCATCAAAAGACGTCTTTCGTAAGTGTTTCGACGGGGCGGTGATGAGGTGTCTAAAGTGACACACGCAAGTGGGATGCAATGGGACTGTGTGCAGGGCGGGATCCCTCATTCAGCACGACGTGGGAGAATGAGCTGCTGCAGGGTCCAATGAGACGAGCGCTCAAGACGTGAAGCGAACTGGGCGTGATGTTTGCAAGGATGGCTGGACTTGTGTAGGGCAGACTTACATACGGTATGCGAAGACTCCGGTGCTCGGATGGTCGTCACGGGGACAGATTGCATGTTTCGAATATGCGCAACTGAGATCACCAGGAGGTGAATGAGGCCTGTGAGGCGGCCGTGGGGGGTTTGGCACTTTGTGACTGTCCTGGTTGGTGGATGAGCACGACATTTCGGGTCGTCGGTACCTCAATTATAGCAGTGGCAGTGTTGTACATGGTATGCCACAACTGATGCACGTCAGCAAGCGACAGGTTGTTACCCCAGAATGGAAGACCATGGGGTAAAAAGTAACTTTGAGACCTGCCGAGTATCTCAGCGATGGCTGTTGAACTTGGCACTAGAGTGCGTAGTTGGATTACCATTATCGAGCATCGATACACGATCGATTGCTTTTCGTCGTCCCAACACTGCGAAGAGTACGTACCGCATATAGCGCAGGCTAATAGCAGCGGCGGCTGGTTAGTTGAGTGCTTGTGTAAGAGAGCCCAAGGCAGTCAAACAGCCGAGAGCAGTCCGGGCCAAGGCAGATGCATTCTGCCGATATGGCCGAGAGACTGGCTTACGGTTCGAAACGACTACGTGAAGCGCTGGGGATGCTCGCAGACGGGCTGGCGGTGGCTAGCACTGCGGGTAAGGATGAAGCATGTTGGGCGTAGTGCAGACCAAGACCCTTCCAGTTCACAGCGGAGCAGGGCCATGTTAGTGTGCGGAGCAGAGAGAATTGCACGTTGCAGGCGGCAGTTCAGTGCGCATGGGCGTCAGCGGCGGTTCGCATCTATAGTTAGGTTTGGCAGACGTAGAGTTTGTAGGATTGCAAGAGTTGTAGAGTTGTAGAGTTGTAGAGCCAGCCTGCCAAGGCATGCACGGTGAATACTCGGATATAACATGGTTCGTCGCAGAGTTTACGGCGGCGGCGTTGTCTGCGCCACGTGCAAGGACATGGCAACGGTACTTTCCATATGGCGGGCTTCTAGAAGGTGAGGTATGTTGGTGATACTACGGGCCAGGGAGGCTTGCAGAGGCGACGGCGTGACAGTAGACGCTTGGGAGGTGTCTCCATGCTCCGGCTCTAGTAGGGGCGCGTACCAGAAACCATGTGGCCGTGCGCCTTGCTCACCAAAGTTGCCTCGGCCGGAGGGCCGTATGCTCAGTTACGAAGCCGGCGATGGGCGATGGCGAGTGGCTGCTAGAGACAGTGTACCTGCCTCTATATTGTCTGTATATAATTTCCAAGGGTGCTGGCGACAATTTCCACGGTTATATCATCCCACTGCCCGCTCTCGTCACTCGCATCGCACAATCACTGATCGCCCTTCGTCAGACTTGCACCTTCCCAGCAGCGACGCATACAGGCACAGTAGCGCCTGCCCGCAATTGGCCGCATCCACCCACCCATCGGCAGGGATCCCAGAGTCGGCCGCTCGTCCCTCGTCACCGCTCTGGCTCCCACCGAGACGCATATAGTTTCCCACGCCCCGGCACGACTGATTGCATAATTTCTAAACAACTATCCCAGGCCTATTTCAGTCATATTATTGCTGAGTAGACATTGCTCCAGAAAAAACAGCCACCGCAACCACTTCCAGCCATTGTACCTCGAGTACCAAGCCGCCACACACACACGCCAACCGCACAGTCATCTGAAACTGCGCCTAACGAGTCGCCGTTCCACTAGCATTATTTCCCCACTGCCATCTCTACATATTTCGCCCACCGTGAAGCTGGATTCCTACGAGCAACCGCCACCCCTCTCCCACTCGCCGCGTGAATCCACCGCAGCGAGTACCCCCATCAGCACTCCTGTCGAACAGCCATCGTCGCCGCATTTTGGCCGTGGTAAGAAGGACCCGAGTGCCGGTCTCTACAACCTCTGGCACCGCAAGCCCCAAGAGCTTGTGGCCAGCCACCAGCCCAGCGAGGACGTCCTTTTCGAAGACGCGGGCGACTGCAGCTTCCCTCTTTTCCCCGAGGAGCCCCAAATTCACAACGGCTTCGGCGACATGGCTACCGCCTCGCCCATCGACATCCAGACGCCCCCGCGCTATGGCTCCAACTCTCCGCAAAACCAGACGTCCAATCTGACCTCGGCCCTGAGGCAGGCAGAGGCACAGCCTGACATGTCTACTACCCCAGGCCTGCTGAACCCAAATAACTTTGAGTTCAACAATGGCCGCCCAAGCATGGGCGAGCGCCACCCCTCCATCAGCATGCTCGGCTCTTCTTTCTATGGCAACAGCGGCGCCCGCCCCATCACCATGAAGGACCGTGGGCGGCGCGAAAGCACCAACATGGGCAGCTTTGCAGGTGGCATGAGCTGGGGCGGCCACTCTGTCGGGTCCTGGATCCGCGACGAGTAAGTACCCACTTTATGCCCAGCATGTAACAAGTCAAATCTAACCGTCACAACAGCATCATGATGGGCACCTCGCCCGCACCTTTTGTTCAAGGCTCGCCCTCTTTCCACTCGTCGTCGTATCTTCCCAAGATGGAAGCCGCCTTCATGAAGGATTTCACATGCTGCGGACTCACCCTCGCCTCGCTGCACGACCTCCTCCAGCACTTTGAGGAGACGCATGCAAACGCACCGGCTGCCCGCCCGCAACAGCAACAACCCCAGAATGGTTTTACAGCCACATCAGGCGCCCCAACCAGCTCCATCGCGCCAAGCCAGACCCAAGGCGATACCTATAACACGCAGACCGGCTTCCAGTCACGGTCAGGCTCCATCGGTGCGCCCCGCCAGCGCATCGGCTCTGTCAGCCGCTCCAACTTGTCGACCGTGCAGGACATGGACACTCTGGACGATATGGAGATGGACGACATCAACTTTGACAACCTCGGTCCTATCGACGAGCAGCAGAACATGCAGCAATTCCCAGTTCAGAACCAGTTCAACCAGAACCAAACGCAGCAGCCACAGCTCAACGTCAATGTCAACCTCGCAAACAACATGCAAAACCACCAGGGCATGCGCACATCCACACCTACCACACCGTCCGCCTCGCAGCAATTCAACCTCCAAAACAACCCTACCGTCTCGTCGGTCAACACACCCACAATGGGCACCATGCCTATGCAAAATCACAACTTGACATCGCCTGAATCCTCACACCCGGGTACTCCGGCCGAGCTCGATATGGACTTTGGCGGGTTCAACCCAATGATGGGCATGGACATGAACATGAACATGGGCATGAACTTTGGCAACGGCAACGGCAACTTCGGTATGGGCGCATTCGACAACAACGGCACCATCGACCAGCCCGGCAAGCGTCTCTTCAGCAAGCAAGGTGGCGGTCTTAACCAGGCTCAGTTACAAGCAGCGCTCAAGAGCTACCAGCTCAGCGGAAACGATCAGAGCGAGATGGCCAGGAGATTACGAGAGCAGCAGCTCATCAACGGCGCGAGCATCCCCCAATTCCCCTTCCCAGAAGAGGTCAAGCCATTCCGATGCCCAGTCATTGGCTGCGAAAAGGCATACAAGAACCAGAACGGTCTCAAGTACCACAAGCAGCATGGCCACCAAAATCAGCAACTCAAGGAGAACGACGATGGCACCTTCTCGATCGTGGACCCTCTAACGTCCATTCCCTATCCCGGTACTGTCGGCATGGAGAAGGAGAAGCCATACCGCTGCGAAGTATGTGGCAAGCGATATAAGAACCTCAACGGTCTCAAATACCACCGCTCCCACGCCCCCCACTGCAATCCTGAGTTGGCGATGCAGAAGCTTGGCCTCACCTCCAACCTGCAAAACCTCCAGAATGCAAACGTCGCAGGTGCTGGAATGGGCGGCATCGACCCCTCCATGTTCTAAAAACTTTATCTTCTTCGGGATCGCTCTTGACGCGTCTCGCCACCTTCTACCCTTCTCCCAATACCCAAATCTTCCGTAATCGCGACGACGACGATTGCAGCTTTCGCCCGAAAATGTTTGTTTCTTCATCGGCTGATGTTGTTCAGCAACAACATGAAATGTCACGATTGGTCCGGCTCATCTCTTGTTCCTGCATCTACCTGGCGTAATTTCTGATTTGAGGAATCGTCACGATATCTTCTAACCCCCGAACCAGCTAGGCCTGACTTCTTGGATAAAGAGCTACACATGTTTCGCTTCCTTTTTGTACACCTCTCTTGAAGACGTACATGTTCCTTTTGACAGCGCGGCGGTATAGCAACGCTTGGTATGACGAAATCGATGTGCATTAAAGAGGTGTTTTCAGTTGGCTATCTTCTTTACTGTTTTCTAACGCGGAATATCCCCCCTGAATCGTCGACTAGACTTGGGTCTGTTTCTTTCACGGCGTTCTCGCTTCCTCTATCACAGAGCAGAGCAAACAAAAAGTTTTCGAAAATAGGTATATCACCGGCGTCCTTTGCTTTTGCGCGGAAATAGTTGATAGACACGACGGCTTTCCTGACAAGTCTCACTTACTACGGTTGGGAGATTGAGGGCTTGTTCCGTAATACCACACTCTGCATACTTCATTACGTGGTTCCAGTTCCAAACGTTTTTCATCTTCTGCGACTATGACGCCTCAATTTTCGGACAAACGTTTCAGGTACCGTTCAAACGTCAACGTAGTAATGCCTACACAATGTCTGCTAGTTGTACAACACTAGCATTCTCTACTTTCACGGATACACTCGATAGCCATGTCGGCTTGCCTGAAGGTTGATACTACACTATAGGCTTCACTACCTGGTTGTTCGAACAATATCTTCAGAAACATGAACGGACGTTTAAACATGTTGCGCCACATGCAATACTCGGATGCGAAAACAAGAAAAGCTCCTTCGATCCCAACGGCATCGTTTCATCTCCGACTATACTATGATGATGCGCATTTGTTCGGACATTCGCCCTCTTAGGCACAGGATGCAGCGACGCCCAAACATTTGTACTAACATCACGAACCAGCCGGAACCGTCGCCTGTTTAGTGTAGTACGCCGCTTGGTAACTTCGGTTCTCACTACTGGACACAACCGAGCTTTAGACAGGGTTTCGACACCGGATTCATGTGATGGGTTCCCTTGCATGGCAAGATACCACGAGGTCACGACGGCGATTAACCGAATATCACGAGCCTACGATACCGGGAGTATTGCCACCGGCCGATGCGATGCCAGGTTCTCAGGGTCCCATGGCACGTGGTAGATGACTCGAGCGTCACCGGAGCGCCGCTGCCAAGAAACGCTTTGTCCCGCCACAGGCCGCACGCTGCGCCCGTCGTCTTCACTGTGCGTCATGCAAGCGGACTGCTGTTTGTGGGCAAGTCTACAGTAATGCGTCGAGCATTGACAATGTCACGATGGGCTTGGCTCGAGTTAGACAAAGAAGAGGTCCAGAACCGCATGACCAACGGTGCCGTAGTTAGCCGTGTTGAGTAGACGGCGCACGCTGACTGGACGATGTTGACTGGAAGCTAGCAGCCAATAGATGGTTTGCCGCTCGCGAGGTCAACGACCGGCTGAGAAACAAGAAAATATTCAGGTGTCGGCAACAGGGAAAGGCAGGTGGGGAGATGAGAAAGGGAATGGAAGAAAAGGGTCAGGACAGACGGATTACCATGTAGCGATCGTCGCAGAGCCGCATTACCAGCGATGTGGGAATGTTGACTCGATCATTGAGATGTGGGGACGCACTACCAAACCCTTCCTAGGGTAAATTAGATTTTGGAGTCGTCTCTCTGGAGCACATTACATCTGCCATGCTACCTGCATCTATCAATATAGTGAACGACATAAGCGCACACGACCCTATCCCACATCCATACATGTATGCAGTACATGCCGCCTTTAATCTCCGCTGCCACAGCCGCACCTACCCTCCCTCCTGCACCTTCCCATCATAAATAAAAAAAATTATCCCACGATAGCCCCAGTCACACCCGCGTCAAAGCGGGTCCAGGTAGTTTCTATTACCCCCAGATAACTCCACTTGTAGTTAAACTCAATAACTAAACGATGGGAACACCGTGTTCTAGTGTCCTTCTACTGCCTATGTACACATGCCGCCGAGAGGAGACCCTAGGAGGTTAGTTACTGTTAGCAAACGGCACATCAGTAGCGGTGTGCAAGCAAGTGCAAGGAATCAACGAGGGAGGGTGCCAAGTGGAGATTAGTTGGCGCGAGACATGCAAGACATGTTGGTTCGCATGCTAGGTGTACAAGTCTTGCTGGGAGTAACGCTGGTGATACATGCATGTGACTTTGGTGAGTGGAGCGTCGGGGGCTAGTTGGGTAGTAGCGGCGCGGTAACTGCGCGCGAGCGTTGCACATTTGTACTTGTTTGCTACTACATTTTACAAGTTGAGATGGGAAACGCGCGTTGATGCAATACTGATGATAAGCATGGGACATTCTATATCTTTGTTTTTCTTTTCTTTTTCTCAAGGACGTGAAGAAAGCGTGCTTAGCGCATCCCTTCGACGTGTGGCGCCTTCCATCCGCACCCGCCCCCAATGTGCAAACAGCAGAACACCAATGCCTCTCTTCGTAGACTAAGACTTTCACTTCGGTATAGCGTTATCGTCAGTTGCGCACGGAGTTGCTTCAACCCTTTAGACCAGCTTCTTCGTACAGATGCGCTATGCTAGCAAGTGTGAACGTGAGCATGTAGCAGTCACTAATCGCGACTACACGTGCCTTCGCAGCCGCTGCAACACTTCTTCGCGACACTACTCTTCTGCCTTGTCATCATCATCGAGCTCAGGATAATGCTGGAGCAATCGGCAGGATCATTGCATATTGCTGCTTAGATGATGTGATGTAAGCTGTGGGAGAATTATGGTTTGGCGAGGAAGAGGAGGGAGGCGCGGTGCAGTTACACAACGGGAAGCCGCGGCTGGAGGGGTGATGTGTTCTCACATGTAAACGCTTGGAATGCAATCGACCTCACCACTACTTCACCACAACGAACCATTTCCATCCCTATTACGGCGACTCTCTTCTTAGTATTTTCATCGACTTATCTATTGAATTGCCTCCTCGTGAAATGTCCACATCTTTATCCGAAGAACCAGCTCACCACCCGGTGCGCCGCGCCCCGGCACCATGGAAACTCACAGCAGAAGTTTATATGCTTTTCCTTACTTTGAAGGGGCTGCCCGAGACGGGAACTCATGATGAGCTTGAAGGGGAGCTTGGAGGGTGGAACGACGAAGGATTGGGAACGTTTAAGGGAGGGCTGGGGACTGTTGTTATTGTTAGGTGAGTTGTTGCTTGAGGGGTGTTGAGAAAGGCAGATGGTGGGGATGGGAATTATAGATGATCTGAGTATCAGCTAACAGTTTGGTGTTTAGGTATAATGATACACCTGTTGGTAAGTGAAATCTTTCATGTCTGGAAGAGAAAGTGTAGGAAGAGGAGAATCATTGGAATAGGTGCTTGGCAGTCTGATGAGCTCTCATCCTGCTCGTCCTGGAAATTATAGATCAATGAATATATTTCTAACTTGTTCTCAGGCCCCTACGACGAACTCCTCCTCGTCCCCGGAAATTTCAGCGTCCCCCAGCCTACATCCAACAACACCTCACGTATCAAAATCCCCAAGAAGGCCCAACGGATATCCCGCATCTACGTCTCCCAACGTACAACTACCTACAACGGTCGTTTAAACTGGAACATCCCCAAACACCTCGCCCGCTTCTCCTTCTCCTCCCCGCCCACAGCTCCAGGTCAAACTCCCCCATCCTCCCTCACCGTGCAAGTCTTCCCTCCCGGCACCAAAGATGGTGATGGCGGAGCACCATTCTTCGCTTGTACCTTGAAGCCGTGGAAATGGGTTCCACCCATCCCGTTGAACACGAAATATCTACCGCTCAGTATGGCGGCTGCGCAACCTCCTCTTCCGAGTGCGCCAGGGTATGAGAAGGCAGTTAAGGAGGTGATTGAAGGATCGGAGGTGAATGACTATGATGTTGATCCTAAGAAGGCAGATGCAGTGCTTGTGGGTACAGAGAAGTGGCGTGCGTTTGATATTGCAGCGATTACGCCGAGGGCGAGGGGCTGCTGGGTCGAAGTGCATGAGAAAGGGCAGGCGGAGGTCGAGGTGGATGGGGAGAAGATTTGGTGGCCGAGGGGTTTGGGGACGTGGAGTGTAGGGGCTTGGATGGAGGATGTGGATTGGAGGCTGGGGGAGGTGGTGGAGTGGACGGTATAGACGCGTTGCTGTGATATCTGAAGGTATTTGTGGCGATCCAGTCTAGGCGGGCGAAGGAGTTCGATACTAAATCATTATGCTGTAGTTGACGATTTGTACTACTAGTTCCTCATCGAAGCGTGTCGAAACGTGTCAAAGTGAAGGGCGTACCTGCCTCGGATCTGTTTGCACAACAATCTAGCTGCCTTGAAATCATCGCACCGCGACAAACACACGAGCTCAAAACACGTGGGAGAGACCCTTATTGCTACCTTCCCTTGGTTTCGCCAACATCCCATCCAGTAATCAACTCAACACGAAGCTTTACCTAAACTGTTTTCCGTTGGGCATTTCACTATTCTTGGATCTCACACAAGAATTTCCATCCCCACACGCAAACATCAAGCGACAAACGATTCTGACGCATGTTGATATTAGTGAGTGTGCTCCATATGAAGCTTGCCTTCCATGGCCTTACTGATCCACATGCAGGTTAGTCTGTCAATAGCTATACTCCTCGATATTATGACCTTGCCGCTCCCGTACGACTTTGGCTGGACAGTTAAACTCATCCGTCGCGATGTACGAAACCTCCGGACGCGGTATAAGACGAGATTGAAGCACAAGTCCAAGCGTGGCAAGGTCGCGGAGAGCGCTTCACTGCATCAATCACACGAAGCTGAGAAAATGACGGAGGTGCCGGAAGGTGTTCAGCATATTGACAACCAACGGAGCATGCCAGCGAAGGCAGTGTATACTCCAAAGCGCCACAAGACGTTCTTGAATCCGGCAGCGAGAAGTGCCTCACTACACTTTACGGACTCTTGGAAGGAAGGCTTAGAGCCGCGTATGCATCCCGCGATCGAAATGCATCACATGAGGATCGCTGGAGATTTCGCGGTAGTTGGTTACTGCTATACAAGGCCATCCAGGTCTGCCCTTCGAATGACAACTGCGATGCCCACCGATACGGCGCGCAGGATGCATATGAGAAAAGGATGCTGCTGGAGATGCTCCAACTGAGCACTGAACGGGCTCAGTATTTTCTACACAAGGTCAGCAAGATGTCTGCTGTACCGTACACTCGAGACGACAGCGATCATCGTCGTTATGACTCCATGCTTAGCGGCGCTACGACACTCACACCTACGCCCTCTACAGCGCAGATCTGGTTGTCTATCCTTGAGGCCACCGACGATGCGACAAAGATCGTACCCATGGCTGAAGAGCTTCTACAGTATATCTGGTCAGAGAAAAAGGCTCTCGACATTATTGAGCAGATCGGAGATCCCCACGAGAAGTTTTCCAATTCCGATGACGCTGAACTCCGTCTCAAACTCCGAGAATCACTATGTCGGAGTTCATAACATCCACACCCGAACGCTGACTTCACCGCCAATGTCCAACAAAGTCTTGGTTTTCGGCATCTAGGACGAATCATACACCGGTTCGGGAAAGGTGTGTGTTGAAAACCCTTCGTCGGCAGCGGGCGATACCGCATTGCGAGTGGTAGCCGAAGCGGCACAGTGGGTCTATTGGTCATGGCTCTTTACCCCTCTACGAACTTCAACGTACTTATACCGCTCGGGGAGCTCGAATATGCAACACCAAACCGCTCGGGGAACCACAATCTGCGACTCATTTTCGGCGCGCGTCATCGATCGGGAGGCATCTAAGGGCTGTGAGAACGCTTTCGGGGACTGTGCAGGAGCTTTGCGACACCGCTCTCAATTCTGAACGACTTTCGTTCGGGCAGCACGCGCATTGTTACACATATTCATCCTCCTCACCGATACAACCTCAATACTTCGTATGAGCAGCGAATCAAAAGGCAGCACGCCAGGATCATTTAGCCCACACAATAATCTAACCAGAGTCAACACCTTTCCTCACGCCGAATTTACGATCCCGCCATCGGACACACTCTCACCATGCCCAAGTGCCCAAACTCACAACGCCGATGCCCCGGCATCGGCCAGCTTCAGGGCGAATCGCCCAAGCAACACTGCAACTGGAGATGAAAAAGCTCACCGACCTCTTGATGAGGAATCTCGATCAACCACATCTGTCGCCAATGACGAAGTGACGTACCCGGAAGGCGGCCTAGGTGCCTGGTCTGTTGTTCTGGGATCATTCCTCGGGCTCATCGCCTCGCTGGGTATGATGAACACAGTCGGTATTTACCACGCCTACATCGCCGAGCACTACCTCGCGGACTATTCCGAGTCGACCGTCTCATGGATCTTCAGCATGTACGTCTTTTTGTCGTTCTTCTGCGGACTACAGATCGGCCCCATCTTTGATGCCCATGGTCCGCGGTTGTTAGTATTGGCAGGTAGCATCTTGCTCTGCCTGTCGAACTTTCTGCTCGGCTTGTGCACGCTGTACTGGCACTTCTTCCTCGTTTTCGGCGTGCTTGGGGGTCTCGGTACGTCCTTGATCTTCACGCCCGCCTTCGCAGCAGTCAGTCACTTCTTTCTGCAAAAGCGCGGCAATGCAACAGGTATTGCCGCCGCTGGAGGATCGCTAGGCGGAGTAATATTCCCGCTGGCTTTGGAGAAACTGATACCTAGCGTGGGCTTTCCATGGGCGACTCGCATCATCGGCTTCATCACGCTGTTTTGTTGCATTGGTGCCTGCTTCCTCATTCGCTCTCGCCTACCACCCAAAGCTGGACAGTCAGTATGGCCCGATTTCCGGATCTTCCGCCATAAGAGCTATTTCCTTCTCACGGTTGGCATCTTCATGATGGAATGGGCACTCTTCATTCCGATCACGTACCTTACCACCTTCGCGATCAGCACAGGCGCCTTCAACGCATCCTTCTCGTACCAACTCATCGCCATCTTCAACGCGGGAAGTTGTCTCGGTCGCTGGGTCCCAGGCTTCCTAGCCGACAAGCTCGGGCGTTTCAACAGCATGATAGCCGCGCTAGCAGTCTGCTCAGCTACATCTCTAGTTTTCTGGCTTCCCGCGTCGCTCCTCACTCCGACCACCGAAGCCGAAGCTACTGCCATCAAAGCGCTCTCCATTGTCTACGCGGTCATTTTCGGTTTTGCTTCCGGCTCTAATATCTCTTTGACGCCGGTTTGTGTAGGCCAGCTTTGCGATACCAACGTCTATGGTAGATACTACGCTACGTGCTATACTGTTGTCAGCTTCAGTACGCTTACCGGTATCCCCATCGCGGGTGCTATCATTCAGGCTACAGGTGGACACTACTGGGGTGTGGTTATTTGGACTGCAGCTTGCTATATAGTGTCTTCACTCTGCTTCGTGTGGAGTCGTGCGCTTCAAGTGGGTTGGAAGTTGGGCGTGAAGTTTTGAGAAGTAGTGGTTGGGTGTGTGAACGTGCCGGGACGCTGCCGCTGAAGATGCGATCCGATCGCCGTGACAAGAAGATGACGCATATCAAAGGGAAAAAAGCTAGTGCAGTGCCTGCCTGCAGTACCATAAACATGCATGCCCACTTGCAGTTTCTGGAATTATGGCTTGACCCGGAAGTAGGGCCATGGAAGGAGGAGATACACATTGCGGGAAGGCGGGGTAGATTGTTTTTGTTCACTTGGTTTTGGACGCCACGATTCGCGTTCTCTTACACTCTTTTGGTTGATTTTCAGATGATCTTCGTAGCTGTAGCAAACGAAGAATAAAACATTCATTCTCGCACATGACCGGGCGAATTCAGCTTCTATCACGAGCAGGTTCGTTTTTCCAAGTTGCACTCGAGCTATGCTTCCTGCTTCGAAGGCATTAACTATGACGTCGAATTAGTGAATACCTTGAGGTTACGTATCATTGCTAGGTGTAATAACTCAGAAAAACGCGCCTTCGCATTCTCATGATACGGAGTTGGTGGACGATCTCCCGCTCGTCGAAGCGACGATGGTCTCCTAGCCACTTCACGTGCATAAGCGCAATCGCAATTCAACTTTTCGTCCAATCTCCACTCAATATACGCCTTCGCGCTCGAAAACTTCTTTGCGGAAACAATGTTCCTGTAGCATTGCCGCCGTCCATTTGGCCAAAGACGACGGTGCGCAATAGCGAGGCGGCGGAGGGCATTTTACCCCTGAGCCAACCAAGCCACAAACACGTGGGTCGGCTAGCGAAACGCCGTACGCAGGACCGGACTCAACTCTTCCCGAACTTTGAGCGCGACAGGGTCGCGTCCTCCGTCGCTTCATTGACTTTGCTTGTTGTCACGCCTCGGGTCACGCCTCGGGCCACGATGATCGCTATCCTGCTGCATTGGCTTGCAGCTTTCCAGAACTGTATCTGCATTGCGCCATTGCCTCTCTATACTTAGTAGCGCCTTCGCAATTGGCGGATCGTCGCGAGCAAGCCATGCGAAAAGAGAACTGTACAGCGCCTTCCGGGGTTCCTCCTGAAATGATTGACAGGAAGCGCTGCAAGGAATGCGCTGTAGCAATCGTCCTCGACGTACCGTTCCGCGAAAACGCGAGTCGTACATGTTCTTTCGATTCGATTTCGGCTGTCAGCGAGCCGCTTTGGGACTGAAGTAGGGGCGCTATTAGGTTTGGAGCACGACAAGGTACCCGTTATTGGTAACCGACTACGGCTCCTAGCGGTAAGCAAGGCGAAATAGCACGACAACCGCGACGAGAATGTCTTGATTCGTGGGTGCGCCAGACATTTCAGCTCCTCTAATTTGGAAAAAGAAGGGGAATGGTGGGGGGGAGCATACTTGTCAAGCTCCTGTCGCTCATGGTAGCTTTGTTTTGCCCTGCGGGTATTCGCATGCTTTTCTTTACCCTGCATATTTTCTTTTTGCTACTATTCGGTAGCCTGGTAGTCTTTATCAGGTCTTGATGTCTGGCCGCGGACAATGAAATCAAAATCTTGCAGTTGCCTTACTGTGAGATACTCAAGCGACATGGAGCCCCCAATTCCTAGGAATATCGACCTTGATCTGGATAGGGATACGACGAGACCGACTGCATTGAAACGCAAGGGCTCGACATTACAGACGTCCGTCGAAGTCTTGAGATGCAAGTTTGGAAAGCCAGCGGGAACGCCGGAGGACGATGGAGAGTTCAATCCTTCCAAGGACTGGACACCGATATACTATGCTGTCTATTACCAACGCGAAGCCGCTCTGTCACATTTTCTACGAGCTGGTGCAACGCCAGATGATGTGACTAGCTTGGGACTACCACCGCTGTGCATCGCTATCGCCAATGGGCATGCCAGTATCGCGAGAACACTCTTGGATGCCGGTGCCAATGTCGATGCTGCAATGAAGGACGGGGGCGAGACAGCATTGCACTTGGCAGTCAAGAATGGTCGCAGCGATCTCATCGAACTTCTTATTCCGTATGGACCCGACCTCGAGATCAAGACATACGTATCCGGCGAGACACCTCTTCACTATGCCGCATCCAAGTCGGGATCACTAGCAACAGTCATGACTCTGCTCAAGCATGGTGCTAGCTATGAAGCACTCAATGTTCAAGGTCAAACGCCGGCAGAGGCTGCTTTGAAGGCCAACAACATCCAGGGTGCCGTGGCGATCATCAACGCTGCACATGGCAAGCGCAACAAACTCGAGAAAGAGAAGGAAATGCTGCTTAAACACGTACAGAAGACGCAAGGCCGTTTCTCCATGGGTAACGACCTCATCGCCGATATCTTCGCTGCAGCCTGCGATGCAGAATCCAATGTTCTTATGGAAGCCATCAAGCGGAATGACGCCAGCTTGGTGGAGATGTTTCTGGAGAAGGGCTCGGATCCGGATCGAGAGACAGCCAATGGCCTTCGACCCATCTTCGTGGCACTGGAATGTGCAGGAGCGCCAGTAATCACTGTGCTTCTCAAGCGTACTCCAGATCTTACCGCCTGTGACGGTAAGGGTCTTACGGTACTCCAGGCTACTCTTGAGAGCCCATTGGCACAGGAGAAGGAGTCAATGTCCATCATCCTGGGTGCGCTACTAGAGCAAGGTGCCGATGCTACCGTGAAATACCCTGACGGCAAGACGCTGCTTCATCACGCCGTGTCTCCACGCTTCAGCAATACCAAGATCGCGAAACTGCTGATCGATGCTGGTGCGGAGATCAATGCGCGAGACCAAGATGGCGATACACCTTTACATCTCGCTACGCATAGTAGATCTTGTACAGAATTGCTGTTAAAGCATGGAGCGAACCCGAACCTAACCGACGCTGATGAGCTTACGCCTTTGTTAAGTGCTACGACAAACACGAAGAAGGACAAGGAGCCAGATCTGGAGTCACTCGTTAGAGCATCCGACATACGCAAGACCAACGCCAATGGACAGACAGCTCTACATCTCGCTGCGGCCAATGGTCTGGAGAGGACAGTGCAGCTATTACTACGAGCTCGCGCAAATACTGCCATGGGCGACAAGAACAAGAATACGCCGCTTCTTCTTGCTGTGAAGCATCACCAATGGTCCGTTGTACCACTTCTCACCATACCACCAAGCATCAACTCGTGGGACGAGGATGGTATGAGTCCTCTGCACCTCATTGCCAGCAGCATTCCTGGAGAGCCAGCGACCTGGCAAGATATTGCTGCCATCGTCGGTCCATTCTGCGAACGTGGTGTCAGCAGAACTACGCGCGAGCGATCGGGTGCCACGCCGCTCATTCTTGCTATCAAGACACTCCCAGAGGACGGTCTACCTGTGGTAGAAGCTCTACTGGCACAGAAGCAGGATCGAAAAGCGAGTCGGAACTGCGTTAACCACGAGGACCACAAGAATCAAGATGCGTTGTCTTACGCAGTGACGATGAGAAAGCCTATATTCGTAGACGCCTTACTCAAGAATGGCGCTACGTTCAACTTCCAAGATCGGATACCCGGATCAAGCCAGTTGCAGCCTACTGTTGAGGCTGACAAGCAAATTTTGAAGCTCTTCGCACAGTATGAATGGATAAAACGCGCGGGATCACTGCGAAGACGCCCAAGTAACCCTGTCGCAGAAGTCTCATCATTCTCTACGACGTTACCTATCAAGGATCTTGAACATATGATCTCGATGGGTTTGGATGTGAACGCTTTGCCCAGATCAGCCTTGGGCGTCTCGCTGTTATGCGCCGTTCTACGCCACATTACGCTTCAACCGCCAATGCCGCTGGACTACGTCCTGGAGATCCTTTGCGTTGTTTTGAATGCGGGAGCCAACCCCAACGCATGCATCCCACGGAGCTCACCATCGGCATCGGCTTCGAAGCAGAGCTCAATCCTGACCCAGCATCCTCTATGCTTCTTGCTTGAACAATATCCAGAAGTCGCTTTGGATATAGTAACCTTGTTGCTGGCGAAAGGTGCGCAGCTTACGATCGCGTCGGAATTCTCCAATGGTCGGCTACCGTTGCACTCGGCGGTCATGGCGAATCGCTTCGATGTAGTACAGGAATTTCTTCTCTACGGAGCTGATGTGAACAGTGTCGACCAGCACGGACGAGCACCACTTTACATCGCTGCAGAACGCGGGGATTGGGAGATATTGAACTCATTGCTTCGCCATGGTGCGAAGATGGATATGCTTGATGTCGAGAAGAACACACCCCTCCATGCGGCAGCTGTTGGCGGCAGCGAGAAAATTGTTGCTTCGCTGCTACGCGAAGGCGCTAAAGCAAATGTAAAGAACGCGAAAGGGCTAACACCAATGGCATGTGTAGCCGAGGACCTCCCCGAGGATGAGAAGAGTGTCATAGTAGCCATGCTTAAAGAAGTCGAAGAAAAGGAGCAAAGAGCCGAGGAAGCCCAACGAAAGCAAGATGAAGCGATCGCAGCGTACGAAGCGAAGATGCGGCAACAGAAAGAGGAAGAAGCGAAAGTAAAGTTGCAACGAGAGCAAGAAGCTAAAGCAAAGTTGCAACGAGAGCAAGAAGCTAAAGCTCGCATCCAGAAAGCCAACGACGAAGCCTCCGCTCAACGGCTACACGAACAACCAACCCTACCAGCCCCAATGACCACGTCACCACCGCTACCCACAACCCGAAAACCGTCCTTCCTGTCCCGAAAAGCCTCTTCCCTCTTCAACAAGTCAAAATCTGTACCTTCCCCTCTCGACACTCTACCTAAGCCAAGACATTCTTCCCTACTTCGTCTCCGTATCAACACACCACCTCCCTCCAAGCAACAACTGAACAAAAACCTCGAACCTTCAATACGACCCATCACCATACCTTCGCCGCACATCCTCGCCAGTCCCGATTTCTTCAGCACGGAATTCAACAACATGATGGATCCACGACCTGTTATCGCATTACCGGCCGCTATCCAGCGTCGCACGACTGCGGCACGCGTGGATAGCGGGCTCAGCGAAAGACGGAGTAGTATGATGGGTATCTTGGATCTAGAAAAGGTGAACGAGAAGTTGACGAGCCCTGAACTGCGCGCGAGAGAGAGGGAGAGTAATGGGGAGGAGTTGGCGGATTGGCTGGCGTTGACGAAGATGATGGATGGGTTGTGATGTTGTCGTTTGGGTGTTTTTGCTCAACGCGCTTTTTCTTGTCGATACCGGGTTTATGTCTCCTTTCTCTTTTGGCTAACCTTTTTTTTGGCTCTATCTCGGTGGTTTCTTTGCGGCATGGCATATACTGAGCGTCTTTCGGTTTTTTTGTTGGTTGAAAATGCCTGGATGTGTACGATATTAGGATTTATATGCTGATACCCGGGCTTTCATTACATATAATACACATCTTCATAAGTGGTAGCTTGAGTAAGCTTGCTTTGTTGCCCATGTTTCGCTTTCAGGTTTTGCGGTGTTCACTGTCCGATGCTTTGTTACAAAGTACGTCGGAAAGATGCGACATAGGCTTTCGGGAAGTGCTTGAGGATGAACATAGAAGACTGGAGCAGACAGTATGGTTATAACGTACGTAGTCAATACCGCCATCCCCGAATTTAAAGGTACATTCGCATTTGACAGTTACACTATGATAGCCGCTCACGAAGGCACAAGATATTGAAGACAGGCAATTTATCTACTTCTTGAAGAAGTTTAGGCTCTTCAAGTTAACGTTGTCGGACTCAGATACCTCTTCGGTCGAGTTGAGCCCCCAACTCTCCGGACTGTCATCTTTGACGGTCGTCCTACGCATGTCGCCCGTAAACTTGCCCTCATAGCTACCTCCTGTAGCACGATGCACTGTCGATACATTGTCCCATGCAATCATATCTCCATTGTCGTACCACTCCAACCTCAGCACATTTTCAGGTCGTGTTACATGACCAATCAACTTCTTCATGAGAGCCGCATTCTCTTCTTCTGGTAACGGTGTACCGTCTGCAGTCTCGACGTGATGGAGGTAGTTGCCAACGTACAATGTCTTGCGACCGGAAGCTTCGTGTGTTGAGACGAGTCGGTGGCGCGCCATGGGCTGGCTGTAGGGATCGACATCGGCGAAGTACTCGGGAGCTCCCTTCTTGCGAAGCTGTAAGAATGAATGCGCGCCAACTAAGTCCCTCTCGAGCAAGTCTTGCTTGAGATCTTCGTCTAGATCATCCCAAGCAGCCAGGCTGTCTGCATATTCCGTCTCACCACCAGTGTTTGGAGGAGGTAGCTTCACAGCCCGCAAGATAGACCAGCTCGCTCATTGCCGGTTGAACGACCCATCATTGTGGAACACGGCATTACCTTTGCCAAAGAGTGTACGAGGCGAGTCGACGGCAAACGGCTTGCCATCGTCGTCGATGTTGCCTACGTCGAAGAGCTCAAAATGCTTGAAACGGTGTTTTTTCACATGGAGTTTGAGATCATGCAACTCTCCGAGCTTTCGAGAGAATTCAACATGCTCTTCGTCGCTCAAACCGGCTTTGCGAAAGACAAGCACGTTGTACTATGATGGATCAGCAATTGCGATAGCAGGGGAACGACGAAACGTACTTTGGCCATCGCCTGCTTGATATCGTCAAGTTGCTCATCGGACATGTTGGTAAAATCTGCGCCCATTACCTCAGCAGCAAAGGTAGGGTGTAGCTGCTTCACCGTGATGGTGCGGAATGGTGCGCCGTTGATGATCTGGCCTCGCATCTTGATGAATGCGATCTTGAGAATTATTCAGTGGTAGAGTATAAGCTGTTAGAAACTCTAGTCAAAGTTCTGCTGCGTGGAGCGAAATGAAGGCGGGCATAGTTAATTTATACACAATATCGGTGTACTAGACTCTACGATACTCGGACGAAATGCCTTGTCTCAAGCTTTGCATCACCAAGCGATAGATGAGCAATGCTATGTAAGATGTGGAGCATAAGCACCTGTCGCAAAGGATTGATGTTGGGCCACCAAACCTAACGGTTCTTCTCTCGGTGAGATCTTTCGAATCAAGCGGCCAAACTTGGGTAGTTCAACACCTAGGCTGTTTATAAATACACGGAGGAACGGATGGACACGCAAATAGCAAGGCACCATGTTAGAGAAGCAATGGTATGCTACACCGTGAAAAGGTGGGCGGAGGATCGGAGGATCGGAGTGGTGGAGTACATAGTGGAGTTGCGGAGTAACGGAGTGACAAAATGTCAGGAGATATCGATACGCAGACCAATAGAAGCTTTACTCTACGGACCACGAACGCAATTCATATTTGTTCAGCCCATACACGGTCTGATTGTTTGGTGACCGCCGGATCTTGATATGTATTGCTTCCACAAACATGTGATACGTCTCGTTGTGCCCTCAGGATGCTATTCGTGGTGCAATGCGCAGCGGCGATATGGACAGGGCAGTTGCGACATTGACCTGCGGCGAAAAGAGAAGGATGCCGTCATGCTAGAGTGATGAGATTCCTAGAAACCTTTAGGTTACTATCCCTTGAGCCTCTATCCGGTATGTAGTTGGTCATCCTGCCTGAATGGTGGTTAACGCAGCTCGTCTAGGCGGTTCTAGACACTACGAGCAACCGCTGAACAACATGCGATTGAAGCTTTTGATATATTGGACGGATGAGAAACTTGAATCTGAATCGAGGAACGTTGAATTGTTTGGGGAATTTTGGCGCAATGATCTGCTTTTTTTTTCGTAGATGCCCACGTTCGCTGCTGGTTATATCCTTCAATATCGAAGTTGTTGCTTCTCTAATAGTCGAGGTAATCGATTATGGGGAAGGAAATCATATTGGTGTTTACGTCCGGATGGAAGTGATGATCCTTCGACCGATGAACATTTCAATTCCGCACGGCATGATGATTAGGTGCGCACATCGAGATTATGCACACCTGTTTCCTGAGCTCATGGACAAATATGCTGTGGTAACAAAGAACACCGAAATGCTCGTGGAGCAATGTTAGTGACAGCGTTACCGATTGTGTTGGACTGCTGCTCTTTCCGCTGCTTATGGTGGGGGAGACTCGAAGACAAATGCTGTCTTTATAAAGCTGATGCGGCTATCACAGTCATCGCGCTGCAAGCGGTTACGAGACCAGCTACGCGTGCGACGTACGCGTTGCAGCGCTACCATAACATGATCGTTTGCTTATATGGAACCTCAAAAAGGGATTTTATTTCGTGAAGAAAGAAACGCCAAAATGCGTCTGTTGAGGTTACGCACAGCCCCTCGGAGTTTTGTCCAGTTAAGACGCGTCAGTCACTTTGCCCCGCCTTCACCTGCTTACCCTTCTTATCTCTCAGCTTCCAGCACATTGCGACCCGAAGTTTGCACATTCACAAACAATGAGGGGAACTAGGGCTATTGAATCTCACACTCATTTCTGAAACTTGTTTCGAGGCGCCTTTTGAGGGAGCACATTTACCCCGCGCTTTTTACTATTAATTCTCCCGGTTACCGTCTCTACAAGATCGTTACCGAAGACGCGCAAATCATTACTCGTGGCGCCGAGCTGGATATTTTCGCAAAGTGAATAGGATCTGTTCCTGTAGCGATGATGCCTGAGAGCAGGTTGTGTGAAAGATGCCAAGAAATCTTTTCAGAGGGAGCAGATACAGGCGACGTATTGAGTCAGAAAGCGCATCATGCTGACAGTGGATCATTGTTCCAAGCAGTTGAAAAAGGCTGCTATATTTGCAGCTGGGCTCTTAGAGATTACAGATGGTCTAGATCACAAGAGCATCGCGCTTCTCAGCCTGTCCATCATACTGTGTACAAGTGGGACGACTATATAGACGAGCAGGTCATGTCGGACTGTGACGGGCTGCAGCTGAACATCAATGTTTATGATGTGCTAGGCGGCCACTCCAGTACAAGTACGTTCTGGTTGTTGGGATCAACCGTCGAAGGTAATTGTTGCCCTATGTTCAAAGTCTGTGACTGATCAAGCCAGGTCGACATGCGACGACAGTGCGTCTAAAGCTGGATCCATCAACCAGGTCCAAAGAAACCTTCTCTTTAATCAGAAGATGGATTGACAAATGCTGCTTCGAGCATGTCGAATGTAAATTGTCAACAGATCGTAGAAAGTTGCCCACGAGGCTTGTGTTCGTCCAGCCAACGGATAAAGGCTCCAGAGTCATAGCGAACATATGTCACAGCGATAAATTACCTATGGGGACACCGTACCTTACTCTCTCCCACTGTTGGGGCGGTATCAAGTTTCTAACCACGACTCGCGGAAACTTAGGTTCATTCGAATCCTCGCTTCCCGTAGACAGCCTATCCAGAACATTTCAAGACGCTCTCTTCGCGACCCTAAATCTAGGCTTCCAGTACATTTGGATTGACTCTTTGTGCATTGTGCAGGACGATCCTGACGACTGGAGACGCGAATCGCTCCTAATGCATGAAGTGTACAGGAATGCTAGCTGCAACGTCTCGGCTTCTGGGTTCCCTGACCCGTCGCAAGGTTTCATACTAGACGAGCGTCGTATCAGTTCAGACCCGGTGCCTGTTACTTTAGTGAACCAGGTTCCGAAATCCACGCACTTGACTTCTCAGGACACTTCTAGAAAGGCGTATCATCTGATACGTGAAGACCCATGGCAGGAGATGAGAAGAGCTCCGATCTTTCTTCGAGCCTGGACGTTACAAGAACAATTACTTGTATGTGCAATGATAGACAAACACTGATTTCTAAGAGCTAACGATTAGGCGACTCGCACTATACACTTCGGTAATGATCAAGTGTACTGGGAATGCAAAGGCACAGTTGCGAACGAAGTATGGCCCCTTGGGTGGCTGAATACTCCGTTGGAAAGCCTGTTTCGAGAACGAACCGACAGCAGCTGGAAATTCAAGCTTGATGATGTGCCTAGCATCAATGTTAGTTCTGACCATGTCGAGTGGAGCATCTGAAGCCGTCTACGTAGACTAACCAGCACTAGACCTCTCTCTACAATAGTTGGTTCGACGTTATAGAAGACTACTCACGCCGTCACATTACATTTGCCACAGATCGTCTTCCTGCCTTAGCGGGTATTACTAAGGAATTCGTAAACTATCTCGGGGATGAAAGCGAATATGGGCTATGGAGCAAGGATATTCATCGCGGTATATTATTCCAGCAAGTTGAAGACCGTGACGCGTCGCAGTACTCTAAAGTGGTGCCAACATGGCATAACTTACCAAGTTGGTCATGGGTGGCCTGTGGCAAGTCTGTGGTGTGGGGATATGGAATACGAAACATCGAAGCGGACCGTATGTGTGATGTTGAACTTCTCCACCTTGCAAAGACCACACGAATTCAGCTTCGCGGCACTCTCTTGCCCACTCCGAGCGACTATCGCAGTTTCGAGATTGTCAGTAGCAAGGACTCCCTAGGGTGTAAGCTTCGGGGGCCGAACGATAGAGGTTTTATTCTCGAATTCTGCCCAGACCCATGGTTCGAGTCGTTTCTAAGAGAGCACGAGGCCGAAATTATACCAGTCTCAACGTCGGGAGAATGGATTACCGAGGATAAGCAAGTAAAAGGATTCGTTGACAGCATTCTTATCATGCCGATACTGTGTTACAACGAATCGTCAGAGGAGGGCGACTACACCCAATGTGGTACTATAATGGGTCTTCTCTTGTATCCGTTGTCTGGAGCAGAGCGCGGGGTATATCGACGAGTGGGCATTCTAGAGGCTTCAATACACGGCAGCGACGAGATGGATATCGACACCATTAAATGCCAATTCGAGGCTTATCGTAGACCTCTTGACCCTCGGCTGTGTCCAGAAGAAGATTTTGACGGGAAGTACACAGTCACAGTAATGTAGTGAAGGTGCATCTTCAGGCCGTGTATGAAGGGGTGCAGGATAACGCGAATCAAAACTCAGAGATGTTACCCCGCCAGAATGCCCATTCCAGCGGAATGAATAAGCCACTTAGGTACACAGTCACCATTCCATTTGCACGTTAGCTCCTCTAGTATTGCAACCTAACACTCCTCCAGATCCTTCACGCCACAGAGCCGACCTCATCACGGTGGACTCTCATCAGATGATCCACCGTCTTGTCCTTGAGTGGAAAAACATGTCCATCCTTGTCCTTGATCCTATCGCATCCACCGACTGGGCACCAAAAGCGCGCGTTGTGTAAGTCGTGCATTGATGGGTGATGTCTTCGCAGTTCGTACCGGCGACCGAAGGTCGCGCCATGGCAGGGTACAATGTTGCAGATGTGTTTGAGCGGACGTAGTGATTCGCTGGCGGGGGCCGCGACATGACCAGTGTGCTGGACTTTAGCGTTCGTCATACAGCCGGGGTGAAATGGCGCACGAGAGCCGTGGGTCAGATATTGATGCTGGCAGAAATAGTCTAGCTGAAATCGGATTCATCAGAGACAGGAGGTGTCGAGGGCGATAGCGTTGCTGGGTCGGCCCTTTCCGAAGCTTTTGCAGTTGTTCTGGGCTGTTCGTCCGGCTTCAATGATTCTGGATCCGGGGCTTTGGCGCGCTCCTTGCTGCTCGAACCTTTGAACCAGTGTGTCGGAATCACGACACCTCCAGGCCTAGCAATAAGGTTCTTCAACCAAACGAGCACTTTTTCTTTCCAGGAAGATTCTTCGTCGCGATTTATGTACTTGAACGCTATCCATACCACTACGCCTGTCAAGACTAGGGTCAAGATTTCGGTACTCACTGTCAAGAGTCAGTAAGGATCTCTCTCGATATTGGTTTCATCTTCAATGAAGCATGCTCGTATCACACACTCGTGCAGATAACTGAAGTCTACTTACCGAATATGCCGCCAATCTTGCCTCTATGGTAAACGCCATCAGTACCAAAGATTTGGAGGTTCTCAAATCCGTCGATTTTGAGAGCGAAAAGTGCCGTGAGGAATGCAAGTGGAGTGAAAACGACTGTGATGACGGTAAATCCAATAACAGCGGTACTAACGATGAGACTGCTGTGGGCGTCCCTAATGCTGGCGTGCGTGCGCTTCAAGTTAAGCATGTCCTGTATACTCTTCTCAATTCTGTCCGCATCACCATCGATCTTTTCCACCCTTCTCATGTACTGTTGGATTGTTTCTTGAGAGCTTTCGATTGGTGCCCAATCTTGTGGATGTTCTTCCACGCTATCGCTTAGGCGGTCTTGGAGAAATTGTTTCAGCACATGCTCCTGCTGGTCGAGAACGTGCTTGACCATAGCAAGCTCACTGCGCACGTCGGAGATGACATGCATGAAGTATCGCTCTCGGCGGTATTCAAGCCCACTGAAACTGGACTTCCCTCCAGGAGGCTTCTCGATGTATGATCTCACTTCTGAAAGAAGCTGTACAACTCTGGTTTCGAAAAGATCGAGCGGAGGTGGATATCGGACGCCGTGATCAGTGTAGCCCTTGCCAAATCGTTCAATGAAGCTAGTGATGATCAAGCCGAAGTGGATCCCCGCATCTGGGACTTTTTGTCGGTTCCCGGTCAAGTGCCCATACGCATGTGGCGCATATTCAGTTCCCTGCGGCATACTGTAGGCCGACACAACGACGTTGCCTAACTTGTATAGCCAAAACTGCGGTACCGTAAGGATCAACGCAGTCCTATCGGTTTTTCTGATACCTTTCTCTCGCTCATCATAGCAGACGAAATTGTCTCTACTGTGTGAGGCTACCTGATCATGATTACGTACATACAGTGCTTCAGGAGAAAGCCCTGGATAGTAAGCCTCATCCAAGGTGCGTTCCAGATGGTCGTAATGTAGGAGAGGTTCACAGGGCTTTAAATTTCCTCCAAGAATCTCATGCTCTTCTCTTCTCTTCTCTTGTTGTCCGATTTTCGTGAGCACCAGATATGGGAACTGGAAGCATAAGCATCGAGACGCAAAACACAATTTCGAATACTAACCACAATTGTCAAACATCTCACTTTCCGCAACTCGCGTCGACTGTGAGGGCTTTTCTGAGGTATTTGTAAGTTGCATGGACATTGGAAATGTTACAAATTTGCTTGTCCTTATCATACTTCTACGGGCATCTGCAGGCATCTCGATTGATATGACGACTCCAAATACGTTAGAAGAGGATCATCCGAACTACGTAGCAAGGCTTCGAGAGTTTTGACAAAATCACGAGCAGCGGCCGATCTAATGGTTCGTATGTAGGCCTTTAGGACATCGTTAGTTTGTCAATATGATAGAAGGGTATTCGTACAGTCATCATTGGAATCTGTCGAGGTCAGCTTGATTGTTTTTTTTGAAAGAGAATAATGCGCACTAACGTTATTCCTAGGGACATGGATCCAGGTGACCCCTTGTTTCTGGATGACTTCAGGGCTTGTATATGGAGCTAGCTCTTTTTGTAGAGATGTAAAAGGCCCGCGGATACTTCTGATTTTCCAATGATCGCCTTCGAACTTGGTGTGCACAGCGAAAAAGATCTCGGGAAGTAGCCTCAAGAAGAGATGAACTGTTATCAAGATTCTCACATCCATATCCCAGGATTCGTTGAACAAGTCTTCCGAATAGTCCATACCGCTGTTTCGGGGATCTGCTCCATAGTCCAATAGGAGCTGAATAGTGTCAAGAGCACCTCATATGATAGCTCTCGAGAGCAGATAATCGATTTCGTTTGACTTTGCGGCGTTGATCTCTGATCTCAACCACTCAGCAATTTGCGGCTCGGATCCAAGAATTCGAAGAGCGGTTGCTAGTATCGCCGATTCTACAGCCGAAATTTGCCAGCCCAAGCGCCCTCCATCACGGCTTTCAATTCCCACTTCTTGATCCCAAAATAACGTGAATCCACCAGCATCTTCTATCTTCCTCTTCAGAGTATCTGGGGAGTGTGCTTTGATGCCCTTGAGCAACTTGTCAAGTTTTGCCACGTTCTCCAGTGTGTCCTCTGTCATGGGAGTCTGCAGATCACCAGCACGGTAAAGTGCCCCATTCAAGATTTCTATTAGCCTTGTCATTATCCAGCATTATCACCCTGTGATGGAATGGGCCACACCTTCTTCGAAACTGGCACACCGAGAGTCGTTCGAGTCCAATAAAAAAATCATATCACTTGCTGCCATAATCGAATCAACGCAGCAGTCAGTGGCAGGAAGAAATGGAAAGAAAGGTTTTCATCTCAGGCGGCAGCCTTCCTACTTATTCTACCCCAACGACAATCTCTCCAGTAATGCATATCACTGGCACGCCTTATATAGGTTAAACATATCATCATCGAACACTAAGCGCCATCATGCAGCCTTGCCCGAAAGCGTTTCCAGCCTCGTTGCGTGGGTGAGCATGCTGTCATCAGTTTTCAGCTAAACCAACGCCACCGATGAAGCAAGGGCGGAAGCTCGGCCACTGGTCCAAAACCCCGCCTGCAGATGATAAGTGCAACAACTCTTCCAAGGCCGCCATCTTGCAATTGATGGCACAAAACCGGTACATAAGACTACTGCCGTCATGTGATATGAAACTAGAAAGAGTCAACACAAGCACAAGACATTACTGCACCACCCCAAAGAACAACACTCAAGGTAGCTGATTGATGAGCAGACCACGTCGCCATGGTAATAAATTGGGTATCAATCTTGACCTCATATCTCGTCTATCCAAAGCATGTCTTCATGCACACATCGCGTCGTCAAACCATGTCGACATTCAAAGTCTTTGTAAGAAAAAGACAGAACAACCCCGAAAAACGCCAGGTGATGCAATCTATCGTGATCCCAAACCCAAAAAGGAGATAGATGAATAAGAGATGCTTCGTATATGCCAACTTCGATATTCCCCCAACCCACTGCCATGACCATCATCATGCCTATGAAGCTTCAGCCAAAGCCTCACCAAGCGCATCAGCATCATAATCCTGCACGACAACCTTGGCGGGGGCATCGGGAACCTCATCAAAGAAGCCCCAAATAGGGCCATTCTGATTCACACCACTGGGTCTCAGCTTGGGCTTGTCCTTCTTCTTCGAGCCGTCCTTGGAAGTCGCAGTACCTTCACTCGACTGTGAGTCCTGCGTATCCTGCGTCGACTGCGTTTCCTGGCTAAGGATCGAAGGCGCACGAGTAGCCGTAGCAGGCGGCGACACAACAGGAGCAGGGCTGGCACCCCACTTGCCAAAGACCCAACCGCCGACTTTCTTCGTGAGACCAGGTCCACTAGATGAGGGCTGGGGACCATCGCTCTTCCGGGGACCGCGTTTCTGATTCGCGATGCTGGAGTAGAGACGGTCGCGTTGCGCCATGCTGCTCTCTGAAGTCTTGTTTGAAAGCGTGCCATGAGCGGTGGCGGTCCATGGAGTGAGCTCTGGTCCTACGGAGCCAGCGTTACCGGGGGTTGCAAAGCGTGCTGCGTTGGAATACAGAAGCTGTGAGGGTCGTGATTGTAGAGTGTGGATGTCCATGCCGGAGACTGAGATGAGGGATTCGTGGGAAGCGTGGCGGCGTAATGCGGGGCGCATGGCGGTCATGGGCGAGACAAGATCGTCGGGCTCGAAGTCGCCGTGGGAAGTCATCAGCGAGGGCTCAGCGGTCGACAGCGAGGAGTCTTCGCTTTCCTCTGGGATCGCGGCCTGAGGCTCCGGCTGCAGGTATGGTGAAAGCGTGAAACTGGCATCCGAGAAAGAGTTGGCGGGGCTCACAGCCGAGATGATGGCGGTTGCAGGACTACTCTTGGTAGTTAGGGTGATTGGTGTGCTCGAGCTGCGCATTGTTGAGAGACTTGGTGGCATGAGCCCGCGAGACTTGCGTCGTAGATGCTTGCTTCCGCTCTTGGCCACCTCAAGGGTTCCAGACGACCTTCGCAGCATCGGAGGCATTGCATCTGGATCTGAGCTATAGTCGTTAGACTTGACGGGGCCGAACATGGGAGAGTGGAAATCAATCGAATCGGGAGGACTAGTAGGACGGGATGAGTCGTAGGCCTCGCTGAAGACACGATCGTACATGGAACCACGATGAGAATCCGATACGGGAGAACCTGCAAAGGAGCCCGGCGTAAGGGTCGAAGCCTGAGACCATCTGTGCGAGTTTGGCACAGTGACGGCAGTGTGTTCCAGTATCGCAGCCGTGGATGAACGATCGAGCGTCGGAGGCGGGTCGAAATGTGTTGGGGTAAGAGAAAACCGCTTCTTTTTTGGCCGTCGCTGCGCCGGCGGTTTGGGTACGTTCCTGGCAACCTTGGGACCGTGGTAATGGTGGTGTATGTGAAGTTCCTGATTCAGAGATTCCATCTCCATCTCGAGTTCCTTCTGCAGCGAAGGGCTCGTGACGTCCTCGGATGATGTGGATACGGGCTGGTGAACTTTGAGCTGGTCTCGCAGACGCTCCACTTCTTCGTTTGAATTTCCTAGTAACTCGCGCAATTCCAGTATGCCGTGTTGTAGATTAGCATTATCGAGTAGAATGTCCTTGACAAAGTGCGAGACGACGTTGGGCCCGCCCTTGTCAGTCCCTGCTTTGGCCTTGAGCCTGCCAGCGGCTGAGTGGAGGTTTTCTTCGACAGCCATCCTCCGCTCCATGCGTGCCACGACTTCCATGTGTCGCTGACGTTCTGCACGGGACTCTTTCTCGATGCGATCAATCTGGTCCTGGAGGTCACCTATAGTCCTCTCTGCTACCTTCCATCGTTGTATGGCGGTTCGCTCGTCGACCAGTTTTGCGTCGAGACTGCTCTGCAGCTGCGACTGTTCTCTTTCGAGGTCTATCAGCTGGCGTTCGAGGAGCTGGGTGCGTGCTGCCAGGGAACTCAGGCGGTCGATTTCGTCTTCAGTGGAGCGCAGCGTGTCTTCGAGCGCTCGAATGTGGGCGTCTGACTCGGCGACGGCGCTGTTGAGCTGCTCGAGCTGGTCGAGGAGGTCTCTGTTGGCCTTGATGGTTTGCGCATTCTTGGCTTCGAGCTCTATCTTGTCCTTCTCAAGCGAGTCGATGGTGTGAATCATTTCTTTCCGTTCGCGCTCCGAATCGGCGACGTAGGCTTCATGGCGGACGAGGAGTGCCTGCAGGGCAACGGTTAGCGGTACGCGCGAGGGAGAGAGTCGCTGCTAAGCTGCAGGGCAGCCGATCGCTGGCAGCCGGCAGTGAGCAACTTGACATGCAGAGAGAGAAAGACATACCTGACCCAGCTGTGCAGCCTTTGACACATCCCTCTCGAGCCCCTCTAAGAGTTTTCCATTGTGAGCCAGGAAAGCGCAGTCCTGGCTCCCACAGCAACACCGAGGCCCTGGCATGCCACCAAGGCCGGCCGTGTCCATGTGTACGACCCCTCGGTTGGCGTAAACAAGTCGTCGATAGGCGCCGGGTGCTGTACAGTTGATAAAAAATGCGTCGAATGATCGTCGATGGCGTCGCTCATGCTCGAATTAAATAGGAGCGGGTAAGAGGTGCGCATACATGGGAGGGCGGTGTTGACAGAAGCAAGTGCAATAGGAAATGGAGGTGTGGTAGTCGGGCGCGTCGAGCGATTTGTTGTTCCTGACTATGCCGCCGGCCCACTCTCCACTCAACCAGGTGTCCCTGCCAGCAAAGCAGCCCCGCCAAGCCCCCTGCCACCGCCTTTTCCATTCCCCTCTTCCCTGTTTCTCCTCCACTTTCACCCCAACTTGATGACGGGTGCATATGCGCACAGCAATATACCTTCACCCGCATCCTTCCCGCCATATCTGAAGCATCGTGAACTGCAATCTTCCACCCGGTCAGCGACGTCAACGGCGCTCGGACGCACCGTTTTCGATACCCCTGCGCAAAATCTAACATTGCTGACGCGAACGCCAATATCTCGCAATCTTAAGCCCAAAACAAACATTCGACTCTTGGCGGCTGCCTTTGCCGTGACTTCGACACAATCAGTCGCCAAAGTGCGAACAAGGTGAGTATATAGCATGCATCATGGTAAGTGTCAGGTAGGTCGGAGTGAGTCTCATATCTGGTCATATTCTACTTTCGAGCCCATCATTTCATCTTTACCGCACTGCGAGAACGTCTCAGGCTCGCTACGATGTATCATCGAATGGCTTCAACGACTGCAACGATGCACGTCACCCCACCAATGCGGAAACCCCATCGTTCTCACCATGTAGTGCAAGTTGTCATCGTGAACCCGCGGCGATTTCATACCTTAGCGAACCTCACCAAGAACCCTACCACTTCCTCACCCAGACCAAATCAACATACCGAAAGCCCATCACTTCCGTCCTTCAACCTCTTCAAACAGCTTCGAGAAGCTAGGCCAGCAGTGCGCTATACTGTCTACGCCGGCCTCGGTTTGATGGCTACCGTTGAGACCACATTCTGGTTTCACGTACTGCGAGCCAAGTTCTTCCCACGGGCATCGAAAGAGGAACAAGAAAAGGCTGATGCCCTGCTGGGGCGCATGAACGACGCTATAAAAGGTTATCGTCATGTGTGGTTAGCCAACTACAGCAGGTACTACGGTGTATATATTTGGGGGTTGGGGTATGGGGGACTCGACGGGTTGCTGCAAGATCTCGAAGATGGTGATGGCGATGCTCAATGACCGATTCTCCGCTTGGTGGGTGTCTTCCCTGTGCCCTACTGGATGCGTTGTGCACAATGGGGCGCAATAGGGCAACAACTCATTATGCCCCGCACTCTCCGCCCCAACGTTTCAAAAAGCTGCGGGTCCTCCCTTATCATGTCGCTACTCTTCTTTCCTTGTCTACAATATACATCTCTCGGTAATCTTACTTCAATTTCAATCTTGCTACTCATCTTCCAGTTATACATCGAAGCTATCATATGCCAAAATGAACGACAGGTCTGCGTTTCTTGGCTACGAGGCTGCGCCCCCATTTGATTTCGCAAACTATGCCGATACTGCAGTCGAACATGCTGCCTTTGGTAAATATATACTCTACGAGTATTACTCTTGTATTAACAGGAAACTTACAGGCTTGCGCTACGCTTCGTTGCGGCCATTGGGGGATCCTTTTGCTCTAGAGGCACCATATACGGAAGCTCAGCATGGCTCAACCCCCCAGCTTGACACTCATATCAGTGACCAAGGGCTGGCACTCACCAGGCGGGTTTATGTACAGGCCCTTGCTGTTTACATAAGGATTCAGGCTAACTTCCAGCTCGTTACAGAAAACAAACGCCTCATATTCCGTATCCTACCACGCTTGATGCTATACAAAACCAGCACACCACATCCTCGTTTCAAGGCGGTGCCAGAGAGGATCGTTCTCACTTCTCTCCCGTGAGCAACAATTCAGACCACGTTGTCATCGGCGTGATTCTCAGCAACGGCGAGGCACGCGGCGATCGATACAAATGTAACGCGCCCTCCTGTTCCGGCGCGAATTTCGGTCGTCTTGCAGACCTCAAGCGACACCACGCCAGTCTACACGGCGGAGTAGGAAGGAAGGGACAGCGCATTTGGTGCTCGGTCGAAGCATGTAAGTAGTCTACCACGATATGCGTAGATGCTTGTGCTCGTGCGCGCTAGCTTCGCAACCGGGTTACAGGAGATAGATGGCTAATACCAACACCACTTTAGGCAGCAGAAGCATGCGCGGTATTGGAAAACCGTTTCCAAGGAAGGATAAGATGATTGATCATTTATTGCGCATGCATGCGGATCGGATGAGCTCTTGAGATTGAATATCGAGGGTTCGTGACATTTTTTACGATAGGTGTTGGTTTCGATCTTGAATTTACTGTCTACCACATGGAGCATGGAGAATCTTGTTTGCAAATATCCAAGACATGATTCCCTCATACGATGTTATATACTAGGACGATTGAGAGCATCTTTCTTTACGTCCTGCGTCCCCGCCATTCTTATGCTCGCCTTCAGCATTCCCGCCATCCTCCTCGCGATCTACGGCGGATTCATCCTTTCGGGAACCATGCTTCTGATCGGCTCTTTACATGCAGCGAACGCAGTGCATTCATATGGCGCGGCGCGATGGGCTGTGATCGTGTCGGTGTTCGTCTTCCCAATCGGATATGTTTCGACGTGGGCAATTGTGGGGAAGATTTACGCACCCGAGATGCAGCCTACGAAGACTCGCCCGACAACGAATTCGATGGTTACGGGTGGCAGTTTTGTCAGCACACCTTCCATGTTTCTGCATCATGGACACCTCTCGTGTCATATCCGCGCATCAGATGGTGACTCATTTGACAAATAAATCGCAAACTGGCTCGTTGCTTTTGCAACTACAATTTTCCTGGCGAATCCGGCCTATGGCGCATACTTTCTCTTTGGTGCTATCGCATTGTTGACGATCGTTGTGCTTCCTACCTGCATGCGTGGGACCCGAGGTCTATCGCTTGAAGACATTCAGGTGTCTCTCGCAAGATCATCGATGCGCTCATTCTCTATCTCCCTGGCTTTGGTAAGAGGACGTGGTTTTGAGCAATATGTTTAATGTTCCCATATCCAGCTAGCAGTCGCACAGTCGAGAGTTCAAATAGAAGAAACACAATTTAGGATCACGACGGAGATATGCAGGAACATAGAAACATGAGTTCAAGGCTAGGAATTGATGCTATGGATCTAATGCTGAAGCCGTGATACGCAAGCATGTTGCAAGAAGGACCTGTGTTACACCGGAGCTGCCGACGGCTCTGAAAACAGTAATCAGCACTATCAATTACACCCTAGTCTTTCATGCTGCTCGCAAATTATACACCAGAGTCATCCTGCTCGATGCCAACCGTCTCACTATGGGTCTTCCAAGTATCGCAGTTACTAATCAGTGTGTCGTTGTTTGTCAGTGCCGCAATCGCGTCGTACTGCTCGACGAACTGCATCGCGAAGCCTTCAGACGTGTGCCAACCTGTTATTCCATTAGTAATGCGGACAATGCAAGGCGTTTTTGGACCTACCGATGTGACAGTGCATCAACCAAGCGCCAGGATTATTCGTCTCAAATGCCAACACCAAGTACCCAGATGCGGGAAGCATGGCAGTATCACGACGGGGGGGATTGTCTAGGTTGAGAGTAACTTCGTCGTCGTAAGTACCTGTACCCTGCGCAATAACGTAGAAATCATGGCCGTGTAAATGGATTGGGTGGGGCACGGCAAGCGTTGTGGAGACGACAACGTAGACCCATTCATCGGCGTTGGGTACCTGGAAGACCGCGTTGGATGTCTCGAACGTGGTTTCGTTTTGCATGATTTGCATGAGCGTTGGATCATCCCATTCCACAACCATGGTTGTGCTGTTGAGCTTCCACTTGAATAGTAGGTCGCTGTTGAGCCCAACGGTGACCAGCTCATCGGCTGTAGCACCGGCTGTGGATCCAACTGTCTTGGAAATGTATGGCACAATGTTATCCGTTTCGTCGGAGCAGATGTCTTCGTAGTCGTAAGCTGAGGTAGCAGGAGTGTCGACTGAGTCACCGTAGAAGATGATACCACGAATGTCATCTGCGTTGTCGTTCTCGGAGCATGCAGACTGAGGGATCGCGCGCATCCAAAAGCTATCAGCCAAATCAGCTTGATCAGCTGTTACGATGATATCATAACGCTGGCCCATACCGATACTGACGACTGTAGCTTCGTAAGGCTCGATAGCGACAAGGTCAGAAGCGATGACGGTCATAGTGTGGTTGTCGATCATGAACTTCCAATGTGTGTCCACGGCAGCATTCACGAGACGGAATAGATACGATGTGCCGGATGTGAAAGACTGGTTGAAGCGATAGCCGCCGTCTTGGTAAGTGTTGGTACCGTTAATGAGACCGTTGTCCAGTGTTGGCGGACCAGATGTCTCGGCAGAGATGTAGAGCTCGTCAACAGTCTGAGTCTCATTAGTAAAACTCCAATAGAATCGCTTTTTATCAAAGCATACCTGGTGATCCCAGTCATTGAGGAATAGTACGCCCAGATCTTCATCGTAGTTGGATGTGGCGGGTCCATTGATGATGATGCCACCGAAGACACCCTCCCATGCTTGCAACGCAAAGTGAGAGTGATACCAAGACGACCCGTATTGGGTGGCTCTCCAAGTGTAAGTCATTGATTCCCCTGGGGCGGTCGGGCATTGTGTGATTGAACTAACGCCATCTTGGTCATTCGTATTCATCTGCCAGATGCCGTGGAAATGGATGCTCGTGCCGTTGTTTGACGTCGTAAGCGAGTTTGTAACGTGAACGATGACTGTATCACCCCAGTCTGCGATCAGGGTCGGTCCGGGAATCGAACCATTGACGGCCATGGCTGATCGCGATACGCCATCCGGTGCAACCGTAACATCAGTAAGTTCTAGCCAGTATTCACGAGTTACCCCAGTGTCGGGAACTTCGGTAGCTGGATCTGTATCAACTGAATAGTCGCACCACTCTGAACGTGTAGAAGCAGTGTTTCCATCACAGGCTGCCCTGGGTTCTGCGCATATGTTAGTCTACAGCATTTTTGTAGTTACTACAAAAGACAGCGCGTAAAACACTGGAGTTGACTAGAGGAAAGACATTTGTGACTCACGTAAGTTCGAAGTAAAGGGGAAGGACGTAGCGTATCGAGCTAGAGCTGCGATACTGATGATACCGCGAAGGAGCATGATAGGAGTCAAGGCAGGGCTTGTGTGCTGTGGCGGAGAGGATGGTGTGACAATAACAAGTGCTCGTAAAGAGTGACTGAGAAAGTTCCAAGAGAGGGTGAGTTTATGAGAAGTGCCAGTAGATGAAGTCCGTCGTTCCCTGAGCGCAAAGCGATAAAAGCGAATGTGAAGAAAGCTGGATGCGTTCCAAGACAGACAAGGTCAATGGATTATTTATGTTCACAATGATCGTATCCGCAAGGCCTCTTCTCGTCAACCTGCAGTCTCATCACCCTACAGTCGATAGTCGATGTTCTCTATCGTGCCTCAGGCGGCCCGTCTCCTATCTCCACCCACGTTCAACGCCGCGTGGCATGATGTTGAGGCAGCAAAATCCTCCACAGCGCAAAGTATCTAAGCCACTTTGGTTGATGGAACCCAAGAAGGTTTGTGTAGTCCCCATGTAGCCGTGCTTATTTTGGCAAAATCTATAGAAAAGGTGAAGCAGACTTCACTGTCGGTCGTAACATGACACACGCAATCCATGAGCATCGTGAAACAACTTTAGATCATCGCGTAAGCTATGCTACACTACCCACACGTAGTGGTGAAGGCCGCGAAAGAGCCGCGTATGAAGACATGGGTGGGCCGAATGATTGCCGCTAAAGCGTCGCACGCTCCATCGCCACCCATCAACAAAAACGACGTGATTGGATGAGTGTGAACAAACATAGTTACACAGGAATTTCGAGCCGGGGAGGAACCCGACATCGTCAGGTCTCATTACTTGCGCCTTGGTACCGGGAAGTTCCATGACGGATGCATCCGTCGATAATGTGGGATTTCCATGTATACGTGCGTTGGGTGTCGTAGACCATCGGATGATTTCCGAGATGGTATCGCGACGTTACGTCGGCCTCATGACCCCGTTCGTGATACGTACAGACCTCGCGGCATGCTTGCGTTGCCTACCAGTATCTAGGAAAAGGACTCTTCCACTACAGGTCCCGAATGACATAAAATCGTCCACGCTACAGGAATGACCATTCTTCACCATACTTTCTCCACACTCCTTTTTTGACACTTCTTTCCTATAGCGCTAGGCTCATTCTTTCCAACATGCGGCTCGACATGCGAAACCTCCTCGTTGCCTCCCTCCCTCTTGTAGTTGAGGGTGCGCGCAAGCGTGATGTATCTCCGTCCGCAACATTCCAACTGTACGCGTATAGCGACGACTTCGGTGGCTTGCCGCTCTTCTATGCGGACGGCCTTGCGTATGTTGGCGATCCAAGCCAAGTCAACAACTCAGATGCTGCTGTTGTGATCTGTAAGTATCCAGTCTCAATTAGGCACTACGTATTCCACGATATTTGCGCTTCCACGACGTGAAGTCCGGATCCACTAACACCGATAGTCACAACGAACTCTGATCACCACTTCGTTGGCAATCCAAACACCACTCTTAGTAACACTACACCCTCATGGTCCAACGTCACGCTCTTCGTCCCCGAGGCCGCTTCCGGAGATAAACGTGTCGGCTTCCTTCCGCCCAACGATGGTACCGGCAATACTACTACTCATACATCTGGCTTCGCATTCTATGGATCCACGGCTATGCTTTATGGCGATGACGGTGGTATTGTTACCTCTTTCAGCGGCTCGAAATTGCAGGGCAGCGACGTATATGAGTTGTTTTGGAATGATACCGACGGGACAGTACCGTTGACGCTAAGGAGGATCGCGCCTAGTAATCCGGGTTCGAAAGCTCGCTAGTTCAGGACTTCTTTCCTCTCTATTGTGGAAATACTATGATACCTGACTATTTAGCTGAGTGACATCTAAATTATCAATAAGATACGTCAAGCTCTGCTGAGACTCTATCACCTCTTCTTGTTTTCCATATCCTCTTTTAGCGAGCTTGTCCTGTGTTGTAGCACAATGTCCTCGCCTCCCACTCCGTCTTGCGTTGCGAATCTACATGCGCTTGTCGACGCTGAGTTGGCCTTCAGAGCTGCCCTGGAGAGGCTGAACGCTGGTCCTGAAATTAGCATCGAAGTCTCGCACTAAGGAATCTTTGTGGCTAAGCCGCTGAATTTCAGCTGGAAAGAATTCGACTGACACCGGGGCGACTAGGATCTGAAGCATCCAGCCTCGTGTGAACCATCTGCTCTGCTAGGATGTACGATTCCAGTCACTTTAGGCAGGCACGCGGCTGGCGAGCTGCTCGTCAAAGTGTCGGAGAGATAAACGTAGCATCGAACAGCGGTGTCGTCGCCATTCTTGTTCCACAAAATAGGCCTGACAGGAAGATGAACCACGACTTTGGGTTCGGCCAAATGGACAGTAAGTTGGATCCATATCGCTAGCGGGTCGTGCGATTAACGATCGACAGGAAGAAATCACACGTTCGTGCCCCCTCTCGACGGTGCTGCTCGCGTCGGATCGCGACCTCGTCGAACGGCCTGCAATTGTCGCATAGATGCGCGACAAGTGCGCGGGACGGGCGCGGGCAGCGCTAATGGGCCCCGGCAGGGTAGGGTACTTCGATATCACCGTACCGACCCTACGCACACTGTAGCACTGACAGGCTGCAGCAAGTCGCAGCTCGCCACCTAGTACGCCTATAGAATCCGTGATGCAGCCTAGATGCACGCTAGGACTCCGTTAAGCCCGGTCCGAGGAAGCCTAGCGAGACATCACCGATCAGCTCCAGTTGCTGGGGCGGAATGACCCAAAGGCGAACGTGTTACAATTGGTACGGCTGGCTATGGGACAAGACGAAGGAATGGTAGATGGTAGTTGTTAACAACATAGATGTCGCACGGTTGGGTGCGGTGTTGCAAGTACGGGAAATCATGAAGAGTGTGTAAGTTATTGTATTGTTCTTGCATCATAGCTCAGCTTATATTCAGGCCCTCGCACGGCATGCTTAGTAACAGAGTTTAGGTTCACGAAAGCGCTTGGCATGCGACAATAGATGATATCTGGACCCTCTTCCCGTCGCGGAAGCGCTAACTTAGCGAGACGAGTAGACGCTAGCGCGCAGACACCGCTTGCTACCTCACTGATTCAACATTATGCTCACGATCTTACACATTATTTACTATGCCTTTCGCGCGTCGCTTTTTTAGGCGTATCTTTGACTAGAAGGCTGAAACCGGCCTTTGGCATAGCCCCGGGAAGCGTCTTGCGGCTGACGTCTCGACCGATCACCCTTCTTGGCGGCATAGGAGGCTTTCATACAGATACGAGCTAAACTTTCGCCCCCGGACTCTTAAGAACGTATATGTCTTCTCTTTCTACTACGCGCTCATCATCCGTTATTGAGCCCTGGTATTTCCTTAACAGCTCATAGTTTTGATCATGGCGAGAAACGCGTCCATTTGGTGTCCATCCGGTGGGGACTGGTACGCTTGTACGACTGGAACGTTATTCGCCGGCTGCTGCGCGGTCGATCCATGTAGCGTTACATGTCCAACTCGGGATCTCTATCCCGTCCACTTCGATCCCTCCGTTTATGGCACTTTTCCGGGCATGTCCTGCCCATCGGAATTCGATTTTTACGTATGCGGTGGCGGGGACACATTCCTTGGCTGCTGCAAGAGTAATCCTTGCGCTCGGGGAGTTCATTGTCCAGATGGCGATTTAGCTCCTGCTTTTATGTCACGACCAGAGCAAGTGGATATCTTCGGAGACCCGAGCTTCGTCAACCTAACCGCTCCTCCCGTCACCACCTCTTCAGTAGGGGGCACCCTTGAACCCGCCATGACGTCCGCACCGGTATACAACGATGTTGAATTCGGTCGTTCAAGAGGTATCATATTGCCCAGCATCTCAACAGCCGCCATGGTGACATTGTGTGCTTTCGTCACACTTTGGCTTGGCTGGAGGAAGTTATCCAGTCGTGGTCGGCATACGTATGTGTCGATAGAACCGTAAGTAAATGAGATCTTCTAGCGTTTGGATGTTTACCCAGAGATAGTATGCACTCATCTATCGACGCTGTGAATTCAACGAAACTTGATACCCACGTAGCCCTCACCGGGTCGTCGGCTACTCTAGCAAAAGACGATCTCCAGCGGCTTGGCTCGAGATCTGCCCTTGTTCTTCTCGCAAGCGCCCTGGCTGTACTCGCAATGTGCATGTTCTTATCGTTCTTGTGGTTCAACGATAGCAAGAACAAGACTTGGAGGTACATCATGGCCCAAGGATGGGCTACACGGTCCGTAGCCGTAACGGCCCTGGTACTGAGGACTTGTGTAGATCTACAAGCTGCTGTTGCTTGTGTTATCCTTGCCTCTATACTTTTGGAATCGAAGTCCGGAGTACACCTGTATCAGACCGCGAGCATGTCCACTATGCGGACTGGGAGTACGAGTCCTTGGACATTCGCTCTTTGTGTTTTAAAAGAGTTCTGGAGATCGACTGCACAGTCACGACGGGATTATCACGTATACGCTATGGTTACTTGCTTGCTCATCACCACCAGTGTTGTTCAGTTTTCATCCACAATACTGCTGTCAGACCTAAAACTAGGCCCGCTGAGAGGCGTTGTGATCTCTTCCGAGGTCCGGCCTGGCTTGTCTTATCCTGTCGGAGGCATAGAGAGGATAGCCCGTGACTCGGCATGGACCACTAATCCGCCCAACTATGCGACCTTCGGTGAATATCACGAACAGCCTTCTGAGATCGTCGATGGAATTGCAGATACTGGAATTTTACTCCGGGCCTTTCTACCATACGAAGCGGCCGGGTCGCGTCAGCGTCTAGCGACGTACACGGGAAACGCTTTGACAATCGATGCTAGGGTAGCCTGCCAGGCACCTTCAATTACTGACCTCGAGGGAAAAGGACTCAACGGGCAGATCAAAGGCATGGTGTCACCTACCACGAACGCGACAATATTGCAGTTCATTATGCCAACGCCATTCGACTGCACAGTGGCTGGAGAGGATCAAATCACGGTATGTCAGCTAGCTCAATCCAGTGACGCCTTCATGGGCTCTCTTGAAAGCCAGTTCGAAAATTCAACGGCATTTGGAACCGCCTTCCTCGTAATCGGTGGCTCGAGCGACACAGCTACGGGGAAAGAGTGGCAAAATATCTCTTTTCCGGAGACGAACAAAACTACCGAAGCTACGATCTCCCTTACCCTATGCTTTGCACCATGGGATGCTGCGATCCTTGACGTTACGCTTCACAGCGATTTGAATAAGACAGAGCCCCTGCTACGATATTGGGGAGGCTTTGAGCCATCAGACGTGCTCACCCATCTAATTCCAACAGCCAAGAACGGGACACGTCAAATCATGGAAATGCAAAGGCCGCATAGCTTCTTGGGAGACCTACCACCTGTATACCGACGCCCAGTGGTACAAAGCGACATGGGCGGCAGCTCAGCAGCTGCCAGGGGAACGAACGTACCCCTACCGGGGAACTGGTCAGTCTTCCTCACTGGTACGCCTCTAGTCACGCACCTTCGCAGCTTCGAGTCGCCTCCCACAAAAATCATCTCGGCAGACCCTGCAATCGCCGCCATCTTTACGGGCGCTATCAAGGCCGGTTTCTCGGTTGAATGGGCGCTGTCTTCTCTCATCACTGTCCTTTCGATGACCAACTACTACAGTCAACAGACTGCATTTGACCGCGTCGATACCGTTGCGGTATCTTTCTTCGAGAACGTCCTTTATCCGCGTAATTACACCGGTCTCACCATACTGATGTGGACGCTTGTCGCGCATTTTGTTCTTTTGACACTGCTAGTGGTACTATTTGTCACGAAGACCAGGCTCACGCTCCTGGGAAATGCGTGGTCAGCGTTTACACAGGTTGCTGAGTCACGTGAAGTGAAGGAGTATATAGCTGGGGCAAGCCTAACGGATGACTCTACACTGTTGAATCAGATGCGCGTACGTGGGAAGAAAGACCTTAGGGCTAGGCTTGTGAGAAGAGGTGACGGTGCTGAAGTCACGGTTGAGTGAAGGATATTTTGATATGCAGTAATACATCTCGTCTCGGTCGATGACTTGAAAAGTTGACGTTGGGTGTGTTTTGGCGAGGTGCTGAGGTGAAGGCTTCCGCAAATACCTCGGTTTCTTTTGCGTGAGGAATCTTAAAACTAATACTCCTATTGCATCTGTGGCGCGGCGCCGCAGAAGTTTGTGTCCTACCATATAAGGGCACGAAAATGGATATGGGTCAGAGAGCGAAGGAGGTTGTAGTGCGCCTTGAGATGACCGTGAGGAGTTGGAAGCTTGTGCAGGGTGAGTGATTGGGTCATGACTTTGGAACAGCGCTGGCTGGTGCCGGTAATGCACAAGCTTACGACAATATACACAACGTATGAATATCTTGACTCGAACTTGTGGAATGTTTGACCGTGGGTGTGTTACGTTATGAGGATGTTCATGGCAGCCTGGTCGTGCCGTGTCAGCTGCGGTTCAGCCCTCGTATTCGCATACGGAGTACGAACACCTCATCGTGTCACTCGCTGCTTTCACCACCACCCAGTAAACAAATTCTTTAGGGAGTTCTACTTATAGGTCTAAAGCGTCGCCCCGAATGTAGGTTGTGCATCAAGGTCCAGCTCTCTTCTACTATCAGAATGGCCGCGAAAACCGCAGGGACGATGAAAGCGTGGACCCACACTCGCGCCGGCCGCCCCTCCTCCGTCCTCACACTTTCGACTCTACCAATACCAACCCTACAATCACCCTGTGATGTCCTAGTTCGTGTGTCGTATTGCGCATTGAATCCTGGCGCTAGCATCGTCATGCAGCTCCTCCCCTTCACTTTCCGCTCTACCCCAGCCATACCGGAAATGGACTTCTCAGGCATCATCGTCTCTTCTTCCTGCAACCTCAAGCCCGGTACCCAGGTTTTCGGTTCTATTCCCCTCTCGCAACATGTAAAAATGACGAGCGGTGCGCTGGCGGAATACGTAGTAGTACCTCAGACATCCGTCGTCCCGAAACCCGACAGTATCTCGGTGGAAGAGGCGGCAGGGTTGGGTATAGCGGGCGCAACTGCCTTACAGCTTCTCAAAGCCGCAGGATTGAAGACGGGAGACAGCGTCCTCGTCAACGGCGCGAGTGGAGGCATAGGCCATTTGGTGCTGCAGATGTGCTGTCATATCGTCGGTCCAACAGGTAGAGTCAAGGCGGTTTGTTCTTCGCGGAACGCCGAGTGGGTTGAAAAACTTGGGAAAAACGTTCAGGTCATCGCATACGACACAAACGGCCCGGTACACTCATATCTCAACAAAACATTCGCTGGAGCGCGCTTCGATGCAGTTGTCGATGCAGTAGGTGTCCAAGATATCTTCAATAACTCGCCTACGTTTCTGAAAGAAGGGAGGCCGTACGTCACTGTTGGTCCGAAAGCGAGCAGCTATACGTATGTCGGTATGCTGGGCACCATTGGGACCATGGCAAAGAACATGCTTTGGCCGAAGTGGTTGGGTGGTACACCGAGACCGTATGTACAAGTTGCGGCGGCTTCAAATCCGGAAACTTTACGGGAGCTGGCAAGGATGGTTACAGAAGAGGGTTTAAGGACAAATGTCGGTTCATTGGTACATATAGAGGACGTTCATAAGGTGAGCTTTATACTCTATACCCTTGCGTTGAAAATGCTAATTGTTGCGTATAGGCGTATGAGCATTTACTTGGTGGTCATGCTCAAGGAAAGATTGTGGTGGCTATGACTGAACAGATCGTCGCACAAGTCGGAGCAACGTCAATGTAATAGCTCGAGCATTATCTTTTTTCAAAATTATGGAACCGATAACGACAGGCCTTACTTTCCTAGTTGTAGCAAGTCGGGTCCTGCAATGCTAACTTACGGCGAGATTATAGATGGATGCTTTGACAGATGAGTGCAGGGAAGAAGTATTTGTAGGTCTCGGTAGACACGAAAATTTGATCGACCGACAGCAGCTCAATCACTTTCACTTTTCAACTTTCTCCTAGCCTAATTGTCTATTACTGTTCACCTGTACATATAGTTAAGCATAGTTCAAGAGAAACACTATTTTTAGATTGAGATTTGTATTTGCTTAGAGCTAGGTGTCCAAGTTGCTACGGAAAGTGTGTATTCCAGAGAGTACTGTGTATGTCGTAGAGTTGTTGACGACGCCTCGAGGCTGGGCACGCTTTGATGCTTCTACAACAGTGCCAGCCGGTAGGCGCACCTCCGTCATAACATTTGCGGGCACTGTTACTGTCAGGGTAAAGACGCCTTCGGTCGTTCTATTCCAAGCACTCCGAGCTTCTCCCCATACAGTCTGGTAGGCCCCTTCTGCAAACTGTACATCCCCAACGAGCTTTGGCTGGAAAACAAGCCCATCTCCCTATGACTTGCTGACAGTTGTAAGGGCAGTAGGTTGTATGCCAGCAATGCCAGCGTGGAACCACTCTTCGATCTGGGCAACAATCATGTGGTTCCTCGAATCTTCGATGTTCCAACGCTCGGGCATCGTCGTGAGACCTTGTGAATTCTGTGTGGTCGAGGCCAAGAAGAAGCCGTAGCTGGGCTGGTCATTCTGCTGTAGAGCTTCCCAAAGTATGTCATCACGGCCCCCAGCCGAGAGGGTTCGTACTATTGGTCCCATTCCGATGGTTCCGCCGCTCAGATGTGGTCCATGTCCGTCTTGCGAAGGATACTCATACGTGAGCTCAACCAGCGCGTCCAAAACTTGCTGTCGATGCTCTTCAGGCACAAGACCTGCGTCCAAGGCGAGAGCCTGTGCAGTCTGCGTGGCGTTGACAGTGGAATTATTGCCAAAGCTGGTGTAACGACCGATGGCAGTGTTATAGAAGGCGGCGTTGAAAGCATTACGGATCTCCAAGGCCAGACGTTCGTACAGGACAGCATCAGCAGTATGCCCGGTAAGATTGGCCATGCGGGCCATGGCATTGACCGTTAGATAGTAACCTCAGGTACCAGTGATGCGGCCGGACGTTCTGGAGTCGTCTTCAACCCAGTCGGCAAGCGCAGCATCGACAATATACCCTCGCACCTTTTCACGCTGTAGATAGTTCACATAATCAGTCATTTGCTTGTAATAAGTGTTCATGACTGTTGTGTCGCCATACAAATCGTACAAGTAAGAAGGTACGAGCACAATAGCATTGCCCTAATTGACTTCGTCCCCAAATCGGCCAGTGTAGCCCCAGTCGTAAACAGGTGCTTTCAGACCCACATTCCCTGCCATGGACGTGTTTGCGATGGATTGCGCTTCTACCAAATTTCGCATATTTGTACGGAGGAAGGCGTTGATGTGGACGTTGTGATAGATGGCGCTCATAGGCATGGTATAATCGGCCGGATACGAAAGCTTCTCACGACCGGGACAATCGGTGAATACCGATATGACATTGCTTGCAATCGAGTAACGCGACATTCTGTGGAGTCGGTTAAGACGTGAATTAGATGAACGGAAAGTGCCAGCGATAGGTACATCTGCTTGGACACGAGCACCTGTTATGAGACCGGCCCTCGGGCTGAACCCTTCGAGTAAGCCCGTTACTTGGATCCACTGCATGGCAAAGTAGTTGAAGTCCAGATACCAGGTTTCACCTCCAGTACGTCCAGAAGTGGTATAAGTGTTGAAAACGTCGGTGCCACGGTCTCCAATACCCAGGGACTCCTGATTAACCGTACCGTTGGGATTAAGTGATTTAGCGGCCACCATTTTGATAATAATACCTGCTGTCATCTGCGGAAGCTTGATGATAGGATAGCCAGCAATGTTCTGGCTAAGATCGAAGACCCAGGTCCCGTAGAATGGGGTGGATACAGATACAGGCTCGAGGTACTCCAACACCTTGACTGGCTCGGCGGCACGGGCAACGAGCTTGGTCGCAAGGTTGGGCGGAGGTACAATACCAGCTGGAATCCAGTTGGAGGATTCTTGCTGAGACCCGGGATGATCCCAATCATCTACTTCCCTGCGAGCGTCATAATCGGAGCCCGAGTACCAAGCGTCGGTCAGTAGTGGACCGAGTGCAGTGCACCAGGACCTGTCAGTCACGATGATGTCTTTGCTGCCATCATCGTAGGTGATCTCAAGGCGGCCAATCAGGCGTGGAGTTACTGGAGTCAAGTCAGCCAAAGTCTCAGAGATCACTGAGCGTCGAAGTCTGAAATTCGGGATAAGGCGCTCAGATCTTCATCATTACTGGTTCTCCCAAACTCAAAAGACGTACCTGCGGCGCCAGCAGACGGGTCGCTGGCTGCAATATTGTTGCCTGAACCGGTGACCCTCGCGCCACCAGCATGTGCAAGTTTTAGTGCTGGGGAAAAGCTGACGATTCGTTGTACAGTGTTGATAGCGGTTATGACGCGCGACTCAAGGTTGTCACCGCCCCCACTGGTGTCAATGTTGATGCTGCCTTGCACGTGATATCCGGTTGCGTTGTTCAGGCGCACACTGATGCTGCCTATCGCGGCAGCCTCGGATAAAGTTCCATCGCCCTTGAGCTGGCTCTGCCACCAGGCGTAAGGCGCATTGCGGCCGAGAGCTGGGTTCGTGATGCTCCGACGAACGTAGGTCGGTCCACTGCCCAGCTTGACCCCGATAGCGTTCGCGCCGGTACGAAGGAGTCGTTTGATGTCGTATGTGCGGTATTCGCTTGAGAGTTGATAATTCGAATACCCTGGAGCCAACACTTCATCCGTGACGGCTTTGCCGTTTACAGAGGCAAGATGCATCCCCATGCCGGACAAATAGAGACGCGCGTGAACGATATCTTTACCATCGGGTACATTGAACTGGCGGGTGAACAGAGGAGGTGGCTGATTCGGGCTACGATCTGGATAGTCAATCCAGCGAGCCTCACCCCAGTCCGATTGATGGAGCAACCCTACGGACCAAGATGAGGTATTCGACCAAGCTGAAGGCTGATTGAGGGCGTCCCAGACTCGCACGCGCCAGAAGAGTGTGTCGTGGGAATTGAGCTCGCGATCCAGACGTAAGGACTGGATTGAACCTTGTTGCTTCCCGGGCCCCCATCGTAGCTTGGCCGTTTTCAGATCGTGTTCAGATGTGGCGACTTGAACTTCATACGCAGTTTGTCGATCCCCTGGACAGACTGCTTCAGCGCAATCTGCTGTCTGAACAATCTGCCAGCTGAGACTTGGACGACGACTCTCCAGATCCAAGGGTTGGTCGTATCGGCCATCGACGCTGAGCCGGACGACTTCGACGGTCGAAATCTGCGCTGAGACAAGACTCGGTAACAGCGTGAGCACACAGGCCGTCAAGATCGATAAAAACCGCATGATGTATCTTTCCCGAGAACAGGTTTGGCCCTTCCTACTCTGGCAACCTGCGTTGACCACCAGGAGCAGTCCCACAACATACTTTATGCATCTGGAACGCACATGCAACAAACACGGAGGTAAGGCTTCACCGGATGTTGATAGTGCGAGGTTGCGATCGGTTCGGGTACATATTCAGCGAAGTCAATCTTGTTCTGTGGTGTAACTCCATCGCGGGTGGCGGATGTCAGCAACTTGCATTAACCCCGGGTTTTACCCCACACAAACCACAGTATGGACTACTCTTGGCTCATGTTATGCGCATCATACTGCGTAGAGCGGAGCGACACGGTTCAGTTTCTGACAATCATCACTGCATTTGCTTAAGGCTAATACGCTTGTTTTGGCAACCTAGGCAAAATTAAGGAAAGAAAGGTAGGCAAGTTCCGTGGTTATGTCGCCGCCGCTCCCTGCGGATGCTGAGAAGATCTTTGGCTTGTCCTGTGCTGAGTATGTTCTTTGTCCGAGTCGTCCTCGAAGTCCAATTACACGCCCGATTTCAAATTCATCGGTGCCCGTTTAGGTAAGCGCATCGGTCTGCATGCGAGTCGTGGTATCACGTCTTGCTCTCAGGCTCGACGCAACTGCTGCGTCCCTAACCACTGTCTGCGCGCATACTCAATACATTAGCCGTTGCGGAGTGAATATGCGCGTGATCCTGTTATCACAATTTAACATATCTCCCTTGGCCGTCTTTACATCGCCCTGTCATGCCAAACGCTCAAACGGGGGCTACGTCACCATCAGCGAGTCGTCGCCAAGTGTCTTTGTTGTGGAAACCTGATGTGAAGCCGTGCCGCCGATAGCAACGAGAACTATCCATTGGCTATCCATTCTGCCGCAACATGTGTTCGAAGAGAGAGGGACGCACAGCTGACGATGTGCGTCTGGTAAGACGTATCACTGTGACGTGAATAGGTGAGCGGGAAAAGGTACGCGCCCGTCTTCGGCTGCTCTGCCCATGCTGCAATGGGGGAAGGGAAGCATCTGTGCAGCGCATCGTCGATCGTTTTCGTCGTACGTTGTAGTGTAGCGTCACGTTCACTGGCAACGGAAAGTCAGTAAGTCTAGTGATAGTAGCTAGCAAAAGATTCCAAGGCCTACTGATTGAAACTTGTGAGGGATCTTAAAGTAAGCGACATGCTGTTCGGTGACTTCATTTGTGTGTGAACCGCCGATGAGCACATTGGGTACGGGCGTCCTTATGCGAACAGCGACCGTCGGACGCGTGCTGTCGTCTGCGGGGCGCTATGTCAGTTCGATCTCACCCAATCTCCATGTCCGCGTCAGGCCGTGGGCTTGCGAGGCGAGAGCGCATAGTGTAGTTTGTTGTTGGCATTGGAGGGTGTCTGGGGAAAACATCCCAAGGGTAAAGTGCCCGTGGATGCGACTCGGGTTTGCGTGCGACCTGCCTTCTTGATGAGCATATTGCCTGGTACGCTGACACAGCGTGAATCTTCGTATTCATGTTGAACGTCCTCTGTGCCATAAGGCACTGGGCTCCGCAGAATGATAATGCCTGTTGATAGATTTGGGGTACAGAAACTGAAGCCGAATGGAACTTCTATCCAACGTGCTAGATACGTCTAAAGACGATCGTGATGAAGGACGGGTTGAAGACTCTGATGGAGCTGACAGGCACGGATACGGTCGAGCACCGTTGCCATCCATGATTGTCGCGATGCATCGTCCGTCTGACAATGCTACGACTGCACTTGTTGAAGCTAGTATCTGGGTTCTGGTGTGACAATTGGTGGCGGCGTGTTGATGGCATTACGGGCAGGTGAAGAGGAAGCAGCGTCGCGTCCGTCCATCCAGTCCCAACCACATCAACCCTCAAACTACCATGTTTCGTAACGATGATAAACCAGCTCTCCTTTCAAGAAAACCGGACCGGACTGATGCACGTAGTGAACAACAGATGATCAAACGTGCGGCGCGAAGGATGCTCGTGCAAAGCGGAGCGTCCGAGGCGATGGGACTGAGGCCCTACGAGACACGCGGAAATCATTCCCACAGCCGGTAGTCTTGGCACCGTGTGCGGGGAGCCTAGCTTCAGCCAGTGGGAACGCCCATCATCTCCGCAAGCGCGATGCGAGGAACATCGATATCGACCACGTTTCACAAGGCAAAAACAACATATCACTCTCTTTCTCTCTTCAAGTTGCTCGTTCCTGCCTAAAGCACGTCAGCTTGAGAATGAACCCGGCCAATGGTTGAGAATGGCTGGTCTTGGTGAATGTCCTCCAGCTTAGTGCTGCCTGCATACTCGATATGAACGCCTAGCTGCTCCCTTGAAACACGACCTTCATCGATAGCGACATGGCCGACCTAAGCGGCAATAAGCCAACGAGTGCACCACGCTATGATGTCAGATCTCACGCCTCACCACCGTATCGACACGCGCTAGACTGCCTATTGAACCTAGTTAGCATCCTAACTCTCTAGCCCACACAACGATTGATCCTCCTCTTTCTCCTCTTTCTCCTCTTTCTTCTCATCTCCGTTTACACCGTGTCGCGAACCCTCACTTTTACTCCATATCTTTCTTTTGTATTCCTCCCGAATGTTCTTATTAGAAACCCTACCAAGGCTTTACACGTTCTCCAGAGTGGCTATTGTAGGGCGATCAGCATGGGTAGGATAATGTTGCAGGGCGGCGCGTTGCGCGTCACGCCTCATTCGACTTGGTGCATGGACATAGTATTTCGATGATGCACTGCTAATACCCTCACCATCACAACCCTTGCGTACAATCCACCCTCTTTCTACGATCTGCCACGCAAGTTGGGTTCCTACAGATCGCACGGAAAATCCAGTCTGCTGGTGCGAACAACACCTCGAAGTTTAAAGCAGATACGCTAATGACGTCTAGATCAGTCTGCTTATGAAACTATGTTCGAGGTTACGGTCAACCTTCGATATACACGATGCATACGTAGGTCCGATTACTAACAAAATAATCTCGTCTTATAAGATTGGACTTAGAGCCTTGGACTCGAACAAAAAGCAACGATGACGGCGACGATGCGCGATGCGCGATGCGGATGGTGATACGTAGGTCGCTTGCAGCGGGCCGTTCGCCTCGACCCGCATCCTTGGCTATACCTCGAAGCACCACGACCCAGACCCGTCTAGAACACGCAAAGCTCGAAGCCCAAAGTACGCCCGCGGACACAAGCGCAGGGCGATGCTTTCACTGAAAGGTCGTGCCTGCAGCAAGTGTATTTGGTGGCTGCAGAAAGAGACTCTTCATAAGTTGTCGTCAGCCAAGCTGAACTCGGCTGCCTGGTATAAACGGTGAGAAAACCTCTTTGCAAGGACTAGCGTTTCCGGAACACTGCTCCGATATGACGCCTCTGCTTTGGCATGGCATTGTGATCATGCAACTTTGAAAAAGGAAGCTGAGGTTGGAGTCGCTCGGCATTCCCAGCTTGGAACTTCACGCATGTAGCGGCCCACTTAACTATATATGTGAGACAATACCCCAGGGTTCGACGATGTCTGTCGACTGTAGGTACCCACTTCTCGCTTAAACTGTTGGGCTATCTTACTTCATCTCTTCTGCTATTCTGCTTTCGACTCCTGCTTCTCTTTTACTCAACGCTCATGGAGGACGCTACCTGGAAGGAGACCCGACCGGGGCGTTGGGAGCGCGCGCAAAGCTACCTCGAGAGGATAAATATACTCACTCGCAATGTTCCAAACGCCATTGGCCGCGATAATTGGGCTAAGAACGCAGTTGCCAAACTCGAATTCCATCCTGAGATCAAAGATCCTGCTGCCTACCTGCAGACTGCTTGGAAACAAGTTCGCTACAACCACCCGGAGATTGCCGCATTCCCATACAACGGTCGATATATCTACCGCGTCGGAGACGAACCATCAATCGCCTTATGGGTTTCGGCGACATTCTCCGTCGTGGAGGGCAAATCTGTTGATGAACTGCTGGGCCGGATTCCGAGAAACGAACAAATGATGTGTTACTTCCTCCCCGACACATCCGAAGTCATGATCTGGTCCCCTCACTATCGCGTCGACGCCCGCGGCGCAATCTTCTGCCTCAATCATCTCGTTGAGTCCCTGGCCAACATGAACCCTAACCTAGTCTTTGGCGGGTGTGCCAAGAACCTGACGCCGAGCATGGAGTTGACGCTTCGCATCGGGCACGAGAAAACACCAGAGATCGAAGCACAAGCCGAAAGCCGTCTCGCAGCACTAGAGCCTCACAAGCCCGCTCTAGAACTGACGCCCACAATCAAAGCGCAGAGGCCGGGATACACTCAGCGACACTTTGTCAAGTTCTCCAAGCACGACACAAGGGCCGTCATGGATAGTTGCGAGAATCTAGCTCTCGCCAACGACGTCGCTCTACATGCCGCCCTCATTAGCGCCGTCGCAAACCTCGCACAAACAAAGGAAGCGCGAAGCTTCATGGCCTCTTTCCACTCCAACCTCCGCAATCTGATCCCAGAAGGCGCAGCTCCCGAGCATTCGCCCACAAGCTACACCAGCGTCATTACCACGGAAGTCATCGTTTCACCGCAAACGAACTTCGATTCCTACTACTCTCAACTCGCACCAGTCTATGCTGCCGGCTATGCACCGTACTTACAGTCATCGCCTTTCTTCCACAAGCGGCTCGAAGAGACGCTGTTCAGTCCCGACTACAGCAAGAAAGGCGAGGCGGACGGACAACTACAGCCGCGCTTTGCTTTCCTTGGCGAGGTAGATGAGCAGGTCGTCAAGGATATCGGCGACGGACTCGTCAAAGTCAAAGACTTCTGGCTGGGCGCCGAAACCCTAACGATGCGCATGATGGTCCACACGTGGATATGGGAGGGCCAACTCGTCCTCAGCGTCTGCTATAACGAGAGCTATTGGGACAGGGATCAGGCGGCGAGTTTGCTCGGTGGCATGCAGGATACGTTAATGGAAGTTGCGCTGAGGAAGAATAAGGTTAGCGCCTAGCAAAATATCGCACTTCGAATCTCACAACATCCAATCCAACCAACGACATCGTCGCATCGGGTGACACTGATCTAGTCGACCCACCGGTTGGTTGCATCATGTCCGTGTCGGTAACTGAACGACACGGGCTGAGCTTGTGAGATACATTGCGTAGCTGTAGCTAGTACGACACGATCATCAACCCATCCTCATTCTCATTGCCAATTCTCCGCTCTCCCTCCTATTCCGTACTACCAAACCTTATCCACGAAACCCACGATGGTGTACAACACCGAAACTCTTCTCGCCATGACCGAATCCGAACTCGCCGACCTCTTCTCTAAAGCCGAAGTCGGACCTATACCCAGCGGCGCGGCAGAAGGCACAGCAATCATTGCACCCGGCACCTCCTTCACGCGCGAAATAGCCAAGCCCATCAACCTTTTCACTTGGCAGGGTAAGTTTTTTCAACGCAGAGAAGATGATTCTTGTAAACAAGATTACCGTATTCGGCCTCGATGCCATCCTAGCTCATATCGCCCGCGAGCCGCGCTGGATGGACGGCAAGGAATGCGTTGTTCTCGATTCCTCGAGGACGTTGGTTGTTGCACATTGGGTGTGCGATGAGATTCGTCCCATCGCGCCAGACTTGTATCTTGGGAGACTGTTTTGGAGTAAGGCGCATCTTATCTGGTTCACGCTGAAGTTCTGAACCGGTTTGCTAAGCGATGATGGGATCACGAGGAGTTATTAGGAGAGAGCTGATTTAATTTTTCGATTCATGCTGTACGGAGATCTATTATGTTGTCACTGTTTGAAATTGTTGGGGTGGGAAAGTTAGAGAAGAAGGTGCTTGGCGCATGGGTATCTGCCAGATGGTGGTATGAACGACGGAGATGATTCCTCTGGCGTAATGCAAGACAATAAGACTATTAGGTCAGACAGTCGAGCCTCCCTCGCACCGAACAAGCAGGAAAACGTCGTGCACGACCTAACTCTAATACAATAAGATAGGGAGTAGCATTGTTTGCTTTCTTACCCAAATATTGAGCGCGCACACAGACTGTCGAGTCTCTTTCTTTGTCTTCCTAGAGTGCCTTGATTTGCTCTTAACATTATTGGAAAGCGATCCAACGTTTTTGCGACGTGCGGTAGAGCGATAGTAGTACTATGTGCTATTTTTAAGCATATAGCAGACAAGTTGTCCGTGTAAAGTGATATTGGAAGGTGCGCGTTGGTGTTCAATGCCAGTTTTCGAAAGCGTACTAACGCGAACACCAAAACCGGGGTAAGGCTTACGGAGGCGCTGCAAGCGTTGTGCTGGCACGGCCGAGCAGCACTAAGTGTCCGGATGCGGTGCAGGTGGCACGCGAGAAGGAAGCTGATGTCTTGCCTAAGAGTCGAGGTACAAACCTAGCCTCGTAAGTAGTTAGATGCGTGATTGGTCAACAGACAGCGTTGATAAAAAGCTAGTATTTGGTTCGTCCGTGGGGTAAGGGTTGTATGCGGAATGCGGGGGATCTAATTAGCGACACCGCGTGGTTGGCTAGGGTTAGGTTGGCCCCTGACCTTTTTCCGGCGACGATCTTCAAAGCCACCGTCGAAGTCTATCTCTCTGGCTAATCTCTTGATACTTCTGCGTCCGAAGTAAGACCACTACTTTCCCGGTTTCTTGCCTGTCTTTAGCCTCGTTCTATCAGCTGTATGCTCATCGGTCGTACTTCCGGAAAGTAAGCCTCTTAGTTGCGTGCCTACGGTTTGATCAACGTGCTAAGACGCTGCAGCCTCGAAACGTCTGAGCCCGCGTCAAGATAGCGTGCAGAGAGTTATTGGGGGCGTCGTGGCTAGATGAGTTGGTGGAGCTAACGTGAGAGACGGCTGCATGTAAGACTACCTAGATATCTTCTATTAAGGCTTAGAGTTTGAACGAGAAACCAGGCGAACCAGGTCTCTCGACATAAAATGAGTTTGGCGCCTTACCGGGCGGTCTTGACCTGAACTTCTTCTTCATCCGCCCGTTCAACGACCTTACCATACTTCTGCCTCGCCATCATTTCACAAAGATGAAGAACCTCTGGCTGGCGACCGTACTGACGGCCGCGACTGCTGCTACCGCCTCGAACGCCACATTCGTACAATGTCTAGAAGCAACCCTTGGCAACGACACCTCTATCTACTCTACACCGGAAGACCCACTGTTCTTGCAGGGAGACGTGAAACCATACAATCTGAATTACCGTACCATTCCGGCCGCGATCGTATTTCCACAGACGCAGGAGCAAGTATCGGGAGTCGTCAATTGTGCGCATACCGCAGGAGTCGCAGTACAGGCGCGCAGTGGCGGCCATAGTTATGCGAATTATGGTAAGGCTGAGTCCAGGAGGAAAGCTCGTGGTCGTGCAGTTGCTGACAATGGCGTCGCATGTAGGGCTGGGAGGATTCAACGGCTCCCTAGTGGTGGATATGAAGAATATGGGTGCTTTCGCTTACAACGAGGCTGATCAGACGGCGACTTTTGGGCCAGTATGTCACCTCCCGATATCATACATATCTAGAGGCTCCTTGCTGTTTCCTCCGCTGACTTGAGCGCCTTGCACAGGGAAACCTTCTCGGCAACCTCTCGGAGAAGCTGCAACCCCTCGGCCGCGTCATGGCATACGGCGAAGTGGGTGTCATCGGCTCGGGTGGCCACATGACCATCGGCGGTCTCGGAACACTCAGTCGCCAGCTCGGACTGGCAGCCGATCAGATCGTGTCGGCGCAGTGTGTGGTCGCAAACGGTTCCATCGTGACAGCAAGTGCAAGCACGAACCCCGACTTGTTCTTCGTTATCCGAGGCGCTGGCTTCTCGTTCACTATTGTTACAGAGTTCACCATGAAGACTGCACCCGCGCCATCGGAAATCACCCAGTATGCCTACAACATCACGGCCAAGGACGCGACGTCTTTCTCAAGCACATTCCAAGCTTGGCAGAAGCTCGTCTCGCAGCCCAATCTCGACCGCCGGTTTTCCAGCACCGTCACTCTAAGCCAGGGCTCGATGATCATAAACGGTATCTTCTATGGATCACGATCCGACTTCGATGCGCTGAACGCCCAGTCCATCATGCCTGCCAATGGCTCAGCCATTCTCGCGCAAAGCACCGTTGCCACGGTGCCGTTCATGGGGCTCGGAGACCCCACCCTAACAGCTACAGGTAGCTTCCCCATCCACTTCTATGCCAAGAGTGTCAAGACGACAAACAAGACACTCATTTCGAACGAAACTATCCAATCGATGTTCTCGTACATCAACGCGACCGAGAAGGGATCACCCGTGTGGCTTGTCATCTGGGATCTCGAAGGCGGCGCCATCTCCGATGTGTCTCAGACGGCTACCGCGTACTGGCACCGCGATGCGCTCTACTTCATGCAGAGCTACGTCGTCAGTCTCACCGGTCCCGTCAGCGATGCCTCCAAGAGCTTCTTGGCCGGCCTCAGCAGCTTGGTGCAGAAGGAAACTGGCGCGGATCAAAGTGCGTACACGGGCTATGTCGACCCTGAGCTTGCGGATCCACAGCAGTCGTACTGGGGTTGTAATGTGCCTCGCTTGCAGCAGGTCAAGGCGGCGCTTGATCCTGATAACGTCTTTCGGAATCCCCAGTCAGTGTCGACTATCCACAACGCTTCAATATGTCAAGCTCAACAGGACCTACCCACTTCGGGCTCAGATACACTAGCCCATTCAGAGCAGTATACTCTGTTGCTTTCCCTCGTTCTCGTAGTAGTAGCGTTCTACTTTTGATTATACGCGACTAAGCAAGTTGTCAGGCACCAGGTTACTCCGGGCCCGTTCGGGCCGGTATGCCAAGCAATCGCAGTATATTAGCCTACCTTACCGCTGTTGTGGCTCGACAGCGGTTCGTCTCTAGTCTTACAAGGCAATATACCTCTACTTCCACTATTGCGGTGCATCTCGTATCTATAAAGACTCTATTGCTTGACATTCGAACCGCTCTCCCTACGATACCTACGTGCACCTAATTTTGTAACAATGAGCTCTAGAGCTGGTCTACCCAGCGCCTTAACTCGCAACTTAAGAAGGGCTAGTAAGCAACGGGTTGACCTAGTAGGGGACGTTACAGACCGCGACTCCCTGAGCCCTCGCATCCTAACACTAGACGTTAACGAGCAAGTTCGTTAGGAAGGGACTACCTTAACCGCTAACGACCTAGGACGCCCTGTTCTAGGCTAGAACACACGGGCACTACCTAAACTAGCTTCTTAGGAAGAGTCTAATACTACTGTTAGGGGGGACGCCCCTAGACAGGATAAGCTAGAACGAGAGCTAGAGGAACTTAGGCGTTAGCGCTAGCGGGAGGAAAACTTCCGCAAGCTAACTAAGCTAAGGGAACTTAAACGCAAAGTGCAACAGGGAGACTTATCTGTCTTTAATAAGGTCTCTCTCCCCGCACTATTACCTTAAAGGGTAGAGAGCGTTACTAATCTAGGCGCCCCTCGCCCTAAGGACCTAGAGACGTTTATAAACTGCAATTACTAGCAGTATAACTGCTAAGCGCGTGACTATAAGGCAATCTTTAGGGGACCGCCCTTACGCTTCGCAACAGACACCTAAAGAGTAGTCTTTAGGATTAGGTTTCTAGACAAAACCGTTAGATCTACCTAGGATATACATCGCGACAACTACCTACAAGAGGACCCCTTTTAGGAGCCTACCTAGGCTTAGCTTAAGGCAGTAATGCTTAACTACCTTAGGCCCTTAGAGATGCGACGTCTCTAGGTTTATAACGACCTAAAACGGCTTAGACAGAGGCATAATTAGGACCTAAACGTCCTTCTAGCTTAACTTAACACACTGTAGAGCGAGATAGAACACGTCTCTAAAGAACAGCGTTGCATAGATTTTATAGGCGCACTCCTCTCTAAGATACAGAAGGAACTTATAGGTAAGGACCCTAAGGATATTAACACAGTATCTAAGGTTAACACAGCAGCACAGTTTATTTAGAACAAGACAAAGCAAACTGCACCTACAGCAGAGCATCTAACCGCGAAAAGGGAGGGCTACGCTAGAACTACACATAAAGATCGTGCAGGGCCCCCTAAGACCTAGAAAAAGGCTAAGAAGGCCTTTACGGGGAACTTTAAGAAGAAGCAACGCAAATCAGACCCTAGCGGCCTAAAAGACCCTAACATAACCTGTTAGGGATGCAATAAACCTAGACATTTCTAGAAAGATTGTCCTAAGCTAAAGGAGGCCTAAAAAGAGTTAGCTAATCCTAAGTTAGGGAAAGGCAGTAGGCAGAGGAGCTAGAGTCCTTCTTGTCTGCCTACATTGTACACTCCCTAGAGACTTAGGATCTAGGGCTCCTTTATAACGTGCTTTACCTAAAGCTAACTAAGTGTTACGGTAACTACCGTAGTTCCCTTAACACTAAACGCGCTACAGAATCCGAGTGCTCCGCTAAGCACCCGAATTCTGCTAATTGGCCGGCCAGGCCTAGCGCCATGCGCACGGCCCCCATCAATAACTTCTTACTGCCTGTACATGCTAATTCTGTTTCCTTACGCAACGTCTTGTATTACACTAGATATCGTACGTAGCTACAATTAACGCTTCTAGTAAGCTCTTAAACACGTGCTCGTAGCATCTTGTAACACTAAGTTACTAACAGCTAAGGTAGCTATTAGCTAATTAGGCTTTATAGAAGCCTTAATTAATAGAGGTGCGTAGTTAACCTTATTTCTGCTATACTTATAAAGGAGTATAACTTAATAGTCTAACTCTTACTAAAATTATTAGTAGAGGGGGTAGATAGTAAGGCGTTAAAGGTCTATAGAACTACAGAGGTTGCTATTAGGATTAGAGACTTGCGTGGAAAGGAAGAAACCTAGAATGTACTATTTATAGTAGCTAACATTTAGAAGTATTAGGTATACTTAGGGTTACCCTAGATAGACATGTACTTGCCTAAGATTAGCTACTCTACACAGAGAGTAATTTTTTAGGGTACAAAGTCTAAGTGTAAGGGGCTACGCCTAAGTACTACAAGAGGCTACGCCGAAGAACTTCCCGCTTATCTATCTTTGTATTAGCGTACAGAAGATAAATACTATACAAGGAGGACGCTACTCTTCTTTTCCTTATCCTTCTTCTTCTGTACATAGGAGCAAATGCATACTCGTTAGCAGGCCTCTTTCTGCCTATAACATTAGAAGAAGGATCTACACCTTCTTTTACTTTAACTCTTCCTCCTCGTACAAGACGAGTTAGAATTAAGGACGATACTCTTCCTGCGCGCGTAGCAAGAATTAAGAACAACTCTTCCTTCTTGTACAAGACGAGCTAGAATTAAGAACAGCTGCTTGTTAAGTGTTAAAAGTTAGCAAGACCCTACCTGTACAATACAAGCACGGGTAGACGACAATACGATAAACTAGGAAGAATTAAGTAGAAGTTAGACAGACCTCCCCCTAGAGAGAAGCTAAGCTCTTAAAGTAGAGGAACTTCGAGACTACGTACGACGACTACAGAACGACCTAAACTAAGCGACCTAAGAACGACAGTCGTACGCTATGTTAAGCTAGCAACTCTAGAGTCTAACTTAAATTATTAAGGATTAGAGGAGGACGCTAAGTGTGCTAAGTCTAGGTAGGACTACTCTACCTACTACGTTAACATTAGGCTAAATCTAAGAGCTTGTACGATACGAGAAACTGCGCCTACTAGACGTAGAGGTCTTTAAGAAGGGTAGTTATAAGGACTACGCCTAATAGAAGACGCGCGTATAAGCGAAGCTCTTTACTAACTAAAGAGCTTACCTAAGCAAGAGTAACTAAGTTTACTATGTAATTACACGTACGAAAGGATAGGCATTTACAGCCCTAAGAACGTACGTTACCGCGATTATAGAGGGGAGGTCTAGCCCCTTGCTGTAGAGTCTGTAGTAACAGCTAGATAGGTTCTTTATTAATCCTACGATTAAGGAGAAGGCAATGTAGTTCCTTTGTACAACAAAACAGGGAAAAGGAGAGCTTGTTCCCTACGTGCAATCCTTTAATCTTAAGTTCTTAGAGGCAGGACTTAACACTACTAGCAACGCATAAAAGATTAATTACCTTAAGAACTTACTAAATAAGAGGCTGCTACGCTATTAGGTAGGCTATTAGCCTCCTGCTAGAGAGACGTACAAGCAGTTTGTTTAGAAGATACGTTTTACCTAGGAGAACCTAAAAGTAGTAGATTAGTATTCTACTAACTACACACCTCGTACGACTTCTCCCCCTTAACCTAGTTAACATAGTAATGCAATAGACTAGACTCCTACTGTTATGGGCGGAAAGAGGCCTGCTAACGAGTATGCATTTGCTCCTATGTACAGAAGAAGAAGGATAAGGAAAAGAAGAGTAGCGTCCTCCTTGTACGGTATTTATCCTCCGTACGCTAATACAAAGATAGATAAGCAGGAAATTCTTCGGCGTAGCCTCTTGTGGTACTTAGGCGTAGCCCCTTACAATACCTCCCCTCTCCCTCTTCCTAGATTGTACGGCTAGTTAAGTTCTAAGTAAATCTAGTTTCTATCGTACGAGACCAGTAATCAGGTAGCTGCCTATTCCTAGCCTCGCGTTTTGTTTGCTCAGTTGTGGGGTTATCAGCAGTGAATTCGTCCTTTACCGTACGATTGTCAGCCTCGCTAATTCCGCTCGTGTAGTGAAGGTAGAATCTAGGGCTCCTCCTAAGGTATATAAGAGCCACACCTCTGCTCTTTCTTAGTCTTTTGTCTTGTTGCAACAACTCCTCGTACGGCAACTTGTTACAATGCCTCTAAAGAACGCTCCTGCTCCCCCTCCTGCCCGTGGCTCCTAGGCTGCTAGCGGCGTCAACTACCTCTCTTTCGCTCTTGGTAGTAACGCCAACAGCTCGTACGCTACGGCTGCCGCCGACATTCAGAATGTCGCTCATGGTCTGCTCACTCGTACCTACCCTAGTGCTGTAGTACCTGTTATTAACGTCGCCGGTCCTATTAACATAAACGACTACTAGGTCTAGTACATCCTCGACAGGGACGTTGCTAGCGAGCTTCGCCGTGTTCTTTTAATGGCCTCCGTACGTATTGCTTAACGTTTCCGCTCCTGTCCTTTTACTTACGTCTCTTAGCCTCCTATCCGCTGCGTCGCCGAGTTCTTCCTTCGTCCTGTAGGAAACTCGCCGTACAACGCTTATTAGGGCCCGGGCAACACTAACTGGTCTCCTCTCGTTGCTCGCGGCACTCTTTACGCTCGCCAAATCTTAACCAGACACGACTCCTACCTTAAGGCCTTTGTCATCTATACCCGTAGTGCTCTTAACGCTTCCCCGTGCTCCAACAACTGCGCTTAGGCTGTACGTAGTAATAAGCCCTTTACCGCTTTCGCTAGCTGCGTATCTATTGCAGGGGAGTAGAATAGTGCTTGCTCTAACTGCGTTTGGTCTAAGCACGGTGCGCAGTGTTAGCTTCCCTGTTACGGAGTTACTAATAGCGGAGGAGCTCTTCTTGGTTCTCGTTCTCATACGGGCGGTCGTGCTGTTCGCGCCCCTTCTGCTAATGCAGAGCAGTTTGTTAATGCTGACGACTAAGTTGGCGTGACTGCTAGTTCCGTTTTCTCCGATGAGATCCTGTAGGTAACTGTACAGCTTGCGTACGAGTTAGCTATGACTGCAGGGCTGCTGTATTAGCTAGGTTCTTCTCTAGTTCCCAAGTAGCTTCCTGAAATCTAACCCATTTCACTAGATACTGTCTTGCTCCTTAACGTGTCCTCTTATGTGTAATAGTCTCTACTTACTATTCGAGGTGCTCCTCTTGTTTGCCCTCGTCTTGTACAACTACTGCTGCAGGGTTTAAGTCGTTAGTTTGTTGCGAAGGGAGGGGGTCTTCCGCTGCTAGCCTTAACTTGTCGACGTAGTAGGTCTTTGTTGCCTATGGGGTTGCTAACTCTACCTAGTACGGGTCTCGTACGCGCGATACTTAGAATTTCTCACATTTCTAGTCAAGTTTCTTACTCGTTCTTGTAGTCCGTACGTCGCGTAGGTCGAGCCACACCTAGTCTCCTACCTTGTAGGTAGGGGCTAGTTTTCTTAACTTATTCGCTTGCCTTTCTTGCTCTTGTTGTGCGTACGACATTGCGGAGATCGCCCAGTCAGCTACCTTTGTAATAACTCTTACAATTTCCTTAGCTTTGTCCTGTGTGCTTATTGTCGTTGTGGCGTTCGCTGTCGTACGGTCTAATGCCTTAGCTTGCGAGAAGGGAGTGTTGTAATAGCCGTGTTGCAGGAAGAAGGGAGATACTCTAGTTGTCGAGTTTGTGCGGGAGTTTAGCATAAGCTCTAGGACTGGACATAGCGTTGCCTAATTATCCTAATCGTTGTTGCAGAATACCTGTACGACTACTTCAATATCGCTATTTGCTCGTTCTGTTGTACTATCAGTTTGTGGGTGGTATGCTGTAGACAGATTCCTCTTAATGCCTAGTAGCGTATATATATCTCCCTATAAGGCACTCGCAAACTAGGGGCTGCGGTCGGATGTAATAGAGAGAGGGAAACTATGGTGACGGTACACTTCTCGTACGAAGGCCTATGCGACATCTAGCGTCTCTATCTTAGCTATAGGTATTAGCACAACTCCCTTGCTTAGGCGGTCTTTTACTACTATTAAGTTAGAGTTCCCTTAGGATAGCGGTAGGCCTGTAATAAAGTCTACAGTAAGGTGTTGCTACGTACGGCTAGGGACTAGCAGAGGACGTAGGTAGCCGTGTCTTCCGTCCCTCTATAGGGTGCTCTTCCTACAGAGCTCGCAGTTTCGTACGAAACGACGTATATCGTCGCTCATCTTTGGCCAGTACCATTCTCTAGCAACTATCCTGTAGGTTTCTTCTTGTCTAGGATAACCTGTTTGCAAGGATAGGTAGGCGATTTAGACTATGCCCGTACAGAGGGGCTCGGACTTAGGAACCTACACGCAGTTCCTCTACTTTAGTCGTCCTTCGTTATTAACTAAGCAGTCGCTAAGGGACACAGCTATCTTTCTGGTCGTAGACAAGGACCGTTGCCCTTCCCGTACAGCGTGTAGCACTTCTTAATACGTAGTGTCTTCTGCTTGTACTGTAGTCTAGTAGCGACTTAGGAGTTCCTCTTCGTTTAGGGGCTAGGGTAGTGTTAGCGATATTAACAGTTCCTGGTCTAGTTGTACAGGGAACATTCCTATAACTTCTTGTCGTTGTACGGGTGCGAGCATCACAAATTCTCTAGTAGTGATACGGTCGTCTAAATTATCCTGTAGCAAGTCCTAATCACAGCGGGATAGCGCATCAGCTCGTACGTTCTCTTTTCCGGGGCAATAATAGATACGCATATTGCCAAAGCGGGAAAGTTCCACAGACTAGCGTACGTGTCGTTCTGTTATCTTCTGCTTCTTAGTAAAGTACTCTAAGTTCTTGTAATCTGTAATAACCTCGAACTCTCGTACGCCTCGCAGTTCGGCATCCCATTCTTTTAAGCAGTAGATTACCGCTAGGAGTTCCTTGTCGTGTATTAGGTAATTCGCTTCGTGACTTAGTAGTTTCTTTAACAGGTAAGCTACTGTACAGAGAACTCCGTTCTCGTCTTCTTGCGATAGCGTGCCGCCTATTGCATGGCCAGAGGAGTCGCATTCTAGAATTGTACGTCGTTCTAGGTTAAAGGGTACTAGGACTTCCTCTGAGAGGAAGGCGTCTTTTAGCGTGCAGAAACTCTTCTCTTGCTCTTGTCCCTAGGTAAACTTCGCGTCCTTCTTAGTTAGTTGCATAAGAGGTTTAGCGTGCCAAGCAAAGTGTAGGATAAACTTTCGATAGAAATTTGCGAAACCAAGGAATCCTCGTACGCCGCGCACTGTTGTAGGAGCTTACTATTCTTAGATCGCCTCGACCTTTTCTAGGTCTATAGAGGTTCCTTTTCCCACTTCGACGATAAATCCAAGGTACTTCGTACGTGTAACATCGAACTCGCATTTCTTTAGCTCTAGCTGTAAGCTAGCCTCCTTTAGCTAGTCTAGGATTGTTCGTACGTGTGCGTAGTGTTAAGAGAGAGAGCTGTCTGTGAAGATAATAATGTTATCTAGGTATGCTAACACAAAGTCGTCTAGGAATTCACGTAGCGTCCAATTCACATAGCGCTAGAATGTGCTTAGTGCGTTTGCAAGACCAAAGGGTGTTACTAGCCACTCGTACGAGCCAAACCGTATACGGAAAGCGGTCATCTATTCTTGTCCTTTAGTAATCCGGATCTTGTAAAATGCAGCAGTAACGTCCAGCTTCGTGTACCACTTCGCCTATCCAATTTAGTTTAGCGTCTCTTGTACGAGAGGGAGAGGGTAGCGGTCCTTCTTAGTAATCGCGTTTAATGCCTAGTAATTAACACAGAATCTTAGTCCTCTACCTAGTTTCTGTACAAATAGGACTAGTAAAGCAGCAGGAGAGCTGCTAGCTCGTATAAACCCCTTGTCTAAGAGCTTATGTAGCGTCTTCCTTAGTACTAAGAGTTCGTCTCTTAACATGTTGTATAGCGGTCCGTACGGCACCTTAGGCTCCTTCCCGTCTTGTAGTTCAAGCTCGATGCAGTAGTTAACGTTAGGCCCCCTTAGTAGAGGAAGTTCTTTACCCTCTCTTAGAAGGAACAAATCCGCGTACAACTGCAAGTAGTCTAGTAACTGTTTTAGGACATCTGTCTTCGTAAGAGGGGCCTTAGGTTGTAAGGCCTTCTCGATGTCCTTCAAGCTTGCTGCAAAGATTTGGACCTTCTCTTTCCTTCCCCTATTCCGTCGTACGTAGAATTAGAAGGCTGCCGCAGAGATAGGGTAGCATTTAACTCTTATTTCCTAGGACTTAGTGCTTCGTACAGAGAAGCCGTGCTTTAACAAGGTGAGGGTCTGTTTATCGCTATTGATAATCCCTCCTACTCGTTCTAACCACGTTTTTCCTAAGATTATGTTGTAGTTGTACGCAGAGGGCATAACGTACGCAGTAGCTTTCTGCTTTAGCCCTCCTACGTCTAGTGTAAACTCTGTAATTATGCTTACGGCACTCTTTTGCTTGTTCACTCCTTCTACAAGGATCTGTAGTATCTTAATGCGCGGTAGGTTATTCGTTCGTACGACCTCTTTAGTAACAATGCTATACGTGCAACATCTGTTGTCTACTATAGCGGTAGCGTGATTAATTCTATTAATTGTAACATTAATAGACATAGGGTTCGTTACAGCTAATTAGCGGAGAATCTCCTTCCTTAGTCGTACGGTCTCTTGGACCTTACCCTTATTCTGCCCTAGCTTGCGCCTTTTAGCTAGGGCTCTTCTTTTCCCAACTCCTCTAAGTCGGAATTCGCTACAGTAGAGATAGTAGCTACCTTAGGCTGTTTGCCTCCTTCTTCTGTATAAGAAGTAGATCTTCTTAGCTTAGCTTAACACTAGGCAACACGATGCCTAGGCCCTCTACAACGTAGGCAGGTTCCTTTCTCCCTCCTTTCTTAGACTTAAGCCTTTGTACCCTAGAACTCTTATGTTATATAGGGTCTTATAACTCCTATAGTAGGTGTAAGGGGCTACGCCTAAGTACCACAAGAGGCTACGCCGAAGAACTTCCCGCTTATCTATCTTTGTATTAGCGTACGGAGGATAAATACCGTACGAGGAGGACTCTACTCTTCTTTTCCTTATCCTTCTTCTTCTGTACATAGGAGCAAATGCATACTCGTTAGCAGGCCGCTTTCCGCCTACAACAGTCCCCTAGGGCGTAATTAACGCGCTTAAGGCCTTTTACTTGCTCTTTAAACTGCTCTAAGAGGTATTTAAAGACTAGTATAACCTTATAAATAGCTCTAAAGTGCCCGCTACGTCTGCGCCCTTTAAGTCTTATTATAGCTATCTTTAGCGGCTAGAGGATGTTATAGGCAGAAAGAGGCCTGCTAACAAGTATGCATTTGCTCCTATGTACAGAAGAAGAAGGATAAGAAAAAGAAGAGTAGCGTCCTCCTCGTACGGTATTTATCCTCCGTACACTAATACAAAGATAGATAAGCGGGAAGTTCCTTAGCGTAGCCTCTTGTGGTACTTAGGCGTAGCCCCTTACACCTAAGACTCTATAGTTTTAAAGATTAGCTATACTAGCTATACAAGAGTCTGCTAAGGCCTTTCTAGTTATTTACTTTAAAGGTATTATAAATTTGTCTCTTTACGTTTTACATTTATTAACTATAGTAGATTGTAATCTTAATGCTATTTATGCAAAGCGTGTTACTATTTAGCAGAAGGACTCTTAGTTAGTAGTACGTTACCTAAAGAAGTACATAAGGGATGTTTATAGGTAATATAAAAAGCTAAGATGCGATTGCTATACGCTGTATACTACTATATAGAGATAATATAATGCATCTCTCTACACGATGTGATAACTATATGTAATAATTGCAGTAAATATATCTATAAGTCGTAGGTATACTTAGGTATACTATACCCAACCCCAACCCACGCTTTAACTACCCTAACCTAACCTTAACCTATTATTAGCGTTAAATTTGTAGGTTAGGGTTAAGGTTAGGTTAGAGTCTAACAAATCTAACCTAACCCTAACCTATTTGCTAGCCTAGCTAAAACAGTCGAATTAGCTGCTCTCCGCGACTTAGGTGTTAAGATAATAACCTAGCATAGTCTTGCTAATGCTATTATTCCCTACAAGAACACACTTGTATATTAGGAGAAGGTAGAGTACAGGATAGGAGGTGTTAAAGAAGTTAACGAGTTCTATCGAGTGTTCTTAGCGCCTAGCGTTGCTCATTGCTTTAGAGGCACTAGCCTAGTCCCTACTAATCCTATAGTTGCTTTAGTTAATTAGGTTAACAAAGGTAAAGCGCCCAATAGCATTAACAGCGCTACAAGCAATAAGGCTAGTGAGAGAATTACGCGGAAGCTCTGCAAGTGGCCTGCAAAAGCTGTGTACAATAGTGCAGGCGATCCAAAAAGCGCGGCTAGTTGGTTATGTTCTAACAGCAATACAGAGTCGGCTAAGGTTAGGCATGCTAAATATTAGTGGCGCGATGAATTTTAATCGTCTATCTGTTCTTCTGCCTAAGGGGAGGCAAACACCGCGGGTAAACCGCCTTGTTTAAAAGAGATGTAAAACAAAAAAGAAAAACATACAACAGCGGGGATACGCTAGTAGTTACCTACCTAACTACTAATCTGCTAGTACACTGCTTGTATATAGCTGAGCGGACGGGAAGCCTAATTTCTAGTGTCCTATAATCGTATGTATTAGCTAAAACAGAATGTATTAATATAAATTGCTAACAAGAAAATTAGCACGCTAGCATGCTACTATTATGCCTTAGGGTTAAAGGCTATATTAATAATGTTAATCCCTGCAAATATATACTCTCTCTAGGTTAGCTCTTACTTTAGCAGTAAGCAAAAGATAATAAGTGTTACGGCAACTACTGTGGTTCCCTTGACACTAAACGCGCTACAGAATCTGAGTGCTCCGCTAAGCACCAGGATTCTGCTGATTGGCCGGCCGGGCCTAGCGCCATGCGCACGGCCCCCATCGATAACTTCTTACCGCCTGTACATGCTAATTCTGTTTCCTTACGCAACGTCTTGTATTACACCAGATATCGTACGTAGCCACAATTAACGCTTCTAGTAAGCTCTTAAACACGTGCTCGTAGCATCTCGTGACAATAAGCAAGTTGCATGTCAGGTGGTCGCTAGATATAGTTCGATCCTACACTGGCGTCGTGTCTCCCCGCGGAATGCATCGTTACGGCAACTCCGCAACTCCAGGTGCAAAGCGACGAGTGTTGAGCTCGTATTGCGCATCAAGATGCAAGCCATCTTCAGCCTTGTGGGGATGCAATAGCCTTGGCAGCTTTAATTATAGCCTAGCGTTGTGTCCATCAGGTTTAGCCCGGGAGAACTCTAACACCACTTTCGCTTCACGAGTCAGCCCATGCTTGGAAGTCTCCTATCCACGATGTAATATATTCTGGTCGCTCCCTCTCATGAATCTAGTAATGCGTCCCCATTCGCCGACCGTTTCTTAACCCAAGTCACTCGTTCCGACGGTTCTTTTACACGATGCGTTCTTCGATATTATTGGCCGTTCCGGCCCTTCTATTCCTTGATGTCAATGCGTTGCGCGTCAGCACCTCGAGTGTTTGCGGTAAACAGTCCTGGAACACGCTTACTTGCAAGAATTCGTCTTGGGGAAACTGTTGCTCTAAGAATGGACGTTGTGGGTCCACGCCACAACACTGCGGAACTGGATGTCAGGCTAGATTTGGAGACTGCAAGTCGCCAGTATCTTCAGCGCCCGCGGGTATCGTTTCCTCAGCACCTGCGGCGTCATCGAAAACACTTGCAGTATCCTCGACGATACTCGTAGTGTCATCAGCAGCACCCGCAGTATCATCGAAAGTACCCGCAGCATCAGCGGCCCCGGTTACGGGCGGAAAGATCTCCACTGATGGAACTTGCGGCGGAACTTCTGGCTTCACCTGCGTCGGCTCTTCATTTGGCAATTGCTGTAGCGCCTATGGATGGTGTGGAACGTCCGCCGACCATTGCGGCACTAGCTGCAATGCAGCCTTTGGAAACTGCGGAGCGGCGTCATCTTCATCGACCTTGTCCACGACTGCAGTTCCAACTGTAACTTCGGCAGCTACACCAGCACCCACTCAGAGGATCTCCGTCGACGGAAGTTGTGGCAGCGGAGTGACATGCCTAGGCTCTTCATTCGGCGATTGCTGCAGCGCCTACGGATGGTGGTAAGCTCTCAATCTTCTCTCTCCCTCCCTCTCATACTAACATCAACTCGCAGTGGAAGCACCGCCGCATTCTGTGCAACAGGCTGCCAAGCTGGATTCGGAAAGTGCGATACTCCTTCCCCCAGCCCATCTCCAAGCACCACGTGTGGCATCGAAGGCTTCGCTAATGTTGAGGCATACTACGCTTCTTCGTTCAACTTGATCGATACGACGGATGTTTCGACTTGTGCGACGCTATGTTTGGCCGAAGCGGAATGCAAGAGTTATTTGTTCAACCCGAAACTTGGAAATTGCGCGTATCTTATGAATTCGCTCGAGCAGGGAGAGTTCATTGCCACGAGTGGCACGGATCAGCTTTTCTGGGAGAGGGCCTGCGCTGAGGCTAAGTAGACTTTGGAGCAAGAATGCTGGAGCTGTAGTTGAGGGGTCCTCCAAGCATGAGAGATAGTCCATGCGCGTTACGTTCGGGGACATTATGCAAGGTGATGAGAATGAGACAGCGGCTGGTCAAAACTCCTACCGTACCGCCTTCCGCCTTCCTGGGCGTTACGCGGCCGTGCACGGTAGCATCTTGGCATCAAGGCCCGCTTCATCACTGCTATTCATCCTCGTACCTATCACCTCTTATTTTGCAAATCACAACCCTTGACATATTTTTGGAAAACTATCTGTGCTTGATCATAGAGTTCGAGCTTGATCCTATGTCGTCGCTCTTTCGAATCGGGCAGGTTTTGAAGGGGCGTGTTGGCAAATACACGATCACGAAAGACATCCAAGATCCTGTGTGGTTCGCGAAGTAGACAGTATGCATCCAATATTCATAACAAATTCTCATAATTGCTAGAAACCATTTGCAAGAGCTTGTGGTGATCAAGAGCGTTCTGAACCACCCGCGAGTGGAGAATGAAAGAGATGTACTCAAGAGATCTCAGCACCGCACCCCGTACCTCCGACCTTTGATTGATGAAATCGACGAGCCGTCTCTTCCTGTGAGCATCGCTCTTAGGTACTTGCAAGGTGACCTTCTAGACGCGTCAGTTGCAAGAACTTTGAATAGGCGAGAACTGAAACACGTCTCGCGATGCGTACTAACATGGTTGGCAAGCGAGCGGCGCAGGCAAGCGAGCGGCGCACCCCACCAACTTTAATCATCTTTAAAGCTCTGCAACTTAACAACGCAGTAGTATAGTATATAGAAATTAATAGAGTAGATTAAGTAGTATCTAACTATCCTTTTTGCACGTACGTGAGTTATGCCTAGTCTCTCTACATTTTGTGCAGCGCGCTAGAGCCTGGCGGCTTACGCCTGATTGCTCTCCTCTGTCACGGGGTCGGCAGGCAGGGAAGGTAGGTGCACGTGATCAGTATATTCACTACGATATCGCTGATAGTACGGGGTCAGGCTAAGACAAGGACGTAGCTCAAGGAGCGTACGACAGGGCGCGTTCGCGCAGGAATTTCAGCGATCGCGCAGCTGCTCGCTTAGCAGCTTAGCGCGCTCTAATAGGCTATCTAGGTCAGCGCCGTGACAGTACTCCCCTCCTTAGGCGGAGCTCCAACGACGCGATTAACGGGGCTTGTCTAGGTAACGGCAGTAGAAGTTCTTAACAATCTCCTAGGCGTTCTCGACGTAGTCGGCTGGTACTTTAGTAGGCTCGTCGTATCTAACCTACTTTACTATATACTTTAGTTAGGGCCGGCCTCTACGGCCGTAGCGGTCCTAGCAGGAGTCTAGGATGTCCTTAACCTCTTACTCCTTAACTCCCTCGACTTCGACAGGAGGAGGCGGGTCTTGTCGCTGCCTAGGCAGGGGGTCAGTCGCAGCTAGGCGGAGCAGGCTCACGTAGAACACAGGGTAGATCTTTATTAAAGCAGGCAGCTCTAGGCGGTAAGCATACGGGCTGACGACCTTAGTGACCCTGTAGGGTCCTAGGAATTTCTAGTCTAGTTTTTTCTGCAGGCAGGCAGTCTTAATATTCTAGGCGTTAAGCTACACTAAGTCGTTTTTAAAGAACTAGCAGGTAGGTTTGCGTTTCCTGTTAGCGTACTTCTCGTGCTAGGCTTATACGACACAGATCTTAGAGCGCAAGTACTCGTAGACGGTTTTCATCTTTAGGGCTAGATTTTTAGCGTCTTACGCTGCTAGCTGTCAGCTTAGATTAACAGGCTCAAATCCTAAGCAGGGGTAGAAGCTATAGTTCGCGAAGAATAGCGTTATACGGGTACTCTCGTTATTAGCGTTGTTTACTGCAAATTTAGCTAGCGGTAGCTATCTCGCCTAGTTATCCTGCAGGTACAAAACTTAGCTTCGCAAGTACTGTTCTAGGAAGGAGTTTGCTCTCTCCGTTTGCCCGTTAGTTTCTAGGTAGTACGCAGTAGATAGGATAGACTAGATCCCTAGGCGTTAGGTTAGGTAGCTCTAGAACTTAGATACGAACTGTAGTCCTTAGTCTAATACAATAGTCTTAGGGAGGCCGTGTAGCTTCTAGACGTACTTCGTGAATAGGCGCGATACCTCCTCGGCGTCGCAGGTACCCTAGCAAGCAATAAAGTACTTTATCTTAGTAAGTCTGTCTACTACAACTAAGATAGCGTTAAATCTACTACTCTTAGGCAGGTGCGTAATAAAGTCTATTAACAGATCTTGCTAGGCTCAGTTAGGTATTAGTAACGGTTTTAGGACTCCTTGTTTTGCTTCTCGTAACGTCGTAATTCGTCTACAAGTGTAACAGTTCCGAACCTATTGCTTAACGTAGTCTAGCATTCTAGGCTAGTAGTATTCTTAGGACAGTGCCTCGTAGGTTTAGGATTAGCCTATGTAGCTAGCGACAGGGCTCTTATAGTACATCCGTAGTAGCTTAGCATGTAGCTTAGGGTTATTAGGCGCGTACAGGCGGTCTTAATAATACAGGTAACCTTTACGCTCTACACACTTAGCGAGTGTAATCCTCTTATAACAACTCTGTCTAGTACAGAGGGCCTCTAGTATAGAACTTAGTTCTTTATCGTTCTTATATCCTTTTATAAACAGATCCTTTATAGTTAGCAGTAGTATTAGTGCAGCTCTCCTAGGTAGTAGTATTAGACAGGCAGGTTTAGCAGCTAGTTCTAGCACTACTAGTTCTAGACTTCCTATTACACAGGCGCGTGTAATAGGGAACAGGCGGACGAAGTAGTTAATAGCAAAGCAGACTTTTTTCTTAGGTTTTAGGGAAGCTAGTAGTGTTAGTAGTACATTAATAAGGCAGGCAGCAGCTAGTACAGGGGTTGTAGCAGGCGTGTCTAGCGGGGTTAGAGGCAGATTAAAGTTCTCCTTCTTTAGCACGACTTAGCTCTAGTGCTGAGGCTTTTATCCCCTCCTTAGGCGAATTTTCAACCTTCTAGTTGGCGTTAGGCTTTGCACCTAGCTTACTAGGGTAGTATGTAATCTAGAAGTTAAAGTAGGACAGGAATTCAGACTAGCAGGCTTGTCGTTAGTTTAGCAACTTAGTAGTTATAAAGTACTCTAAGTTATAGTAGTCTGTAATAACCTTAATTAGCAATGCGGTTCCTTCTAGCTTAGGTCTCCATTCCTTAAAGCAGTACAATCGCGAGCAGTTCTTTATCGTATATCTTATAATTACACTTAGTTTTTAAAAGTGTTTTTAAAAGAAAAGAACCTACAGGTTAAAAGTACCCCATCGTCTCCGTACTAAGATAGCACTCTAGCGGATACATAGTTAGATACGTCCGTCTCTAGGATAATCTCCCTTTCCTAGTCAAACGGGGCTAGGATTAGGGCTTCTGTAAATGCGGTTTTTAGACAGTTAAAGGCCTTCTAGCAGTTACTATTCTAGACAAACTTAATACCCTTTCTTATAAGAGCGACTAGCAGGGCGATAATCTTTAAGAAGTCTTATATAGACTAACAGTAGAAGTTACTAAATCCAATAAACGCTTATACGTTAGTTAGGCAGGACAGGGTTTTCTATTCCTATATTGTCTCGACCTTCTGTAGGTCTATGCAGTTTCCCTTGCTCTCAATAACCCTAGGAAGGTAGTCTCTTCCTTAAAGAATTTGCACTTCTAGATCTTTGCGTACAGTCTAGCTTTTCGCAGCGCGGTTAGTACTAGGCGCAGGTGTTTTTTGTGTTCTCCTCTAGTTTGGCTATAGATTAGAATGTCGTCTAGGTAGGCAGTGCAGAAAACGTCTAAGTATTCCCTTAAGGTATTATTAATAAACCTCTAAAAGGTAGCTAGTGCTCTAGATAGGCTAAACAGCATTACTAGACTCTTATACAGGCCAAATCGCGTTTAGAACGTAGTTAAATACTCCTAGCCTTTCTTTATACGTACGTTGTTAAAGGCAGCGATAATATTAACCTTAGAGAAGTACTTTATTCCCTTTAAGTTATTTAAGCTCTCCTTTACAAGCGGCAGCAGGTAGCAGTCCTTTACTAAGATATTGTTTAGTCCTTAGTAATTGACATAGAACTAGAGGCCTCTATCTAGCTTCTTAACAAATAGTACAGGCAAGGTAGTAGGCAAAGAGCTTAGCTAGATAAAGCCCTTCTGCAGGTTCTCCTCTAGCTATTCCTTTAAAGCTTTAAGTTCTTCTTAGGACATAGAGTACAGCAGCCTAAAGGGCAGCGTCTTGCTATTAAGTAAGCAGATGTTATAGTCGTGTAAGCGGTATAGAGGGAGCTTCTCTGCTTCTTTAGGCGAGAAGACGTCCTAGAAGTCCCTTATCTCCTCTAGCAGTAGGGACTTAAGGTCTAGTAACTTAGGCGTGTTAGGCTAGGACAGATAGCGATCTATCTGTTCGATCGTGATCGTAAACATACAGTAGTTTCTTTAGGCGTACGCAGCGCAAGCGTTCAGCGATACCTTCGCGATATCTTAATTCCTTAGTAGCTTTAGGTAGTTAAGCAGGTTAATTAGGCGGGATTTTGGCGGGAGCTCGTGCAGAGCGTAGATCTTATTTAGCCTTCTAGGCGTGTTGCAGTGTTTCTAGCAGTACTCGCTCTTAAATGTTAACGTATAGCTAGCGAAGCTAATCTTTAGGTTATGTTACTTTAATAGGGCATTCTAGGTTATAGGTGGGGCGCTAGCTGCGTTGTTAGCCGGATTGTCTCTAGGTAGTCCTCTACCCGTATAGTAGTTTCTATATAGTGCGTTACTATCCCCTTAACAGATATGTCGCCCTTAAACGTAACAATGCTAAAGGGGTTCTTTTACTTCCTTAGAGGTAGCCCGTAGCTATTAGCCTAGCTTTAGTCTATAAATCCTTTACCCTCTACTCTAGAATTAGTTATAGCGTACGTTAGTATTGCCTTCTTCCCTATCTCTAGCGTAATAGGCAGGATAATTATATTAGACCTCTAGTCACTTTCCTTGTGCACTAATAGTCCCTTAATAGACGTAGCAGATAATTAGACTAAGGGAAGTAGTTTCTTAATGCGCTGTTTAGGAGCCTGTACGCAACTTAGTTTAGGCTTACTCTATTTAATAAGTAGTTCGTCTTAGAGGGCAGGCTAGCGGCACAGTAGAGTAGTAGAGACCTAGGGGGCTAGCAAGGCAGTAAGGCTGCAGGGACGCAGAGCAGAGAGCCTAGTAGGTAGCTAGCGGACTAAGGTAGCGTTAGTGCTAGTTAGTAATTGTTCCTGCAGACTAGCAAGTATTAGGCTTAGGGCACTAGGCGACTTAAATGGGATTTTGATCTGCAGCGGAAACATTCCCTCTCTCCTTCTAGCTGCCTAGTGCAGGAACGTCTTCAAGAAAGAGGTCTATGGTTTGTATATTAGGAGCTTTGACTTAGTAGGCTAGAGCGGGGAGAGCTAGGTCGTTTAGCAGTTACGTTTAAGTAACAGTAGGCTTTGGGGCTGCAGCGAGGGTGCTTAGGAACGCCCTAGCTATAGGGGGTGAGTTAGGAGACTTGCTGTTAGTGCTATAGTAGCGGTTGTTAAGTTTCTAGAGGTAGCTAGCATCACGGAGAACTCCTGGGGCGTAGATTGTGCAGGAGCATATCCTGCAGCTCGTAAGATATTCCTTAGAATAGCAAAAGGGCGTTAGGTGCCCCTTAACATTTCTCCTTCTAGTGCTAGGCGCTAGAATTCCGCGAATGGTGCTAAAATTGGGTTCTTCTGCTTTAGGTTAAAAGCTTGTTCTGAGCGTTCTAGGTACGGTCTAGGTCCCTAAACGCTTATTCTAGGTATTTAAGTATCTGCGGGTAGTCTACGAACTGGGGGATTCCGTATTAGATCTTAGGTAGCATATGTTAGGCACTAGGTTACTCCGGGCCCGTTCGGGCTGGTATGCTAAGCAATCGCAGTATATTAGCCTACCTTACCGCTGTTGTAGCTCGACAGCGGTTCGTCTCTAGTCTTACAAGGCAATATACCTCTACTTCTACTATCGCGGTGCATCTCGTATCTATAAAGACTCTATTGCTTGACAGCATAAGCTAATAGGCTCTTCTAGTTAGGCGTCTAGCGACGTAGGTTATCTAATTTGTAGCTAGAGGGAAGTAGTTAGCGTTAGCAGTTATCTTACTATAGATCTGCTAGACAAAGCGCTAAAGGTCGTCTTAAGTTCTATTAAATTCCTTTAGGTTAGGTATTTTCTCGCTAAGGCTGGCAGTTCTAGAATGTAGGGTAGTAACAGGCGTAGGCGGTCTTGCTAGGTTATCTATACAAGCTTTAGTAGTAGCTTAAGGGGATAAGGTAGAAGCGCAGGGGGTCTGTACAGCAGGGCTTGCAGCAGCAGCGAGGTAAGATTTCTTAATCTCGAGCTAGGTAATCTGCTTCTAGTCGGCGGCAAGTTGCTCCTTCTAGTAGCGGATAATTCTATCGCGCTTAATAACAGAGGTCTAGAGCTCTTGCTTAGTAGTGCGCGCGTCCTAGGAGCCTTAAGGCTCTGCAGGTACTAGTAGTTATTGCCAGGTCCCGCCAGGCATTAGGGTCTCTCTGCACCTTAGCTACAAGGGCTTTAGCTAAGTCTAGGGTTGTAGGGGGTTTAGGGCAATCTATAGCGGGCTGCGGGGGCGGGCACCTATAGATAGGGCTCGTAATGTTCAGGGTCGGCAGGCAGGGGAAAGGGAGGTGCATGGTGGTATATTTACTACGATATCGCTAATAGTACAGAGTTAGGGGTAAGACAAAGGGCGTAGCTTAAAGGGGCGTACGACGGGCGCGTTCGCGCAGGAATTTCAGCGATCGCGCAGCTGCTCGCTTAGCAGCTTAGCGCGCTCTAATAGGCTATCTAGGTTAGCGCCGTAACATCCTCCTTAACGCTGCTTACGAGCAACCTACTAGTTAGCCTTATATTAAGCGAGTATATCCTCTCTAGCTCCCTTCGTAAGGACTCTACGCTCCTATATACGCTTTTTCTTACGCTGTCTACGCGCAGACGCTGCCTTGTTAGCTCTCTTAAGACTAGTAATCTAATCGCGCATTAACTTAGCTAAGAGCATTATTACCTTAGCTGTAATAGGCTAGAGCCCAGTTAGTAAATCCTCGATAATATCTTAGTCACGTGCGCGAGGCGCACTGTCTACAGAATCCGGGTGCCCCCCTAAGCACCTAGATTCTGTGCAAGCGAGCCTAGCAGAAGGTTATCCTAAGCCGCCGCCCCCTAAACGACCTTTAGAACCCTAGCTACCTGTAGTTCTCTTCTCTATCGAATACAACTCTAGTATACCTATGCGATAGCTCCCTAAGCGTAGCCCCTTACATAGCGCCTACGCTAATTAGCTGCACAGAATCTAGGTGCTAACTAGCGCACCTAGATCCTGCAACACTAAAATTCCTGCGCGCACGCGTCTTGTCGTAAGCTCCTTAAGCTACGTCCTTATCCTAGCCTAACCTAGTGCTGTTAGTTATACGTAGTAAATACATTAATCACGTGCACCTTGTGATGGGCTGGAGCCCAGTTGGTGAGTCCTCGATGATATCTCGGTCACGTGCGCGAGGGCCCCTGTGACGATTCCCGGTGCCCCCCGAGCACCCGGATTCTTTAAGCGAGCCACGGAAGGTTATCCGAGCCGCCGCCCCCTGAACGACCTTCAGAACCCTAGCTACCTGTAGTTCTCTTCTCTATCGAATACAACTCTAGTATACCTGTGCGATAGCTCCCCGAGCGTAGCCCCTTACATTTTGTATTCGATCCCAATTAACAGAGCCTTGCTTTAAGACTCTGTTAACGCGACGCGCGTTAAGCTTCTTGACCGCCTCTTCTGTTACGTGCGAGTAGGTTAATCTGCCGCACGGGATTGGTGTTGTACGAAGGCACGAAAGGCCTTTAAACAACAACTAGGCATAAGCTATTGCAAGATTGCTAGCCTAGGACTGCAGCTTCGTAGGACGCTCAGTCAACGCGCTACTGGCCTCGCATGACGTCTAGCGGTGAACGTGTATAGTGCAGCTAGTAGATCCTAGTTGCGCGCGGAGTACCGTTCAGTAAAAGCCCTACGCGATACCTCGACAGTACAGAGGTGTAGGTCCTGCTGTTTGCAAAAGACCTTCGTAAGGAGGTGAGCGATTGCAGTTGAAGTCCTGTTAGTCCTCTAAGGTTTGAGGAACAGGCAACGACCCTGCGCAACAGCTGAATTGCGGCTAAGAAGCGAGCTGTCGTTAGAAGTCCTATCGGTCCTCTATTGAACGGGGCATAGGCCGCGATACTGAGTCAAAGTACCGACCAGTACGAGATCGCGAGCGTGAGGTTGAAGGAACTACCAAAAGTCGCGACCACAACGGCAATTAAAAGCCGTTTAGATAAGCCTTGCTATCAAGAGCAAGCCATAGAAGCCCTGTACAGTAACAGGCCACGGAAGCCCTACTAGTCCTTACCGTAGAGGAGTAGGCCACGACGCGGAAGCTTACGAGAAGCTTAGCTACTAGACTAGAGCGATTGAAGGAGAGAATACCGATCGGGAAGCCCTGCACGAGAAGCAGGCACATACAGAAACGAGCCCTCTGATAAGGAATCAGAACATGGAGGACAACTTGCCTAACCTCAACGCGGAGGAGCTGTCTGCCTACGCGTTAGCTAAGCACCTTGCCGGAGTACTAGGCGATGAAATAGAGCAGAGTATCGCTTAGATGCTTAGGAATGACGGATGGAAAGAAGCTGCGATAACGCTAATGATTAACGAGATTGCGCGGAGAGTAAAAAGCGTAGCGGGAAAGAAAGGGTTACCTAGGAGCTTACTGAAGACCCCTCAGAATGCTACGGCCGAGATAATGGCCTAACTAGTCTAACTACTCACCCTGATAACCGCTTGGTTAGAAGCCTTAGAACAACAGGGTTCCTAATTAACCCCGCAGTCGTCTAAGAGCTAATTAGGGCTAGGAACACCGCTAACAGAACACACCACGAGGACGAAGTACCCTTATCTAGAGCTGTTCGACGGGGACAGGTCTAAGTACTCTGCCTTTAGATACAAGACTAAGGCGAAGCTGTACAACGACTACTAGGGTACACCTGACAGGATGAAGATCGCGTACGTAGTCAGCCGTTGTTCTGAACGAGCTTCAGACGTTATCCTCCCCTGGGTAGAACAGCACTAAGAATACGGCTCTATTGAGGACTTGTGGAGTTTTCTTAACTAGCAGTACGACGACCCGCACCTAAAAGCTAAAGCACTAGACTAACTCTCGAACCTGCGATAAGGAAAACGTTCAATTCGAGATTACTACATGGAGTTTAATCGATTAGAACTCCAGGCAGAGGTGCGGATTAGCGATGCGCAGAAGAAGAGTATGTTCTCTAAAGGATTGAGCGTAGAGCTTTAGAAGGCCTTAATCCTCGCAAGGGAGGACCTATCGTTTGAAGAATTCGCACGTGAAGCGACTTGTGTCTCGGACAACCTGTACTGAGTAAATATGGCTACTCGTAGTTGAAAGGAGTTCAGCGCTTACTATAACTATAACTCCTACCGACAAGTTGACTGAAACAGTACGAGAACTCCTTCTCCGCCCGAGAACATGGACTGGGAGCCGACGAAAGTCAGTAAGGCAAGCACGAGAGACAGGAAACTGAATAGTGATCAGATAGAGTGCTACTCGTGCGGCAAGAAAGGACATATAGCTAGGCACTGTGGGAAGGGTGTTAAGCCAAGGAACACTAAGGTGAGCAGAGCAGCTCAGCGCGAGCCTTCGCCTACCTGTAGGTGTTATGCGGAGACAGAGGATAGTAGCAATTCGGAAGACTCGGAAAAAGAGTAGCTCCGAACTAGAGTCTCGGCTCGGAGCTACTGAAGATGGATCGGCGAACACGTAGCGAATGGAACTAGTTTCAACAAAAGCACATGAACACGAAGCCGCTTACGGCACACCTAATCGTGGATACGGTGAACAACGCAACCGCGTTAATAGACAGCGGTTGTCTGTGCTACGCACTGGTCAGTAGGAAGTTCGCTCGCCGAAGCCGCCTTGAGCGCTTCTCGGTCGCCCCCTGGCTGATTGAAGGAATTGACGGGAAGTTGTCGAAGATCAATGAGGTCTCTCGATTTGAGTTTGATATGCACGGCCACCGAGAGGTCGCCTACGCATATGTGATCAACTATATGGACGAAGACGTCGTCTTAGGGAAAGGGTGGATGGACTACCTAGACGTAACGATAGCTCCAGCTAAAAGGAGCTTATTTATCTACTCGAAGGGCATTTAGGTAAGGTGTAACGAAGGCGTTGTTAACAGGAACGCACCCTAACAAGTGAACGCAGCTACGTTCGCGAGTCTCCTAAGGAAATCCAGAGATCTAGAGGCTAAAGTGCGAATATTCGCTGCCTCTATCGCAGACATTAATAAGGCGCTAGCACTAAAGAAATTGGTAGACGTAAGAGCATTGTTACCGAAACACTATTAGAGCTATTACGAGCTCTTTAACCCGAAAGAAGCTGCAAAGCTCCCTCCTTATAGAGGGCTAGGAGTAGACTACTGAATTAAGCTCGAAACGAAAAACGGTTAACAGCCCTAGCCGCCGTAGGGCCTACTGTACGGCATGTTAAGAGGCGAGCTCCTAGTACTCTGAAAGGAACTTACGTCTTTATTAGAGAAGGGGTTCATACGCGTAAGTAGCTTGCTAGCCTTAGCTCTAGTACTATTCGCGAAAAAGCTGGGAGGAGGGCTGCGCCTCTGTATCGACTACCGAGCGTTAAACGCGATCACCAAGAAGGACAGATACCCGCTGCCACTTATCCGAGAGACGCTCAACAACCTAAGCAAGGCGAAGTGGTTTACGAAACTAGACGTGATCGCAGCCTTCTACAAGATCTGTGTAGCGGAAGGAGACGAATGGAAAACAGCCTTCCGAACGCGCTTTGGTCTTTTCGAGTGGTTAGTGACTCCGTTTGGCATGGCTAATTCCCTGAGCACCTTTTAACGGTATATTAACTGGACATTAAGGGAATACCTTGATGATTTCTGCTCGGCTTACCTCGACGACGTGTTGATCTACACAGATGGCAACCTGCAACAACACTAAGATTACGTCCGAAAAGTCCTCGGCAAGCTACAGGACGCAGGCCTCTACGTAGACATTAAGAAATGCGAGTTCGAGGTGAAGTCTACTAAGTACCTTGGTTTTATTATCAACGCAGGGAAGGGCATTAGGATGGATCTAGACAAGGTTAAAGCTATTAAGGACTGGGAGGCACCTAAGACCGTGAAAGGAGTACGGTCGTTCCTTGGGTTTGCGAACTTCTACCGAAGGTTTATTAGAGACTTCGCAAAGATAGCTGCTCCTCTTACGCGCTTGACGGGCGACGTGAGCTTTACCTGGGGAGATGAAGAGCAGCTAGCGTTTGACAAGCTAAAGGAGATCTTTACTATGGAACCTAACCTAGCGACGTTCGACTCTGAACGAGACACAGTTCTAGAATGCGACTCTTCTGGTTACGCTGTGGGAGGAGTGTTGTCTCAGTACGACGACGAGGGGATACTGCGTCCTTGTGCGTACTTCTCGAAAAAGAACAACGCCCACGAATGCAACTACGAGATTCATGACAAGGAACTATTAGCGATTATCCGTTGCCTAGAAGAATGGGACGCTGAACTGCGTTCAGTCAAGAGCTTTAAAGTGATTACAGATCACAAGAACCTAGAGTACTTTATGAAACCGAAGATGCTAAGCGAACGTCAAGTCCGCTGGGCAGCGATGTTGAGCCGGTTCAACATGGAGATCCTGTACAGACTAGGGAAGCAGAACGTACGAGCCGATGCACTCTCACGCAGAGAGCAGGACCTACCTGAGGATGCAGACGATGAGCGCCTCCAAAAGCGTATCATTCAGGTCCTGAAGCCGACCTCTCAGTGCTACGAGGAGAGTAGTGAGGAACAAGATGATCTACCAGTGAGCTGGGTGATGTCCGCGAGGATACGCGTAGGACGAACGGGAGTACGTCCTAACCCGACTGAGGAACAGTCGGAAGACCTAGTTCCTACCGTAAGCGAGAGCAGCGTAGAACAGGTAGAGCGCCACGGTGAGGCGCTTGGAGAACAAGTCGAGCCCGAGGGCCCGGCCAGCCAGGGCGACAAGCTAGAACAACCTAATGAGCTCGAAGAGCTATGGTTAGAAGCCCTGAAGGACGATCAGCAATACAGGAACGCCATGCAAGCAGTGATAGATCAGGAACGAAGGTTCCCTCCCAGCCTGGGCGTGAAATGCTCGATCTCAGAGTGCTCGGTTAACAACCAAGGAGAACTGTTATACCGAAGCAGGAAATGGGTGCCCAACAACGAGAAGTTGCGCACCCGAATTATCAGCGAAGCACACGATTCCCTTTCAGCCGGCCACCCAGGCAGGGAAATCACGTACAGGATAGTAGCTCGAGACTTCTTCTGGCCAGGTATGTCAGATAATATCAGACGCTACGTAAGGAACTGCGATACTTGCGGAAGGACGAAGCCATGGAGAGAGGGTACCCAGGGATTCCTAAAACCATTGCCACTACCCGATAGGATATGGAAAGAAATCTCAATGGACTTTATCGAAGGACTACCAGAGAGCGAAGGCATGACCTGCCTTCTAGTCGTTACTGACCGACTAAGCAAAGGGTCTATCTTTATCCCATTACCAGATATCAGAACGGAAACAGTAGTCCGAGCGTTTATCAGACAAGTAGTGGCTTACCACTGGTTGCCTGACGCGATCACGTCCGATAGAGGCAGCCAGTTCGTCAGCGTCCTGTGGGAACGTCTTTGCGAGATCCTTAAGATTAACCGACGGCTTTCTACTGCCTTCCACCTACAGACTGATGGAGCAATAGAACGAATGAACAGCGTGTGGGAAGCATACATCCGAGCGTTTATTAGCTGGTTATAAGAGGATTGGGTAAAGTACTGCCCTATGGCTCAGATCGCCATTAATGGGAGGGATGCAACATCGACAGGAGTCGCCCCGTTCTTCCTCTAACATGGGTACAACGTTGATCCTCTCTAGCTAGACACCCCGCTAGGAGCCGAAAAGAAAAGGTACACCGCCGAAGAACGTTTAGACCGTGACAAGGCTGAGGCCATCGTGGCTAAATTCCGAGACGTGTTCGAGCTAGCACAAGCGAGCATGGCTGCAGCGCAAGCTGAACAAGAAAAGCAGACTAATAGGCACCGGAAGGAAGCAAGGAATTATAAGGTCGGCGATAAGGTTTAGCTAAAACTCGACAAGCAATACCAAACAGGCCGTCCGTCACGAAAATTAGACTAGAAAAGCGCTAAATACACGGTAATTGAAGTAATTGATAGCCATTCAGTCAAGCTAGACACCCCGAGAGGCCATCACCCTGTTTTCCATGTCGACAGATTACGCCTAGCAAACTCCGACCCACTGCCTAGCCAGGTTCAGGACGACTACCAGCCACTACCGCTACAGATCGATGGTAAGGACGAGTGGGTAGTGGAGGAGATCTTGGAAGAGCAACTGCGACGCCGTGGACGTGGATGGAAACTGTACTTCGACGTCAAGTGGAAAGGATACCACCAGACAACCCTCGAACTAGTAGAAATCCTAGAGAATACAGAAGCCCTAGATCGATGGGAAGAATATACGAGAGAATACCGAGACGAAGAAGGACGCCTACCAGAAGGGTTTCGACGAGATACCCCCTAAAAAGGAGGGGAGGAGGGGGGTAATGTGATGGGCTGGAGCCTAGTTGGTGAGTCCTCGATGATATCTCGGTCACGTGCGCGAGGCGCACTGTGCACAGATTCCGGGTGCCCCCCCTGAGCACCCGGATTCTGTGCAAGCGAGCCCGGCGGAAGGTTATCCCGAGCCGCCGCCCCCTGAACGACCTTCAGAACCCTAGCTACCTGTAGTTCTCTTCTCTATCGAATACAACTCCAGTATACCTGTGCGATAGCTCCCCGAGCGTAGCCCCTTACACACCTATCCCTCCTGCCTGCCGCCCCCGTAACATATCTTCTCTTCTTACTACCTTTATAATACTTAGCCTCTACTATCCTATGTTATATTATCTAGAGTTTAAATAACGTGCCCTACTATCGAGATGCGCACACTATTAAAATGCGCACTCTGCTAAGCCCCTACTACTTTTAACTCTCTATTACAATGTCTTAACTACTAAATCTTAAACTACTTTCTACTAAAGATAGAGTTATCTAGGCTATCCAAGCTATGAAATCTAACGCGTCGCTTACCTAGCGACAAGCCGCGCATCGCTACGATATACATAAAAGCACTCTCCGCAATTAACGCGCTAAGAAGGCTTTACAACGCGATACTTAACCTAACTGATTAAAACTCTAGAGACATAAAGAGGAGGTAATTATATAATATATAAGGAAGCTTAACGCGCGAGGCTTCGCCCCTACGCTTAACTATGTGCGAGAAATAGCTAACTAACTACTAGCTACACGTAGTAGTAGCTAGGTTAGAGAAAACTAGACCTACAGGCTTGTACGCTAGAGACCTAAGATTAAATCTTAGGTAACAAGACAGCGGGATTACTAGAGAGTCCTCTGCAGCGACCTAGCTATTATTAGGCCCTAGTTTAATCTTGTACACAACGTTAAGGCTAAGTATAGGATTCTAGATAAAGACGTCTATAATTTTAATAAGACTAGCTTCTAGATAGGCGTTAGAGGGTCTGTTAAGGTAGTAACAGCCTCTAAGAGACGTCTTAAGCTACTTAGTGTTTAGCCTAGCGATCGTAAGTAGGCAACGCTAATTGCTAGCATTAACGCGATAGGGTAGTCTATCCTACCCTTTTTTATCTTTAAGGCAAAGAACTATAACTAGGCCTAGTATCACAACCCTAAAGATTAGAGGATAAGAGTTAGTAAGAATAGCTAGATAATAAACGAGCTTAGTCTTGCATAGCTGCAGCACTTTATCTAGTATACAGAGGCTCGCACAGTAGGTAGTTACTAGCTGCTTATTATTAATAGCTATAAGAGCTATAAGTCGCTCGCCTTCTAGGATCTGTGTAAGGAAAGCAATATTATTACCCTCTGCATGCCTCTACACTTATCGCACATCCTACAGCTACTTAATGTAGGTTGTTTTGCCCCGCTAAAGCAGGCGTATAAGAAGGAAGTTAGGGGCTTAGCAGACAGCTACATCTACTACATCGACAAGAAAGCCTTCCTAGCTGCCTTTAGGCTAATATTTAACAAGGCGTTCTTAAAGAACAATATCTTATTAAGCTTTCGAGCAACTAGCTTAGTCCTACATAACCTAGATGTAGTGTTATCTAGGCTTAAAGTACAGCCTCGTACGCTAACACTACCTGCATTAGGGCCTACCCCTTAGGAACCTAAAACACTAAGTAACGCCTAGGAGATAGAGGCTTAAACAACGCTGATTGTTAAGAGGATAACAGATTACAAGGAATTATTACCTAATTCTATTATTAAGATAGTGTTGCAGGTTAAAAAGGGATTAACTTTAAAGGTGCACTTACACACGTTGCTAGAGGCTAGAATAGCTAACCTTAAGGAGGCAAACTAGGCAGCATCTAAACGTAAAAAGCGCAAGAAAAAGCAAATCCAGAAGGGAGGGACCCTATTGCAGGCAGAGGCAGAGGATATAGTTAAGCAAAGGGATGTTAAGATCTAGTTAGAGGTAGAGAGGCGTTAGGAGAGGGTGCGCGCAGGTGGTAGTGCAAGAGGTATCTAACGCTGCAAGAACTGCGGCGAGGCAGGACATAATAAGCGCACATGCAAGAAAGATACAGCAGAAGTAGAGGATTAATTCAAGCTATTAAACGCGTAGATAGCTTGTTGTAGTGTTGAGTTATTCGCATGCGAACATGGATTGCTGTATTTCGTGCGCATTTTGATAGTGTGCGCATCTCGATAGTGGGGCACGTTAAGAATTAAAGAGGTTAACGTGGTTTACAAGCGAGTGACGCACCCAAGCGAGTGACGCACTTTTGCCAAGACCTTACCAAACTTCAATTAAGTCGTAATGCCTTAACGCAACAGCGTAAAAATGATCTTAAACGAAGCAGATATACAGCTTGCGATACAGGCTATCTAAAGAGACGCGACACTAACGACGCGACGCGCTAGAGCTATCTATAGCGTCTCTGAAGCAACACTACAAAGGCGACTCGCTAGGACGCCTCAACGACGCGATCGCGCGCCTAACTTAATAGCTCTTCGAGGATCTAAAGAGGTAGCAATTGTTAGGCATGTTCTTAAGCTAGTAGAGCAAGGATATCCGCCTAGGCTCGCTAACGTTAAAGAGATAGCTAATTCTTTGCTTAAGATCTGTAATTAGAAGCTAGTTAGCAAGAAGTAGGCTGCAAACTTCGTAAAGCGTCGCCCTAAGCTTAAAGTTAAGTTTAATCTAAAGTACGACTATAGTAGAGCCCTCTGCGAGGATCCTAAGGTTATACAAGGCTAGTTCCGCCTAGTACAGAATACGAAGGCTAAGTACGGCATCTAGGACAAAGACACGTACAACTTTAATAAGACTGGCTTTATAATAGGCGTAATATTAACTAGCTTAGTAGTTACAGCAGCAAACTGTTAAGGACGGCTAAAGACAGTGCAGCAGGGCAACTAGGAGTAGGTTACAGCTATCTAGGGCATAAACGCGACGGGGTAGGCGATTCTACCCTTTATTATCTTCTAAGGCAAGCACTACCTCTCCGCCTAGTACAAGGAGGAGAGCCTACCTTAAGACTAGGTAATTGCAGTCTCTAAGAACGGCTAGACGATAAACAAGCTTAGTATTAAGTAGCTAGAGCACTTTAACAGGTATACAAAGGGGAGGGTTGTTAGCAGCTACTGCCTGCTAGTTCTTAACAGTTACAAGAGCTACAGCTTAATTAATTTCTACTAGCTCTGCGAGGAGAAGAAGATTATTACCCTCTGCATGCCTCTACACTCCTCGCACCTACTGCAGCCGCTTAACGTTAGCTGTTTTACGCCGCTAAAGAAGGCGTATAGGTGCTAAGCCGAGAAGCTGATGCGCAACAAGATTACCCACATCACAAAAATAGAGTTCTTACCGTGCTTTATTGCTGCCTACAAGGCCTCTATTACAAGGAGTAATATCCTAGGAGGCTTTTAAGGCGCTAGCTTAGTTCTATTCGATCTAGAGGCTGTTATATTAATGCTCGACGTCCGCCTGCGTACTCCACCGTTACCTACGGTCGAGGACAGTCCCTAGCAGTTACAAACCCTAAGCAATACCGTAGAACTAGGGTCTTAAACGAAGCTAGTTCTCGAGAGGTTTTAGAGGCATATAGATAGCTCGCCTACTTTAATAGTTAAGGCAGTGAAAAGCCTCTCTAAAGGCGCAGAGATAATAGCGCATGCTTTAGTGTTGTCGCAAAAGCGTATCGCTAAGCTTAAAGCAGCTAACAAGGCCGCTACGCGACGTAAATTGTATAAAAGAAAGCGAGTATAGAAGGAGGGGACCCTTGTAGTAGAGGAAGGTCTTCAACTAACAACTCTAAAGGAGTTTAGCGCGCGCAGCAATAGGAAGAAGGCAAAGAAGAAGGCGCGCGTTAAAGTAGGCGAATCGTCTTAAAGACGCTGTGGACGCTGCGGCGAGGTAGGACACAACTCGCGCACATGTAAGCAGGATGCAGAAGTAGATTCTGAGTAGAATAGTGTATTACGATTTCTAATTACTATTGTTAACGGTGCTGTACAGTCGTGTGTAGTCGTGGTTTTGGTGAGGTCTTAGCAAAAGTGCGTCACTCGCTTAGGTGCGTCACTCGCTTGTAAACCACGTTATAGAACAGGATTTTAGTCTTAGATACTAATCTAGCTTAAATGGACATATACTAAAGTAAAGCTAAAACAAATACTAGACTAATTAAAAGTAATAGGCGCTAGATGTAGGGGCAAGACTAAAGACTAAATGCACTTACGCAGTATTAACATACCTCATAAACGATACATTAACCCTATTAACTAAGGCTTCCTACTAGTGCTATACGTGCCTTATCTTTTCTAGCGAGGCTACACTAGACCCGCTATCGCTTTGATTGCCCGACTGCAGACAACTCTCTACATTATTGTAGTTGTAGTTACTATCGTAAGGCGTGCTTTCGACTTGAAGGTGGGTCTCGGTAACGATACATATAGCATTCGACGTAGGTCCAGCTTTGATAATCGAGTCCTGCGATCCCGAAGTGCTGCTTTCGCGGAGTGTATCGAGGTGGTTGTGTTGTTCTCGGATTACACTGCGGCGGCGATTGTCGACGAATCGCGATATGCGGTTTCCCGCACCGCCCACGATTGTGACGGTGCGTGCCGTGCCGGTGGTGGCGTCTTTGGGAATTGACTGCAGGCCCAAGTCGTCGCCGGGTCGAGTTGCATTTGCTGTTACGGCTGTCACATTCCGGTTGTAGGTGTGCTGGCGTACTGACATCTCGTTCGAGACCAGGATGCGCCTTGTCAAGGTATAGAGAAGTGCGTCAATCCAACCGCAAGAGGTGAGAAGTGTGCCAACAACACAGAAGAATGCATCCGGCATCTCTGTTCCTGTCATTACGACCATTCGTCCAATGGCGATGGGGAGAGTTAGGATGACGTATACGGCTGGGTACAGTACCATGAACGTTGTCGCTCGAAAGAGCTTGGTGGTGTCGTTATTCATGATGCTTCGAATTCGGCCTCGGAGATGGACAAAAATGTGGCCGTATACGGCCATGGTGCCGAACTCGAAGATGAAGATCCACAGGTAATGAAGATACAGGCGCTCCTTTTCAAACTCGGCTGAAACCCAACACCAGCCTCCTGCGCGGCCAAAGAAACGATTTCCAAACGTGGCCGGCCCCAGGACCGTCAAGGTCAGTGCGGCCAGCCAAATGAACAGGATTGCAACGACGAACCGCCTGTATGGCATCCTGTAGCCTTTCACTACGCTCATCCAAGTATGTATCGCAATTGCGAGGACGAAGAATCCGCTGGCCACATCCCCAAGGTGCATGAACCATGCTTGTATGAAGCAAGGTGCGGTAAGGGCCACGATTCTATTGAGACGCAACCAATGGAAGGTGATCGAGAAGGCAATCGACTGTAGGAGATCGGCCAGTAGGAGGTTGTAGATGAGGATGACGTATTGATTGTATCCAACATACGCTTTGTAATGTCTGCGCCATGAAATCAATCGATGGGTGATGAATACGAGGAGGGCCGTCACCGATATCAATGATAGCACCGCGCAGAGAGCAACAGGAATAAGGCCCTTCTTGAAGCTTGGAGTTAATGGATCCAGGCTGTTTGGGAAAGGGGAGTAGCGCTTTGTGAGCGTCGCATGGGATTCGAAGATAGCCATGTCGGATGCAGCTCGAGTCCTGTTGAAGTCGAGGAAACAGACCACAGTCTGTACCTTGGTACAAAGGGGACCGAGTTGAGAAGAAACCATGCAAGATTTGAATTTCTCAGAAAGTCATTATGATTCAGAGCGGCCAAGCCCCCTAGTACTCGATTTTATTTATTCTGTTGGGGGAAGAATGCGTGATTGTCGGATAGTGTATCGATGTGTCCGTTCGAAGGGCTATGAGAGCGTCGTAGAAGGTGTGAGTAGCTCAAGGGCGCTCGAAGGAGACGTATATCGAAGACTAAAAAACAATCGCTCGAGAGTGTAGCAAAATGTTTTGAGTAAATTAGAGGAAAGGGAGCAGTGCAATAGGGTAATTTGAACGAACACCAGCACAGCGCTATAATAACGTAAGAACAACCAGTAAGTCTATAAATCTATTGGCCTGGGGTGCGTTATGCAAGTGCGCTATGCTTGACAGTAACTAAGACTACACTACATGCATCTAGGCTAAACGCAAGCTTTGCGTTGGTATATCTTATTCCCGACTCATGCCCGCGGAGATCACCCTTATCCTAGGACCTATTTCAGCTAATTACTTATGGGGTATGTTTGCCATGTGGAAAGATCCAAGGGCTGGTTTCTGTGCCTCATAGGGTGAGCGAGAGTGATGTAGTGGCAGGACGAGCAGTCGTCTGGGGGCTCTCCACCAAGATCCACAGGATGTGCTCCCACTTTCCAACTTAAATACCATGACTCGATCCTCCTCGGCTTGGGCCCCAGCTTTGATACAACCATTCAATTTCCTTTTCTTGACAATGAGATCGTTTCAAGAATCGTTTAGGGAGTCAAGGTGCGATGGTTGCTATGTGGAGGAAACGAGCTATCCAGCCCTAATGAAGTTGTTTAGAGGGGCATGACAAGAAGTCCATCTTGTGTGGCTGGACAAGAACGATTCATACCTCATGTTGTTCTGAGCATGACCATTTTCCTTACTAAAGCTCATGACTCAGCTGGAAGGATTTTCAATACCCCTGTCATGTCATGGCTCAAGCCACTACAACCACCCCAGTGCTTATCAGCAGACTTGAGGACAGACGATATGGACAGGTAAAACTGACTCAACCGATTGCGAAACAGTTTTTCCATCGGTTCGATTCTGAGCATATAAATTTTGCCAGCTGTTCAGTTTCTGATAAAAATTCGACCGAAACGATCGAATGAACAAATTGCCACTGCGAGGCTGGTAGATTTTTGTTCTTCGGCCTTAGCGCGGGGAGTTTGAGCGATCATCGTGAAGGTTGTTGAATTATTGTGATCGGCAAGCGATCTGCGCAGGCAAGCGAAATGCGCACCGTACCGAGATCTTACGCGTCTCTTCGTTCGACCAATACGTCTCAATTACCTAACGCTGAGTCGCTTCCTCGTGAAAACAGAATTGTCTTGCCATCTAAGCGACCAAATCAGCCTCTTCCTCTAGAGTTGCGACGTGCTGCAACTATCTATAGCGCATCCTGCAGCTGGGTTCTTTGCTGTTAAAGCAGGGCACATGGAGATGTCGTCTCGGTATGCCGCCTTGGCAGGTGCTTGAATATCACGTAGCCGTTAAACAGCCTGGTGGGATTACTCGGTACCTGACAACCGCAAGTGGATCATGCGCAGTGCTCAAGCTAAACACGGCACAGCGAACCGTGCCGGAAAAAGGGTGAAAAGTAGCACCTCTCTAGTAGCAAGGGGGAAGTTGGAAATAAGCTGATGGTGGGATGCCCCGCACCCACCCGTCTCAATGTCGATTGTATAGTAATTCTGGCTGTAGAAGTTATTTCTAAAGGTATAAAAGTCGAATTCATTTATTTGCAAGCCTTCTCATCAAGCTTAGCGTTGTTAATATACTTAGCAATGAGGTTTATTTGTTGTCCAGTAAGCTGGCGAGTGGCACTGCGATTGTTGACGACTTCCTACTAGTTGCAGCAGCTTATTTCCAACTTTCCCCTTGGTGCTAGAGCACCTCAGGTGGGCCTGAGTGGAACGTGCTACAGTGTTGAGCGCGCTAAAAGCCAAAGAATTTAATTAGGCATCCCGGCCTGGGGCTAGATCATTCGGCTGCAGCTTGCTCCAAGACTCAGTGCCGCGACTCGTTCGCCTTGAGCAGCTGCACCGTACTGAACTCGAATGCATGATTGATTGGCATGAATGATGGCCACTAGTACCAGCAGCCTTGACATGAGTGTGAGAGCGAACTGGAGGCGGCGCACTGGAGAAGCTGCTCGGCAAGACAGATTGAAAAATAACGGAAGGAAAGATCAAGGGGGCCACGTCAATTGGTGCCCTCCTGACGAAAACTCAGCGTGCAGATATTCAGAGTGCCAACGTGTACAGGCGTGTTCTCACAAGGTCCAGACCTCATCTAAGTTTCCATAGGTAGGAGGAGCGAGCGGTGCACATTGTGGGCGCGGACCGGCACGTTGAGGAGCGGTGCTTTGGTAGCCCTCGTTTGAATGGCGGCGATGACTGCAACAATTGTGTCTTGAGCCACATTAGCTATAGACAAGATGCCCTAAATCCAAGGCCATTGGGTCGCATTTCATGCGGATCTCGAAACAAACTGCTCAATGGAAGAGCATAATGCGCATACGTGGATTTCGTGTTGGCGAGTGTTAGTCACATTGTTGGCTTCACCACTTGTGTCGTTTTGTCTAATTGGCGGCATACCCCAGCCTGCGCTACTGAGCCGCGCGGAGACTGGAGAGATGCAGCCCATGTGGGTCCAGCGAGGCTGGTTGAGGCGCTCCGTCGAGCCTGCAATTGTGGATAATCAGCTCGGTCCATCGCAAGACACGTCTTGGTGCCCTCAGTGGCCATGTCGCGCACTCCGCTCGACCTGGACGGTATTTCCAGCTGCCTCTTTGCGCTCTGCCAGGTCGCTGCCAGTCTCGCCATCAGGTGCCGGTCCTTCGCTTCCCAGCTGGCCCACCGCGCCCAACGCTGGTTCGTCCTCATACATTGACTGCCTCGTCACACCAGTTGCAGTTCGGGCACTACCTTTAGACGTCAACAGCGCCTTCTGCTATGCTCCCAATTCCTACGTAGCCCTCGAGCGCTTCATCTCACAGCAAGAACTGCCGGATTATGAAGTTGGCGTGAAGTCGGTTCATCATCTAAACTTACGTGGCATGGGGATCCTGGCGCAGTACTGTGGCATGCGAAATGGTTGCTCACCATGACTCTGGCAGCTAGTACGGAGCCGGAGTATTCCTCGGTGGTCAAGCCTTCAGGATCTCTGCTGCCAAGGAGACAATCAGTAAAAGTGCGGGTTTATTTAACAGACATAGTATCTCCTCCGCAGTCCCAGCCACATGCTCACTAAGCGACGCTTCCTTCCCCCTAGACATACTAAAGCTCAAGCGCAAGCAAGCTGAAGCAGACGTCGAGAAAGCAAACTTGGAGAACACGCTGCACATACCAATCACCGCAATGAACCAATACCTTAAACGACAGAAGCGTGCCGTCGCCAAAACACATGTACCGTATCAGAAGCACCAGCAACCATTTCGCTGGGGGGGTTCCACCAGCTCAACCGAGGAGATAGCGCAGTACTAGGATGACATCTTCCGGTCTAGCGATTTTGTATCTACCAACGCCCTAGAACGAATCCTCACAACGACTTCGTCGCAACAGCTCACAAGTACCGCAATTATAACCCTATTCGCAAGCAAAGATTTAGACCTTTTTGTGTTTTTAGAGCTAGGTAGCAGAACTATCCTACGGTTTAGAAGCGCTTTTAACCTTAGTTACTTACCTAAGCCTCTACTAATGTACGGGTGTATGAGGTTATGAAGACGTAATCCCTACGAGCTGAGTAGTCACTAGTACGGCAGGTGGTAGAGAAGTTGGCAAGATGTGTAATCTTGTTCTAGTTTTAGGTACAGGAGAGGAGTGTTAAGCTCTAAACAAATACAAGGCAATACATGCAAAAGGGAGTGAGTGAGTGATCGATCGATCCAGGTAGTGTGTGCAGGACAATTAGTAGGAGTGGATAGTGGATAGTAGAGGTCAATAATAATCGATGATACCTCTTATGTTAAGGAGAAGCTGTCCTTCTTGTAGTCCTAATAGTTGAACATTGGATAGAAACGCACTAGGGAACCCTGTGCACCGGCACACTACTATTGCAATAACTCCGCGACGTCGTTATTAAGACTTGACTCATTCGCGAGTGTAAAGGCCGTCTTTCCTTGGGCATCCGTTACACACTTATCAGCTCCTTTCTCTAGCAAGAGTCTTACAACCTCTGTATGACCTTGCTCTGCCGCACACATTAGTGGCGTTCGCCCGAATACGAATTCTTTCGTCTCAAAATCCACGGCCTTTGTTTCGAGTAGTATAACCACGACCTCTTCACGACCTAGTAGAGCAGCCGTTAGCAGTGGTGTGCGGCCTTCGACATCTGATTTAGTGTTGGGGTCAATGCCTTTGTCGAGCAAGTCTCGTACTATCTTCGTGGGTCGCTCTGCAGTCGCTTGCATTAATTGGGCAATTGGCAGCCACCGCTCCTTCATACCCTGGATGGCATTCTGTTGGAGGAGGAACTCGACCGAGGCCACGTTTCCTTTTCTCGCGGCGGATTCAACCAAAGCCGCCAAATTGGCAGGTCGCAGTCCTCTACCCCAGAGGATTCGTAGGACTGTGCATCCGCCTCTCGAATTTTCATCGTCAAGGCACGCGGCATTTTTCCAAGTTTGCTCTGTCGGCGCAAGCGTTTTGAATTTGCCAAGAAAGTAAACTGATGTCTCGCTGTTACCTTCTATAGCCGCAGAATAAGTTGCTTCAGAGGGAACAAAGTCCTTACTGCGTCTCAGGAGCAAGTCTAGTATTTGCTTTGCCGCCAAGGATTCACCTCCAAGAGGATTCTGGAAGCATTCCTCGCTGGGGATGATCTCGAGATCTTTACCAAGCAGAAACTCGAGGATGTCAGGGTAATAATAGAAGAGGCTGCAATTAGATGGTCTTGAGTAACCTTCGGCCGGTCAGACTTGTTCCAGAGCAGCTCAAATTCGGGCTTGTTGACTCGCGCTGCAGCCGCAATCACGAGATCCATATCCACCACAGCGTTTGGGTTTCTCTCGAGAAGAAGGTCGACTGCACACTCGCCTTGACCTGGAATCCAGTTTCTGGCTGCGAAACCGACTAGCTCTTGCGAGATCTGCAGCGCCGGTTGGTGGTCTAGCAGACATCGGAGCATATCTTTATTGCCATACCTCGCTGCGGTACGGAGCACGCTTTCTTTGATGTCCAGAGTCGGATCATGGGCAAAAAGTAGCTTTGTCACACCCACAGCTTGCTCGGATGTTGTGTTGGCTGCTGCACAGAGGAGACTATCCCACGTCACGTCGAGTTCTGGCTTTCGCTTCAAGAGATATTCCATCATTCTTGCGCCATGGTTGCGATTCTTCGCCACACTCTGTAAGATATCTTGTGGAATCTCCATATCCGGGTCTTCTCGGAATATTATATCCAGCATCTTAATGGTGCTATTGGACGCAGCGCTTCGAAGAACTTCCACGGGGATCTGAGGTTCATCGAACATATCTAAGAGCGCTTCAAGTGCTTCCTCAAAACAGTTGGCCGCAGTTGCGGTTAACATATCAGGCGTTGCTCGGAGATCCGGTTCTAGCTCGTGAAGGTAGCGTAAAACGGTAGTACTAGACTACATTGCCGCGTTTCGGAGAACACTCTGCGTGATCTCCATGTCGATGTCCTGATCAAGAAGCCATGCGAAGAGCTTGCCACCCCCCGAAGAAGCGGCATATTCAATCGTATCTTCGGTGATTGATGCCTCACCTCCTCGCTTCAGTAGCTGCTCCAGTAATCCGATCCCCTCCTCTTCGGAAGACCTTGCACTCTCTCGAATCACCTTGAGGATGATCTCCTCTGAGATCTCAACATCATTATTGTGATCCAGAAGCAATTGTGTGATCTTCGCGTCAGGAACAGCGTGAAACAATGGCGTATGGCCGTAGACATCTTTGCCGTCCAAATCTTCTCCTTTACTTAGAAGCAGTTGGACTACCTCAACATTGCGATATGAGCATGCAAGATGAAGTGACCGAAGTCCGTTCTCATTGTGCATTATTCGCGGGGGCGGAATCCCATTTTCAATAACTTCAGGTATGCCAAAGACACAGGCGACAAACCATGGATTTAGAGGCTCGCACAAACAATCATCAAGAGCGTTGCGAAGATCCCAGTAGAATTCTGTCTGCGCAGACCCCGACCACTGAATATCGCGACTCAGACTTGGAGCATCTTTCATCCAGCTGGCAAAGGTTGGATTTGCACGACGTCGGAGTAGAAACGACGTGATCAGTGCTGAAATCTCAGATGATTGGCGTAAATTGCCAGCGCGCTGTATATGGAGTGGCCAGAATAATGCGGCATAGTCGTGTAGATTATGTTTTCCTTCACTCAGGGGATCAAAGTTCTTTGGGACTGTCGAAACTGTACCGCGAATAGATCTACCCACCAGCTTTAGTTTGGTCAAGTATGACAGGCAGATCTGAGCAGCGACCGCATTAATGTCTAGAACAGCATAGTCCGGTCTCTCCTCGAGGTATTCACGAACGGACTGATGGGAAAATCGAAAAATCCCCAGCTCTTTGTCCTCGACAACGAGGTTGCAACAGAGTGTTCCGAGTGCACCAGCATCCAATCTGGGTTCTTTCGGTAGAGAGATGGCGGCGAGAAACGAAGTCGTCGACAATGGCTGTAAACAGCAAGTGAGAAGCTTTAAAGCTCTTTCAGCCAAAGCTTTGCTCTCTGAGCCGGAATGGTTGATCTGCTCGTAAATCTTTCCATAGACAGCTGCGAGTCCCTCTAGCGGCTCGGAAAGCGCGTTGAGTACATCCTCTTCGGTGTTAAGGCCCGGGCTAGTGATTCTTTGTAGCTGAAGGGAAACCCAACGAAACATTCCTTGTGCACCATCAGTCAGGATCTGAATGACTTTGTCCTTCAAGTCCGGGCTGACATTCCCGGAAAATAGTTGGGTCAATTTCGGGCTCTTCTCAACTTCCGACCTTACAAAGGATCTGACATCGCCGGAATTCTGTCCAATTAGTATGTCTTGATGCGGATCGGTTTTCAGCCACTCTGACATCGCTTTGTCGTCTCGGCTTGTCAAGAAGAGCCGGACCCGCTCATGTCTCCCCATAATCGTTCCAAAGTGCCCCAAAAGTGCTGGAATGTCGTTGCATTCATCCAATGCATCGATTATAACCGTTAAGGATGCCAAATCTGCCGCAAGCTCTGCGATCAGGTTGAGGGTATCATCAACCCCAAGGTCACGGGCCTGAGTTCCGCCAAGAGTTAAGGCTTCATATCGCTCCACGGCGTCAGTTCGGATCGTTGAACTGGGTTGATAATAGGCAAGCTGACGTGCCAGGCACCTGAGGATCTGGCCAGGCTCAGCGCGCTCTGGCTCAGCCGTATCCCGGGTACAATAGAAGTATACGAGGGCATCAACGGAAGGCTCAATCGACTTGCTAACATGATCGACGACTAATGATGTAAGCTTTGTCTTGCCTGCACAAGGGATTCCATGCAGTCAGAGTACTGGATGCAGCTCAATACTATCCCACTGTCCAAATGCGTCCTTGTTGAGGAGCCATTGCCCAGTTCCTGTGAGCCGACCGTCTCTTGCGCGATCATGATGGCTTGCAAAAGGGATTGGGGATATCCATTTCAGGATATTGATTTGCTCGCTTGCTCTGACGTGATCGTTGATCTCAGAGACGTCGGTAGCGATATTTTCGAGCGGAACCTTCCAATTTTCCAGCTTCTGCGCGAGGTCCTGGTGGCTTTTGCTCATCGACAGTGCATTCTCATCCGAGTCTTGCTTATCAATCACGCGTGCGTTTTGCTCGATGTGAGCGCGTTCGCTGTCAACGGACGATATCATTGCATCAACTCCACCTAAGTGTATATTTGGTCTGTTTCGTAAATCAATAACGAATATCATCAGCCTACCTTCGTTCAAGATGGCTTTGGCGAAGCGAGTGATGGTGTGCTCGCCGTAGTAGCCTTTGCCTCAGCCAGGAACCTAAAAAGCTTTGCGTAAGTTTTGACGAGGATGTCGGCTAGTTGGTCTCTTGCTTCCGAGCTGCGGGTTAAGTAGACCACTTCAAAGAGTGTGTAGAAATGAATCTCACGCGCGACAGATTCCATACCAATTAACATCGAGCCATATTTTTTGAAATCTTTGCCAGCGATCTACACAGGTCGTTAGCGACATCACATAGGAAGGATCGATATCTTCCTCACTCCAACAAAAAACTTGACGCAGGCCCATGGCATGCTCGCATGCCCCGAAGCATCCAGGCTTACAATACAATCCGCCACATTCTGATAGGTCTTGATCCACTTCGTGATTTTATCTAGCACGTCCCTCACGACCACCTTCTTGTCTCGAAAAAGGAAACTCCATCGCTTGTCCTGACATTTTGTTTTCAGAGCTTCCACTTCCTGAAGTACTGTTAGTGCCGGCTTGGGGGAATCAGTGGTAGCTGGACTGGTAGTAAGTGACGGTGAAGGAATGGAGATAAGTCTTCGGTCATCTTCCGGCAGAGTCTCCAGAGCTTCCGCCCAGAGATCGCGAGTGAGCTTGTACCGTTCGTGAGTAGAGTCTGCCATTCCTAATGCTATTGTTGAAGGATAGAAAAATAAGAAACAAGTGGGGGGTTCGACTCTGGATTTATTAAGCCAGCTGAATTGAGCGTCTCAGCCGCACGCAAGGATATGGGGTCTGCTGACGTAAAAGTGACCAATGCCCGATGTGCATCCCGCATCGCACCGCAAAGAATGCGCAGCAATTGCAAATTGATAAGAAGAAGATGACAGTGCGCCATGCGTATGGAGCTAGGTCGTCAAAGACTCGAGGTTGCGGAGCAGGCATTCCGCAGACAGTTTGACTGTGTAGGTTGTGCTAGACTTGCACCAGATGCAGAGGGGGCGGGGTCAGGGAAAAGAACCTCTCGACTGCGCTTAACCTAGATCCAAAGATGCTAATTTGTGTGACTGAAAACGGGTATAGCAACGACCGATAGCGCTGGTACATATTGGGCACTTCGAAAATATAAGTCCCAACCAGCTTATTGGAACAACTCCGGTAATATTCCTCCTAAAAGTTCACTTTCTGAAGAGACTGTTGCTTTTGCTAATCATAGTGAGTTTATAAAGATCTATTGGTTGATACTATTTTGAACTGACTTGCAGCGGGACTTAAGAGTTTTACAGTAGCCATGGGTCAAAAGGATCGGGTGCACATTGAGGCTCTTCATGATTGAGTTTGGGTTAAAGCCTGGGCAATACGGTGATAGACTATGGTGTTTTACGGGGGCAACTGCAGCCGCAACACAGCCCACCAACACCTTGCTTTAGATGACTTCAAGGGATTCTAGCGTCTCGGCTAGAAGAAAATACAGTGGACTTTGGCGAGTCAATAAAACGGTGCATCGTCATCGCGGTAGGGGTGGGCAATAATACATATATCTGATACTTTGCCTAAAGCGGACACGGCCTATTATTTCTCCGATGAGATGGTAGACGTTAAAGAAATCGTCCTCACGCTAGTAGTCTCGTACTCGTGCTTCGTGGTAGATGCCCGTCTGAATTACTATTGCAAAATAACCGTAGAATTGATTGTGCGTTACTGGGCTCTATCGCCGGGCGTCCTGAGCCGAGGCTGAGGTTGAAGCCGAGCATTCTAATTCGCGTACGCAACAATCTTATCAATAGTATTTCTATCCTAGAAAAATTTGAAAAGCTTAATTGGGCTAGCGTTCGATAGATGGGGAGGCAGGCAAGGCTTGCCGTGGGGCTCGTTATCGACGTACAGCGGCTCCTGTGGAGGGAGGGGGGCCTTAGGCGGATAGGGCTGTTTCTGAGTATTTCTTCGAGCTTGAGAGGCTAGTTGCCCTTTGTAACTAGGTAGTTATCAGGACGACCGTAAGGAGGTATCTTATTAGCAAAATAAAGCGTGGTGGTCATGTGAGGTTGGTGGTTTGGCCCGGTTCTGGTCCCGCCTTTGAAATCGCTTGGTATCTACCCCGCTAACCTTTACGTTGTAGCGAAACATCTCTGCCTGGTCTTTCCGTTTTATCTCTAAAGATTAGACCGTTACTTGTGCTACATGCACGAGAAATAGGTTTAGTTATAAACCTGCTCGCTAAGTAGTGTTAACTATGTCACAAACCGCACTAGCGCCTACCGCGGCGTTTATTAAGTTATTTAATCGCGTTAAATTACACTACCTAAGTGTTTAAATTGTTTCTCTATAGTACCTATATACCTAGGTATATTTTATCTAGCTAAAGTGTAAGGGGCTACGCTTAGGGAGCTATCGCACAGGTATACTAGAGTTGTATTTAATAGAGAAGAGAACTACAGGTAGCTAGGGTTCTAAAGGTCGTTTAGGGGGCGGCAGCTCGGGATAACCTTCTGCTGGGCTCGCTTACGCAGAATCTGGGTGCTCAGGGGGGGCACCCGGAATCTGTGCACAGTGCGCCTCGCGCACGTAACTAAGATATTATCGAGGACTTACTAACTAGGCTCTAGCCTATTACATTACCCCCCTCCTCCCCTCCTTTTTAGGGGGTATCTCGTCGAAACCCTTCTAGTAGGCGTCCTTCTTCGTCTTAATATTCTCTCGTATATTCTTCCTATTAGTCTAGGGCTTCTGTATTCTCTAGGATTTCTACTAGTTTAAGGGTCGTCTAGTAGTATCCTTTCTACTTAACGTTAAAGTACAGTTTCTATCTACGTCTACGGCGTCGCAGTTACTCTTCTAAGATCTCCTCTACTACTTACTCGTCCTTACTGTTAATCTGTAGCAGTAGTAGCTAGTAGTTGTCCTAAACCTAGCTAGGCAGTAGGTCGGAGTTTGCTAGGCGTAATCTGTCGACATAGAAAACAGGGTAATAGCCTCTTAGGGTGTCTAGCTTAACTAAATAGCTATTAATTACTTTAATTACTGTGTATTTAGCGCTTTTCTAGTCTAATTTTCGTAACAGACGGCCTGTTTAGTATTACTTGTCGAGTTTTAGCTAAACCTTATCGCTAACCTTATAATTCCTTGCTTCCTTCTAGTGCCTATTAGTCTGCTTTTCTTGTTTAGCTTGCGCTGCAGCTATACTCGCTTGTGCTAGCTTAAACATGTCTTAGAATTTAGCTACGATGGCCTTAGCCTTGTTACAGTCTAAACGTTCTTTAGTAGTGTACCTTTTCTTTTTAGCTCCTAGCGGGGTGTCTAGCTAGAGAGGATCTACGTTGTACTTATGTTAGAGGAAGAACGGGGCGATGTAAGGGGCTACGCTTAGGGAGCTATCGCACAGGTATACTAGAGTTGTATTCGATAGAGAAGAGAACTACAGGTAGCTAGGGTTCTAAAGGTCGTTTAGGGGGCGGCAGCTTAGGATAACCTTCTGCCGGGCTCGCTTGCACAGAATCCGGGTGCTTAGGAGGGTACCCGGAATCTGTAGACAGTGCGCCTCGCGCACGTGACCAAGATATTATCAAGGACTTACCTACTAGGCTCTAGCCTATTACACTGTGTAGCAGAAGGAGACGAATAGAAAACAGCCTTCTAAACGCGCTTTAGTCTCTTTAAGTAGTTAGTAACTCCGTTTAGCATAGCTAATTCCCTAAGTACCTTTTAACAGTATATTAACTAGACATTAAGGGAACACCTTAACAATTTCTGCTCGGCTTACCTTAACGACGTGTTAATCTACATAGATAGTAACTTGTAACAACACTAAGATTACGTCTAAAAAGTCCTTAGCAAGCTATAGGACGCAGGCCTCTACGTAGATATTAAGAAATGCGAGTTTAAGGTAAAGTCTACTAAGTACCTTAGTTTTATTATTAACGTAGGGAAGAGCATTAAGATAGATCTAGATAAGGTTAAAGCTATTAAGGACTAGGAGGCACCTAAGACCGTAAAAGGAGTACGGTCGTTCCTTAGGTTTGCGAACTTCTACTAACGTGGTTTACAAGCGAGTAACGCACCCAAGCGAGTAACGCACTTTTGCCAAGACCTCACCAAAACCACGACTACACACGACTGTACAGCACCGTTAACAATAGTAATTAGAAATCGTAATACACTATTCTACTCAGAATCTACTTCTGCATCCTACTTACATGTGCGCGAGTTGTGTCCTACCTCGCCGCAGCGTCCACAGCGTCTTTAAGACGATTCGCCTACTTCAACGCGCGCCTTCTTCTTTGCCTTCTTCCTATCGCTGCGCGCGCCAAACTCCTTTAGAGTCGTTAGTCAAAGACCTTCCTCTACTACAAGGGTCCCCTCCTTCTGTACTCGCTTTCTTTTATACAATTTACGTCGCGTAGCAGCCTCGTTAGCTGCTTCAAGCTTAGCGATACGCTTTTGCGACAACACTAAAGCATGCGCCATCATCTCTGCGCCTTTAGAGAGGCTTTTCACCGCCTTAACCATTAAAGTAGGCGAGCTATCTACATGCCTCTAAAACCTCTCGAGAACTAGCTTCGTTTAAGACCCTAGTTCTACGGTATTGCTTGGGGTTTGCGACTGCTAGGGACCGTCCTCAACCGTGGGTAACAGTAGAGTACGCAGGCGGACGTCGAGCATCGATATAACAGCCTCTAGATCGAATAGAACTAAGCTAGCGCCTCGAAAGCCTCCTAGGATATTACTCCTTATAATAGAGGCCTTGTAGGCAGCAATAAAGCACGGTAAGAACTCTATTTTCGTAATGTAGGTGATCTTGTTGCGCATCAGCTTCTCGGCTTGGCACCCATACGCCTTCTTTAGCAGCGCAAAACAGCCAACGTTAAGCGGCTGCAGTAGGTGCGAGGAGTGTAGAGGCATGCAGAGGGTGATAATCTTCTTCTCCTCGCAGAGCTAGTGGAAATCGATCGAGCTGTGGCTCTCGTGACCGTCGAGAACTAGCAGGCAGTAGCTGCCAACAACCCTCCCCTTTGTATGCCTGTCAAAGTGCTCTAGCCACTCGATACCAAGCTTGTTTGTCGTCTAGCCGTTCTTAGAGACTGCAATTACCTAGTCTCGAGGCAGGCTCTCCTCCTTGTACCAGGCGGAGAGGTAGTGCTTGCCTTAGAAGATAATGAAGGGTGGAATCGCCCACCCCGTCGCGTTCATGCCCTAGATAGCTATAACCTACTCCTAGTTGCCCTGCTGCACTGTCTTTAGCCGTCCTCGACGGTTTGCTGCTGTAACTACCAAGCCAGTCGATATCACGCCTATTATGAAGCCAGTCTCATCAAAGTTGTACGTGTCTTCGTCCTAGATGCCGTACTTGGCCTTCGTATTCTGTACTAGGCGGAACCAGCCTTGTATAACCTCAGGATCCTCGCAGAGGGCTCTACTATAGTCGTACTTTCGATTAAACTTAACTTTAAGCTCAGGGCGACGCTTTACGAAGTTTGCAGCCCACTTCTTGCCAACTAGCTTCTAATTGCGGATCTCAAGCAAAGAATTAGCCATCTCTTCAACGTCAGCGAGCCTAGGCGGATATCCTTGCTCTACTAGCTTAAGAACATGCCTAACAATTGCTACCTCTTTAGATCCTCGAAGAGCTATTAAGTTAGGCGCGCGATCGCGTCGTTGAGGCGTCCTAGCGAGTCGCCTTTGTAGTGTTGCTTCAGAGACGCTATAGATAGCTCTAGCGCGTCGCGTCGTTAGTGTCGCGTCTCTTTAGATAGCCTGTATCGCAAGCTGTATATCTGCTTCGTTTAAGATCATTTTCACGCTGTTGCGTTAAGGCATTACGACTTAATTGAAGTTTGGTAAGGTCTTAGCAAAAGTGCGTCACTCGCTTGGGTGCGTCACTCGCTTGTAAACCACGTTAAAGGTTTATTAGAGACTTTGCAAAGATAGCTGCTCCTCTTACGCGCTTAACAGGCGACGTAAGCTTTACCTAGGGAGATAAAGAACAGCTAGCCTTTAATAAGCTAAAGGAGACCTTTATTATAGAACTAAACCTAGCAACGTTTAACTCTAAACAAGACACAGTCCTAGAATACAACTCTTCTAGTTACGCTGTAGGAGGAGTGTTGTCTTAGTACGACAACGAGGGGATACTACGTCCTTGTGCGTACTTCTTAAAAAAGAACAACGCCTACAAATACAACTACGAGATATATAACAAGGAACTATTAGCGATTACCTATTACCTAGAAGAGTAGAACGCTAAACTGCGTTTAGTTAAGAGCTTTAAGGTAATTACAGATTACAAGAACCTAGAGTACTTTATAAAACTAAAGATGCTAAGCAAACGTTAAGTCTGCTAGGCAGCGATGTTAAGCTAGTTTAACATAGAGATTCTGTACAGACTAAGGAAGTAGAACGTACGAGCTAATACACTCTTACGCAGAGAGCAGGACCTACCTAAGGATACAGACGATAAGCGCCTCTAAAAGCGTATTATTTAGGTCCTAAAGCCGACCTCTTAGTGCTACAAGAAGAGTAGTAAGGAATAAGATAATCTACTAGTAAGCTAGGTAATGTCTGTAAGGATACGCGTAGGACGAACAGGAGTACGTCCTAACCTAATAGAGGAATAGTTAGAAGACCTAGTTCCTACTGTAAGCGGGAGCAGCGTAGAACAGGTAGAGCGCTACGGTAAGGCGCTTAGAGAACAAGTCGAGCCTAAGGGCCTAGCTAGCTAGGGCGACAAGCTAGAATAACCTAATAAGCTTAAAGAGCTATAGTTAGAAGCCCTAAAGGACGATTAGCAATACAGGAACGCTATGTAAGCAGTAATAGATTAGAAACGAAGGTTCCCTCCTAGCCTAGGCGTAAAATGCTTAATCTTAGAGTGCTTAGTTAATAACTAAGAAGAACTGTTATACTAAAGCAGGAAATAGGTGCCTAACAACGAGAAGTTGCGTACCTAAATTATTAGCGAAGCACACGATTCCCTTTTAGCTAGCTACCTAGGCAGGGAAATTACGTACAGGATAGTAGCTTAAGACTTCTTCTAGCCTAGTATGTTAGATAATATTAGACGCTACGTAAAGAACTGCAATACTTATAGAAGGACAAAGCTATAGAGAGACGGTACCTAGGGATTTGTTATAGGCGGAAAGAGGCCTGCTAACGAGTATGCATTTGCTCCTATGTACAGAAGAAGAAGGATAAGGAAAAGAAGAGTAGCGTCCTCCTCGTACGGTATTTATCCTTTGTACGCTAATACAAAGATAGATAAGCAGGAAGTTCTTTGGCGTAGCCTCTTGTAGTACTTAGGCGTAGCCCCTTACAATACCTCCCCTCTCTCTCTTCCTAGATTATACAGCTAGTTAAGTTCTAAGTAAATCTAGTTTCTATCGTACGAGACTAGTAATTAGGTAGCTGCCTATTCCTAGCCTCGCGTTTTGTTTGCTTAGTTGTAGGGTTATTAGCGGTAAATTCGTCCTTTACTGTTGTCAGATTAGATGAGATAATGCATAGAATTAATAGATGTTGATTCTTTTTTTCTCCCCCCTGCCTGAAGGTGGTGCTATCACGATGTATATGCTCTCGTACAAATAAGGCCGAAGTAGGATCGAGGCGGGTTGGCTAACATGGCTGCAATCGACACTGATGCTAAATTGCCTGCTGGATGGCCTTCTATCAGACAGCAACACATGCTATCTGACATACCCCCTCAGCTTGGAGCCCTATTGCAAGCTGCACAAACTGGTTATTCGATCCTACATTATGAGGCCTTCTAGCTGCTCCTGCAACTTCTTAAGCTCGACTTCCTTTAACAGGGCTTCTTTGCGTTTAACAAGTCCTAGTTGATTAAGGAAACTGGCCCATTTATTGGCTGGCAGTGACTTGGTGAATCCGTCTGCGATTATGTTGTCAGACGGAATATGCTCTACCTTGATCATCTTTCGGGTAACTTCTTGTCGTAGCCAGTGATGGTGTATATTAACGTGCTGCAGCTTTGTCTGGAGCTTGGCTACATCTTCTATTACTAGTCGGATAGTCTGGGTATTGTCGCACTTGATTGTGATAATTGGATCGCTTAGGGTCACCTGGAGCTCCTTCAACAATCGCGATGTGAAAATTGCCTCTTTAGCCACTTGAGACAGTGCAAGTAATTCTGCTTCTGTCGTTGACGTTGTGACGGTATCTTGTTTGCTTGCTCTCCAGGCGATGAGTCCACCGAATAGCTTGATAGCGTATCCCTGAGAGCTTTTCCTGTCTAATGTATTGTCTGCGAATGACGCGTCGCTGGCTATCTCAAGGTCTTCGCCTCTGCCGAGTTCAAGAGCTAGGGCTTTTGTCCTTTTGAGATAGAGGAGCACACGGTCGGCAGCGTCGTGATGCTCTGTGCTTGGATTGACTAGAAAGCGAGCGAGTCGTGATGTCGCAAATGCTATGTCGGGTCTCGTGGTGACTGCTGCGAACAACAGCGAGCTAATCTTGCGTTGATATCGGCTGATTTCGGCTGGCTCTGCTAGGCTGTCTCTTGGTTTAAGCTCGATACTTGACATTGGCGTATCATGTCTTATGTCTTGTCGGCTCGTTAGTTGACTGATTTTGTCGACGTATGCGGCTTGTGATAGCTGAATTGTCCTCTGAGTCCGGTCGCGTATTACTTCTACACCAAGGAACCACTGAAGGTCGTCTCCTCCGGTGCACAGATACTTGTTCTGTACCCGCTCGATTGCATCCATTGCTTCTTGTTGTTGCTTTGAGTGGTACGCGATTATGATGTCGTCCACGTAGAAGAAGATGATCACTCTATCCTTGATTATACAGCATGGCTCTTGCGGGACTTGTTTGAATCCGATTTGGACCAAGGTTGCTGTGAAATCTTTTTGCCAGAGTGATGGCGAGATGCGGAGGCCGTATAGTGCCTTCTGTACCTTGAGTAGAGTGCCGGGCTTCTGATATCCTCGCGGCATCCTCATGTATATCTCTCGATCGATCGCTGCGTGCACAAACGCATTTGTAACGTCGTATTGCTTTAGTTCGAGATCGAATTTAGCAGCAATTGCCATCAGCATCCTGAATGAGCGGCCTGCTAATGTCGCTGCGTACGTGTCTTGGGCTGTGATATCGCGTTGCTGGTCTCCTCTCACTACAAGTCTTGCCTTGCATTTATTGAGGCGGTGATGCTTATCAAGTTTATACGTATAGACCCACATGCAATCTAGTATTTGCTGTCCTGTTCGTTTGACTGGCGACGCTGGGATCTCAATCCAGGATTTCATTTGCTTGTGGCTTTCGAGGTGTGTTCTTTCTGCTTCCTTGAACATGTTGTAGAGTGGGTGTTCTTCCAGTTTTGAGTGTGCTGTAGGTAATGATGGCAATTGGTTGCTGATGGGGTTTGATCCTTTGGCCATTAGTCGTTTCAGCTGAGCTTTATCGATTGGCTTGCCCTCGTGTTGACTAATATGTCCAGCCTCAGTGCCTGCTATGAAGGCGGCTGCCCATGGGACTGTTATTGATGTGGCCTGGTTGGATAGGCTTGTCTTGTTGTTATTGTTCACCTCTTCTTGAACAAGAAAGGCTACTGGCGGAGGAGTCGGTGGCGGCGTCGGACATGCCTCTATGACTTTCCTCCCTTGGTGGTATCTGGGTTGTTGTCTACGCGGAGTCTCCTCCTGCACTGTATCGTCCTCGTAGAATGTTTCCGTTTCTGGTTGTTGGCTCTGAGTACCTGGGAGTTCGACTGTCTTTACCCAAGTCGCAATTTCCTCTAGGGTGTTATGCATGAGGTTGTCTATTAGATCCTTAGTTTTGCTATTAAAGACTGCTTCTTCGTTAAACACCACATCACGGGTGCTGATTACTTTGGCTATAGATGGGATCTAAATGCGGTAGATGTTAGTTGACTGATATCCCACTAGATACCCGATCCAGGCTTTTGGGTCTAGCCTTTGCAGCCTAGACTTTCCTCGGTGTGTATTATTTGTCATCGCGAAAGCTTTGCACCCATATGCTCTTAGATGAGCTTGATTTGGTCTTTGGGGTCCTGTGACTATGCTATTTATAGCAGCTGCGCGCGTGAAGAATATTTCGTAAGGCGATTTCCACTTGTTTGGATAATTTGGCGTTCGATTGTACAGGTATACTGCTGCTCTGGTGATTTCTGGCCAGAGTTCCCATGGAAGATTCGCATCTAGTCGAATTGCGCGTGCCTTCTCTTTTATCACACCCCCTGAGCGTTCGGCTCCTCCGTTCTGTGCTTGTGTATCTGGAGCGGAAGGCTCGATTCTGATCGATAGGGACGTGCACCATCTCTCAACTTCTTGCTTAACTGTGACGATTTTATTGTCTGTCTTAATGACCTTAACTGTGATGTTGAATTGATTCTTTATGAACTGGACGAAAAGGCTTAGTTGGCGGATTATGGAGCGTGCTGGCCTGTTATCCTTAAAATAGAAGTCCTAAACGTATCGGGAGTATCGACAGGTAATTAGCATTTGACTCTTTTCTTTTGTAAAGCTGCCTGCTTTATATTCATGGAAGTCAATAGCAATTCTCTTACTAGGGCCTTCGTCATTTAACCTTGGAGCTCTGCGTATTTGGCGCTTTGATTTCGATCTGCCGCAAGCGTCGCATTGCACTGTAGTAATGCCTATGATCTTCACCCCCTTAGATTGTTGTACGAGGTGTTTAATAGCTGAAGGACCAGGGTGGCCAAGGCGCTTGTGCCATAGCATTGCTGTCGCCCTCTGCGATCGTTGTTTGGCTCGATTTATACGCACATGGAAGGCTGCAGCTGGCTCTGCTAGGCTCTCAACGACCTATTGGCCGTGTTGTTCTGATAGGGTAGCAATGATTGATCCGTCCTATTGTCGAAGGCTGGTTGGGTCTTCTCTGTTTTCCTACCATATGCCTTGTCTTCTAAGCAGTCCGAATGATATCAGGCTGCAGAGGAAATCTGGACACTATGCTACATTGTCCAAGCGGAGAGTGTGTTCCCCTTGTGCTCCCTTGGTTGTTACAAGGACATTTCCGTATCCTCGTATCCAGACTCTCGTATTTCCAGCCCAGATGTAGTCTCCTATTGCTGGTAGGCGTACGTCCTTAAGCCTTAAGAGATTATTGCAGATGTGCGTAGTCGAGCCGGAGTCTAGGATAAATGCATCCTTTAATGGATATCCTTGTTGGCTTGCGCTAAATGCCGCTTCCATCGTGCTCTCTTTAAGTCTTGCGATCGCGCGCCTATCTAGTTATTTAATGGTGGGGTCTGGAGTTTGTGATGTCTTGATATGGGGCGTAATTGAGCGTGATGCCGTAGTTAGGCGTGGTCGCTTCGTTCCTAGGTTTGTTTCTTGTACTATTCTTTGTAAGTTGGTGTTATGTTCAAGTTTGTACTGTACTAGTTTTGTGACGCCTTGATTTGGCTTGAACTACTCAGGTGCCTTGGCTGTATTCACATAGTAGCAGTCAGATATCTTGTGGCGCTGTTCACAGGCAGGACATATGTCTCCAGCTGTCGCTGTATTCCTCTCTGGGAACTGCTTGGTTTTGGTACTCTGACTATCTATCTTTTGCTTGTTCGATGGCCTAGGGTTTCCCCGGCCTTGATTGTTGTTGTTGGATGGCGCTCTTGTTTCCACACTGGAGGCGTCCCTCTGTGTGTTCGAGTCGGATTCACCGCTTGCCGCGTATGAGTCTCCTACCGCGAAGGCGCTCTTTGGCTTCCCTCTTGATGGATAGTGAAGGCTTATAAACTTGCGGAAGAGTTTTATTATCCTTTTCCTGTTTATGGCTTTCTTATTGTATCCTGGCGCTTGGAACCCTGCGGTCTAGGTTGATGCCACTTTTGATACGGAGCCCAGGAAGTCGTCTATCATGGCTTGTATTTGCATAACCTCGGCTACCTCAAGGGTCTCAGCTCGAGTTGCTGCCTGATTATATTCACTTAGCTATGTCTCCTAATTTGCGGTTGTTCGCATTGGCCTGAGTGCGGCGTGGTATCTCTCTCGTACTTGCGCCCTTTCTTTATCTACGTCTACTCTGACTGTGTCTTGGAGGGAGGTTGTCTATTCGCGCAGCGTTCTATTTTCTGCGCAGCAACTAAGTTGCAGATGCGGTGTTACAGTTGTAAGGATGTGTTCAACCGTCTTTGAGATTCTATTGTTCTCCTCTTGATAGTCCTTTTTAAGTATCTTGTATGATTCGAGGCGGAGCTTGTAGTCTTCGCGATCCTCCTTGTATGCCTCTTGTCCCTTGTCTGAGAGATCTGATGTCCGCGTTGGTATTACAGGATTTTGCGAGGCAGTTGTCGACGTGTCTATCGTGTCCTGCGCTGCTCCCCGTGCGTTGCTTCTCCCAACTCGGACTGTATGTGATGATGTAATTGAGGTATTGCTCGTATTCGTTGAAGGTTCGTATTGCGAGATGTCTGGAGGTAGCGGAACCTCCGGTCGTATGCGTTGGAGTCGTACTCCTTCGGGGTCTGCTAAAGGCCAGATGCCTTGCGATTGGCACTTTAGCTTGAGTTGGCGGTACTAGGGGATCTAATTGCTTGAGTTGGTGAGAATGACTGTCGCGTCCCTCTGGCTCTGATTTGCTGCCATTTTGGTAGTTTGTCGCTCGTTGTAGAGGCAATGAGACTCTTAATTGTCAGATTAGATGAGATAATGCATAGAATTAATAGATGTTGATTCTTTTTTTCTCCCCCCTGCCTGAAGGTGGTGCTATCACGATGTATATGCTCTCGTACAAATAAGGCCGAAGTAGGATCGAGGCGGGTCGGCCAACATGGCTGCAATCGACACCGATGCTAAATTGCCTGCTGGATGGCCTTCCATCAGACAGCAACACATGCTATCTGACAACTGTACAATTGTTAGCCTCGCTAATTCTGCTCGTGTAGTAAAGGTAGAATCTAGGGCTCCTCCTAAGGTATATAAGAGCCACACCTCTGCCCTTTCTTAGTCTTTTGTCTTGTTGCAATAACTCCTTGTACGGCAACTTGTTACAATGCCTCTAAAGAACGCTCCTGCTCCCCCTCCTGCCCGTAGCTCCTAGGCTACTAGCAGCGTTAACTACCTCTCTTTCGCTCTTAGTAGTAACGCTAACAGCTCGTACGCTACGGCTGCCGCCGACATTTAGAATGTCGCTTATAGTCTACTTACTTATACCTACCCTAGTGCTGTAGTACCTGTTATTAACGTCGCTAGTCCTATTAACATAAACGACTACTAGGTCTAGTACATCCTCGACAGGGACGTTGCTAGCGAGCTTCGCCGTGTTCTTTTAATAGCCTCTGTACGTATTACTTAACGTTTCTACTCCTGTCCTTTTACTTACGTCTCTTAGCCTCCTATCTGCCGCGTTGCTAAGTTCTTCCTTCGTCCTGTAGGAAACTCGCCGTACAACGCTTATTAGGGCCTAGGCAACACTAACTAGTCTCCTCTCGTTGCTTGTAGTACTCTTTACGCTCGCTAAATCTTAACTAGACGCGACTCCTACCTTAAGGCCTTTGTTATCTATACCTGTAGTACTCTTAACGCTTCTCTATGCTCTAATAACTGCGCTTAGGCTGTACGTAGTAATAAGCCCTTTACTGCTTTTGCTAGCTGCGTATCTATTGCAAGGGAGTAGAATAGTGCTTGCTCTAACTACGTTTAGTCTAAGTACAGTGCGTAGTGTTAGCTTCCTTGTTACAGAGTTACTAACAGCAGAGGAGCTCCTCTTAGTTCTTGTTCTCGTACGAGCAGTTATGCTGTTTACGCCCCTTCTGCTAATGCAGAGTAGTTTATTAATGCTAACGACTAAGTTAGCGTAACTACTAGTTCTGTTTTCTCTAATAAGATCCTGTAGGTAACTATACAGCTTGCGTACGAGTTAGCTATAACTGTAGGGCTGCTGTATTAGCTAGGTTCTTCTCTAGTTCCTAAGTAGCTTCCTAAAATCTAACCTATTTTACTAGATACTGTCTTGCTCCTTAACGTGTCCTCTTATGTGTAATAGTCTCTACTTACTATTCGAGGTGCTCCTCTTGTTTGCCCTTATCTTATACAACTACTGCTGTAGAGTTTAAGTTGTTAGTTTGTTGCGAAGGAAGGGGGTCTTCTGCTGCTAGCCTTAACTTATTAACGTAGTAGGTCTTTGTTGCCTATAGGGTTGCTAACTCTACCTAGTACAGGTCTCGTACGCGCAATACTTAGAATTTCTTACATTTCTAGTTAAGTTTCTTACTCGTTCTTATAGTCCGTACGTCGCGTAGGTCGAGCTACACCTAGTCTCCTACCTTGTAGGTAGGAGCTAGTTTTCTTAACTTATTCGCTTGCCTTTCTTGCTCTTATTGTGCGTACGACATTGCAGAGATCGCCTAGTTAGCTGCCTTTGTAATAACTCTTACAATTTCCTTAGCTTTGTCCTGTGTGCTTATTATCGTTGTAGCGTTCGCTGTCGTACGGTCTAATGCCTTAGCTTACGAGAAGGGAGTGTTGTAATAGCCGTGTTGCAGGAAGAAGGGAGATACTTTAGTTGTTAAGTTTGTGCAGGAGTTTAGCATAAGCTCTAGGACTAGACATAGCGTTGCCTAATTATCCTAATTGTTGTTACAGAATACCTGTACGACTACTTCGATATCGCTATTTGCTTGTTCTGTTGTACTATTAGTTTGTAAGTAGTATGCTGTAGACAGGTTCCTCTTAATGCCTAGTAGCGTACATATATCTCTCTATAAGGCACTCGCAAACTAGGGGCTGTAGTCGGATGTAATAGAGAGAGGGAAACTATAGTAACAGTACACTTCTCGTACGAAGGCCTATGCAACATCTAGCGTCTCTATCTTAGCTATAGGTATTAGCACAACTCCCTTACTTAGGCGGTCTTTTACTACTATTAAGTTAGAGTTCCCTTAGGATAGCGGTAGGCCTGTAATAAAGTCTACAGTAAGGTGTTGCTACGTACGGCTAGGGACTAGCAGAGGACGTAGGTAGCTGTGTCTTCTGTCCCTCTATAGGGTGCTCTTCCTATAGAGCTCGTAGTTTCGTACGAAACGACGTATATTGTTGCTTATCTTTAGCTAGTACTATTCTCTAGCAACTATCCTATAGGCAGACTTGTCAACAATCAATCTAGATCAATCTTATTAATCTATCTAAGCGTCTATAGCTACTAAGCTAAGCTAATCCAATCCAGAGCAAAAAAATCGTTAATTAAGCTAAGATAGGCTAGATTAATTGATTAGATTAATAAGATTGATTAGCCCGAGCGTAAAGCGTAAGGTTGTTTATATTAGTGTTAAGCGATCTTACGATATTTTTTCTAGTATTAAGGTTAACAACAATATATCTAAAAAAAATCCACCACAACGCGTTGTGTATATATATAAATAAGCTTGATTATGTTTGTGTAATACGCGCGATTCAAACAGCTACAATAGCTAGCTAGTATACACCTCTACTAAGCTTTCTAGGCTTAGCAGAGTTAAAAAGAGGCGCAATAATATTGTATATAGACAGCTGTAGTTGTTGTTGTTATTGTTGCAGGTAAAGGTAGCTATAGATGCAACTTACAAGAAGATTAATTGTAATACTATAGTTACACTACTAGAACACGCTTTTCTCTAATATTTCTGTATGCGCAATTACTAAATAAAGCACGCTAAGTTAACTGCTGCTGTTAAATAACAATAATTATCGCGTTGTTGTAGTTGCTTTTAGACATTATAACAAGTGCTAAGCAATAGATATATTAAGCTACTAACCGTCTCATGTTGCAGCTCTATCGTACAACTACAACCTACCTAAGCTACGCTACCTTTTTAGCTCTTAGCTACCTATCCTTTACGCGCTACTTTATAGTCTCTATTAAAATACGCCTGTTTCCCTCTCTTAATCGCAAGCATGCTACTAAAAAGACGCGTTTAAGACGTTGTTACCGCGTTAGCAAAGCGCTAAAAAAGCACGCCTTGCAGTACTCTTAGCCAGCCTATAACTATTAAAAGCCCTCTATTGTCGCCTTGTATATCCCCTCGTAAAGCCCTAGTTAAAGCGTCCTAGGCATTAGATTTCGAAGCGCGATTACGCGATACCTAAGCTGAAGAAGCTATTATCCTACCTATTGAGGGCAGCGAGCAGGCAACGATAACAACAACTAACGAGCTTAACACTAGAAGCTTTAACGAATACCTAGAGGATAACTTTAAGGGCATTGATTAGGATCGTATACCGCTGTATATAAAGCCTATAGCGACGCAGCGTTCTAAGAAAAGCTAGGTATATTGCTACGGCTACTGCGTCGCACTGCGCAAAGATCCTACCCGCATCTATTTCGTATGCTGCTATTGCTATAAGCATAAGTTTATTAACGCTAGCGTTAGCTAAATATACGAGACAACACGCTTAACATTAGCTACTTAGCGACACCTTAGAGAGAAACGACGCGGCTATAACCACTAGGCACCTAACGGAGAAACCCGTTCGAAAGGCCTTAACAACGCCCTCTAGCTTGTACTAACTAGCAATTAAGTTAGCTAGAGAGTCGCGAACGAGCTATCCGGCTTTAATACCTAGCGTTTTAGACTTACAGCAGTTAGCTAGCTTGTTAAGGCAAACCTGCCTCTTTCTACATTTAAATTGCTAGCCTTTCGACAGCTTATCAAGCTAGCTAACCTATAAGCAGAGGCAGCACTATAGGCATCCTATAATAGCGTTTTAGCTTACGTTGTGCGCTTGTACGACTACCTAAGGCCGCTAGTTATTAAGGAGCTGTCGCAGGCACAGAGCAAGATACACTTTAGCTTTAACAGTTAGACGACAAAGGGCAGCAAGCGTAGCTTCTTAGGTATTGTTGCGCACTACGTTAACAGCTATAGCAGTATTGTAGACCTTCCTATTACGCTGCCGCAGTTAACAAGCGCTTATAGTAGCAAGATAATAGCTAGCGTAGTTACTTAAACGTTTAAGGACTTTAGGATTAGCCCTACGAGTATAGGATACTTTGTACTCAACAACGCAAGCAATAATAACACTACTATAGACGCACTTACGCGGGAGATAGGCTTTAACGCTACCTATCGTCGCCTCTGCTGTAGTCCCTATACGCTTAATCTTATTAGCTAGATGCTGCTTTAGGGCAACAACGCTACCTCCTACGACAATAGCCTAGCTAAGTACGCTGCTAAAGGCAAGTATATAGGCGTGTGGAGGCGCGATAGGCCCTTAGGCGTACTTATAGCAATTGTTAACTATATTAAAACACTACAACAGTACGCTCTATTTGCTAACTTTTAGCGCCTTGCCTACCGCAAGCTACCTACTAACGCGCCCGCTAATAAACGCAAGATCCTTAAGCCCGTTAAACCTGTTGTTACCCGCTAGAACTCCTACTACTCCTGCTTTAAGCGCGCTGTACAGCTACAACCAGTAATTAACGCTTACGCTAACTACTATATAAAGCGCATACGAGATAAGGACACGTACGCAGAAACGCGGGGTAACAGGCTACCTAAGGCGCCGCGGTAGATGCGATCGAGCGGCCTTACAACACACGACTAGGCAGTAATTACTAAGTATATAGATGCGCTAAAGCCTCTAAAAGCTGCTACTAAGCGCCTTAAGGGACGTGGCAAGAGCAGCAAGTTTGGTTCTATTGCTAAGATAATACTAGTATTTAAATATATACTTAACTACTACGAGCAGCGCGTTAAACTGTATAACGCTGTTAATTACAATAGCTACAACGAGGCGCCTAAGGACTATCTTGCTATTAACCTGCAAGCAGCGTAGGCAAAGGCTAGCGAATACTACGCTAAATTAGACCTATCGCCCGCCTATTACGCCGCTACAATACTCTATCCCTACTACAAAACGTACTGCGACGTCTCCTAGGGTGCTAAGAAGCCTAACTAGCTTACTGCTAACAATTACAACTTTCGCGCCTTATAGGCTAAGTACAACACCGCTCCGCTAGTTGTACAGCGCCTAAAGGTGCTCTTAAACGATATAGACGACGCAATTAACAGTCTTATCGACCCTACAACTACTCGCAGCGCTGTAGCAGCGGACGACGAGTTTACTTAGTAGAAACAGTGCGAGCAGCGCGTAGAGAAGGACAGCGAATACGCTAACAACCCTATATAATACTAGCTATTACTGCAGGATCGCTATCCTCGCCTTAGCAAGCTTGCGCTTAACGTACTGTCTATCCTAGCGTTAAGCTGTAAGTGTAAGCGTATGTTTAGTAAGCTTAGGGACCTGCTAGAGCCTTGCTAACAAGCTATACAACCCTAGCTTCTAGCAGCAATACAGTGCGTACAACGGTAGAGAAAAGCTAGCTTAGGCAATAACGATATTAGCTCTACAGGCTCTATAACTAACAGCGAGATAGAGGCGTTGTACAGCTTAAGTACATAGGACGACGATATTAACAGCGATATTAACGGCGATAGCGATAATTAACACTAGAAATAGTTACGATACAGCCAATATTACCTACCTGTACAGCCTTACGCTTTACGCTTAGGCTATTAATCTCATTAATCTTATTAATTAATCTAAGCGCCTATAACCTATTAAGCTCACTAAGCTAATCCAAGCCTCTATAAACATTAAGCTAATCTAATCTAGCGTAGCTAGATTAATTAGCTTAATTGTTAACAAGTCTGCCTATAGGTTTCTTCTTGTCTAGGATAACCTGTTTATAAGGATAGGTAGGCGATTTAGACTATGCCCGTACAGAGGGGCTTAGACTTAGGAACCTACACGTAGTTCCTCTACTTTAGTCGTCCTTTATTGTTAACTAAGTAGTTGCTAAGGGACACAGCTATCTTTCTAGTTGTAGACAAAGACTGTTACCCTTCCTGTACAGCGTGTAGTACTTCTTAATACGTAGTGTCTTCTGCTTATACTGTAGTCTAGTAGCGACTTAGGAGTTCCTCTTTGTTTAGAGGCTAGGGTAGTGTTAGCGATATTAATAGTTCCTAGTCTAGTTGTATAGGGAACATTCCTACAACTTCTTGTCGTTGTACAGGTGTAAGCATTACAAATTCTCTAGTAGTAATACAGTTGTCTAAATTATCCTGTAGTTAGTCCTAATTACGGCAGGATAGCGCATTAGCTTGTACGTTCTCTTTTCTAAGGTAATAATAGATACGCGTATTGCTAAAGCGGGAAAGTTCTACAGACTAGCGTACGTGTCGTTCTGTTATCTTCTGCTTCTTAGTAAAGTACTCTAAGTTCTTGTAATCTGTAATAACCTCGAACTCTCGTACGCCTCGCAGTTCGGCATCCTATTCTTTTAAGCAGTAGATTACTACTAGGAGTTCCTTGTCGTGTATTAGGTAATTCGCTTTATAACTTAGTAGTTTCTTTAATAGGTAAGCTACTGTATAGAGAACTCCGTTCTCGTCTTCTTACAATAGCGTGCCGCCTATTGTATAGCTAGAGGAGTCGCATTCTAGAATCGTACGTTGTTCTAGGTTAAAGGGTACTAGGACTTCCTCTAAGAGGAAGGCGTCTTTTAGCGTGTAGAAACTCTTCTCTTGCTCTAGTCCCTAGGTAAACTTCGCGTCCTTCTTAGTTAGTTATATAAGAGGTTTAGCGTGCTAAGCGAAGTGTAGGATAAACTTTTAATAGAAATTTGCGAAACTAAGGAATCCTTGTACGCTGCGCACTGTTGTAGGAGCTTGCTATTCTTAGATCGCCTCGACCTTTTCTAGGTCTATAGAGGTTCCTTTTCCTACTTCGACGATAAATCTAAGGTACTTCGTACGTGTAACATCAAACTCGCATTTCTTTAGCTCTAGCTGTAAGCTAGCCTCCTTTAGCTAGTCTAGGATTGTTTGTACGTATACGTAGTGTTAAGAGAGAGAGCTGTCTGTAAAGATAATAATGTTATCTAGGTATGCTAACACAAAGTCGTCTAGGAATTTACGTAGCGTCCAATTTACATAGCGCTAGAATGTGCTTAGTGCGTTTGCAAGACTAAAGGGTGTTACTAGCTACTCGTACGAGCTAAAGCGTGTACGGAAAGCGGTTATCTATTCTTGTCCTTTAGTAATCTAGATCTTGTAAAATGCAGCAGTAACGTCTAGCTTCGTGTACTACTTCGCCTGTCTAATTTAGTTTAGCGTCTCTTGTACAAGAGGGAGAGAGTAGCGGTCCTTCTTAGTAATCGCGTTTAATGCCTAGTAATTAACACAGAATCTTAGTCCTCTACCTAGTTTCTATATAAATAGGACTAGTAAAGCAGCAGGAGAGCTGCTAGCTCGTATAAAACCCTTATCTAAGAGCTTATGTAGCGTCTTCCTTAGTACTAAGAGTTTGTCTCTTAACATGTTGTATAGCGGTCTGTACGGCACCTTAGGCTCCTTCTTATCTTGTAGTTTAAGCTCGATGCAGTAGTTAACGTTAGGCCCCCTTAGTAGAGGAAGTTCTTTACCCTCTCTTAGAAGGAATAGATCTACGTACAACTGCAAGTAGTCTAGTAACTGTTTTAGGACATCTGTCTTTGTAAGAGGGGCCTTAGGTTATAAGGCCTTCTTAATGTCCTTTAAGCTTACTGCAAAGATTTAGACCTTCTCTTTCCTTCCCCTATTCTGTTATACATAGAATTAGAAGGCCGCCGCAGAGATAGGGTAGCATTTAACTCTTATTTCCTAGGACTTAGTGCTTTGTACAGAGAAGCCGTGCTTTAATAAGGTAAGGGTCTGTTTATCGCTATTAATAATCCCTCCTACTCGTTCTAACTACGTTTTTCCTAAGATTATGTCGTAGTTGTACGCAGAGGGCATAACGTTAGCAGCAGCTTTCTGCTTTAGCCCTCCTACGTCTAGTGTAAACTCTATAATTATGCTTACAGCACTCTTTTGCTTATTTACTCCTTCTATAAGGATCTGTAGTATCTTAATGCGCAGTAGGTTATTCGTTCGTACGACCTCTTTAGTAACAATGCTATACGTGCAATATCTATTGTCTACTATAGCGGTAGCGTGATTAATTCTATTAATTATAACATTAATAGACATAGAGTTTGTTACAGCTAATTAGCAGAGAATCTCCTTCCTTAGTCGTATAGTCTCTTAGACCTTACCCTTATTCTGCCCTAGCTTACGCCTTTTAGCTAGGGCTCTTTTTTTCCTAACTCCTCTAAGTTAGAATTTGCTATAGTAGAGATAGTAGCTACCTTAGGCTGTTTACCTCCTTCTTCTGTATAAGAAGTAGATCTTCTTAGCTTAGCTTAACACTAGGTAACACAATGCCTAGGCCCTCTACAACGTAGGCAGGTTCCTTTCTCCCTCCTTTCTTAGACTTAAGCCTTTGTACCCTAGAACTCTCGTGTCGTACGGGGTCTTATAACTCCTACAGTAGGAGTCTAGTCTATTGCATCGCTATGTTAACTAGGTTAAGGGGGAGAAGTTGTATAAGGTGTGTAGTTAGTAGAAGACTGATCTACTGCTTTTAGGTTCTCCTAGGTAAAACGTATCCTCTAAACAAACTGCTCGTACGTCTCTCTAGCAGGAGGCTGATAGCCTACCTAATAGCGTAGCAGCCTCTTATTTAGTAAGTTCTTAAGGTAATTGATCTTTTATGCGTTGCTAGCGGTGTTAAGTCCTGCCTCTAAGAACTTAAGATTAAAGGATTGCACGTAGGGAACAAGCTCTCCTTTTCCTTGTTTCGTCGTACGAAGGAACTGCATTGCCTTCTCCTTAATTGTAGGATTAATAAAGAACCTATCTAGCTGTTACTACAGACTCTGCAGCAAGGGGCTAGACCTCCCCTCTATAATTGCGGTAACGTACGTTCTTAGGGCTGTAAATGCCTATCCTTTCGTACGTGTAATTACATAGTAAACTTAGTTACTCTCGCTTAGGTAAGCTCTTTAGTTAGCAAAGAGCTTCGCTCGTACACGCGTCTTCTATTAGGCGTAGTCCTTATAACTACCCTTCTTAAAGACCTCTACGTCTAGTAGGCGCAGTTTCTCGTATCGTACAAGCTCTTAGATTTAGCCTAATGTTAACGTAGTAGGTAGGGTAGTCCTACCTAGACTTAGCACACTTAGCGTCCTCCTCTAATCCTTAATAATTTAAGTTAGACTCTAGAGTTGCTAGCTTAACATAGCGTACGACTGTCGTTCCTAGGTCGCTTAGTTTAGGTCGTTCTGTAGTCGTCGTACGTAGTCTCGAAGTTCCTCTACTTTAAGAGCTCGGCTTCTCTCTAGGGGGAGGTCTGTCTGACTTCCGCTTAATTCTTCCTAGTTTATCGTATTGTCGTCTACCCGTGCTTGCATCGTACAGGTAGGGTCTTGCTAACTTGTGACACTTAACAAGCAGCCGTTCTTAATTCTAGCTTGTCTTGTATAAGAAGGAAGAGTCGTTCTTAATTCTTGCTACGCGCGTAGGAAGAGTATCGTCCTTAATTCTAACTCGTCTTGTACGAAGAGGAAGAGTTAAAATAAAAGAAGGTGTAGATCCTTCTTCTAATGTTATAGGCGGAAAGCGGCCTGCTAACGAGTATGCATTTGCTCCTATGTACAGAAGAAGAAGGATAAGGAAAAGAAGAGTAGAGTCCTCCTCGTACGGTATTTATCCTCCGTACGCTAATACAAAGATAGATAAGCGGGAAGTTCTTCGGCGTAGCCTCTTGTAGTACTTAGGCGTAGCCCCTTACAGGGACGCGCTAGAAGACTACATCCTTATTAATTCTAGAGCTGCTTAGCTAAAGCTTAAGGAGTATTATAGTAAGCTTAACAACTCGCTAGTGTACTATATACCTTGTTGCCTCTACCTATACTACAAGCGTTATTGCGATAAGGCCTAGAACAAAGAATTAACTAAACACTAGATTGCTAATAACGAGAAGGCTTTTCAGCAACTCTAGGCAGAGTACAAGACTCCCCGCACCGCAGTAGCCCGCTAGAGGGAGCTAACGTCCAGCGCAATTGACGACGCTATTACTGCGATTATAGGAGACTCTTCTAACGACGACGACGACGTTAACGAGTACGAGATGTGGCGCACAACAGAGCTAAAGTAGAGTAAACAACAATTTAAAAGCTCTAACAGCGTCGTTAAATACTAGCAGGACTTGCAACCTAGGTATCCTAACCTATCCCGCCTCGCGATTAATATCTTAACTATACTAGCTAGCAGTTGTAAGTGTAAGCGCATGTTTAGCGAGCTTGGAGATCTACTTGCCCCTCGGCGTCGTAAGATCGGGTCGCAATTACTCGCTACCCTCTAATGTATCCGTACCTAAATAGGCTTCGGTTTTAAGTTACCTAACGAGAGCGCCCGGGAGTTGTTAAGTAACAGTAATCTTAACAGACTCTATAATATCAACAACTAGGAAACTGTAACACGGGATAGCAGAGGCTGAACGAGGGGGACGATTATGGTCTTAACATGTTTGCTTTTCTCGTAATCGCCTTGGCCTCCAAACCTGCTTATAAGCTGCGCCCCGCGCGTTAGCAGAGGGGCAAGAATTATTCTCACGACCTCCCCACCTAGTGTAGTAATACAGAGCTTTCCCCTACTATTCTCTTGTAGTGTAAAGCAAATACTATTGCCTATAACTACCCCTCACAGAAACTCTAACTGACGACGACGACGAGAGTACAGCTCTAGGTAAGTTAACAGCAGCAACTAACCCACATTTCACTCTATACCTCACATGCTAACAGCTTCAAATAGAGGCTCTCTAACGGACCCTTCAGCGGCAACTCTAGCAGCAACTCTAACTTACTATCCTCTACTACGTTAATCGCCTAGCTCACAAGCTCTTTACAATATATACCCTATACTATAACTGCTTGCTGGGTTATAATTGCAAATAATTACGCTGTAAGACGGATCCTCAAACGAGCAAGACGATCTATACAGTCTATTCTAGTTCTTTTTTTTGACCTTAGAGTAGCAATTGCAACCTGCAAGACCTTCTTTTTATTTACTACGGCAATCGTGATTACGACTTCCTAATTAGGCAACCAAACAACCAAACAACTAAATAAACACTAAGTAATTACTTGGCTATGCTCCTAATCAAGCAATCAAGTCAATCACAACTTCAAAAACGACCTAATCAAAGCAAATAAGGGCCTCACCATTTGATTGATTTGCTTGTTGACAACTGTGGTTATTCGAGAGAGGTGGAAAGGCTACACTGAATTTATGTTCTGGGGCTGCTTCTCATATGATCACAAAGGTCCTCTTCATATATGGAGACCTGAGACAGCCTAGGAGAAGAAAGAAGCAGCTCTTAAGATTGATGAGATGAATGAGATCTTAGAGCCGATTATAAGAGAGGAGTGGGAGCTCTCAACAGGCATGAAGAGGATAGGCCTAAGAAATAAACCTGGTAAAGCTCCTCAATTGAGACGGAACAAGGAGAATGGAAAGCTTACTCGTGGTAACGATAAAGGTGGTATTGATTGGTGGCGTTATCAATCTCAAGTTCTTCTCCCAAAGCTTCTTTCCTTTGCAAAGCAGTGTACACGAGAGAGACCAGGTACTATTGTTCAAAAGGATAAGGCTCCCTCTCATGCTCATTACGCTCAGCATCTTGTGTATACACGAGAGAGAGTAGAGAGGCTCTCCTGGTGTGGTAATTCACCTGATCTCAATGCTATTGAGCCAGCCTGGCCATGGTTGAAGAGGAGAACAATGAAGAAAGGAGCTCCAAAGAACAAAGGTGAGGCAAACCAAGCATGGGAGCAGGCTTGGAAAGATCTCCCACAGTCACAGATCCAAGCTTGGATAGAGAGGATTCCTATCCACGTTCAAAAGATCATTGGACTTGGTGGTGGGAACGAGTATAAAGAAGGTAGGGATTTGCAAAGAGAGCGTTAGGACTCGGCTGTCTATATTTCGGTAGTATTTCGGCAGTATTTGAGACACCCCTGTCAGCAAGAACTTTTGAAAGCCACCTCCGTATAGTATGAGGGGTTGCTATCGCGGGTCAGTCCTCAAACGAGCGAGTGCCGGCTACGAAATCATTGTTCTCCGCCTTGTTTCCTTGCTTGTTCGAGCTAAGATTCACCAGTGAAACTGCTGTTGGCCACAATAGCGAAACGCATTAGACTATTAAAAGAACGAACTAGTTCTTAACTTAGCTTGCTTCACAGAGATCACGGAAGTCCTCCGCGATAATAAAGTGTTAATTTAGACAAGGGAGGATGTTCATGCTAATCCTCGATCGAGGCGGATATCCGTTGGCGGCTGCTGAGCGACCGCGCGTGTCAAGGTCGGAGATAGAGGCGTATCTCTATAAAGCCGGGTACCTTTGTATGGGAAGGATTTTCGCGATCGTGTTCCTCATTTTCTTTGCGCCGCTTTTTTGTGAAGCAAAGGAATATTGTCTCAAAGCCACTTCTGCTCTGCATCATGTTGGATTTACATGCTCGAATATGATAGATTTGCCACGCACGAACAATGTGTATTTGTCTTAAGACGGCATGCATCGTGTTGCGACGACCGGCGTGTCACTACCTACCTGTTGGGACGCGTAACTTAAATGTCCTGAGATTTCGGAGTTACTGGCGTTTTCAAATCGCTGCGCAAAATAGGACGACATGGGCATCACACCTCGTAATCTGCCAAGCTCTATGGCATTAGTCACTATGCAAAGCTTCGGCTCGCGCGTTCCAACAGCGTGCCGAGCGCGGAACTCTTACCTTCTACATCACTGACGTTCTTCGTATGCTAACTCTCAATCAACATTTAAAGGCGGCTTCTAGGTTCCTATCATCACTTTCTATCCACTATCATTAGGAAGCACAAATCCTTTTACTATTATCGATCATATAACACTTAGAGATTATCTGCCCATTATGCCCAACAAAGTCGTTCTCATCTCTGGCGCCTCTACAGGCTTTGGTGCCCTCGCTGCACGCCTTATAGCTTAGAATGGCAATACAGTCTATGCTTGTGTGCGCGAACACGAGTAAGCAGAGATTGCGAGCATTGAGTTATTCGCCACAGAGCACAATGTTGACCTCCGTCCCCTTATTCTCGACGTTACGGACACTAGATGTTGTTAATGCTGCAGTCGACACTGTTATCCGCGAGTTAGGACGTATAGATGTGCTCTATTATAATGCTGGACGCTCTATGATAGGCCTAACTGAAGCGTTCACGCCTGAAGAAGTGATGAAGTACCTCGACGTTAACTTCCTGGGCACACAGAGGCTCAATCGTGCGGCGCTGCCGCATATGCGCAAGGCTAGGACTGGGCTAGTTATGTGGACCTCGTCATTAAGCGTAAAAGGTGGTGTGTCACCTTTTGTTGGCCCTTACTTCGCGGCGAAAGCAGCTATGGACTTATTAGCGGTGTCTTATGCTGGCGAGCTCTCGCGCTGGGGGATCGAGACCAGCATTATCGTACTAGGCATAACTCTAAGCGGCACTAATATGTTTGCAACCCTAGGCAAACCTGATGATCCAACACGCGAGGCAGAATATATGGAAGGTCCTTATCAGTGATCGGCATGGAGGGAGATCTGGCCACCTCCACGATTCACCTCCATCTCCATACCGCCATGGAGACTCCATATAATTCTGGACTGACCCGATTAACCTGTTTAGTAGTAGTGAAACAACGTTCGTCGCAACAGGGTGGAGAGAGAATGTCCGTGCGCAGGGTGTTTCAGCAGAGCTTCTAACGTCACTCCATCAATCGTATGCTAGTTCCTCTTAACATCATCATTACTATCTCCAGTAGTAACCTGTTTTGATGCATCCATTGCTACAATGTTATCGCAAAGCCCTCAGAATTCTTAACAGACTGCTGGCCAGTCGAGTAAGCGACGCAGGAAGCCCTGGGGCAAGTTTCAAAGCAATTCTCTACCATCTTCGTCGCAGCGGACGGATGTTCCTGACGATGACTCTGATAGATTATCAGAGCTCGACTCGGCGGACGTCCATGACCCTGCAGGCCTCCAGTATATCAACGACGACAGTTTAGAGACCCTATAGGATGTTCCACCCGTATCTCAAACCCCGTTCAACTATTCTTGGGTCCGCTGGGAGGATCCAGGCCTTGCCGGGATGGTCCAACCATCCCGTCAGTTCAAGACACGCGCATGGTGGTGGAAATACGGCGTACCGTTGGAGGAAATCGTGAGCTCGAAGGATGGCAGGGAGAAGAGAGAACGACTACTATCTCCCTTCCCTCTTTAGGTTCGTTGACGACGACTATGAACCTCTCGTTGAAGAGTCGCTGGCGGACAGTAGTAGTAAGAATAGCGAATAGATAGTACTACTTCAATCCATCAGTTTGCTCCATCATAGACTCTCGAATAGCAAATTTTATATCTACTATACGAATAAGTGTTGTTTGAAACACTTAGGCGTTTCACTACCCTGATTAGTAATAACTTTAAAATATATGGAGTCTCCATGGAGGTATGGAGATGGAGGTGGAGTCTCCACCTCCCTCCATGCCGATCCCTGGTCCTTATGAAGGGGTTTTCAAACAATTTATGGAGGGTGTGACGAAGATGCTACCACAAGACGTGGATGCTGGGGAGGTGTCCAGATTGATGGCTAAGATCGTAGAGATGTCGCATGGAACAAGGCCGCACAGGGTTCATATCGATCCAAGTAATGATGGATCTGAGGTCGTGAGTGCTGTGGCGGATCGGGTCCGAGCGGAGATGTTCCGAACCCTTGGCATGGAAGACATGTTAAAACCTGTAAGCCTAGGACCGCATCACATGACTGCTCTGCAGGCATGACTAATGCGTTCGACTACTTAAGAGCTCAGATCACACATTTGTACATACGGAGAAGAATACACTCATTCATGTGACCTTATACTACTACCACCCTATGCATACAAAACCGAAACTAGCTGTCCCTTCGTAGTAACGTGCCCACCGCTGAATGGCGCACACCACTGAAATGGCGCACTGTGCCAAGACTACACCACTTTCTACCATCTCCACAATGCTACAACAACCTAATCTTGAATTACGTCCCTAGACAGATAGAATTATCCTTGCTATCTAGGCTATGAGATCCGACGCGTCATTAAGCCTGCGACGTGCTGCTGCTGTGTACAACGTGCCTGAAACCACCCTTCGAAGGCAACGCGCCAAACTAGCTTCTAATCACAATACTTACTACAATGCATTAAAGCTGTAGAGGCATGAAGAGGAGGCGATTATACAGTCTATTAGGAAGCTTGACGCGCGAGGATTTGCCCCTACGCTTAGCTACGTACGAGAGATGGCCAATTAACTACTAGCTGTACGTAGTAGTAGCTAGGTTGGAGAAAACTAGGCTTACAGGCTTGTACGCCGGAGACCTAAGATTAAATCTTAGGTGACAAGATAGCGGGATTACTAGAGAGTCCTGTGCAGCAACCCAGCTATTATTAGGCCCTAGTTTAATCTTGTACGCAATGTTAAGGCTAAGTATAGGATCTTAGACGAAGACGTCTATAATTTTAATAAGACTAGCTTCTAGATAGGCATTAGAGGGTCTATTAAAGTAGTAACAGCCTCTAAGAGACGCCTTAAGCTACTTAGAGTTTAACCTAGCGATCGTAAGTAGGTAACGTTAATCGCTAGCATTAACGCGATAGGGTAGTCAATTCTACTATTCCTTATCCTCAAAGCAAAGCACTACGACTAGGCCTAGTATTACAATAACTTAAAAGATTAGAGGATAGGTGTTAGTAACAACGGTTAGACAACGAACGAGCTTAGTCTAGCCTAGTTACAGCACTTTATCTAGTATATAGAAGCTCAAACAGTAGGTAGTCACCGCCTGCTTATCCTTAATAGCCACGAGAGCCACAAGTCACTCGCTTTGTCACGATGTTCTATTACCACAGGATTCTAGCTACAGACTAGTAAGCTACTAGGAACCCTTTGGGGCACCGTCGGATCACACTAGCCACAATCACGTAACGTAGGTATATATCATCCCTCTGAGAGGCTTGATAGCTCCTTAAGGATTCGTCTCAATACAAGCCTATACTAATATCTTAGTGCCTGTCCAACTACTCCTTACAATTCAAATCCTTCTTACTCCTTGTCGGACGGACAGTCGTTAAGATATCCTTTTCACTCCATTTCAAACACTTCGCTACAAGTGTTCCTATCAAAGCCGCGAAAAGATAAGCTCTTCACGCAATACACGAGGCAAGCAAGCTGCCTGTTAGGCAACCGACACCTCCCTAGACCAGGACTGCAGCGTTGCTAATCAATCCGCGACTAAGCAACAGGCTTAACGCGAAACCACTACGCAAGAGGATAAACTCCTTTAGCGTGAGACACCTAAGGGTGTTTACCGCAACGAGCCTAAGGGCTGTCGCGATAATAGCGAGGACTCCTCTAAGGGGGAAGCCTCTAACCCCAAAAACCCTCTAGGGACCCCTCAGAGCGAAGAAGGGCAGCCCTTGCGCAACCCCTTACTTAACTACGGGAAGGCGCGCAGCACCTTACCTATTAGATCGCATTAATTAGCGGCAGGGGATCTATCCCTCTACCGCACCTAGTCAGCAACAGAGCTTCGTACTACGCATATGCACTACGATAATGCTGCAGCGTCTAGTACTACTATACCTTCCCATAATAGGATAGGCAACAACAACAACGGCGCAACCTATAGCTCTACCTATAGGCCGTCGCATGCCTAGACACTAGCCGCTAGCACCTAAGATTAGGTAGCCTAAGTAACAAACGCCCTTTAGGAAGCCGAAGACAGAGGCGAACCCGAAGAGCGCCTAGTAAGACTCCGCGAAAGAGTAGCTACTGCTAACCTCCTCCTTACGGCTTAGGCAGTTGTCGGAGAGACAACGGGCAAACCTAGCAGCACTACGGATAACGCATCTAAACTACTAAGGGCCCTAAATGCGGCTACTCCTTGGCCTAAACTAGGGGACACTAGCAAGTCAGCTACCCCCTAGCAGGTAGACTAATAGATTAGAGACGTTAAGGGCGTCTTTAAGATAGCTGCCGTTCACGAGGACAGCTATACTAGGACCCTTTGGGCCCTAGGTACTATCTCCTATTCGGTGCACCAAGAACTCCTTATGTAACAGTTTAGGGACGGACTACTAAAGGGATAGGATTGGGTCAAGAACGAGGAGCGCAACCTCGTTTAAGATCCCCTCCTTACAAAGTATAATAACTATACTAAGTTCTTTAACTTTGTCTAGAAGGACACTAATTTAGTAAACACTTTCTTGCTACAGCTTAGCAAGAGGGAGTCTTTGCTCCTACGCAGCTTCTTCAAAACACTAGATAATAAGGATAATAATAAAGCTAAGATCGCCTTTGTCTAGGCTAAGATCCTAGACATTATAAGGCGTAAAATGCAGCGGCACGGCGGGTTTAAGACTATTTACACCTAGATAGACTTCGAGTAAGCACTGCGCAACGCAGAGACGGCTAATCGTACCGTAGTCGCCCTGTTGCTATCCTAGGGTAGCTCCAATAGCTTTAGCGGACGTTAAGGCAAGCGTCCAAATGCCTAAACTAACCAAGGTAGCAAGAGGCAAGATCGTAAGCCTTCCACACAGCTAGGCCGAACCTCCCTAGGCTGCTCTAACAGTAGGCCAAAGGGTAACCGTCTATTTACCCCCTAATATTCCTCTAACCAAGGGTATAGAGATCGTCGCCGTAACAGCAGTCACGATAGTAGACGCGACACTAATAAGCATAAGGACTGTTAAGACAGCAAGCAACCTCAACCTCATTAGAAACAGCGCAACCAAGACAACTAGGGCAGATCTAATAAGCCCTAGGACTTAGGAAAAGCTAACCCCTAGTCGCAAATCTCTCCTAATTGCTACTAGGGAAGAACTCTAACGGGAGGCAGCTTCGCATCGCCGTAGATGTAGAGGTACAACTCCCCAACAGCACCGCGGTGCCTCTCCGAGCTCTTTACAACTCTAGAGCTAAGATTAACATTATTAGCCTCCGAGCCGTACAACGCTATAAGATAGAACACTTACTATTTTATTCCCGCCCAACAGCGGGGTTCCTAGACGACTAGGAACTGCGGCTTTAAAAACCGTACGATGTTACTGTTAAGTGCAGCGACGACGAAGGCACTCCTAAAACCGTAGGGCCCTAAAGATTCTAGTTAGCAGACTTCAAGGGGTACGACATAGTTTTGGGATACCTATAGCTGCGCGATGCTAATCTGCAGATCTGTTTCTTAAAGGGGACGTTCTAATAGTAGCCCAAGGGCGACACAGACCAAATCTAAATTACTAACGCTAGCGACCTGCTACACGACATTACTAAGGGAGAACGAGCCTACGTGCTACACCCTAGGGGACTGTCGTGCTTAACGATCTTAGAACAAGTTAGGAAACTGCTTAAGGACGCTAAAAAGCAACACACGCCTAAAACTCCAACCCTGCAGCCAGGACTAAGCAGTAACGAGATTAGGGATAATAACTGGTACGACCGTCGAGGCATCCTCTAGGTCAAAACCTAGGTAGACAGGACAAAAGCCTACTTTAACAAGTGCATCGCTAACGCACTAGATCTAGCTAGCCTCCCTAAGGAGGCTACCTACCGCCTTGTAGCAGCGGTATTTAATAGAGACCCTTAGCGTGCCGCAGTGCCTCCGTACAAGAGCCGCTCTCTCCCTAATAGGGAGGAGAGTCTACTAGAATCCTACCTAGCAGACGATAAACTAGATCCTAAAGAACTAAAGCACGTCCCGAGCAAGCTACATCACAGATAGCTAGCCTTCAGCAAGCAGCAGACACGCATAGTCCGCCCAAACAGCGAATACAATTACGCGATAAAGATTAAGGAGGGGAAGAAGATCCCAAACCTCCTAATATACAACCTCTCCAGCAAGGAGCTAGAGATACTACGGGAATACCTCGCTGCGGCGCAGGAGAAGGGATAGATTAGACCTAGCAAGTCGCCAGTTAGAGCACCTATCCTCTTCGTCCCAAAGTTAGATAGCACAATACAATTATGCGTTAACTATCGTAGCCTTAACAAGGTCACGATTAAGGACTAGTACCCTATCCTACTCGTTAGCGAGATGTTAGACTAGTTGTTAAAAGCTGCTATCTACACTAAGCTAGATCTTCGCGACGCCTATTATAGGCTCTAGATCCGGGAGGGGGATGAATAGAAGACAGCTTTCAAAACCCGATACAGGCATTACGAGTACAACGTAATGCCGTTCGGTCTGGCGAACGCCCCAGCAACGTTCTAGTCCTATGTCTACCAAGCCCTTAGAGGCCTAGTTAACCGTACCTGCGTAGTATACCTAGACAACATCCTTATCTACTCCAGAAATAAGGCAGAACACAACCGGCACGTCAAAGAGGTGCTAGATCAACTAGTCCAATGGGGGTTGTTTTACAAGGCGAGCAAGTGCGCCTTCTCAACGAAGTTAGTAGAGTTCTTAGGCTTCATTATCACCCTAGGCAGCGTCGTGATAGACCCAGCGAGAGTGCAGACAATACAAGAATAGCTAGAACTAACAGGATATAAAGACATCTAAGTCTTCCTAGGGTTCTGCAACTTCTACAGACGGTTTATCTATAATTACTCCGCTATTGTCCGCCCGCTAGTAGACCTTATAACACGCGCCCAATTACCGCTAACGCCCTATACCAATCCTAAAGCGGGAGAAGTTCAGAAGAAAAAGGCGAAGAGTCGCAAAGGGCCAACTAAATAGTACCTCCCTTAGTTATAGCCCAAGGACGCCTAAGAGGCTTTCAGAACACTGCGACAGAAGTTTACGGAGGCCCCCGTACTCTAACACTTCGACCTAACTAAGCTAGTAATAGTGCTAACTAACGCATCTAACTTCGCTATAGCAGCGATCCTCCTCCAACCCACAGACACAGATATCCCTACAGAGAAGCACTAGAAACTAGTAGCCTTCTAGAGCAAGAAGTTTACCAGCCCGTTACTAAGGTAGCACACCTACAACAAAGAACTATCCGCGATAGTTAAGTTGTTTAAGACGTAGCAGCACTACCTCGAACATGCCCCGTCTACAATCCAGGTACTCTCTAATTACAACAACCTAAGGTACTTTATAACCACAAAGGAACTCTCCCCTAAGCAAGCGCGCTAAGCAGAAGAACTAGCTAGGTTCGATTTTAAAATCGAATACAAACCTAGGGCTAACAACCCTGCGGACGGCCTATTAAGGAGACCTAACTACGCGCAAGGCCTCTAGGTTAGTAAGTAAAAAGCACTGCAAGATACCATGCTGCCAACCCTCCAGCAAAAGCTTCGAATATAGACCATCTAGATGTCTATAGCTTCTAGTACTACTCTAGAAGTACAAGGCAGCGAACCCCCCAATAGAGGACCAGAGCGGTCCCGTCAACTATCTAGAACACTCGCTCTAGAGCTAGAATTCCCTAACACGTTGTTAGACCCCAGCGATAAGTCGCCCGTCCTACCTCGCACTCAACCTACAGGCAAAGAATGCTAGTGCGAGGAGGAAACCTACGAAGCTAGGGGAGAGAAATTTGATGTAGCCCAAGGCCTCCTCTAAAGCCTTAACAGCAAATACCTCTTGCCGAACAGCCTAGCGCATAAAGCCGCGCAAGGCGATAACGCCTTCGCACTAGAACCCCTAGACCTCCTACTCCAACACATTAGACTAGTTTAGGAACGTAACTAGGCCTATCACGGGAACGAAGCGCTAACGCGTCGAGCGGAGGGCGAGGCGAATAAGACAGCCAATATGTAGGAAGTTAACCCTACTAGCATCTTGCGCAGGAACAGGAAAGTGTAGATACCCGAAGACGCAGCACTCCGCGCGAACTTCCTTATAAGGAATTACGATAATCCTATAGGCGGACACTACGGCGTCGACAAGACGGTCGCGGTCCTCAAAATAAAGTACTAGTAGCTACATGCGAAGCGCGACGTTAGTAAATACATCTAGCAGTGCGCCGCCTATTAGCTAAACAAGATCCGCAGGCATAAGCTATAGGGGCAACTTGTCCCTCTACTAGTGCTAGATACCGCATAGCAGCATTACTCCTTAGACTTCGTTACTAACCTGCTAAAGTTACAAGATAATCAAGGAAACACTTTCAATGCAATCCTTGTCTTAGTGGACAGGTTCTCGAAATACGTCTATTACCTCCCCGTAGCAAAGACAATAACTGCCTAGGGCGTTGCCAACATCCTACTACGGCAATGTTTCCTAAAGATAGGTCTGCCCGACACATTAGTGTCGGACAGAGGCTTAGTCTTTACTAGCTAGTTCTGGTCAGACATATGCTTCTACCTAAAGATAGACCACTACCTAAGCACTGCGTTCTACCCTTAGACAGACAGGCAGACCAAACGACAGAATTAGGAACTAGAAACCTACCTCCGCATCTACATAGGATACCAGCAGGACAACTAGGTCAGCCTGCTGCCCTACGCGGAGTACGCATACAACTCGAAGGAACACTCTGCACACAGGCAATCGCCTATAAGAGTAGCCTTCGGAACAAACCCTAAGGGGTTTAATAGAGTACCTAATAAGCATTAGTTGCGAAAACTACCTACATTATAGGCAGAAGGCGGGCTAACACTAGAACTGCGACGGCAGGTTAGCTACTAACTTACTAAGTAGGCGGACATAAGCAGCGCAGCTAAATCTAGTTTGGAAAAAGCCTAGCGTACGAACGCGAAATAGTACAACACGTCTAGACTACCGCTCTACTTCGCGGAAGGCGACTTAGTCTTGCTTCGATTAAAGAACATTACTACGAGCCGACCCTCTAAGAAGATAGATGCTAGGTACCTAGGACTATTTACGGTTACTAAGAAGATCAGTAAGCTGGCATACAGGCTCGACCTCCCTCCGTCAATAGCCCGTATACACCCCGTCTTTAACATCGCACTCCTAGAACCCTAGAACGAACCCTTTAAGTTTACTAAGTTTAAACTAGGACCAATCTAGATACTAGAAGATGTCTCCGCAGGAGACAGATACGAGGTAGAAGGCATCCTGGAACACAGGGAGACCACGGCAAGAGGCTAGGAATACAAGGTCAAGTAGCTAGGATAGCTAACCTAGGATTGCACCTAGGAACCAGAAGACCACTTAGACAACTGCGAGTAAATCCTCGCAGAATACATAGCCAACCTAAGGGACGTATCACAGGCACGCGGCAGGAGCCGTACGGCCTAAGGACGGCCTATAGCTACGCTAACAACTTGTCGCTAGACCTAAGGGTCTAAGAGAGGGAGGGGACGCAAGGGGAAGCTGTGAGCAACCCTATGTTATGCGCAAAGTAGAAAGCATTACTAGGACAACAAAACTAAGTTCTTAGAAGAAGATGTTATTCTACAAATACACTACGAACCCTAGAAGAACCACTAGAGACCTTAGTTACCCTTAGGGAAGTTACTAGCTCCTCCTATCAGGGCATTAGAGGAACGACGTTTAGAGTTGTAACGGCGCTTAGTCGGGGAGCTGCCGGCCTCACTCACATTCAGATATAGCGCCTAAACCTTATAACCGCCCGGAACCTCACGACTATAGTAGTACCAGCGCTTCTCTCGTCCTAACGCGGTACTATCCTTAGAGAATAAAGCCCTCTTAAGGCTAGCGTCTACTACAACATTAGAAGGCGCGTTTAAACCCTAAGAACCTAAGCTAGCAGTATAGCGCTTAAGGTTAAAGGTGCAGGAGACTTAACGCGCCTTAGCCTACTTAACGTCGGACATCTTAGAGCAGGTAATCTCACGCTTAACCTAGGCGGCATGTTCGGAGAACGCGGTACGGAGCTCCTTCGCGTAGTCGAAGGCCCGTTTCTAGTACTCGCAGATGTTCTCGTTAGCGTCAAAAATCTCCTACTCTTGTCCCTCTAAGTAGCTACTATCCCTTATAGCGTTAATGCTCTTGCGGGTAGCGTAATCGACGAGGTATATAAGCAGGTTAACGGCGCGGCGGAAGGGAGGATTAACCTGTAAGACATTAGCAAGGACTATTACAATAGCAACTAGCACTTACAGGAGAACAACCCGACTTATAAGCCTTACGACAACTACTGCAGACACTATAGGAGCTGTTGCGCGTGCAGAACTCGTCCTCTATAAAGGCCCGGGCAAATCCCTTTATAGTCCCGTTGCTAACCCTAGGCTTGCTAACAGTAACTAACGCTATAAGGCAAGACTAGCAGGCGAACCTTACTAGCTAAGGCTAGGCTTACAGGTGCTAAGGCAGGTTATAGATGTAGGACGGGATACTGCTTGAAGGGACAGCGCCGGAGATAGTGCTAGCGTAGATAGTTATTGTAGTATTAATGCGGTAGACTGTTGTTGTCGTTGTAATGAAGGTTGGATGCAGAAAAGATTCCAAAACACTGCAACTTATACCCTATTACCTCGCGCTCTTACATGCCTAAGAGGTCTCCGTAGTCGCAGCGGTGCCTTACTGCTTACCTTACTATAGGGTCGCAAACACAGCAAAATGCGCTTAACACCTTAACAACACTACGCAAACACTAAGCTACGTGCTAGACAGTTATAAGACAAACAGGCTAAACACCCTATTATTCACCGCGGTGAAGCTAGGAGATAGCTAGGTAATGTAGCTGCGGCTATGGCAACCCGAAGTGCGCAGAGCATAGTAAGATTTTTTCCTTATAGAGGTTTTTTATATGCCCCTAGCGTTTAGGTCGCGGGATGACAACGGGCAGTGATTGGACTAACGCCGACAGCGACACAGTAACGTAAAGCGCGGACGGGCTCTAAGCGTAAAAGTATTGCGCTAACATTGCAAAGACCGTTGTAAGAGTTAGGACGACTCTTAAGAAGGGGGGGGGCTATTGTTACGATGTTCTATTACTACAGGATTCTAGCTACAGACTGGTGAGCTACTAGGAACCCTTTGGGGCACCGTCGGATCACACTAGCCACAATTACGTGACGTAGGTATATATTATCCCTCTGAGAGGCTTGATAGCTCCTTAAGGATTCGTCTCAATACAAGCCTATACCGATATCTTAGTGCCTGTCCAACTACTCCTTACACGCTTTCTAGGATCTGTGTAAGCAAAGCAATATTATCACTCTCTGCATGCCTCTACACTTATCGCATATCCTACAGCTACTTAATGTAGGTTGTTTTGCCCCGCTAAAGCAGGCGTATAAGAAGGAACTTAGGGGCTTAGTAGACAGCTACATCTACTACATTAACAAGAAAGCCTTCCTAGCTGCCTTTAAGCTAATATTTAACAAGGCGTTCTTAAAGAACAATATCTTATTAAGCTTTCGAGCAACTAGCTTAGTCCTACATAACCTAGATGTAGTGTTATCTAGGCTTAAAGTACAGCCTCGTACGCTAACACTACCTGCACTAGGGCCTACTCCTTAGCAACCTAAAACACTAAGCAACGCCTAGGAGATAGAGGCTTAAACAACGCTAATTGTTAAGAGGATAACAGACTACAAGGAATTATTACCTAATTCTATTATTAAGATAGTGCTGCAGGTCAAAAAGGGGTCAACTTTAAAGGTGCACTTACACACGTTGCTTAAGGCTAGAATAGCTAACCTTAAGGAGGTAAACTAGGCAGCATCTAAACGTAAAAAGCGTAAGAAAAAGCGAATCTAGAAGAGAGGGACCCTATTATAGGCAGAGGCAAAGGATATAGTTAAGCAAAGGGATGTTAAGATCTAGTTAGAGGTAGAGAGGCGTTAGGAGAGGGTGCGCGCAGGTAGTAGTGCAGGAGGTATTCGACGCTACAAGAACTGCGGCGAGGCAGGACATAACAAGCGCACATGCAAGAAAGATGCAGTAGAAGTAGAGGATTAATTCTAGCTGTCAAGCAATAGAGTCTTTATAGATACGAGATGCACCGTAATAGTGGAAGTAGAGGTATATTGCCTTGTAAGACTAGAGACGAACCGCTGTCGAGCCACAACAGCGGTAAGGTAGGCTAATATACTGCGATTGCTTGGCATACCGGCCCGAACGGGCCCGGAGTAACCTGGTGCCTGACATTATTCCCCTTCTTAGACTCGATCGACCCGATCAAGGCACAGTTAGCCTAAGCTAGATTGTAGTAGCCCGTAACAGTCCTACGGGTCTGCTACGCCTAGTATCAAGAGGTGATTAGATAGGGCAGGCCTGAGTTCCGGGTGCGGTTTTCACCTTCACCTCGACCGATTTAGGAATTCTCGAAAACTCAGAATATCCATCTTCACCTAGGATTCAGGGTCCAGCTAAGCGAAGGCCCAAGCTTTGGTATTCCTGGCCGATCTGGACCATCTTTCCTATTCCACACTCCCTCGACCGTCAATTGTGAGTATTTTGCCCCATTCTGGGCAAGAGGAGGGTAGCGCCAAAGTGGCCCAAAATGGCCCTTTCTAGCGCGATATGGGTGAGAATGGAACTAATCTGGCCCATAGGCGCCCCTCTTACGCCCCATCGAACCCTATCCGCCTACTTCGCCTCGACTATCCCCATATCAGCCCAGTACGGCTCATTATGGCCGGCTCTAAGCCAGCGGCCTCCACAGCTATCTTCCCGGTGCTGGCACTCAGTCTTCGTTCTGGGTCTGCACCGGCTGCCTTATTCCTGGGTCGCTGGTGAATTTTGCCTGGGCGTATGGCTGCTGTTTCCCTGTCCTTGGCGACCATAACAGGCCGACTTCGAGGACGCCGCAACATCCCCGGTTTGCCTGGTGCCGTCCAGATCCTCGAGTGTGGGCGCTGTTTCCTGATGAATCGCCCCTGTATTGCTGTAAGTGGCCCTTTAGCACGTTCTACCCCATTATGGCGCCTTTTTGGCGTAGAAGGGTCAGCCCGCATTGTTACGGGCCATTCTGACCCTTTCTAGCCTCCTAACAGCTGGTTCGTCGACCTGGCCGCCATTGAGGTTCTGGTCAAGGAGCTTCGCGAAGGTCAAGTTACGATTCCTGGTATTGGTGATGAGGATGAGGTTACTCGAGATCTCACCGAAGATGAGCGCCTACTTCGGGAGGCCAAGATTCAGCGTGAGCTTCAGGCGTCAAGCGGGTACTTGAGAGGTAAGTGACCTAGAATGCCCCATTGTGCCCCCTACCGGGGCACTAGGTGTCAGTATGCCCTATGATTGCCCATAATGACCCTTTCTAGGGCTTATGTTAACATTTTGCAGCAAGTTGTATGCTCCGGCTAGTCAGCATCTAGAGTTGCATAATGGTCGTTGCCTCAGCACTCATGATCCCAAGTCCGGAATTCGCCCTAATGATTCTGGTCAATCCGCCGATTCCAAGGCTGCCAAGCAGCAGGCTATCCAGACCATTCGGAACAAGCGGGTGGCAGAAGCGGTCGATCAGTACGAAAAGACCGGCAGTTCCCCAAGAAGCCCTGTAAGAGGACCCAGAAGCCCCTTGTGCCCCTTATCGGGAATTTGGGCCCTATATGGCCTATAGAGCCCGTTATGGCCCTGTTGCTAACACCCGCAGGCTCCTGGAAAGCGCATGACCAACACCGCTATCGACATGAAGATTGCTGAGATTACTGCCGTGGTCAGCCGGAAGGAGTCCGAGCATGCCGCCGTTCCTCGCAGCAAGAACTCCAGGTCCATTAAGGCTGCCCTCACTAAGGAGATCAAGGGGCTGGAGAAGGAGATTGAAGATTTCATGGCCCAAAAGGCCTAGGATTCGATGCTATGGGCCGGTATGGGCCCCCAAGGGCCTCTGGTGGCCTGAATGGGTAGTAGTGCCTCTTGATGACTGAAACGACTTATGATGGGAAACTTTGGGGTCCTTTGGGCCGGAATGGGCCGGATTGGTACCCCATAGGATGGCGTTTTATACCCTGGGCTATGGCCCTTATGCAGTAATATGAAGCTTGACTTGCATCATCGTTTGACTTGTGAATGTGGAGATATAGAATTGTAGAGCATTAGTTGCCCGCGATCCGGTCAGGTTGGCTAACGGAGACAGATGTCACATTATGTAGCCTAGAAGGGAATACTGGCCCAATCCGGCCCGAGGCACCGTTAAACACCCAAAACCCTCAGGAAGGGAAAAGGTGAAGGTATGCCCCCGTTTGCACCGGAATGGCCCGTTGTGGCTCAACTTATCCCCCTCCTTTGCGAGGCCGTCCCCGGCCACGCTTCTTAGGCTGTGATTTAATGGATTTTCTTCTTTGTTGAATTCCCTTGTTTTCCCAGAACTTTTTCAGAGCGTTGCCGGAAACATTCGCTCCTACTTCCCAAGAATTCTCCTCTTCTGAGTAGCCAGCCCATTTGATTAAGTATTCCACTTATTGTCCTCGTTACGCCTTCTGTCTAAAATTCGCTCTACTTCATACACATCGTCCCCATATTCGCGCAGAGTGTCCTGAGCTGGCACATTAGGGTGCGGAATGACCCCTTTTGGGTCATAAGGCTCCAAAAGCGACGCATGGAAGACGGGATGAACTTTTTGAAGACCTGGCAGGTCGACTTTGAACGCCGATGGTCCAATTTGGGCTGTAATTATGCCTGGACCTAGAAACTTCCAGTCTAGCTTTTTCTTTGGCCTTGTAGAGCGGATATGTCGATTGGAAACTAAAACCTGGTCTCCCACCCTAAAAGGGATTAGAGCACGGTGCTTGTTGGCATACTCCTCTTGGTAGGCATTAGCTGCCTTAATCTTTCTGCGGCATTCTTGCTGCAGCTCGATCACCCTTTGGGCGACTTCGGTTGCCATAGGGCTCTCTCCTTCCCCTAGGGCCATCTCGGGCCAGTCTGCACCACGAGGGTGCCTGCCGTGGTAAGCCTGGAAGGGTGTGACCCCTGTGGTGGAGTGTACACTGTCATTGTACGCGAACTCTCCTACTGAGATCCACAACGCCCAGTCGTCCTGTTCTAGGGCACAAAAGCACCGAAGATACTGTTCCAGTGTTTGGTTTTGAGCTCCCGTTTGCCCATCCGTCTGTGGATGGAAGGCTGATGTCAAAACCCTTCTAGCATTGAGATAGTGAAGGAACGTGTCCCAATGTCTAGAGTTCATCAATGGACCCCGATCCGATATAATTCGCTTTGGAACTCCATGTAATCGGATAACCTCGCGTATCCAGCCCTGTGCTAGATCAGAGCCGTCCCAATCGGCTCGTGCTGGCACGTAATGGGCCATCTTGGTCAATCTATCCATGATTACCAGGATAGCATCATAAACTACCCCAGATATTTTGCTAGGAGGTAGTTCCGTGATAAAGTCCATCGTTACCTCCTCCCAAGGGTAGTTGGGGATTGGGAGAGGATGAAGGAGTCCATATGGACGGTGTCTAGCTGGAGTAGACTTTTTACAAATGAGGCACTCCTTGCAATACTGCTCAACGTCTTTGCGCATGCCCCTCCAAGAGTAGTGTCGCTGCAGCTTTTCTAAGGTGCGTCTCGCTCCAAAGTGGCCTGCCAGCGGGCCATCATGGCACTCCTGGATGGCCTGCGACTTCTGCTCGGCGGTTCTAGGGTATTGTGTTGTTCGCCGGGTGGTTCTGGCCCGCTTTGGGCCGGAAGGAGCCTCTTCAGGCTCTGACTCGTCTGAAGTAGCCTCTGAGTCCTCATCCGTCTCCTCCCGTTCCTCCATGTTGCGGGGGTCTGGGACTTGGCGCTGTTCCTCCAGTTGAAACTCCTTTAACGCGTTTGTGAGGACGTCTTGTTCCTCAGAGCGTAAGGCGGAACGTGTCCGCACCGCAGCTACCAGTACTGACTGTTGGTTGCCGTGTTTAAGGAGATCCTTCATTGGCTGGACAAAAGCTTCATTGTACTTCTGGGCTGGTTTCTGGGCTTCTGCCATGTAATCAGGCCTTCTTGATGGGCCGTCGGCCGGGTTAGTGGCCCTGGTCGGTGAACAATGGTGAAATCGAACCCAGACAGTACAAGGTAAGACCTCACCTGTCGGTGGCTGAGAGTCTCGTCTCCATGAACCATTTTAGGTTCTGGTGGTCTGTGTAGATGTCGAAGTGGATGCCTTCGAGGTATTGGCGCCAATGCTCAAGGCTTTTGACTATAGCCAGTAGCTCTTGGTCATGGGTGCCGTAGTGGTACTCTGCCGTGATGAGCTTGCGCGAAAAGAAGTCGATTGGGCGCCAACGGCCCGTTTTGCCTCTTCTGGGTACCATTGGCTCAAAATGCCAGCGGATTGCCCCTCCCGAGGCGTCAACTTCTGCCTTCGTTTTCCTGTGGCCTCAAAGTGAGCTAGTTGGGATTTCCTTAAAGGAGTTCTTGAGCCTCTGAAAAGCCTCTTTGGCTTCTTTGTCTAAGTCTACTACCTGACTTTCCTCCTTCGCTGGGCGTGGCCGCCTCTGGCCGCTTCTGGCCCCTTCTGGGTCAGTTTGGTAAGTGGTAGGGCAGTCGGGAGAAGTTGGCTATAAACCGCCTGTAGTAGTTCATAAAGCCAATGAATACTCGATTTCGCGCACCGTGCGCGGTTCCGGCCATTCAGGATTGTCTGAATCCTCTTCTCGTCGACTTCAATCCCTTCTGGCGATACTATGCAGCCCAGGTACTCAGTGCGCTGAGTGTGCCACTCGCACTTTGGAAGCTTCAAGAACAGCTTAGCATCGCGCAGTCGATGCAGGACTTCCTTGACATGCTTCACATGCTCTTCTTCTGTGTTGAGAAGATGAGGATGTCGTCTAAGTATACAATACAGGTCACATCAACTAATCCTGCAAGGACTTGGTAAATGTAAGCCTGAACTGCGTAGGAGCTTCATGTGAGGCGAAGGGCATCACAGTATACTCAAAATGGCCGTAATTCCTTGTACGGAAAGCTGTCTTCCACTCCTCCCTTCTTGGATTCTTACCCTGTGGTAAGCCTCCTTGACGTCTAACTTAGTGTAGTACTTTGCGCCTGCAAGCCTTTCTAAGGACTCATTAAAGGGGGTAGGGTGCCGGTTCTTGACAGTAATCCTTTCAGACCCGTAGTCCACACAAAGACGCATTGTGCCGTCTTTCTTTTGGGCAAGAGGATAGGCGCCTGCTGGGACTTACTGTGCCTTATCCAGCCACGCGCCAAGTATTCCTCTAAATACTTGCGCACAACTCAAGCTCAGTCTTGAGAAGGTTATACAACGGCTGGTGGGGTACCTTAGCCCCTTCCACGAGGTTGATAGCCAGATCCTGCGGTCCATGGTCTGCAGGACCTTGAGCGTCCTCCTGATCCCATTGGGCAAATTCGGAGATTGCAGGGGGTAACTGCTCCCCTCCGGCCCCTTCTAGGCCGGTTTGGACCACTGAGGCAACAAGACAGCCATACACATCCGCAGTGGGATCGCGCATCGTCTTTTCGAACTCTCAGCCTCTCTACGCAATCTTCCTGTAGACAGTCCTATCCTTGGACTTTGTACCCGAAAAATCATTCTCCGTGTAGAGTAGCTGATCTTAGGCGAGTACATGTCTATCCAGGGCAACCTGTATACCTGATACTTCTGAATGTCAGCCACTATAAACGGTACATTCTGGGTTTCTTCCTTTCCGCGCGTCTCTGATCCTAATGGCAACCTCTGTGGTTCCATAGACCTTTAACGCTTACCATCCACCTCTGCAACAATCGGCAAGGGTCGGACTGTCAAGTCATGCTCCTTTGCGAGCATGGCGGAAATAAGGTTCAACTCAGAACCTCCATCAATCAGGCTTCTACAAAGCCTGATTGGCCGATAGCCACCTTGGCTGTAACATTGGTTGGCTTTAGGTAAAGCACGTCATGAAGGAGCCCTAGATCCTGAGTCTCTGGGGAGTGTGCAATGTGGGCAGACAAGAAGGACTCTAGCTCCTCTGCCCACTGCCTTTCCCTGACTTGGGATTAGCGACTCTTTTTGGGCCTCCTTCGGCTTGGGACAATCTTTCTGGAAATGTCCAGGTTCATTTGCATCCCCAACAGGTCATGTTAGGTCTTTGGGCCGCTAGGGTCTGATTTGCGTTGCTTTTCTTGAAGTTCCGCAAAGGCCTTTGGCCTTTTTCGGTCTTAGGGGCCCGCACGATCTTCATGTGAGTTCTGGCGTGGCCCCCTTTTTGCGGTTGGATGCTCCGCCGTAGGTGCGGTTCGCTTTGTCTTGTTCCAAATAAAACTGTGCCGCCGTTTGACCTTGGATACTGCGTTGATATCCTCAGGGTCCCTACCCATGAGTTCCTTCTGTATCTCAGAGAGAGTGCGCCCATGAAATCCATGCGGCGCTGTTCTTCGGAGACGTGTTCCATCTCGCTCCACAGTGTGTTGAGTCGAGCCAGAAGGACGTTCGGGTCCTGATCATGCCTCTGTCTGAGCCTGTTTTAGGTCGTTATGGGCCTGGAGACGTCGCATCTCCAAGGGCCGAGGCAGTCGAGCATCACTGCCTTAGCTGAGCCCAGGTGGGCTCCCAAAAGGTCCTCTCGTAGGTGGTCTTCGCGATATGTATCCCAGGTGGACAAGTTCTGTCTGAAACCTAATCCCAAAGTCTACTCTTTGGGTGTCCGTTGCGAAGCGTGAGGGCGATCCCTAAAGATTGCCTACAGCGTGCGCCCTAGCAGTTATACTGCTGGCGATCGGGCTTGCAAACGTCTCCGGGTCCTTAGGGCGAGGGGCGCCTAGATCAGTGACGCTCTCTACCCTTCGGGGTGATGGTGCGGGGAGAGACCTCATCGAAGACAGATAAGTCTCCTGTTGCACTTTGCGTTTGAGTTCCTTAGCTTGGTCAGCTCGCGGAGGTTTTCTCCGCTGGCGCCAACGCCTGAGTTCCTCCAGCCTCGTTCCAGCTCATCCTGTCTAGGGGCGTCCCCGACAGTGGTGTTGGACTCTTCCTGAGAAGCCAGTTCAGGTAGTGCCGTGTGTTCTGGCCTAGAACAGGGCGTCCTGGGTCGTTAGCGGTTGAGGTGGTCCCTTCTGACGAACTTGCTCGTCAACGTCTGGTGTGGGATGCGAGGCTCGGGGAGTCGCGGTCTGTAACGTCCCCTACTAGGTCGACCGTTGCTTGCTGGCCCTTCTTAAGTTGCGAGTTGAGGCGCTGGGTAGACCGGCTCTAGAGCTCATTGTTACAAAATCGGGGCACATGGGTATCGTAGGGACAGCGGTTCGAATGTCAGCAATAGAGTCTTTATAGATACGAGATGCACCGCGATAGTGGAAGTAGAGGTATATTGCCTTGTAAGACTAGAGACGAACCGCTGTCGAGCCACAACAGCGGTAAGGTAGGCTAATATACTGCGATTGCTTGGCATACCGGCCCGAACGGGCCCGGAGTAACCTGGTGCCTGACACTAGCTATTATACGCCTTTATTGCATGTTGTAGTAGAGTGTTATTAATGTGCAAAGGTAGTTTTATGTAGAGGTGCGCTATTTTAGTAGTGTGCGCTATTTAGCGGTAGGCACGTTATTAGATATTAATAGAAAACACAGGCTAAAGGGCGACGTTAGGGCTGACTAAGCTAACTGCAACACCAGAAAAGTATCGCGATATTAGCTCTACGGCAAACACTAAACCCTCATTAAAATATAGCCTAGAACATCGCCTAATACATGGCCTCTAGCTAAAAACATTAAGCCGTTTAACCCTATTAAGTGAGCCAACCCTCTAGAGCTTGATTGGCTTGTAAAATACTATACAACGGCTTGACTTGCAAGTACGCTTACGTTATCAAGCCGAACAAGCAAGTGCTTGCAAAAAGCTTGCTTGTTGGCAAGTCTGCCCTCAACTCAGGTGTCTCTCAAACCACCCAAGGCTGCAAAGACGAGGCCAGGCGGTAGAGCACTCCCATCAGCACAGATTGCTGCTAAACAAGTAACAAATCCCCTCTCTCCATCCTGCATTGCTGCTGTTACCCTCTTCTTCTCCCACAGCCTCTTATCAAAGATTATTTTTGAGCGTCCTAAGATGCCCAGCATAAAGCCTTTCTCGTCCATACTGTATGTGTTGCTTGCCTCAATGTTGAACCGGGCAATAGTCTCGTGTATAAGGTCAAAATACATGCGGTATTTGGTATGTGAGTCGGCGTTGTGGCGTACAGCGTCCATGGCAGAGGCCCATTTTGATATGACAGTGTCCTTGTTTCGGTTGACGAAGCGCGTCACCCAGGACCCTGAGATGTCCTTTCTGCTTATAGCACAGGCAAAATTTCGTATCATATCCCTAGTGGGAGGTAGCCTACGCGTTGTAAGCGCCTCAATATGCTTTACAAGAGCCTGCTCTTGCTGTGGCTTGAGTGCACGTTCATTGAGTGTTTTGGCCTTACGGGACCCTTGACTGCCCTTGTGTCTTCGCCGCAATGTAGATGCCACAACACCAAACTTAGCTGCACATTTTTCGTACGAGAGTTATTCTCCTAGTTCTCGCGATTCTAAATATGCGATCGCATCGTCAATAGGTGCCATGGTTGTGGAGTTGTGACGCGTTGAAGTTGGTCTCTTGTTTGGTGATTCGGTGTTCGTCAGGCGTCAACCGAATCCAGGCGTTAGGTGCACGGGCACAGTAACCCCTTTTTCCGCAATCTGCAACTGCTACGGCGATTAATGCCACTAAGGTATACATCGTCCCTGATTTCCAGGATGCTTGAGTTTGGAGAACATGTACTCTGCGTTTATCTCCGTGTCAAATGGACCTCCGGTTGGCGTCATAGCTCGAACACAACCATCCTATTCTCTCTACTGCAATGTAGTAGAAGCGGCAAAAGTGTCTGAAATGCAGATACACGGCAGTTCCAGATCTCTAGAAGTGTATGGGGAAGTGTGAGGTGTCTGTCGAGTTGGCTTATCTCGCTGAAGGGCGTTTCTCGCTTACCGTGCACGTGCACCCAACGCCCGCTCCGAGCCTTAAAGCTTATCATAGAGATGAGGCTATAGAGCCACGTACAATAGTTATTGTAACGAGATTTTTTAGTGGAGTATTCTATAGACATATGCGATTAAGTTACGCTATATATATTATTTATATAAAGTAGCTGTGCGGCTAGTGCGTGTCGTGTAGGTGCGCGCGGTTGTGATGGGCTGGAGCCCAGTTAGTGTGTAAGGGGCTACGCTCAGGGAGCTATCGCGCAGGTATACTGGAGTTGTATTCGATAGAGAGCTAAGCTCTAGGCTACGTGGCTATCTATATATACCTAGGTAAAGAGCGGTAAGAAAGGCTCGCTTGTTGTCTGGGCAACTATCGGGTCGGGCCGGACGAAGAACCGAGATATCATCGAGCATAAGAGAGCAAAGAGCTCTAGCCCATCACATAGTGAATTCTCGATGATATCTCGGTCACGTGCGCAAGCGCACGGCGCACGACGGTACGCGTCTAAACGACGCTTAGGCCAAACCCCTAAACCCCGGCCAAAGGTTAATCCGAGCTGCCACCGATTGACCTTCAGCACTCTAGCAGTCCGTAGTTCTCTTCTCCATCGAATACAACTCCAGTATACCTGTGCGATAGCTCCCTGAGCGTAGCCCCTTACACACTCACCTTCAAGCCGCCTTTAACTCCTACGCCAACTATCACATCAAGTCGATATCACAAGCCGACGCGATCGCCTTTGGCCGAAACAACAAGCTACCGGATGCGCCGGCATGGATGAGATCAATTGGACTCACCACGGCCGACTAGGCGGTAATCACTGAATATATCGACCTGCTGCGACCTCTCAAGCACAGTTCCGAACGCCTTGAAGGCCGCGGCAAATCAGGCAAGTTTGAAGCTATATACGGGGTCATCCCAGTATTCGAATTCTTACTTCGCGAGCTTGAAACCCGCTGCAACCAGTACGAGCATGTCGACTACAACGTCCACGCTGAAGCTCCTGAAGACCACCTTGCGATCAATCTCCGAGCCGCGTGGCGTAAGGCTAATGAGTATTACTCTAAGCTTGATGACTCGCCTGCCTACTACGCGGCTTTCTGCCTCCATCTACACTATAAGCACTATTGCAACAACAGCTGGGCTAATAACGCTGGATGGCTTGATAGTAATAACGCCGCTTTTAGGCAGCTTTGGGCTCAGTACAAGCCAACAGCTCTGCCGATTTCTCGCAATCAGCCGTCTACCTCAGGCGATATCGATAACGCTATCAACGCGCTCGTGGACCACGACAAGGGCAACAGCGAGCTCCGCTTAGACGAGTAGGAACAATGGCGCAAGTACGAACCAAAGTGGACGAAGGAGCAACACAACAGCGGCAACGTTATACGATATTGGAGAGATCTTACTCCTAAATACCCTCACCTTAGCCGCCTCGCGATCGATATATTGACCATACCAGCTTCTAGTTGGAAGTGTAAACGCTTGTTTAGTGAGCTAGGCGATCTCCTTGAGCCTCGTCGCCGCAAGATTGGAGCGCAGCTGCTTGCAGCGCTTCAACTAATACGATCGTGGGCGCGGCGAGGCTTTACGATACCAGAGGAGGCAACCGCAGCGTATACGGACGAGGAGATGGTGAGCAAATATAGGGTGGACGATTGGGACGAGCCGCCGGAGTAAACTTAGCAAGCATATATCCTTTGAGGCAACCTAATCTACTAATCCTCAATCCCTCAATCAATCCCCAATCAATCTGCTCTAAACCCCCAACCCCCAACCCCTTAAGCAAGCTAATCAATCCTAAGCCTCGGGTCGACCAAGCCAAGCCAAACCAGAGGCTACGGATTGGCACGAATTGATTGTTGTCAATTGTGGTATCTAGTCTCTCGTAACAAGCTATTCTAGCAACATGATCGAGCACGCCGCAAAGATGCTTACAGAGCTCGCCAAGGACGACTCAGCAGTTTCCACCTGAAGCTCCATCCTGTCTGCTCTGCAGAAGACCTTTCAGCACGATCAAGACGGTTTCTGGCAAGCGCCTTCTCACTTCGGCACCATCATGCCGCCTCTACTTTCTCTTCTCAGTCTCTCTTCGGCGTCTACTTCTACTCCCGAGAACAACACGAACAATGTCCCTAACATCACCGAACTCGCCGCTGCGTCTTCGTCTAGCATGGAGAATCACCGCGAGATGAACAGTATCCTGCTCAAGAACATGAGGAGTGAGGACAGGCATACCAGGTTGACTACTGTGCTTTGTGAGCAAAGCTTGACCTGACGACTGGGAGAAGAGTGGCTGGGTCTGTTGCCTGAGATGCTGCCGTTCATCAGTGAGCTCATGGAGAATGATGATGAGATAGTGGAGAGGGAGTGCCAGAGGTGGAAGAATGGCATGGAAGAGATTTTGGGTGAGAGTTTGGAGGGTATGTTGCAGTAGTTTAGCATCTCATGCTTTTTTCATACATATCATACAAAAGGTATTTTATTACACTCAAAAAGAGTTCGTGCGATCTAAAAGATGAGTGTGCTTCAATATATCTACTACTCTACATCTTTCGTAGGAGATAAGAGTTGTTGTCGCCTTTGCATACGAGGAACTATCTTTCTGAAAGATTATAGGCGTCTGCATCAGACGCCTATATACCGAATGTTCGGCTGCGGTGGCGTCTCCATACCATTTCCAATAAAGTAATCTACATGGGCGTTCTGCAAATAGCCCTTCAGCGTCATTCCATTCCGGTAGTTTGGATTATGCGCCAGCGTGTACAGTTTCCTTTCCGTAGGCTGATCAGTAGTAAAGATAATCAGCTCACTCATATTCTCATTCGTAGTAATGACCTCTTCCCTCCAATCACCAAATATATCGCCCAGGAAAGCTGGATTGGGGTCACCGGGGTTCACGGCACCGTAGTCGCTGATGCTGAATAGGCGGGGTAGCGAGGTAGATGTAGCGGGAGCCTCTGGATCCCATTTTTCCACTCTTCCGTCGTTGTAGAGTTCCATTGTGTCGTCGCCGTCCCACCAGAGACCTAGATGTGCCCAGGGAGAAAGGTCGCTACTATCGGTGATGGTGGAGTTACTGGGCGCGTTGTACAGTCCATTTCCGCCTGCGCTCCAGGACTCCATGCCGGGGTGGTTGGGATCAATGTCGCCAACTAGGCCTCGACCGATATCTCCGACGGCGTCGCCGTAGTGCTCCCATAGCACCTCGCCGCTGCGTGCGTCGTAGTAGTACTCCCACAGTTTAGACGGGTTGTCTTGCTGGACGCCGTAGCCCTGCAGACCCGGTCTGTCTGGATCGATTTTGGCGACTTGCCAGCGGTCGCCGTGCCCGATACTCGAGTCTGTGAGCGAGTAGCGCATGCTTCCGTCTCCTTCAAGTAGGAACATGATTTCGCCAACCTCGTCGATGCCGTCGCCGTCGACGTCTAGGATGCGTGTGTTGTGCCCGTCAGACCCTGCTCCGGCGTCTTGGTCGTCCCAGATCCATTCCTGGGTTAGCCTGGTGCCGTCGAAGGTCCAGGCGGCCATGATCCGGTTGAAGACTCTGTCGTCGCGGCGGTTCTTCATGAAGCCTACGATATGCGGTGTGGTGCCGTCGAGGTAGCCGACGCCCAAACGTGCGGCGAAAGGACCGTGCTCGATATAGTCGTTTGGGATGAGGATTGACGCGCGAAGGGTGCCTGTTTGGCCGTCTAGGACAGCGATGAATTGCTCGTCATCGTTGCTTCCCTCGTCGAATATGGCTCCGTCGCCGAACACAACACCGTTGGCTATACGTACGATGACTTCGGCGAATCCATCGCTGTCGAGATCGTACACGGTCACGCCATCCCAATGGCCGACGTCAATGCCTGCTGACCCCGGTTCGATATTGTTTTGATTCTCGCTATTAGGCCCCATGCCCACTTCCCACAGAAATTCACCGTCGCTGCGATAGGCTTCGAGGCCTTGCTGAACGCCATGTCTGTCGAGGACGTAGCCGTACTCGCCGCTTCCATCAAGATCGCCAACCCACACGTACTTGATCTGATTACCCGATCTGATGGGAACACGGATAAGGGGCTCTTCTTCGGTATTGGCCTGGAGTGTGTAGCTGGAATTGGTAGACGATTGCTCATCTCCATCGATGACTGTCCGTACCCAGTATTCGTTGGATTGGCTGAGATCAGCTTCGGAGTCCAAATAGTTTGTACCGTCAGTAAGAGGCTCTGGGTTGAGTCTGGTTGCGTCGGCGCCATCCGTTGAGCGATAGATGTTGAAAGTGATGTCTTCTGGATCAAGACCAAGTAGTCGCCAGCTGATGAAAGCGCTGTCGTTTTGGGCACGAACGGCGACAATACCCCGCCCAAGGTTTTCCATCGGCCGAGGTGAGGATTGCCGCTTTGTTGTTTGTGATGCTACCGCGCAAGCGGCAGCAGAGAAGAGAACGTGAAAGAAGCCCTTCATTGCCTCGGGTTGCTGTTGCGTATAACCAAAGAGCTTATGGACATCCGAAAATGCGCACCCATTATGAAAACTAGACTCTGCGACCAGGCGACATATATACTTCCAACAATTTTGCTCGGACCGGACCGATCATGGCCGTACACCAGTCATTGAGATACTTCGTGCTGATGCGCAACTAAGTCGGGCCATTGTTAACGGGGCAAACTGACTGTACACCATCCGGCCAAGTCTCTGCGCTAACGTGTAATGACCAGTATTCGGACAATGCAATAAAGATGTTCTCTTCAAGTTTATCATCTAATCAAAAATTGCGTGCAGATCCCATCTGACCCAGCGGGTGATGTTTCAGCCAAGACAGTTAATAACAGCCCTTTGATTTTCCACCAGTGGCGATGCTCTGACGATCTGATATCTCCGCAAATTCAGATTGAGGTTGTGTCGTTGATCAGATATCGACGATAACCAATACCGAACTCATTGCTCCGAAGGCCGAAAGCCATGCGACGACGACTTTTGTCTCGCTGAATGACACACCTGGCTTGGTTCTCGTATCTTTCACACCTTGAAGACGACTTCCTTAAACTCATGATACCGAGGGGGTCTATAGTATCGACATGCAGTCGCTATGGTGCCATCTCTTTGATTAGTTCAATTCAAAATATTTGGTGAGCGGTGACAACTCAGGATCGTAGCTGTACAGCAAGACGTGGCGTTGGGATCGAAGGGAGCGTGGACACGGGGTACATGAAGGTGGGAAGGGTGAGTGGGTCCCACGCCTTGGCGGTAAACTTCGGCTCTCCTGAAAGTCTAATGTCCCTTCCTGAGTGCTGGGACACTCGCTGTGCTGGGACAAATGAGGGGTACTTTGACTTTCAGCACTTCGCTTTCTGCGCGCACACTAAGAATCGTTAGAAAATTCTAATATCTGTGTACTAGGTTGGTTGATTGGTTGCTTGGTTGGTATTTCTTACACGGTTTCAGCCGCGAATCGCAGCTATGGCTGGTTAACAGGCTTGGCAGACAACCGACGCGGTGCGGATGTTGATACGCGCCGCCCCACTTCATCCCAAAGAACCATCTGTTCCCAGAGGCCGGCTGTTTTCCTCCCGCCACTACCGAGGTTGCGCACGCAATGACCCGGGTCGCGCGATAACCCACTTGGCAACATACCTGGGCACATGGTTACAATATGGTTATTTGGATAACTGGTTAAGCAGACGTTAAAGCCCTTTTCAGCCAATTGGACAGATATTATTAGTAACAAGATTTTCTCTAATTGATTAGAAAAGACTATGGTACGCTAACGTCTGCTTAACTAGTTATCTAAATAACCATATTGTTGTTAGTGTAAGGGGCTACGCTCAGGGAGCTATCGCACAGGTATACTAGAGTTGTATTCGATGGAGAAGAGAACTACAGGTAGCTAGGGTTCTAAAGGTCGTTTAGGGGGCGGCAGCTCGGGATAACCTTCTGCCAGGCTCGCTTGCACAGAATCTAGGTGCTTAGGGGAGGCACCCGGAATCTGTAGACAGTGCGCCTCGCGCACGTAACTAAGATATTATTAAGGACTTACTAACTAGGCTCTAGCCTATTACATTACCCCTCTTCTCCCCTCCTTTCTAGGGGGTATCTCGTTAAAACCCTTCTAGTAGGCGTCCTTCTTTGTCTTAGTATTCTCTCGTATATTCTTCCTATTAATCTAGGGCTTCTGTATTCTCTAGGATTTCTACTAGTTTAAGGGTCGTGTCACGAGATGCTACGAGCACGTGTTTAAGAGCTTACTAGAAGCGTTAATTGTGGCTACGTACGATATCTAGTGTAATACAAGACGTTACGTAAGGAAACAGAATTAGCATGTACAGGCGGTGAGAAGTTATCGATAGGGGCCGTGCGCATAGCGCTAGGCCCGGCCGGCCAATCAGCAGAATTCGGGTGCTTAGCGGAGCACTCGGATTCTGTAGCGCGTTCAGTGTCAAGAGAACCACAGTAGTTACCGTGACAGGTCGTCTAGTAGTATCCTTTCTACTTAACGTCGAAGTACAGTTTCTATCTACGTCTACAGCGTCGTAGTTGCTCTTCTAAGATCTCTTCTACTACCCACTCGTCCTCACCGTTAATCTGTAGCAGTAGTAGCTAGTAGTTGTCCTAAACCTAGCTAGGCAGTAGGTCGGAGTTTGCTAGGCGTAATCTGTTAACATAGAAAACAGGGTAATAGCCTCTTAGGGTGTCTAGCTTAACTAAATAGCTATTAATTACTTTAATTACTATGTATTTAGCGCTTTTCTAGTCTAATTTTCGTAACAGACAGCCTATTTAGTATTGCTTATTAAGTTTTAGCTAAACCTTATCGCTAACCTTATAATTCCTTGCTTCCTTCTAGTGCCTATTAGTGTAATGGGCTAGAGCCTAGTAGGTAAGTCCTTGATGATATCTCGGTCACGTGCGCGAGGCGCACTGTCCACAGATTCCGGGTGCCCTCCTAAGCACCCAGATTCTGTGCAAGCGAGCCCAGCAGAAGGTTATCCCAAGCCGCCGCCCCCTAAACGACCTTTAGAACCCTAGCTACCTGTAGTTCTCTTCTCTATTAAATACAACTCTAGTATACCTGTGCGATAGCTCCCTAAGCGTAGCCCCTTACACATAAGGAGTTCTTAGTGCACTAAATAGGAGATAGTACCTAGGGCCTAAAGGGTCCTAGTATAGCTGTCCTCGTAAACGGCAGCTATCTTAAAGACGCCCTTAACGTCTCTAATCTATTAGTCTACCTGCTAGGGGGTAGCTAACTTACTAGTGTCCCCTAGTTTAGGCTAAGGAGTAGCCGCATTTAGGGCCCTTAGCAGTTTAGATGCGTTATCCGTAGTGCTACTAGGTTTGCCTGTTGTCTCTCTAACAACTGCCTAAGCTATAAGGAGAAAGTTAGTAGTAGCTACTCTTTTGCAGAGTCTTACTAGGCGCTCTTTAGGTTTACCTCTGTCTTCGGCTTCCTAAAGGGCGTTTGTTACTTAGGCTACCTAATCTTAGGTGCTAGCAGCTAGTGTCTAGGCATGCAACAGCCTATAGGTAGAGCTATAGGTTACGCTGTTGTTGTTATTGCCTATCCTATTATAGGAAGGTATAGTAGTACTAGACGCTACAGCATTATTATAGTGCATATGCGCAGTACAAAGCTCTATTACTAACTAGGTGCAGTAGAGAGATAGATCCCCTGCTACTAATTAATACGATCTAATAGGTAAGGTGCTACGCGCCTTCCTGTAGTTAAGTAAGGAGTTACGCAAGGGCTGCCCTTCTTTGCTCTAAGGGGTCCCTAAAGGGTTTTTAGGGTTAGAGGCTTCCCCCTAGAGGAGTCCTCGCTATTATTATAACAGCCCTTAGGCTCGTTGCAGTAAACACCCTTAGGTGTCTTACGCTAGAGGAGTTTATCCTCTTGCGTAGTAGTTTCGCGTTAAGCCTATTACTTAGTTACAGATTAATTAGCAACGCTGCAGTCCTAGTCTAGGGAGGTGTTAGTTGCCTAACAGGCAGCTTACTTACCTTGTGTCACGAGATGCTACGAGCACGTGTTTAAGAGCTTACTAGAAGCGTTAGTTGTGGCTACGTACGATATCTGGTGTAATACAAGACGTTGCGTAAGGAAACAGAATCAGCATGTACAGGCGGTGAGAAGTTATCGATGGGGGCCGTGCGCATGGCGCTAGGCCCGGCCGGCCAATCAGCAGAATCCTGGTGCTTGGCGGAGCACTCGGATTCTGTAGCGCGTTCAGTGTCAAGGGAACCACGGTGGTTACCGTGACAGTACCCCCCTCTTATTCTCGAGCTCCTGCGAGCGTCGATCGTGACGATAAAGGTTCAGGGATATCAGGAAATCTTTCGTGGAAAGCAGCCACAGCTGCGTTATCCTTCAGGTTCAAGGCGGGTTCCCAGGTCAACTCATTGTAACCAGTCCATTTTACATAGTACTCGTGTCTCTTTCTACGCTTGTTAAAGCGGAGACCTTCGACGCTATCCACAAAGTATTCTTCTTCGTTATCTACAACGACAGGTTCGGGTGGCGGTGCATTCTGGCCAGGTATGTGATCGTCTTCTTTGGCTGCTAGACGAAGGAGGGATACATGAAATACAGGGTGTATCTTCATAGATTCAGGTAGATGGAGGCGGTACGCATGGGAGGAGACCTTCTTGGTTATTCGGTAGGGTCCCAGGTTCTTCCAGTCGAGCTTCTTTGATGGTCGTTGTGTTCGGATGTTACGCGCATCTAGCCATACCTCGTCGCCAGCTTCGTAAGCTGGTGCAGGTAGGCGTTTACGGTTCGCGTATTCTTGCTGCAGGGCTTGCGCCCATGTCATTTCTTCGCGGATAAACTCAGTGATATCACGCATCTTATCGATCATCACATTCACATCCCGGGCTTGTAGGGCCTGGTAGGCGGGACGTGTCTTGTTCGTGGGCGGTTCAAAACCCATTCGGGGGTTCTGGCCGTAGCAGGCCATCATCGGAGATACTCCTGTGGATTCCGAAACGGTGTTGTTAGCTTCGAATTGAGCGATAGGGAGCCACTGGACCCAGTCGTCTTGCTGGTAGTTCGTGTACGCGCGTAGGACTTGTTCCATCGCAGCGTTAGCGTTCTCGGTTTGCCCGTCAGTTTCGGGATGATAGCCAGTTGAAAAGCGTGGGTCAATCTTTAGCTGGCTACATAGTTCGTCATGGAAGGCAGAGACGAACTGTCTGCCTCTATCGGAGACAATCGTGTCGGGAAGGCCGTGGTTGCACCAGACGTGGCGAAGAAACATGCGCGCTACGTCGGGTGCTTCCATCTTGCTACATGGTATTAGGTAGCGGTATTTGGACAAACGGTCCACTACCACCATCACGTTCTTGTATCCTTCTGACTCAGGTAGGTCGACCACGAAGTCGACGGAGATATCTGCCCAACGTCGTTCAGGAACGGGCAATGGCTTTAATAACCCGTGGTACTTCTCGCGACGCTTTAGAGCGGCGGCAGGTGTGGCGGCAGGATACGTATCGTCGGACGGTCTCGAACAGCCGAGGCCAGTAGTATTCCCGTTGGATAAGTTCGAGTGTCTTTCCTCGGCCTGGGTGGCCGCCAGAGGAGCATCATGGACTGCACGGAGGATCTTGATTTTTAGTTCGTCGTCGTCAGGAATAACGAGCTTGTTCCGGTAGTATAGACGGCCGTCGCGGTTCTCACAGTCGCTTAGGGTGACGGTCTTTGACCGTCGTCTACCGTCGTGCAGCAGTTGCAGAGTTTCTTGTATAAACGGGTCCTTGGGGTAACCGTTAGGTGCTAACTGGTATCCTTCTTCGATAATCTGTTGGATAGATCTATCGGTCTCTACTAACCCAATCATGGGAGGATTCTGAAAGAGTTCTGGGCGCAGCAACGTTTGCTTGCGAGCTTCTCGGGCTTCCTCTTGTGCAAGCTGGTCTTGCGAACGTCGGGTTAAGGCATCAGGCTTCTCGCCATGCTTGCCTGGTCGGTACGTAATCGTAAACTGGAATCGGGAGAGGTATTCGGACCATCGAGCCTGACGGTGGCTCAGTTGCTTCGTAGTTGCGAAGTACTGTAGGTTCTTGTGATCGCTAAGTACAGCAATTGGGAAGGACGCGCCCTCTAGCTCAGGTCTCCACTGTTCAAAGCAACGGACGATAGCGAGTAGTTCCTTATCGTAGATTTCGTAGTTGTTTTCCGCAGGTTCATCCTCTTCGAGTAGTAGGCTACAGGGCGAAGCGTACCGTCCGGGTTCTGTCTGGGAGAGGACACCTGCCGTGACGTAGTCGGAAGCGTCTGCTTCTACGATGATCGGGAGGTCAGGATCAAAGTGTCGCAGTATCGGTGCAGTAGTGAAGGCGCGTTTTAAGGCATTAAAGGCCTTCTGGCAGTCGTCGTTAAAGAGAAACTTAGCGTCCTTCTTAGTTAATGCTACAAGCGGAGCGGCTAGGTAGGAGAAGCTATCTATAAACCGTCGATAGAAGTTCGCAAATCCTAGAAAGGCTCTAACGTCCTTGACGTTGTTTGGGTATTCCCAATCCACGATGGCTTGAACCTTCTTCGGGTCCATTCGTATTCCATCTACTCCAACTACGTAGCCAAGGTAAGTGACTTCAGTTTGGTGGAACTCGCACTTGTCTACGTCTAGTTGGAGCCCAGCTCCTTAAGAGCGTTCAGAACAGATCTAACGTGCTCCTTGTGTTCGTGGAGGGTCTCGCTATAGATCAGGATATCGTCGAGGTAAGCGGTGCAGAATATGTCTAAGAACGGGCGTAGCACGTCGTTCACGAAGTGCTGGAACGTACTTGGCGCGTTGGCTAGTCCAAAGGGCATTACGAGATATTCAAATAGCCCATATCGGGTACGGAAGGCTGTCAGCCATTCGTCTCCTTCAGCGATGCGGAGTCGGTTGAAGGCAGCGATAATGTCAAGCTTTGTGTAGTACTTAGCCTTGCTTAGTCGGCTTAGGGTCTCTTGGATCAGCGGGATTGGGTAACGGTTCTTGACGGTAACTGCGTTCAAGGCACGGTAGTCGACGCAGAAGCGTAATCCGCCTCCAGGTTTCTTGACAAAGATAACAGGAGAAGCGACTGGAGAGGAGCTTGCTCGGATAAACCCCTTCGACAGGTGGTCTTCGAGGTACTTGCGCAGTACCTTTAGCTCGTCTTGGGACATGCCGTATAACAGGCCGAACCCGTGTTGCTTGCCTTTTATCAGTTCGATCTTGTGGTCGTATGGTCGTCGTACGGGCAATTTGTCGGAGTTCTCGCGAGAAGACGTCTATTAGGTCGTGGTACTCAGGAGGGACTTTCGTGAGTGGATCGGTGTGCTTCTTTACAGCTAGTGCCTTATCAATGTCAGCAATACTAACAGCACAGATTTCGTAGCCTCTTCTACGCGCCAGGCTCATGAATGGGGCCGCGCCTATGCAATAGATATTAAGTTTCGGCTGTGACTTTAACGAGTCGTCCTGGTCGTTGGTTAAAAGAGTGCAGTCAGAGTCAGGTCGTAGGTGGGTTCGTGTATAGGTTCGTTTAATTGGCGCTTCATCTTAGGTAGCCAATGATCGTGTCGTTGTCGTAGTACGTGTTTGAGTTTCGGGGTTCGGGAGTGAGTTCTATTAGAGCTGTTGTTGCCCCACTGTCCTTGGGGAGTAGGAGCAGAGGTACGGCTAACTCTAAGGCATCGTTCGGTGCATCTTCGGGCAGTAAAAGCAGCTTCTCATTAGCATAGTCTAAGTTTACTCGATGCTTGTTCATCCATGGTTGGCCAAGTATTATCTCGTGGCGGCCAGTGTTAGTAACGTAGAGTCGTATAATCTCTACGTGGTTGTCGTATTGTAATCTTAGAGTGACGGTGTGAGACACTTCTCCACCGTCAAGTACGGTTCCAGGGAAATCCAGTGGGATAGATAACGTAGGGCAGCAGGGTTTGACGAAGGTTCAGGTTGCGCGCGAGGTCTCTGTGAATGTATCCAATACCAGTAGCTCCAGTATCAACTAAGGCCTTAAGATTACTTCTAGTGTTGCCTTGTTGGACTGTGCAGGGTATCACGATACAGCGTTTCCATGTGTCGGTTTGGGATTCAGACCAGAGTTCAGCAGAGATTCGGTGTATGCGCGGTCCCGGGGAGCGACTTATCCTCGGGACGAGGCTTTTCCCTTTCGGGACCGGTTGCGAGAGCGTCTCTCTCGAGATCCTGAGGATCGGGAAGATCTTGAGGTATCGGATCCTGCGGAGCGAGTACGGATCGGTTATTCGTGCTATGCGATCGGATATGCTGAGCAGGTAAGGGGACACTGCAGTTGCTGGATATATGGCCTTTCTGGTTACATTTAAAGCAGCGGCCTTCCTTAATTCTCTTCTGGCGTTCAGCCGAGCCAGCGGGTGCGTAGTTCATCACGTCTATATCCATTACGTCAGGGTGTGCTACAGGGAGACGGCGTGGGCGGTCTGGTAGGAAGCGGAGGTTGTTGTCGTAAGTAGATATGAGATTGGCGTAGTCGTTTAGATCGTTAGGCAGGGCTTCTCCAACCATTGCGCGTTGCAATTCGTGGGACAGGGAGTTTCGGAGGGAAGCAATGAGACCGATCTCATTCAATCCAGTATCAGCGGCTAGTCGTCGGAACTCGGCGAAGTGGGAAGTAAAGCTGCGCTTCCCTTGACGTAATCCGCTTAGTCGGCTAAGTGCTGTCAGCTCTTTGTTCGGGTCTCCGTAGGTGGCTTCAAGGAAGGTAACAAGCTGGTCTACAGTATGGACGTCCTTGTCCATAAGCGGGTCAATAAGGGCTACAGCGTCCTTCTCCAGTCGAGAGTGGGCATATAGCAGGCGGATCTCGTTCGGGTATCGGTCAGCGTTACCCTCGAGCTTGTACCTTAGCTTGCGGACGAAGGCGGGAGGTCCTTTCGTCGGCCATTGAACAAAGGCGGGTCAGGCAGGCGGTCGGTTCGGGGCAGGTCCTTGAGGCTCGCAGTTGGCGGCGTCACAGGCTTCAAGCCACTTCCAGATGGCTCCTCGAAACGAACTTGCCCAGCTTCAGTGTCGGTACGGGTAAGAGCTGGGGTAGTAACAGGAGCAGACCTAGTCTTAATAGTCTCTATCTCTTGACGGAGCTCTAATATCTGTTGCGCGTGTCGATTCTCTTGCTCGGCTAGGTTAGCAAGGAGTGCTTCGTTGCTAGCCTTTAACGCAGCCGAGTCCGCTTGAATTGCGTTCAGCTGACGCAAGATTAGCTGCAACGCGTCAGGTTGTTCGTGGGTAGTCATAGTAGGTTGACGCAACGTAATGTCACGAGATGCTACGAGCACGTGTTTAAGAGCTTACTAGAAGCGTTAGTTGTGGCTACGTACGATATCTGGTGTAATACAAGACGTTGCGTAAGGAAACAGAATCAGCATGTACAGGCGGTGAGAAGTTATCGATGGGGGCCGTGCGCATGGCGCTAGGCCCGGCCGGCCAATCAGCAGAATCCTGGTGCTTGGCGGAGCACTCGGATTCTGTAGCGCGTTCAGTGTCAAGGGAACCACGGTGGTTACCGTGACACCTTGTATATTGCGTAAAGAGCTTATCTTTTCGCAGCTTTAATAGGAACACTTATAGTAAAGTATTTAAAATAGAGTAAAAAGGATATCTTAACAACTGTCCGTCCGACAAGGAGTAAGAAGGATTTAAATTATAAGGAGTAGTTAGGCAGGCACTAAGATATTAGTATAGGCTTATATTAAGACGAATCCTTAAGGAGCTATTAAGCCTCTCAGAGGGATAATATATACCTACGTCACGTAATTGTAGCTAGTGTAATCCGACAGTGCCCTAAAGGGTTCCTAGTAGCTCACTAGTCTGTAGCTAGAATCCTGTAGTAATAGAACATCGTAACAGATATCGAACCTTTCCGCCTTACTTCGCGCCTTGCAAGATTACGTCTAGACTAGAGATCTAAGCTAGCCGTAGTATGCCGCTATCGCAGAGCTTACAGCCCCTAAGGGCCTGTTCGACTAGTTTAAGTAGGCACTTAAAGCCCTGCAGACTAAGATTATAAACAGAGGTTAAATAAATAAAGTAGGTAAAGCGCTCGTGTAGAAGTTTAAGAAAGAGGATATTGCTAGTATATTAGATCGAATAGAGCGTTTAAAGTCGCTCGTAGAGACCGTGTTACACATAGACTACTTGTAAGCTTCCTTACTAGGACAGTAGAGCAGTGTTGCTTACATCTTAAAGCAAACTCTCCTAAGCTATTAAAGACGATACCTACTTTGTTCGGACGCACGTACCTGCTATCTAGTTAGGCGTAGACGAGATCTAGCAAGATTAAGACGCCGCAAAGCACCGCAGGATTCTAGAATAGATCTCTCCTACAGACTACCCTGTATAACAATCTAATATTATAAAGCGCAGACAGGAGGGAACAGGCTAATAGTTTCTAGATGCGCCTTAGGTAGCTACGTGGCTTAGTGAACACTAGGCAACACTCTTCTGCCTAGGTATCCTAGGAGCTAGTAAGACTATAGTAGCTGCTATCGCGATCGACTATCTGTTAGAATTAGTGCAGAGCAGCTAACATAGAGTTGCTTACGTGTACTGCAACTATAAGGCTTAGGAGGAGCAGGATACTTTAAGGATGTTAGCAGCTATCCTTAAGCAGCTAGTGCAGGCTTAACCGTCGCTAGTAAATCCCGTAGAACGGTTGCACAACTAGCATACTAACAGAGGAACTAGGCTATCGCCTAATAAGGTCTTTAACGCACTCTAAGATATACTTACATATTACTCTACTATCTATATTATAGTTAATGCTCTAGATAAATGTCTAGATAGCGATAGCACTTAGCGCTAGTTTCTAGCTAAACTCTGCAATCTTTAGGCAGGACGTAACGTTCGCCTAATAGCTACCTCGCGTTTTATTCTAGAGATTATAGACTAGTTTTATAAAGGGCTGCAGCTAGAGGTGCAGGCTAGTAAAGAGGATGTAAAGCGATTTGTAGCTAGCTAGATATGTTAACTGCCGAAGTGTATTTAGCGTAACCCTGCGCTATAGGAAGTTGTCTAGGAAAAGGTTGTAGAGGCGGTAGACGGCATGTATGTTCGTCCTAGCTAACTCGTGATATAACGCAGACTTACACGTTCCTAGGTTTCTTCTTGCTTACCTCTACACTAATTTACTGCTAGACAAGAGGACAGCGAAGGACGTGAAGTTAACCTTAGCTAAGCTCTCTAAAGGCTTAGCCGCACTCGATAACGTATATAAGGAGGCAATCTAATGTATAGAAGGCTAGTTAAGCAGGGATTACAAACTAGCTAAAAGAGTACTGTCGTAGATTATGTATGCGAAACGGCTGCTTACTACAACAGAGATCTGCTGTGCTCTAGCAGTAGAGCCGGACGAGGCAGAGCTTAATCCTAAGAACGTACCTAATGTTAAGGACCTATTATCTGTGTGTGCTAGACTAGTCGTCGTTAACTAAGAAAGCGCTGTTATCTGTCTTGTGCATTACACTACCTAAGAATACTTCGAACGTATCTAAGAGGCATAGAATCTAGGCGCTTAATTACATATAGCCTTAACATGTCTTACGTATCTATTATTTAGTATATTTAAAACTAGGAGCTACTCCTCTAACGAAGAATTTAAAGAGAGGCTTTAAGGAAGCTAATTCTTAGACTATGCTGCTAAGCACTAGGGAGAGCATGCGTTAACAGTAGAAGCCCAGATATGTGTGCTAGCCTGCTTATTTTTTTCCTACAAAGGATTAGTTTCTTGCGCTGTGCAGGTACTCTTACGTCTAGAATACACATATTAGGGGTATAGCTAGAGATATCCTAAGGACAGCACAGGATTGCATCTTACAGCACGTTTTAGATTAGCTATTGTATTAGAGGCACTGCTCCTAAACTAAGTAGGAGAGACAGCACTTATATTAGAAAGAAGAGATAGCGACGGCCAGACTCTCCTAGATCTTGTAGCAGAACATAGACATTAAAGAATAGTAAAGCTGCTGCTTGATAAGGGCGCTAACGTTAACGCGCAGGGTAGATACTACAGCAGCGCACTCTAGGCGGCTTTACAGGGAAGCTACGAGGCGGTAGTAAAGCTGCTGCTCAACAAGGGCGCCGACGTTAACGAGCAGACTAGACACTAGGGTAGCGCACTCTACGCGGCTTTAGAAGGAGGCCACGAGGCGGTAGTAAAGCTGCTGCTTGACAAGGGCGCCCACTCTAACGTTAAGCGACCTAAGGTTTAGAGCTGCGCACCCCCGAACCTTTGCTAGCTCTGCGCTTAGCTAGTTATGTGTTTAGCTGCCGTGCGTAGATCTGTTACACTTAGGATACAATATTCATTAAACGTAACTTGTTCTTATATAAATTATCATTTCTCTATCTTATAGAGGGCTAGGGATAAGCATAACTATATACTACATTAGTTTAACACAGACAAGCTTCGAGCATGCCCTAAATTTAAGTAGTAGTAAGATAGCTACTTTTAGAACTACGACGTAAGCGTTAAAGATGTAATGGGCTAGGCCTAGAGTAGGATCCTCGGTTGTACTTTAGTGGTGCGCCTCACATTGCAGGCTGCAGCGGCGGCCTTAAGTATTAACTACGCAAGACAACGCGCAGCTTTGTTATCTTGTGCTAGCCTTTTAGCTGCGCGGTTAGCGCGTGTAGTTGCGTGCAAGGCCTAATAGGCCCGCCCGTTACGAAAGATTCGCTATTTTAACATCGTTAAACTGACGAACTCCTCTAGCGACGTTAGCAGGGAGGACAATTAACCCGCACTAGCCACAAGGTTAGAAGCTTCTAGCGGTAAAGGAGTATTATATTACAGATACTAGCAGGAGCTGGGCGCATTAAGTTAATCTAAAGCGTATAAGGTATAGCTCCCGCTAAGCGAGGCTAACCCCCCCCCTGCTGTAAGAAAGGCCGCGAAGTGTAGATACCGGAAGCCAATTCTGCAAGCGAGTGTAGCACATTACGCTATTGAGTAGATTTCACACATGAGGTTCTCGCTGTTGGTGGGTCGTGTAGGCACGATGCAGGCAGACTGAGCGCGAGAGCGTAGATGCTTCTAGAAAGCCGCCGGCATGCGCCACAATTATCTTTAGCAGTCTCCATAATTGATATAGCGTCGAATTTGTTACAGTATTATACTGTGATAACTGAGCACGCTACTGCAAGCTACTGTATGCCAAGAGTGACTAGACATGCGCGGCCGGTTAGACGCGTTTCGACGATATTGCTGTTTGTGCGGAGAAACTGCCGGAATGTGCATTCTCCACCTTGAATCGACCTTTTGAATCTGCAGTCTTAATCTTTATTATCTTGGCTTGCCTTCTAGCTCACCGAGTGTTTTGTAGATACGTACCGTCGCGAACAAACAGGGGGTGTTAGAGGAGAGTCGGTTAACAGCATTGATAGAACGGGCGACAGCATGGCTAACAATGCGCTTTTCGGTGTCGGAGGCCGATGTCCTGAAAAGAAGAGAGCTTCACAATAGATGCACGCTGAACCTGTTGATTTACAGGCGTCGTGAGAACATTCCGAGTGCCCGAAAGAAAAAGTGTCCCGTTACACCGTGCGTCCCGGCACACGTGGATCGACATTACGTGAGATGAGAGTGATCACGGAAGCTAAGCCAATTAACTTACTCCATCATATCTCCATTCAGAATCAGCTAACTCAAACACAGCAGCAGCGATCGCAAGAAGAGGATAGTATCAAGAAGGAGCGTAAAAAGCGTGGCAAGTCTCTTGATCCACAGAAGCCCCAAGAGTATCACGGTGGAGCTGTATTCTGACCACCAAAGAAGGTTAGAGACACGTGCTTGTGAGATCGTCAGTTGATGGAAAAGGAGTAACTACAACTACAAAAAGCTCAGAGAGCCGAGCTTGAGAAGGCTGCTAAGCTGTATAGGCTCAAGATGGCTGCATAGGAGCGTGCAGTGTGCGAGGCAGCTAAGGTAGTGTGAGAAAGGGAAAAAGCCGAAGACGTCTGCATTTGAGATTTGTGCTGCCATACCTCTAGTCTACTGGGGCGGAACGGTTTGGCACAAGGCCGAGGCTGCTATGATACCGTACAGGCTGCTAGAAGCCTCAGCAACACGACTAAAACTTTGGCTGACGCCTCTACTAGACATTAGCTGCATCTTGATGTGGAAAATAAATCTCCCTACGATCTTTCACCTGCGAGAACTTGGAGTCTGAGACTAATCTTAGCGTCTTCAGGATAGGTTTTTATTGCGGCTAGCGGAGACGCTGCTAACGTCGATACTGGCTTGACACTTTTTTTTCTTCTTCTAACATCGCTTAGCGATTTGGCCTGCATTATGTACAGCGATGTAGAAATAGTGGCGACGGCTGGGCTGAGTGTGTTGAGACAGCGAAGGTACTTATAGCGAGGAAGATGGCAACTACAAATTTGGCCTGATTGGGAGCCGATGTTCGCCTTTATAAGTAAGCTACGGGTAGGGCTTCTTATAGGATGTCGCAGGCCAAGCGCTGTCAGGAACCTTGTTACTAATAACGCCGTGCGATGACCTTTATATAAGCTCAGCTAGGATGCTACAAACAATATAACACATATGACCTCTTCTAACTATTCTGTCTACAATACCCGCACCTAACCTTGTGGCAGATACACATCTACCCTCGATTATTTAACGACAAGAGTAAGTTACTACATATAGAAGGTAGTGCTATGATATCCTCTCTACTGTTCTAGCTGCCCTAAGAGCTTCGCGATTAGATTTACGCACTTGCCCTCTATGACGAAGCTGGGCTTCGTTATCAAACATGCCGCAACGGATTTAGCAAGTTATACAGACACCCTAGGATCCCTATGCTATCTAGCACTATTAGCAGATGTCTTCTTTAATACTCGTTTCGTCGACTGTTAACAACGCGCAGACGCTCTGTTCGCGAAAACAACCAGCTCAAGTATGTCTGCAAACGTCTTTACACTAAGACCAAGGGACTAGACTTTCGGTATAACTGCATCATTTTTGAAGACAGCTCAGAAAAAGATGCCCTCTAACAATGCACATTTCTTCTTGGTCGTTGCTACACGCTTCAGGAAGTAACTATCAAGTGCTCTTTGCTATCTTTCTTAAGTAGTTGCAGCGAGTACAGGTTCTTCTCTAGAATCGAGAGGCACTGCAGGACACGCGCAAACCTCCTGGTACGAGTACACGTACCCTACTGGTCCCAAGCAGATCCAAGTTTTCTGCTCCTTGGTCTCTATTTTCTTGGCGCCTTACGAGCAGACACTCATCATATCGCACAACTCGCTCAAGAAGTTGTAGGGCTAGGCGATCTGAACTCAGCCTTGGAATTATTCACAGCACCTATAAAAATGACAAGTAATATCCGCATATTTCCTAAGGAAGAACGTTTTTGTTAGCGGATGTTCGAACGGAGCTGCCGCAATAATCCGATCGTAACGTTACCTACTGGAGATCTCGCTTAGACAGACGTTATAAAGGTTGTTAAAGGATAGTTTAAGCACGGCTTATAACAAGAAGAAGAAATCGATTTAACCTATACTAAATTAATTAAGTTATTAACACACCATATATGTTCCCCTGTCGCAGGCCAAACGCTGTCAAGAACATAAGCCTTATCACTAATAATGCTGTAGGATGGCCTCGGCTAGCTATGCATGCATTCCCCTAATGATGACTTGGCACCCTATGTCACTAGATTGTTCGCTATCGCCTTGTTGTCGTTGTCTGAAGCCGTGTAGGATGCGACGATAACAATTATAACAAGGGATAGACTGTAGGACGAAACCTCGGAGACGAAGACAAGATTACATGTAGACTACAGAACGAGGCAAAGTAGGCGGTGGCGTGGACAGAAGATCTTGATCTAACGTTGCGTAGGCTGCTATAGAATACACACTATCTAACTAACAGTAAAACACGGAAGTAGGGTGCCGGCTAAGGAGGACTAGCGTGACAAGCACGAGAGGACAAATGTCTGGTGCTCGCCACGCTAGTCTCGAAACGCCACTTGCCAAACAGCACTAGGCAGCATGTCTTACCACCCCCTAAAGATGCCTACTTAGAGCGTTAAGGCTATAGGAAGCATAGAAACGACTATGACGAGCAGAGTCTTGTACATTAGCACCCCCCTTACGTTATCTCTCTAGCTCGATGTGGCGGAGAAAGGAACGCTAGGCTGGGTAGGCGCAGAGAAGTTTCGGGTCGCATTAGTTCTATTATCCTAGTAGGGCAGTGGCAGGCGGAGAGAGGGGCTGGTCGGGAACAGAGGAGGTTGCGAGCCTGTCGCACCCGCTGTACTTAGTGTGTTCGTAACAGTAATTGTCGTCGTCTTTTTGCAGGTCTCGTTAATAGTGTTTGCAACAGTAGCGTTACCCTCTCGTTGCTCGAACGACGCAGTTGACAATCCAACGGATACCAAGAAGTACAAGGATCTTATCGCGGAAGGCTACGTTTTCGCATTCGATACCTAGACTGCTCTTCAAATACATTGTACGTTGACTAAGAGCTAGATTAATGTAGATGATCCTCTAACTCTATGCGCGACACTTTTATTGAGGCCAGCACAAAGATGCGGGCCGCTAGATTCTTCACGCGCATTCACTGCACCTACAAATACGGTCAGATGCATGCAGCACAGAAACGACAATACACCGCTATCCTTCTTATACTGTAGACCACGACCATAGAGTCCATCCTCTCCAAGGTGCACACTGAGCTCGTTGACCTCGCAGCGACATATGCAGACGCCGGGCGTAAGAATGTCACGCTCAGTCTGATAGCAGACTTTCAGCGCGCTTTGTTCCCGCTTCTTAATAAGAGCATTTGTATTAAGGACCTCGAGTAGTCTGAGGAGCTTAGGGACGAGATGGTACAGCTGCTCGGGGAGGAGCATCCCACGAAACCTGCATGGCCCTACCTCGACTAGCTAGACAAGCAGGATAGGTGCTTCGCTAGGATGGGCTGTAAGTTCAAACTCAGATCAGCGCTCTACAGGTCTCCTTCATGCGAAGAACACTTTGTGTGCAAAAACTATTAGTTAAGTCCTTGCATTGCAAAACACGAGTAGGTACTAAATTAAGACAACTAGGCCAAGCACGATGCGAAAAAGGCAGCTACAGGATCGGAAAGCCCAAGAACTGAGCTCCGAGTGAGGACAGATCTAGACAAAAGATCGTCCGGGGATGAGAAAGCAGGCAAAACAGATGTAGTAGAGAAGCCTACGGGTAAAAGAGACATAGACAACGACCGATCATCCAAACCTTAGGCGAAAGAGATCCTTAAGAAGGGAAATCTAGGCAAAGAAGCGGCAGCCAAAGCAGCAGCGGACACAAGTGCTTCAAAAGGAACAGTTTCCTTCGCTAATAAAGTAGAAGAAGGAAATCTCCATGAGACTGACAAGAGTAGAGAGAAGCTAACAGCTCCTGCCATAGTAATAGAAGAAGACCTAAAGAGCGGTGACGAAAAGCTAGAAAAGAAGGAAAAGAAAGCTGTTAATAAAAAGCACCGACTTGCAAAATTCAAGGTTAAAGACGCGCAGTACCTTTCAGTCGACGACTTTAGCTATAACCGCGACAGCTTAATGAGCGAGCTCTAGGTCTGCTAGCTGCGAACGAAGTCTGGAGCGCTTGTGTGGGTTCTGATAGAAGACTATCTTCGGCTTAAACACGAGTACGTCAGGCTGGCATCTAACAATAAGGGCGAATGGGACGATGGCATTGTAAAGGGAGAGGACATGAATTAGCAGAACGTAGACGTCGGGAGATGAATATAGTAGCAAGAGGTTAACATCAAACATGCGCAACTACACGTAGGCTTTCCGCGGTTCTGCTAGCTGGAGATGTCTATATGTTGTACTATTGTTTATATTAGAAGATACAAATTTAGGTTTATAACTTTTCAATTAATAAATTGAAACGAACGTTAAAAGGTTTCTGTAATTCCCTCTTTTTCAATTAGAATTTAGCGTTAGCGCAATCTTCTCGAAAGGCTAACTTAGTTGCGAGGCGAGTGACTTTAAAGAGCTAACTCTTAGGTTATAATTAGTTACTATCCCTCACTGTATGGCGGAAATCACTGTGTGACGAAACTAGCCAATGAGACATGGCGTCGTGACAGGATATCTGCTTTCCCTGCGCTTTTATTGACTGCTTCCGTCACACCAGGATTTCCGCTACACAGAGAAGGATAGTACTGAGCTGTATTCTAGTATGCAAGCATTCAAAGCCTGTTCTATCTGCTCTACAAAGTAACATTGCCGCAGAGGCCCAACTGCGGTCCAAGACAGCTTTCGTTGGCAATCGCTGCTAGCGGTGGTAGGATGTATTGGCTTGCTTGGGCTGGAGACTGCAGCGAAAAGACTGAGCAGTCTTCGATCAGCCCTGATAAGTTTGTGCAGCTGCCAATCGCCTGCTGTAGTGTGTCTACGTTCCATCTATTCTGAAAGTCTCCGTAGTAGCTAGAAGCTAGAACTATGTGAGGCAAGGCTCTTAGGAAGTGGATGCTCTTACCTGTTTGGTCGCCGTTGCTAAGCAGGAAGTGCCCAGAAATATTTCTGAAGACGGCAGTGTCCTATATAGTCTCGTAGAATAGACCTAGAATGTGAGCGTCGTAGTGTTCAGGACACGTGCCCTCTATGACAAGGTCGGGATAGGCCACGTGAGATTTGTGGTTAGCAGCGCTGAGAGCCACGCTGTTCTAGCATAACGGAAACATTAGCTTAAGGCGAAGGCCATTCGCACAGTTTGCATCGACGAACGTCTTATTTAGAAGCATATGACGCGTTAAGGCGCCTTCGGAATAGCCACTGTAGTTCAGACAAGTGAAGCTAGTAGCTTTTTCTGCCAGCGCTTTCGGCGTTTTGTCGTCTAGGCCCCACAAGGACTGCGGAATGTCTAGAGTGCGCACAGACACATTCCGCCTATCCGCATCGCCTGCAATCATCGTAAACCCCGGTGGAAAAGCTGTGATTTTCTCCCTAAAGAGAAAGTAGTAGCTGTAACGGTGTTAGCTCTGGCTTTTGGACAGGGTCCTCCGTATCTACATCACCATCCTACCAACTTGCGGAACGATCTTGGTAGTACCGTTCGCGTGAGAGAACATCAGAGGCGGTGTCTAGTAAGCAGACATGTCCTCGAGCACCGCGCATGTGGTGCAGTTAGAGTGCAGCAGGCCATCGTAGGACGAGGAGAAACTCAGGTCTAGGCTAAAAGTCAGGCATCGATCTCCGACGCTCACGCAAAACGTACTCTGTCCCCCGTGCAGCGTGTGCGCGTGTTAAGACGGGCGTCCTTCTGAGACGATGGGATCGATTCGAAAGACGCCTAATCGAGAATAGCAAGGGAGCCGCCAGAACGCCCTAACGATCGAGGAGAGTACATTTAGATACAGAATAAGCCTGAGGGTCATAGCCGAGCTGCTGTCATGAAGCATGGAATTTATTCAATTGTTTTGTTCTATACACCTTCTATCCCTCTATGTGTGGAGGAAAACCTGTGTGCCGGCATGCCGATCGTGCTCCCTACTACAACAAACCAAAACATGGCTGAGAGGTGTCAAAAATCTCGGGATAGAGAACTTAACCCTTGAGCTTTTTCTGTACTGCGTCTCTTCGTCAATAGATTCCTGCTTGGCTAGCAATACTACGATATGCTGCTGCCACGTACGACAGGCCTGCCTCGGACTGCCTCGGACGCGCCAAAGGCTGAACGCATGCATCTAAGAGTCTGTCAAGCTGTGCAAAGACATGTAAAGAGTGTATTCCGAGCGAAGTGCTGCGACATCCTAGGTCGTGGCGCTGTTGTGCAAGTCTATCGCTATATAGAGCAGGATCGACAACTAAGGCGCGCTCCCCGCGGGTCGTACAGAAATGCCGCAAGTGGCTTAGCGGTATTCTATCCGCGTTGATCTCAGACCCGTGTCTCGCGTGACTTAGATAGAGACCACCCGCCTAGCGGCTAAGGCCAAGCATGACTCGCTTATGCTCGGATACATGCTGAGACGCCGCACTAGACTCCACGCACGCCTGTTTTTAGAACGGATAATTATTCGTAGTAACATTACAGGCTTATAACGTCGATCCACGCGTGCCGGGACGCCCCGTGTGCCGGGACACTTTTTCTTCCGGACCTTCGGCGTCGGGCTGGTGCGACTACACTAAGTCAAGTTCAACGCGCATCGATCCTGTAGTTGCTACTCTTCTAGCCTGTAAACCTCTGATGAAGAAGAGCGTTGTGTTGGACGTGCTGTAGGCTAATCTGTCATTGCTATTAATCAACCTCCTCACAGAACCCCCCTGTCCACTCGCAACAACCAATCTCTGTCAACCGCTCGGATGTCTAGCAAGAGAGCCTAAATCTTAAAGATTTAGATCACTGTCTCTAAAGATCGATTTAAGCTAAGTAGTGTGCCTCCCGGTAGTTTCTCCGCGCAGATAGCAAGATCGCCAAAACGCGTCTGCACGGGCATAGCGCTATCGCCGCTCTTGGCTTGCAGTAGCGTGCTCAGATGTCTGTGTATCGTATTGTTTTAAAATACGCGCTTTACCTACCTAGGATTAGCCCCCAAAAGTCGCTGTGTAGCAAGTCTACTGCCACGCGCCTAGGTTCGCTGCGCCTTAAGACTGCCATGCGCGCATGAAGCTTGCGGCTAAGCACAGCTGAACTCTCTCAGCTATGCAGCCTTACGTGCTTATCAGCTGCCTGCTCACTGCCTGCCTGATGTGCTTCACGTGTGTGCGCAACAGACACGTCTCCTACCGCCCTCCACTACTTACCTCTGCCCGCCTGTGCTACACACCGCGACTGAGTTTGCTAGCATCCTAGACAGAGCATGCTGGAACACAATGCGCCTTCTCAAGCGTCTCTCAGCAGGCGACGGCTTCGAGCTGACGTCTTTCAGCGACGACTATGCTCCTCTGTACGCTATTCTCTCGTACACCTGGAAGGACGGCTAAGAAGTTACATATAATGAGCTGTTGGCGGGAACAGGCGCAGACAAGCGCGGCTATGCTAAGATCCGCTTCTGCGGCGAGAGAGCTGCAGCAGACGGCCTCGAGTACTTCTGGGTGGACACCTGCTGCATCGATAAGTCTAAGAGCGACGAGCTGAGCACAGCGATCAACTCTATGTTTCGCTGGTACTAGCGCGCAGTTAAGTGCTATGTATACCTGACAGACGTCCTAGTGCTAGATGAGATTACTAATGCCAAAGCCTTTCGCATATTGTAGCAGCAAGCTTTTTAGAGCAGCTGGTGGTTTACACGAGACTGGACGCTGCAAGAGCTACTCGCGCTAGCTAGCGTTGAGTTCTTCTCCTAAGATAGCAAGCGGCTAGGCAGCAGGATCTCGCTAGAGCAGGAGATACACAGCATTACTAGTATACCTATTAATGCGCTTAGAGGCTAAAGGCTTACTAAGTTTAGCGTTGAGGAGCGAACGGGCTAGGCGGCGAAACGTACAACGACGGTAAAAGAGGACAGAGTATACTATTTGCTCGGCATCTTTGGGGTCTTCCTGCCGCTTATATATGGTAAAGGAGAAGAGTATGCGACGCTGCGTCTCTAAGATGAGATACAGAAGCGGCAGCAAGGACGGGAGACTGTAGATATGCAAGACCTGTCCGGTGTGTATTAAGTATGGCTCGGATAGCCTCGCAATGCACAGACCGCACTTAGCTAACGACCTGTAGTCTTAGTATCGCTGCCTTTCCTACGAAACGAGCTCTTCGTTAGACGAGAGAGCTAGCTCCAGTTGATTGAAGGAGCCCTCCTCTTACCTAACACCTACTGACGGATAACTATATATAGACTAGGAGGATGTGGAAAATCCGCGCTTGCTCTTAAGTTTGCGTATCGCGCACTTGCAGGACACGCTAGACGCTTAGTTTTCTGGGTGCTAGCTATAAGTCCTAAGAGTTTTAAGCTTGCGTATTGGGAGATTAGAGTCCGTCTTCGTATACTAGGGATTAGCGATGACAACGCGGACACGAAGGGACTTGTTAAGGAGACGTTAAGCCTAGGAAATGTAGGCGACTGGCTAATGGTCGTTAATAACGTCGATAACTCTTAGGTCTTGCTAGGAGTAGACGATGAAAGTTACGGGTCCGCTTAATTGATCGACTATATTCTGCACAGCAATAGAGGCGCAATTCTTTTTACTACTCGCAGTAGGAAGGCGGCTACAGACTTGACTTAGGGTAATGTCCTTAAGCTAAACAATATAGGCAAGGCTGAGGCTAGGCAGCTGCTAGCGCGACGAACGACAAGATAAGCATTGCTAAACGATGAGGCGGCGGTTGGCGTATTGCTAGAGTCACTCGCAGGCCTGCCGCTTGCTATCGTACAGGCTGCCGCTTTTATGAACCAAAACGATACACCGGTCTCCGAGTACGTATCGCTGCTCTAGCATGCTGGCACGAAAGCTGAGCTCTTTAGCGAGCACTTTGAAGATTCTAGCAGATACCGCAGTATGGATAGCACGATTGCAAAGACATGGCACATCTCTTTTGAGCAAATTCGCAGGCAAGACCCTCTTGCAGCAGATTACCTCTTGTTTATTGCATGCATCAATCGTATTAACATTCCTTAGTCACTGTTGCTGTTAGGAGGATCTATTTTACAGCAGACGAAAGCACTCGGAACGCTAACGGGATACGCATTTATTACAGAACGCTAGCAGACTGTGCTAGGATCTAGCAAAGAGAAGCTTTTTGACATGCACTAACTAGTGCACATGGCCTTGATCTGGTGGCTAGAAGGCTACGGTAAGCGGGCGGACTAGGCAGGCACAGCAGCAGCCTAAGCTAAGGAACTAGTGCTGTACGGTGGGCATGAAGGAAAAGGAGTATGGAGTGTGTATCTTCTACATGCGACGTACGTGGCTGGACTGGTTGAAGCTGTAGATAGTGCGATGAGTGCTTCGCTCCTAGAACGACTAGGCAGTTGTTAAGAGAGTCTGGGGCAATATGCATCAGCAGAGATGTCGCATCGAAAAGCATCGTTCTTGAGGAAGGAGGTGCTGGGGCCTAAGCATCCCTCTACGCTGACAAGCATAAACAACTTAGCGTTAGTGCTTAACAGCTAGGGCAAGTACGAAGAAGCTAAGGCGATAAACTGACAGACGCTGGCGCGGAGGGAGAAGGTGCTGGGGCATGAGCATCCATCTACGCTAACGAGCATGAACAACTTAGCGTCGGTGCTTACTAGGCAGGGCAAGTACGAAGAAGCTGAGGCGATAAACCGGCAGACGCTGGCGCGGTACGAGAAGGTGCTCGGGCATGAACATCCAGACACATTGGCGAGCGTATACTGTCTTGCTAACGTCCTCACATATCAGCAACGCTACAGCGAATCTCTTACTTTGTACGAGAGAGCATGTGCTGGGTACTAAGCTGTACTTGGGAAAGATCACCCTACTACGCGTGCGTGTCGACAGCATTACGCTGACGCGCTTGCATCGCACGAGCAGCACTAGTTTGCTGTTTCTCTAACGATAGCAGGTAGCACCTAAAGTACACGCACAGGCAAAGGGTCGAAGCTGCTACGCGGGCTAGCAAAGATAGGCATTAGAAGCCCAAAGTCGTCTGCAAGATAAGAATGAAAGATCCTGTATATCTGTAGTAACTACTCTAAGCTTATATTAACGCTGCTGTAGGACTCTATATAAGTCCCTACCTCTACTACTATCTACTCCCTAAACATGCGTACGTGGAGTCTGGTGCCGCGTTCAAGCGTGTATTTAAGCATAAGCGAGTTATGCTTAGCCTTACCTGCTAGTCGCTAGCCGGGTGGCTCTGTTATAGCCACGTTCGCGGCAAGACAAGGTGTTACGAACCTGAAGGAAGGGAACCTGCAATCTATGTATGAAAAGGATAACAGGAAACACCCAGGCGGGTCGGCCTGGAGGTCAGCACTTTGAGGGCCAATAGATGACGCCACCCCGCAAGGCACGTGATCCCACGGTCTTGGCGGAAAGCCACTGTAGGACAAAGTCACGTGTGTCCCACGATGTACCACAGAGTACTACAATGTACTACGCGTAGGACATGTAGGACATGTAGAACATGTAGGACATGTAGAACATGTAGGACATTCATTAAGTATATAGTACTAGGCAATAAGCTCTTACAGCTCATTGTGTTCAACTTCGTATCTAATCTAAGGATTACTACTTGATTCTCAAAACCTTGTGTTATTACATCGATCTACTAATCGTGCTAACACACCTCGTACTATTACATCGATCTACCAATCGTGCTAGTACAACCCTCTCGTCTATCGTCGCCCACTCATTCCCCGAGAACTAACCCTAGATTATCTTCGGACGATCTTCACACTTTGAACACCCTCAAGATGAGTGACGTTGCAATAGACACCCCAACTGAGTCCTAGACCCGAGTAAACGCTGGTCATGCCAACAAGCCCGAGCTTTACTATAGCGACCGCACCAAGCTTGCAGCTTAGCTACTCTAGGTTAACAAATACTTCTACCTAGGCGGAAACAAGATTAAGGAAAACGACAAAGTCGTTTAGGCCAGCACTTACTTTCGCGGCGACGCCGAGAAATGGGCCAACCCAATCATCAGCCGCTACATAGATAACGACATCGAGGATAGCGAAAACACCTATCTAGTCGAAGATTGGGATGCTTTTAAGACTAAGATAAAGGAAATCTTCTCACCCTTTAAGGAATCAGTAATCGCGGAATAAAAGATTTAGCAGCTTAAGCAAACTAAATCTACTGCCGCCTACACGACCAAGTTCTAACAGTACTAGACGGTTATCGACTAGGACGACAACGCTTTAATGCGGATGTACCAACAAGGTCTTAAGCCTACCGTACGACGAGAACTCATGAGAAGTGGAGCCACCTAGAAGACACTCGACGACCTTATAAAAGAAGCTATACGAGTAGATAATGAACTCTATGAGCTTATGCTGGAGGAACGACTGTTCAGTCAGGGAACTCGCGCACTGGGAAACACGAACGATCGACCAAGGCACTAGCCACGAAGATCGCACCCTAACTAGGGACGCCAACGAAGCTACGTACCTAGGATCCCAGGAGCATACGCCACCAATGGCTACGAACCTATGCACCTCAACAACCTCAACAAGGGACCAGGGAAACCCAAGTTTCAGGGCAACAAGGGTAACAAGAAGAAGATCACTTGTTACGCCTGTAGTAAAGAAGGCCACATAAAACAGGACTGCCGTAGCCAAGGCAAGGTCGTACGACAACTCAACGTCTTACACCGGGCAGTACCTAACACCGACAGCGATAATGAATAGAACGTAGTAACAAGAGCAACTGTAACCGTTCCTGGACAAACAGACGAGATCGTCAACGGAATCGACGACCTCACCATCATCACCAAAGAAGAACCTACCTCGGACGAGTACGTCTCCGAGTCAGAGTCCTATGAGGACCTAGAGGTCACAGAAATCGACAAAACCAAGTATGGCAAGATGGCCAACTTCCAGGACAGCAATCGAGCACCAACGCCTTACGCGCCAAAAGAACAACAGAAGACACTCGCCTCACAAATCAACAAGCTACTTTAATACTTAAACAAGCCACCTATTAAGTACGCCAGCGAAACACCAGATGTCATAGCTACGATACGACAAGACTTCTATAACCTGTCCCAACAAGTTGAACCATTCAGGGAGGATCTCCCTAGCAACATCAAGAAATTCTTGCCTACTACAGATGAACTGGACTGGATTAACAGAGCAGTCAACATCTAGGGAAAATCCAAGACTAACTCTAAGACAACAGCAATCCAGTGTCCACCTAACTTAGATCAAAAGATCAATGTTCTACTAGGACAACTAGGCAGAACCAAGAGACCCGTCGAAAACGACGAAGACGACTTCTACACACAGTTCGAGAAATATTCGGAATTCTTAGAACTAGAGAAAGAAGTACGTACCTAAGGTATAACACCTAAAGTAACTCTCGTTAAAGGAGACACACTAGAGGGGAACAAGGCCCTTTAGGAGTGGGTCAAAGAGACCATGCACTCTATTAACGAAGACTTGCACAAGGAATTCGTACAACAGTAGAATAAGGATGCTAAAGCATTATAGGAAGAACCTACACACTAACTCTCCGACCTAGAGAAGCAGGAAATTAAGAAAGAACTCTAACAGCAATGCAAGCTACGCGGCACGCAGCTGGATGAGGAATACCGCTTCTAGAAAGACAACTAGCACCCTGCAAAGCTAGAATAGGCTAAGCAAGCTAAGCAAGACTAGCTTACTTAAGCTAAGACCTAAGAACGAAAGAAGCGCAAAGCTCACGACATCAGCCGCGCTACTGACACACACTACTAGTTGGATTACCGAAACCCAGAGCATGTCAAACTTAACTAGTTGGCATGTGCACACAACACATGCCTAATACACTACTCCGATAAGGTAGGAACAGGATAGTTCCTAAGACGAATTTACGGCACCCCTAAATGCAAACAATAGTAGTACAATTGCACTACAGACTTATGCGCCATTTACCTATAGGACAAACGCACAGCGCACTACTTCCCCGGCTATGATAATCTACAGGAAGCCTTAGACATGCAATTAGTAGAGGAAGTCCTAATTAGAGACCACCCGGCACTAGAATGTAACCAGCCGAGTTAGCACACATGTCTTAACACAGCATGCGATAAACATTGCATCTCTAAAGATTTCTACGGATATAGAAAGTCTTTTTTAGACTAGCGTTCTAGACAAAAGGAACTAGCAAGGAGCTTAACAGCATTAACTCCTCTACACTCCTTAAGCTTACAGTAAAGCTTAACGGAAGACGGATGCAGGCACTAGTAGATTTAGGATCACAAGCAAACTACATTTCCGCTCGAGCAGTGCTCTTAGCCGGACTAAGGCCACTGAGGAAAGAAGAAAGCTACCTACTACATGTTGCCAACGGTTAGCCTATGCTAGGCGAAACCACGATTACACACGAGGTCAGTAAAGTGACACTCCGCATCCAGGACCACTAGGAAGAACTAGACCTAGACGTCTTTGGACTAGCTACCCACGACATTATATTAGGACTCCCCTAGCTACGAGAACACAACCCGCGGATCGACTAGAAGTCGAAAACGTTCTTATTCGAGTGCTGTAGATTAGACGCAACCACGAGCTAGCCTACGCATTAACAAGACTAGATAGTAGATAAGAGGAAGACTAACAACAATCTCGCTAAAGGAAAGCGAACCTCGCACAAGAACGGCCTTAAGTCACGAGGATTCGACTCAACAGATACCGGAAGGGCACCCCTAGGTCACAAAGTTAGAGTAACAGAGAAACGCGTAACTCTAGACATCCTAAAAGAGTACAAAGAATTTTAGCACCTCTTTGCGGAAGTAGTAGACAGCGAAGCCTTACTAAAGCACCAACCCTAGGACCACAAGATTGTCCTAGAAGAAGGGAAGACTCTACCCTTTGGGCTAATATACTAACTATTAGAGATAGAACTTAAAATACTAAGAGAGAAGCTGGACAAGGATCTGAAGAAAGGATACATCAGACCTTCTACGTTACTAGCAGGATTCCCTATACTCTTCGTACTAAAGAAGAATAGACTACTAAGGATGTGCGTTGACTATCGCAAACTGAACGACATTACAGTGAAGAATCGATACCCATTGCCGAACATCACAGAACTTCAGGATCAATTATCTTGAGCAAAGATCTTCACAGCAATGGATCTACAAGATAGATACTACCTTATTAGGATTAAGAAAGGTAAAGAATGGAAGACAGCGTTCCGAACAAGATACGGACACTACGAATACACTGTTATGCCGTTTAGGTTAACAAACGCCCTAGCAACATTTTAGGAACTTATTAACAACGTGTTAAGAGCTCACTTAGACATCTTTGTTGTCGCCTATTTAGACGACATCCTCGTCTACTCTAAGAACAAAGAAGACTATGTTAAACATGTCCGCACGGTACTAAGGTGCCTAGACCAGTACAACTTACGAGTGAAACCTAAGAAGTGTAAATTCCACAAGAAAGAAGTGGACTTCCTAGGCTACATCGTAGGGGTCAACGGAGTACGCATGAGCGAAGAAAAGATCAAGGTAGTCAAGGAATGGCCAACACCGAAAACAGTCAAGGAGATACAGTCCTTCCTAGGATTCCTAAACTTTAACTAACAGTTCATTAAAGACTACTCTAAGATAGCCATCCCACTAACCAAACTTACAAGGAAAGATACACCTTTTGAGTGGAGCAAGGAAGCCGAAGACGCCTTCCAGACGCTCAAGAATGCAAGCATAGAACTACCATGCTTCCGCATATTCCAAGCAGGACAACTACTACGCTTCGAGACCAACGCATTAGATCTCGCACTAGGAGGTTGTGCCAGCCAACTACACGAAGGCAAATGGCACCCTATTGCCTATTACTCTCGCAAGTTCTCAGGACTAGAAGAACGATACGACGTTCACGACAAGGAGCTATTAGCTATTGTCGCATGCTTACAGCACTAGAGAGTATACGCAGAAAGCTGCTCGGAACTGACGATATTTACGGATCATAAGAACTTAGTCAACTTCACGACCACCAAAGTACTTAACTAACGCCAGGTTAGATAGTCAGAAATGCTAGGACAATACAAGTTCAAGATCGTATATACGCCAGGAAAAGACAACGGCAGAGCCGACGCTCTTAGCCGAAGACACGATATCGCAGGAACTAAGGAAATCATCGACACCGCGATACTTAAGGTCAACGAAGACAGATCACTAGGACCAGCTAAAACGCTGAACAACCTAATGATAACAATCGCACATAAAGTACCAGAAGAATTGCAGGAAGCAATCATCGCGCAACACTACGACGACCCCGTACATGGGCATCCTAGTATTGCAAGAACAATAGAACTCATCAAGCGAAATTACGAGTTTCCAGGAATAAAGGACAAAATCGCCTCCTTTATCGCCAAATGCGCGGACTGCCAGAAAAACAAACACAGTACCTACGCACCTTACAGAGAAATGCAGGCAATGGAGTTGCCCGACGCGCCATGGTCAGACATCTCTATGGACTTTGTTACAGGCCTACCAGTCTCAAGAGACCCTGTCACCAAAGTATCCTACGACGCAATTCTCTTAGTCGTTAATCGATTCACGAAACAAGCCGAATATATTGCCTTCAGAAAGGACTACACGGCGGAACAACTTGCACACATATTTAAGGATCGAATCATCAGATACCACGGCATACCAAAGTCAATCATTAGTGACAGAGACAAGCTCTTCACCTCGAACTTTTGGACTACTTTACTTGCTGTAATCGGAATAAAACGGAAGCTATCGACAGCTTACCACCCGCAAACAGACGGACAAACCGAGCGAACAAATCGCACGATGAAAGCCTACCTACGAATATATGTTAACGAACAACAAAACAACTAGGTATCGTTACTACCTATGGCACAAATGGCATACAACAACAAGCTTTCAGAGTCTACAGGACAGACTCCGTTCTACGCGAACCACGGGAGACACCCAAATCTCTTTACACGTACATTTCCTAGTCTGAAAACAGAAGCAGCTATCGCCACAGCCGACGAGCTGAAGAAAGTACACGAGTCGCTTAAAGCTACACTCGAAAAGGCTTAACGCCAAAGCATCTCATATGTTAATAAGAAACGAAAAACGGCACCTTAGCTAAAGAAGGGGGATAAAGTTTATTTGCTTACAAAGAACCTTCGCACTAAGCGACCAAACAAGGGACTTAACTACGTTAAGGTCGGACCGTTTTTAATTCTAAACCAGAAGGGACCAGTTACTTATACACTCGACCTTCCACCTAATGCAAAAATCCACCTAAGATTCCATATTAACATGTTAGAACTAGCAGACCTAGAAACGCCACTACAAAAAACCTTTCATTTCGAAACGGAAGAAGACAACGTCTTCGAAGTCGAGAAGATCCTCGCACATCGAAACAATAGCAACGGCAAAGAATACCTAGTCAAATGGTTAGACTATCTGGACAGCGACAATACATGGGAACCGGACACGAACCTTACGAATTGCCGACACTTGCTTGCGCAGTATGCGAAGCACCAAACGCCTCGTCGAAGCCCGAATCGCCCTCGAGAACGGACGGCATAAAAGCACTCTAGTCAAGCGCCAGAGTACTAGGCATCATGCCATCCTCGAGAAGGCCTATTTCCTGATTAACCGTGTTAATCGCTTCTAGAGCTTTAATATCTTCCACAAACTTCCTAGACTCGTCAACCCACTGTTGTTCACGACGCTTTAACACCTTTCGTTGTTTACAAAGACGATCCTTTTTCGCACGAGCCGCTAACAGAGCGTCCAACGCGTCTGCCTCGGCCTAATTGGCATCCGCCTCCTGCTACTCCAAGCGAGCCAGCTCTTTATCTAATTTCGAGAAATCCGGCAAGGGAACCTCCACCAGAACGCACGGACTCCTCACACCATTCTGATAACAGTTCCTACACTCCTTCTTCAAAGACAACATCCAACACTCCAAATTCTTCTTTGCGCAATATTTACAAGCGACCATTGCGAGTGTTCTGATACGGTTTATGCGATTACTAACGATGTAACGATGAGCGGTACTGCGGGAAACCATTGGGTCAGTTCATGAGGACATAAATGCGGAAGAGGGGGATAGTGTTACGAACCTAAAGGAAGGGAACCTGCAATCTATGTATGAAAAGGATGACAGGAAACACCTAGGCGGGTCGGCCTGGAGGTCAGCACTTTGAGGGCCAATAGATGACGCCACCCCGCAGGGCACGTGATCCTACGGTCTTGGCGGAAAGCTACTGTAGGACAAAGTCACGTGTGTCCCACGATGTACCACGGAGTACTACAATGTACCACGCGTAGGACATGTAGGACATGTAGGACATGTAGAACATGTAGGACATTCATTAAGTATATAGTACTAGGCAATGAGCTCTTACAGCTCATTGTGTTCAACTTCGACTTATAGTTCAATCTAAGGATTAACGTGCCCCACTATCGAGATGCGCACACCATCGAAATGCGCACTCTGCCAAGCCCCCACCACTTTCAACTCTCTATTACAATGTCTCAACTACCAAATCTTGAACTGCTTTCTACTGAAGACAGAGTCATCCAGGCTATCCAAGCTATGAAATCTAACGCGTCGCTTACCCAGCGACAAGCCGCGCATCGCTACGATATACATGAAAGCACTCTCCGCAATCGACGCGCTGGGAAGGCTTCACGACGCGATACTCAACCCAACCGATCAAAACTCCAGAGACATGAAGAGGAGGCGATTATACAATATATAAGGAAGCTTGACGCGCGAGGTTTCGCCCTACGCTTAACTATGTGCGAGAAATGGCCAACCAACTACTAGCTACACGTAGTGGTGGCCAGGTTGGAGAAAACTGGACCTACAGGCTTGTACGCCGGAGACCTGAGATCAAATCTCAGGTAACAAGACAGCGGGATCATCAGAGAGTCCTCTGCAGCGACCCAGCTATTATTGGGCCCTGGTTCAATCTTGTACACAACGTCAAGGCCAAGTATGGGATTCTAGATGAAGACGTCTATAATTTTGATAAGACTGGCTTCCAGATAGGCGTTAGAGGGTCTGTTAAGGTAGTAACAGCCTCTGAGAGACGTCTCAAGCCACTTGGTGTTCAGCCTGGCGATCGTGAGTGGGCAACGCTGATTGCTGGCATCAACGCGATGGGGTGGTCCATCCCACCCTTTTTCATCTTCAAGGCAAAGAACCATAACCAGGCCTGGTATCACAACCCTAAAGATTGGAGGATAGGAGTTAGTGAGAATGGCTGGACAATAAACGAGCTTGGTCTTGCATGGCTGCAGCACTTTATCCAGCATACAGAGGCTCGCACAGTGGGTAGTCACCGGCTGCTTATTATTGATGGCTATGAGAGCCACAAGTCGCTCGCCTTCCAGGATCTGTGTGAGGAAAGCAATATTATCACCCTCTGCATGCCTCCACACTCATCGCACATCCTACAGCCACTTGATGTGGGTTGTTTTGCCCCGCTGAAGCAGGCGTACAAGAAGGAAGTCAGGGGCTTGGCAGACAGCCACATCTACCACATCGACAAGAAAGCCTTCCTAGCTGCCTTCAGGCCAATATTTGACAAGGCGTTCTCAAAGAACAATATCTTATCAAGCTTTCAAGCAACTGGCTTAGTCCCACATAACCCAGATGTGGTGTTATCTAGGCTTAAAGTACAGCCTCGTACGCCAACACCACCTGCATTAGGGCCTACCCCTTAGGAACCTAAAACACCAAGCAACGCCTGGGAGATAGAGGCTCAAACAACGCTGATTGTCAAGAGGATAACAGATCACAAGGAATCATCACCTGATTCTATCATTGAGATAGTGTTGCAGGTCAAAAAGGGATCAACTTTGAAGGTGCACTCACACACGTTGCTAGAGGCTAGAATAGCCAACCTTGAGGAGGCAAACCAGGCAGCATCTAAACGTATAAAGCGCAAGAAAAGCGAATCCAGAAGGGAGGAACCCTATCGCAGGCAGAGGCAGAGGATATAGTTGAGCAAAGGGATGTTGAGATCCAGTTAGAGGTGGAGAGGCGTCAGGAGAGGGTGCGCGCAGGTGGTAGTGCAGGAGGTATCCGACGCTGCAAGAACTGCGGCGAGGCAGGACATAATAAGCGCACATGCAAGAAATATGCAGCAGAAGTAGAGGATTAATTCGAGCTATTAAATGCGTAGATAGCTTGTTGTGGTGTTGAGTTATTCGCATGCGAACATAGATTGCTGTATTTCGTGCGCATTTCGATGGTGTGCGCATCTCGATAGTGGGGCACGTTACTACTTGATTCTCAAACCCTCGTGCTATTACATCGGTCTACTAATCGTGCTAACACACCCCGTACTATTATATCGATCTACCAATCGTGCTAGTACTACCCCTCGTCCATCGTCGCCCACTTACTCCCCGAGAACTAACCCTAGATCATCTTCGGACGATCTTCACACTAACCCTCTAGCAAAAGCTTCGAATATAGACTATCTAGATGTCTATAGCTTCTAGTACTACTCTAGAAGTATAAGGCAGCAAACCCCCTAATAGAGGACTAGAGCAGTCCCGTTAACTATCTAGAACACTTGCTCTAGAGCTAGAATTCCCTAACACGTTATTAGACCCTAGCGATAAGTCGCCTGTCCTAGCTCGCACTTAACCTACAGGCAAAGAATGCTAGTGCGAGGAGGAAACCTACGAAGCTAGGGGAGAGAAATTTAATGTAGCCCTAGGCCTCCTCTAAAGCCTTAACAGCAAATACCTCTCGCTAAACAGCCTAGCGCATAAAGCTGCGTAAGGCAATAACGCCTTCGCACTAGAACCCCTAGACCTCCTACTCCAACACATTAGACTAGTTTAGGAACGTAATTAGGCCTATTACAGAAACGAAGCGCTAACGCGTTAAGCGGAGGGCGAGGCGAATAAGACAGCTAATATGTAGGAAGTTAACCCTACTAGTATCTTGCGCAGGAACAGGAAAGTGTAGATACCCGAAGACGCAGCACTCCGCGCGAACCTCCTTATAAGGAATTACAATAATCCTATAGGCGGACACTACGGCGTTAACAAGATAGTCGCGGTCCTTAAAATAAAGTACTAGTAGCTACTACAGTCCGCAACAAGCAAGTTAAGCAATCTTAAGGTCGTCGATTAACTTGCTTGTTAGCGACGTTATTGTCGCTTAATTGTTGCTTAATTGTTAGTGTTTTTAGGTAGCTTGATTGCGACTTAATTAGTAGATTAATTAGATTAGACGCTAAAGGATTAAGTTGTATACAGCTATAGTGGCTTATTAGCCCACTTGTCTATATTATAGTCTTGTATAATATCCTTATCTAGTACGTCGTCCCTGTTGTTATAATAAGTCTTAAAGCCTGCTCTTATCTACGATCGTATTAACTAAAGAGCAGCTAGCAACTTACTACTAATAGCTTGTCGCTTAGGCTTAAGTAGGTCGCTAAGCTTACTAAAGAGCCTCTTACACTTGTAGCTTAATGCTAGAATTGTTAGTATATTAATCGCAAACTAGCTTAAACACAGGTATTTTAAGCGCATCTATATCTAGTAAACGACAGGGTAACTATTACCTAAGTACTGCTCTCTGCTCTACTCTAGCTCTTGAGTCCTCTAGCGCTCGTACTTGTCGTTGTAAGCTGCTTTATGCATAGTGTTGTTACGGCGTACAAAGGCGCTAATTACGTTATCTATACTACGCGCAGTTGTTGTTAAAGTTAGTAGAGGTTAGGGGCGTATACGCTAAGGTCTATACGACTGCTAGAGTCGCTGAAACCTAGCGTTAGCGGCAGTAAGCTACTCTAGCTTATTAACCTAGCTGTTCTTGCAGTAGTACTTATAGTATAGATAGAGGCAGGCAGCAGCGTAGTAGGCAGGCAATTAATCAAGCTTATCGTAGTACTTGTTAGCCTTACGCTAAGCAGCGCGTAGGTTAATATTAAGGTAAATAATAAGACGGCAAGCATGCATCAGGAAATGGTTGACCTGCATCAGGAAATGGTTGCACCTTATTCGGGTAATCCGAACCTTGGCTTACAGCGTTTCGTAATACTGCCCGAATAGGAAATTGACCTCGACTCCTACCATAAAAGGCTACTGACCCCCCCGTCTTCTTTTCCCATCTGCCAGCTATCTCTCTCTATTCCCACCCTTTCGCGCCGGATGGCATCGCCTAATTCAGCGCTGCCTGTCTCCCAACAAATTCCTACGAGGCATTATCGCCGCACACCAGCATCCACATCCATACGCAGACCCAACGCTGCGCCCAACCGGCCCCTGTTGCAGTCACCCCTATCTAGGCCTGAAGTCACGGCTTTGCTTCTAGTGTCGACCGTTGCACGTAATAACAAAGAGGCTGTCCTTGCCCTTCCACAAGCAATTGGGTCTGCCAACCCATCGCCATCTAGTCATGACATGCTCCTTCGAATTTGTCTCTCTTCCAACCTGCGCGAGATTTAACACTGCTCGCACTGTCAAAGCCAGCGAGTATGTTCGAGCACCTCACGGTCGTCTAGACCCGAACAGGCTATCAGGTCAGCGCCTTTTGTCCTCATATTGCAGCTTGCCCCTGCTGTCGGATGGACTAGACCTGTAAAGGCTGACCTTCATGCAGCACTCTGAGTGCGGGTAGATGGTCTGAGGCCCAACTTCTGCAGATACTAGACCAGAAGTTGAAATTCAACACTGCTTTCGAATGGCCCTGCTCCAGGAAGTGGGTAGCCCAAGGCCCAAAAATAACATCGATCGGGCTGTGAGTGGCCAATGTGACTAATAGCCTGGAAAGATGATGATATGGAACACGGCAAACTGAGTCCGAGAGATTAATCGCCAGCCCCATTTCATGCAAGCAGTCATGTTCCGTGCGCCAATAGGTTGGCAATCAAAGGATTTTGTCTCAACCAGCCGCTCCTCCATGATTCTCCAACCTATCGAAGCCGGGATACACGTACCCCCTACCATAGTGGCTGTCAGAAAGTTCGATGATTGGGCTCATTTGGATGGAATGAAGGATCAGCACTATCGTGACCGGATCCCATGGCTCCTCGAACCAACGCATTTGCAGCTCCTATGGTGCCATGCTCTAGGCCATGCTCTAGGCCATGCTCTAGGCCATGATATTTGTCCCCACTCTGCCATATCGTCCCAGGGGCGTCGTTCATGCGAAACCTATACGCCTATTCACCGGCCGCCTTGGCGATGGTATATAGACGAAAGAGAAGCCTTTCACAGGAATACCAGCCTTCTTCGTCCAGTATACGAAACTGTAGGCTCCTAGGAATCCTACAAAATGTCTTCTTTCCCTGCCAATTCTTCTACCGCTTTCCAAGGGTACAATCAAACGAAGTTCGTATCGTATGACCCATCATTGACTAGGTCCAAGCCAATTATTACAAAGCAGAACGCGAGGAAGAAGGTATCCCAGCACATGTCCAGCGACAAGAAAAAAAACAAAAATTGTGCAGGAATCAAAGATATCAGTATCCTTCCAGGGCCAACTCCTGAATTGCCTTACATCTCTAATGTGGAGTCACCCGCTCTTCTTGTGACCGCAGAGTCCGGCTTTCTTGTCAACAATGAAGGTACCGTGGGCTGATGCATCTTGCAATTTGTCGAGTCCCAACTGACATGAGCTTGCCGATACAGTCATTGATGCTGGCGCCGCTGTCCTCAATCAAAACCAAGGTCGATGTGAGGTCGGAGATAAAGCCTCTATCATGGAAGAAAAGCAGGACCTTGCAGATACCGCGAAACCAAATGCAGCAGCGGAAGCTTTCCTGTTTGACAGTACTCCAGGTAGGTTCGCTAGGACAAGGCTAAATCATTTGCTAATAATCGATAGGAGATTGGGAGTTCCTAATGAAAGACTGTGGTTACCAATTTGCTGGCGACGGAGATTGCCTGCAAATGATACTTCAGGAGTCAGGGGACACTGACACATCCGACCCTCCTATATACGATACACACAGCCATAGTAAGTACCAGTCGAGAAGTGCAGTCCAACGTCGTCTAATTCAAACCACAGCCATTGGCATGCCTCCTCCTGTTAGTTGTAATAGTGAAGCCGCTAGCACACCATCGGAATTAGACGAGCGACGGCGCTCCTCTCCTAGCAAATCGATCTGTGCGACAAAGAACCCAGATTGCAGATTGCAATCAGACCAACAAAACGGTTCTCTAGAAGCCCTGACAGCTCCGAACACAGCCGGATTGTCACCTATACCGATCACAGATGCGTACGTATCATGGTTGCTATCCGACTGCAATATAGAACCTACCGTTTCCACTGGAATGACAGCTTTTGGCGTGAATGTTCACGCTGGGAGCGCACCAGAGTCAGAGGTTAGACAAGAGCTGCTTCAATCACCGGATAGATCGATTTCACTTCTGAAAGCAGTAGACCGGGATGTTCCGTCTGCATGGACGGATTCGAGAGATGAAGACAGACAGAGTGACATTGAATCCACTCATGGCTCCAGGAAACGATCAAGGGCGCTTAGTGAAGACAAAGAAGATCGATGCACAGTTGAGCGAATCGTGGATCATGACGAGTATGCTGGTCGGAAGCGTTATCTCATCAAATGGGGTGGATGGTCTGAAGAGGACATGACATGGGAGCCGGAGAGCAACCTCGATGATTGCGAAAAGCTCCTCCAGGACTACTGGGCTCTTGTGAAGCACCAAAACTCAACCGACAACGCTACGAAAACAATGGCTCGCTCGAGTCCATCCAGCGGCCAGATGCGAGCTGGCCAGCCTTCTTTATTTCCTTCTATGATCAAGATACTTGATGATCTCGGACAAGAAATTTATCGTTTACGGAAATTGCTGGCGACTAAACCAGTACAACCAGAGGCGTTGGACAAGGCTGCGTCCGAATGTACGCGACGCAAAAGAAAGTCACGAGGGGACGAATGCTCAGATGAAGATGGAGAAGATCTAAATGCCTATTCGAACACCAGGGTACGGATCAAGGTGAGAAGGAACGAAGGTGGGGGGCGGATGGTTACGTGCAAGCCGCGTAAACGGCACTGCGGACGCTGCAAAAGGACGGGACATAACGCTCGCACCTGTCTGAATGATGCCTCCGATACTAGTGATTAGGCTTTCTTTGTCTGCCGACATGAGCGGTCGTACTGTGCTGATCCTAGCACTTGGTTGCATTAGTCCTGCACGGATCGAGCCTTTTCCAGCAAGTAGCGGGTCGTTCTAGGTTCCAGATAATATTAAAAAAGGCTGGCGTTAGGCTTTGAACATCCGATAGAAGAACTGATTGTGAACATCTAGTCATTTTGATATTACCTAATCAAAGACTTGGTGCTTTGGATAGCGATTTGCGCATTCATCATACAGCTGCTACTACCTTACGACTACTACACGCAAGCACAACTGCAATTTTTCTTTCTGAAACTTATGTATCAATATAATCAACCAACATGCCATGTATAACACGCCGTAGAAGGTGTCAAGACCTGGGATTGATCAAGAGCACGTATGAGCCAGCAGGCGATCTGCCCTAGACGAACACGCTATACCTCTCACTCTCCCGCCTGATATCTCTCCTTACGGGCGATTCCCTCACTACAGGGGCCAGAGCTGTAACAACTCCATCTTGGAAAACGGACTTGGGTAGCTGTGGATTTCTACTTGTAGGTTTTGTGTCGGTCTGTTCATGTCTCTCCTGGCTGTGCATCCAAACCGTTCTCACAGTATCCCAATACCGCCTCGACTCGGTTTTTGCATGAGAGACGTGTTGAGAGGCTTCAAAGATAGTCTCCGTCACACATCCATCTTGCTTGATCAAATCGCTCGCATGCTCGTAGATGTCTTGCCATGCGACTAGGGCATCGCTCTTCGAGTAGAGATAGCACCTCGGAACCGTAAGAGCAAACAATTCTGGGTCAAGAAGCTGTTTCCTCGACTGCGAGACAGGGTTATTCTCGTACCCCTTAAAAACGTGATACGCAGTCCATACTAGTCCCAACACAACAACCGCGATTACTGTGGCGAACTGCTTCAGGACAGGTATCGGAGGGAGCGATTTCGCCAGGGCGGAGCAGAGCCGCAGGAAGCGTGGGTGGCCAGGTGTGCTGTCTAGGCACATCACTGAAATAGGAAACTGCCTGCCGGTAACGGCATGGTATGCTATTCCAAGTTCGCAGGCTTTGTTGGCACCTCCTTCCGAGAAGATGTGCAGCAATATACTGCCTTTGCGTATCTGTGAAATTCCATAGAGGCTTAAAATGTATTCGATTGCTGGTCGAAGGCGCTGTCGCTTGCGGGCAGAACTTCTCCAGACGATGTCTTTTGCTGACGTGGTGATAACGAGGATGCGGGAAGTTGGAAACATGGTGGCATATTCCGAAACATATTTGGAAATATGCTGACCATAAGCGCCAGTCCATGTCATGAGTATGATGAGGCACGGTGCTGATTTGTCTTCTTCTAAATTCGAGGTAGAAGGATAGATGTGCTCCCAGATCGTTGGGGCGATGGGACGACAGCCTGGTATGGAGTCGCGTGGTTCTCCCACATTTGTTGTGGCGGTGTTCGCTGGAGCTTTGGAGCGTGGGGAGCTTTGACGAAAGTGAGCATGGAAGCCAGCATCTTTGACTGGAATAACGGTGGATGCTCTGGTACTGATATACTAACAACTCTAACTCTGAGCGGGCCCAAACCCTTTTCTTCGTTTTCCCGGGACCCTGAGTTGGTCAGCTTACACGATCGGAACAAAGGAGGCTATTCTTCCTAAGTGCTTGCATAATCTCAGTGCTGGAGCCTGAAGCGGTACAAAATCTGACTAAGCTTTAATGTAAACTGTCGTCACATGGCATAACCCAGGTGTTACATGCAATCACTCGACTACACATCCATAGTGGTAGCGTCATTAGTGCTTACAGCAAATCCATTTGTTTCGGTAGATGCTGACTGAGATAGTATGGCTTCAAAACGCCAACGCCCATCCTGAAAATTTAGTTGCTCGACTATCGTGCCAATTCACTGCACGTAACTTCAGGACTGACCTGAAAATCATCTTTTAGCACTTCTGTACTGTGCAACGATACTGTAGCGGTACAGCTCTAGCCATACTCATCTTTCACAACAATGACCCAGTCTGTGAGATAGCAATCGTACTTATCGTACCGCGCACACCGAAGTGTGAAGCCATCGAAGGGGATATGTGCGCTGTATTTTCTGTCACTACAAGGTCAACACGCGGTGGAACGCCCCTGCGGAGGCATTTTTTTTCTACATATTGTAGATATGAACTATTCAGGTGTTTCCCAGTCCTTAAAGAGGAGGGTATGTTATCTACTTTTCATAGGCATTGGGCTTGAATCTAGAAGCCTCAACTGAATTGACTGCTTGTGAAGTAGTGAGATGCAGGCTGGTATTATCATAGAGATCGAAAGAGAAAGTGATGAACATCGTAAGCTATATACTGGATGTAAGACATCACATTGCTGCAACCATACAAACAGCACCCGTAACGATAGGACACATGAGAACTCACGTACCCTAGGTTTTAAGTGAAAGAAAAAGAAGAACATCTCGATTCCGTCTATCAACCATGAGAAGACTATCTAAACAAAAAAGACGTTAGCATCAAAATCCGCTTGATGAACGATTTCCGTAATACAAATATGTAATAGATTAGATAGAGCAGCGAACCTGTTATCTGCGGCTCGGGTTGCAGCAAAGTATCTTGGAGAGCGTCTGCATGAAGCCCTCTGTCTGATGCTCTCGTTCCTGTCGCAATTGCTGAGAGTTCGTACTCTGTAACGGAGTCGCGCAGTATTGGATCTGGTTCAGGTACGATCGGCTGTGTTGAAACTGAGCCTGGCACGACGCTGCTTGGTCCCAGTTTCTTCCAGGTACAGATCTTGTTGCTATAGGATCTGGGAGTAGCTCGGTCAAGTGGTACCGCTTGGCGGACGAATGTCTCTTCTTAGATCGGTGGTGAACGATGATTGCGTTAGGGGTGCCCTGGCGGTCGTTGACTTTCTGGCCTCTTCCATTGTTTGAATTCGTCCAGTCGTATCCGCCGTCTTCAACTTCGCCGACGCTTTTGAGCGCTTCCGTGAGCAGTCCCCGCAGGTAGTCGTAGTCAGGTGTATCCTCGAAACCCAGGTTACGGACGTAGATGAGGTATCTATTGAACTCGCCTGTTTTTTGTTAGCAGTGTTGGACGGAAGTTAAGACAAGGGACACACGAGGAAGGCCGTTGCAGATGTATTCGATGGGAATTGTCTGCTTCATCTCGCCGATCTTCGCGTACTTCTGCTCGTTAGAAACCCTGAGGCCTTGCCATGGAAGAAACACCGTAGGAAGTATAGAAGACGTGACCAGAGTTCCAGGTCGTCTCTACGAGCTGTTCCGTCTGAGATGTGCATTGGTACTCATGTAACGCGCCGTACCAGTGAGAGACTTACGGTTCCCTTACGAAAAGTGTGTTTCTGTCACGGGGCACGGTACGCTTAGCCATACCGAAATCCACCATAAGGGAAATTTAATTGGCGGTCTCAGACCTCAGTCGGCCAACGAGGAAGTTCTCAGGCTTGATGTCGCGGTGGACGAGGTTCTTCTCGTGGATAGCCTGTATCCTTGACAACTACAGATACATCAGACTAGGGAGACGGTGAGATCGTTATATTTACACACCATTTGCTTGCCAATCATGACTACAGTTTTGACTGTGAACTTCCTGTTGCAGTGGCCGAACAGGTCCTCCAAGCTAGGCCCGAGCAGGTCGATTATCAGAATGTTGTGCATGCCCTCCGGGCCAAAGTAATAGACATTGGGAACCCCCGCTGCGTCATGTTAGTTGAGTCTTTGATGTGCTTGAAGATCAGGTTGATTGGCAAAAGCCATATCCGGTAGGACGGCAGCAATCCTCTAGAGCAGCCAAGAAAAGCATTTAAAGTGTTCCGTACAGAACACGTTCCATCTACCTTATGATGTGAGGCAGTTTCCCATACACAGACAGTGCCTTCACTTGCTCGTACGGGCGATATTAGGGTGAATGATAGAAGCAGCGAGAGAACTTACAACAGCCTACGAGAGCCTTGTACGTGCAATATTCATTGTACAATTGAGGAGCTTTGCTCTTGCGGGGCTCGAATTTTATGGCAACCTGCTGTTGGTTGAGCAAATTGATGCCCTCGAAAATGATGCCAAACGAGCCTTCACCAATCTGCTTGCCGATTCTGTAGTGGATGCCGACGACGTTCGAGGAGGTGCTGTGATTCGCCATAGTGAGTGAGGTGGTAGGTTGTGGGTATAGCCGCTGGAGGTAGAGATGGACGATACAAGAAAGCCGCAGCGCAGTGACCGATGGAGATCTAAAAGCGTCTCCAGCTATCGGCTAGGGCCGTATAAGCCAGCGAGTTGCCTCCCAGGTCGGCTCGAGGACGTCTTTCAACCCACTAGCGAGTGATGGAACTGTTCCAGCGGGCAGCTAAGCAAAACACGTAAAGAACCGCTGTGTTGCGAAGATGACAGGTAGATGTAAGGACTAGAGAGTGGCCAAATTGTGTGGACAAGACCTGGGATCTAGGATACGAGCAGAACAGAGGTGGCTATGCGACCAACCGTATCAAGCAAAGCAAGCAGAAACGGTCCCGCCACCTGTACTCTGCGTCGAACACATCTGGGAGCATCATCCAGCACAGTCATCTCGTCAAGGCGAGTGGTAGTTGATGGCTCTAGGCCCCTCTCGGCTCCGTAGTTCGTAAGCACTAGACCGCGCTCCATGAGGGCGCCTTTGCCGTCGTCCCAAATGCCGCTCGCGTAGACGCTGATGAACACGTTCTCACCACCCAGCACTCAGACCACGTCCAAAAGATCTGGAATGGAGCGGCTTTGCAGAAGGTCTGTATCTTTCACTATCAGAACAAAAATGTGTATCGTCTCAGCTCACCACACTACAGGTTCGTTTGCAGGTCTCGTTCGATAGCGGCGTACCTACGCAGGTGCACAAGAAAGAAACTTGGTCATTACGCAACTAGCATAGCCTTATCGAAAGGAACGGGGTGCTCTTCACTAGATCCACTGGTATCTGCAGCACACGTAGGGAGGGGGCTAATGTGGCACTGCAAGGGGGCACAGTGATTAGAGTCGTCGCTGATCGTGCACTTGCGCGACCACAGATTGAAGCAGCTCGAACCGTACTTCCTTGCCCATGAGCTTAGACGCACAGTGTCGCCTGCTCACAGATAGCACCGGCCCGCCCTATCGTCACAAGAACACCAGTCGACCCGAATTGAGGAGGCGAGCAGCGCTGTTCTAGCAGCTATCTCGCAGCACGGCCACGAGCTCGCTGGCGTTGAGCACTGATACCCGAAACAACGGTCAGCGACAGATGGTCAACACTCGCAGATATGCAAGGTGTACTTCCAGGCTTTTTCCGAATAGCCAGATGCAGCCAGATGATCCTTGTATGCAGGCGCGGTACTGCTGCTGAGGTGTGAAAACACAGTTGCTTTCCTGGACGGCACGCCAGCGTGTCAAGCGCACGTTCACCGATGCATCCCTCACGACAATGTGCTCTAGCTATCCGCCGTTGACAGCGGGCAGTCGCCCCACCGGTCTAGTTGAGGCAAAGACGCACTACGATTCATCAAGGACGTCCAGTCCAACTGGCGCGTGTACGCCATGCCGCAGTATTGTGTGTTTCTGCGGTGTCACCGCTGAAGCTTGCGTCCGACGGAATGCACTAAAGATACTACTTGTGGTGCAGGGCAATGAATCTGGTCTTACTTACGAGTAGACCCAGCGTCCCAAGTGGTTTTCGGCTGCCAATCCACTCGGCATCCGCACCAAGTTAGTCGTGGTCGAGTAGCTTGACGCCCATCCCAACATATCGTCGTTATCGACCAGATACGGGAAAATTGATGAGATGTGGACAAGAACGGGCCATGAGAAAACGGGATCGAGTCGTGCAAACCAGGCAAGCGTGACGAACATAGCCCAAGTGATGTACTGTACTGTGCAGTATTTGTAGAGTCACCTTCTGCAAGAATTGAGTCCCAAATAAGACCCAAAAGCTTTGAATGTTTTAGATGTTATCTGGGACAAATATCAGCTTCCTGAGAGAGCTTGCTTTGGAGTTCATAAGATGGCTAAGAAAAGCGCTCGTCTAGAAAAAAAAACATCGTATAGATTTAACTATATATAGCGTGCGCGATCCAGACGCCCCACCTGGGAAAAGACAATACCATAGCAGTTGTGCAGGGTGTGAGTCACACCGTGTGACCAACCTCCGCACGCAAGGAGAGACTATTACAAGCTATGGCGGGAGAACAGAGGGTCGCGCAGACGTATTCCACCCGCAAGCCTCTGCTAGCAATTCTCTATGATCCCCCAGCGATCCATGGCGAGTTCGCATCAAGTCGCTCCTCCGCTTTCTCGACATATGTGATTGTGTCGTCGCACTCTCCACCTCCTGTAGGGCCAATGTGGCTGCAGTGAACTCCAGGCCGATACTTGACCATGAGCTCGTGTACACTGCGGCACATGAGTGTGTTCATGCCCAGCCCAAACTCTGACCCACGCGTATCTCTTTTTGTCAGAAAATTATAGCATCCTCCCCAAAAATCGTACTGGGCGTTCGTGCCATACAGTATCTTTCATGCGAGTTGCAGATCGATGTCGCAATCTTGTTTACTGTCTTGCCGCCAGCCTCCTCAGCAGAGCCGCTCGCTTAGTATAAGAGTTTGGAGAGGTTTCCAAACCACTTGAACACAACATCATACTGCGTCATCTGGCGAGCAGAGTTCCACGTCATCCATGTGTTGATCACAACTGGCAGGGAGATGTTGTTGAACGCTGGAAAGGTAAAGTTGACCCCGTGGTTGCTGATGCGATGTTCGGACCGCTGCAAACTGGATAACTTCGTACCGGTGGATTTCGATGATAGACAGAGAGTCTGAGGGCATGAAGAGCCCGAAGAGTACTCGGTGTTGACTCACGGCCTACGAAGGTGCGTGTCGGGAAAAGCGTCCTTGGGTCGTGATGGTCAGTACCGGTGACCAACGCAAGAGTCGTAATCTTACATTGTCAGAGAATATAGTTGGGGTTGATGGACTCGGCTTTGACGTTATTGGGCGTTATCCATCGCTCGTAGAACTGTGCTGGGGGCGCCAGAGTTCTTCATAGCCGAGGTCTGGAGTGGGACTGTTTGCACACATGAGTCTAAGATGTCAGCGCCTCGTAATGCAAGCTGTTGGGGCTCGTTTACCGGCTACGACTCCCAACAGGCCCCGCAAAGCTAGCAGATATGCAGAGATCCTCATGTTCATAAGCCTGTAAGGATGTTATATAAAGAGTGCCTCGGCCGACTTGTAAATGAGCTCACTGTCTCGAAGGTGAAGTCAAACTCTTATAATCGATGTCATCGCTGGTCTGAGCTCCGTGAAGATGCCAGCTGCCTCAGGTGCCTCGGCTTGACCGCATGGGGAACCACTTGGGGAACCACACGAGCAAACACGTGGAGACCTAATGATGCTTAGGCACGACTGCTAGTCGGATATCTTGCTGACTCCTTCTACCCGTGTGAACCTGCAGCTGTGGCTCGTGTAATAGGACATCTCGGCCGAAACAAACGCACACAAGACTAGCGAAAATTGTTACACTGCTGGAATGAAAAGTTTCATCTCCCTTGTGCATGATCTTGACCTCAGAAGGGTCACTGCCCTCCCCGTGGTTTCATCATCTGTGCCATCTTCTGCTCGGCTACTCCACGTCATTGCAATGGATACATCATTGATGGCAGAGACTGCATGGTAGGTTGCTTCTTACTGCAAACAGGTTGAACATAGCATTGCGATGACCAAACCCTTTTCCCGGTCACAGGGAAAGGATTTTCTTTGGGCGTTGCCTGCGCTTGTTGCTCTGCGCATCTACGCGCACCTTTTTGCGAAGGCAAGAGACTAAACTGGTCCGAGTTCTTGCTGATGGCCTCTGCCCTTGACGCCTTGGGTTTGATCATCTGCGACACCCTGACTTTCCAGATGGGCGTACTAGACGACTATCAGACTTGAAAACTGTACAAGGTACGCGTTGTTTGGGCCCGCCCATCAACTCTCATCGCCAAGTTACTCCACACTAGCCGCTTGATTCTACAAGGACCGCCACTGACACCTGCACTTCAAGATCTCGTTCGCCCGAACTATTTTTATGATTTCGGACTGGGGTTGCCCAAGCTCAGTATGCTGGCTTTCTACTGGACCTTCTTCGACCTTACCGGTCATCGAACGGTTCGGAAGTTCTTGTTGTTCACGACTGCCTTCGTCATTGCCTGCTATTCGACGACTCTCCTAGACGACACGTTCTTCTGCGGCAAAGACGTCTCTGTGCAGTGGTCTCAAGAGAGAGGCGCATGCTCGGTGTTCTATGCTCAGGAGCCTTTCATCCTAAACTTCACGCTCGGCCTGACCTGCTATCTGATCATTTATATGCTCCCCACGACCCTCCTTATACAAGGCATCCTCAAGACGTCCACTGCAGTCGTTCTAACTCTTGCTATGGGAGCACTTCCCATAGTCACAGGCATCGTTCGCTTCATCTGCCTCAAAGTTGGGACGGGCCAGGGGAACCTTGTTTGTAGGTTTGATGACCGCTACTGTATCCATGCAACTCGTGTACTGACCCTGATGCTACGCAGACATCCTCAGCATGGTCGAGTTGGCCCTCGCCATTATCGTCGCCTCCTTACCTGGACTGAAGATACTTTGGCTGAGGGACTCCAGAGGCAGGAAAAGAGGTTTGACGGCCACAACAGAGCTTGGAGAAGACACAAAGTCGTCGGAGTCGGGCACAGCACGAAGGGTTACGACCGAGCAAGTTTGAAGAGGGGCATGTGTTTGCGGGAGTGCGCAAGCCACCCTATTGGCGTTTGTCGTACAATCTGATTTTCGTCTGCTATACGGACTATGGGAGATACGAATGGGAGCCCTTGAGGGGTAGAACCAAGCGGCAACGCCCGAGATCTGGCATACACCGTCCCTCTTCATTGAATTCAGCAGACTTTAGAATGCTCTAGAAATGCAAAATCTTAATAGATGCGCACTAATTTGGAGTCGCTACGTCCACGCAAAGTTATTTGGGTTACGTCTGCGGAGTCCGATCCAGTGGAACATGACTTAGACGAACGTAGTGCTACGACAGAGCCAAGGGTCGTTCCGAGGAAGCACACCGCACAGGTCTGCACAACGCCAACAAGCTACCGCCACATGTTTAGTCTGGAAGATGTTGCGCTAGCGGTTTCTCTCCGACGCCGTTTTGCAGATTTTACCGGAGAGGTAATCACGAGTGGTAATCACGAGTGGTGTCTCCGAAAGCGCCCCACCCCAAGTAGTTACATCCCCACAGTCATCGGCTTTCGCACGGACCTACGATTCGATCCATTTGTCGACACGGCCAAGAGAACTACTTTCGACCCGCAACCCTCTCCTTCGACACGGGCAGTCCAGACGAAATTCCCTGTCACTTTCCATTGACAAACGGCGGAGCACACAATGCCGCGAGGAACACGGGTCAGCTCGATAGCGTAGGAATTGAGCAATGAAGGAGGCAGTGGGTGGCGAGGACAGGAACGGGAGAGACTACCCATAAATAGTATCCTTTGTCTACTCCACACGCTTACTTGTCGTGGCGTCGGGGGCAGCAAGTACAAGCCGCGCTCCAGCAACGAATGAAAGCTTCTTTGTCCACCAATACTGCTTAGATCACGAGGGTGAAAGCTAGTGGACCCGAGTTAATGCAGAAACTCATCAGTAAGACCACCTTGGCCCGAGCTTTGTTTGTGCACTTACCATGCATCACTTTAAGAAAGCAGTGCACGGGTCGAAACAGCAGAACTTACGTGAGATGGAAGCGATCACGGAAGCTTAGTCAATCGCTCTGTTGTATCTCCTTCAAAACAAGCTAACTTGCCACAGCAGCAGCGATTATGAGAAAGTTACAAACAGCAGGAGGAGGCATGAGACGTGTGCCAAGTTTTCGATCTACAACAGTGTCTATAGCATCACGGTGAAGCTTTACTCCGTCCACCAAAGAAGGTTAGAGGCACGTGCTTGTGGGATCGTAGAGGAGCGTGAAAAGAGGAAGCTACAACTCCGAAAGCTGAGGAAGCCGCGCCTAAGAAGGCTGGCAAGACACGTAAGCTGTAGATAGCTGAGGACAAGCGTGTATTGTGTGAGGTAGCGTCAGCAGTGGCTTACGTGGTTGTTTTACACCGGTCTGTTGCTATCCTGAGTAGTTCACTGCACGTCATCCTGATGGGTTCATCTGCCTCGAACGCATGCAAGTCGATGACCAAGCTATCGCATATTCCAAGCTTGGTAGAAGCTCGCCTAGGTTGCTTTATTGAGACCCAGTCTATTCCTTGCCCTGCTGCCCGTACACGTGCAGAGGCAAGGCAGGCAGGCTCTTGTTCAAGTCTACTGGTGAAGCCACCTGCATACAGTGATATGTCAGCGGCTCTCTCCCGATTGCGACTTCCATTCCCTCAAGTTTTCCCATGAAACGAGCGGCATCTGCTCCTCGCACAAACTGCAAGGCGCCTTCCGAATGCCTGCTGGCCGCAGGATGGGCCAAGCTGTGCTTACTTGAAGGCGCTGGGTAGACTGCCTCCCTCCCTCCTGGTCCGAAGCTCTGCACTCTCCTACCGTCTGGTAGACAGATTTTGACTGGGCTACGCATAGCGTCCAGTATGTGTCTCGGTGTCGAATCCCGTCTATGCATGTATACACTGTCCATCGAAATGGTTCCAGCTTCGATGGCCAGGGATGTTCGGCAGGCCCAGTCTGGACTCTCCTGGTGTTGTTGTGTCTTGCAAGTGGATCGAGTAGAGTGCTGGATATCCAAACGGAGTTTTCGGAAGTTCCTCGAAACCGGCTTGGAGTTGGTTATAGCTCTTGTTGAGATGCTGTCTCGCTGCTTTATAGAATCCAGCGAATCTCTCTTGGGGACGGCAGGAACAGCTCGTGGTCGCTCGTACCGCATGTCCGCAACATCCGGATCGAAGGGACTGTCGAAGAGTGAGGTATAATCGGCAATCAGTTGTTCGATTAGCGCAGACTCTCCCGCAAATGGAGCTAGGGTATCAGCAGTACGACGGCATTCTGCGTCCGCTGCGCGACTGGAGAGGGTACTGTCGCTGTTCTTCTCCATCAAGTCGGCCACATTGGAGAGACCTTGCTGCTTAGCGAGCCCTGGATCGGATGTAAGACTTGAGTTCGTGGCAGCTACCTGAAACCCGTTCTCTTCGCTGTTCGTTGTGCGCGCGAGAGTGAGACAATGGGCACTGTCGGCAAAATGGATTCCAGCACTTGCTCTGAAGGCGTCCCCGGTATCCTTGCCTTCTTCTGTTTGTACCTCCCAACACAAGCTACACGGTAGGGAACGTCTCCTGCTTTGTGGGATTATGCCGCCGTCTGCTTTCGACTGAATCAGTTTGTCCTCGTATCTAGACAAGGGAAACATGCTTCGCCGATGGACTCCTGATTCAACTCTACCCGTGGTGTGACGCGCCGTGTCCCAAACCCGTCTCGTTGGGATCGCTAGCCACTTGCTACGGTATGATGTCGTTTTTGCTTGTACTCCACGGCGATGAGCTTGATCTTTCTCTTCGAAGACGCGCGGGTTAGGCTTGGCGGCTGTGTCTCGAGGGCGGGAACATTTGGGCCTTTCCAGCAGGTCGTGAAACTCACCTCGCGATGGTATGCCTGTCTCGCCCACGTGAGTGGATGATGTCCCTACTTGATACGAGCCTGGTGTTCTTTGTGGTAGCATCATTTGGTTTTTTTCGTCTCCATCTTTCACCTCTGTTGCGCACTCTGGACACTGTGCCTCGATGTATGCTGGGCGATTCTCAGCTCGACTGTGTTCTCTGGATGATTCGAATGCGATCAAGTCGTGCCACTGTTCCTCGTTACCGTGTTGCCGCAGCTCGATGAACTTATTCTGGTGGCTGCATACAGAGGTACGACGAGATATCTGCGGGTTCGCTGGGCGGCTGTCGTTCCGCAGTCCAACATCCGGGGAAAACATGTCCGTGAAGTATGTCATCCTAAGCTCCTCGTATGGGTACAGAGCCTGCGCGAGGTAGGTGCAGCGGAAGTGGTGTTGTAGTGAGACGCAATCGTCAATCTTGTACCTGCAGTACACTGCGTCTAATGCGGTCATTAGTGCAATCTCTCTAATGTTACACACGGAACTCAATAGGTCATTAGGGTAAGACGCCGTCACGACCTGCGACTATCAAATCACCCAGTGACAACAGACTCTGGATAAGGCGGATCTGCAGTCCTGAGTGGTCTGTTGTGCATCACTAGTGGCTTACGTGATTGCTCCAGGTCTTCTGTTGCTATCCCGAGTCGTTCATTCCAGGTCATCCCGAGTGCCTCCCACATCACGTGGATGCCCAGTACTTTCGTTTGCCTAGCGGCTGCTGAGATTTGTCCCCCCGTTTTTGAGATTTGTCCCCCTCCGAAGTACCGAAAATGTTAACTTTTGCGCTCCGCAATGCAATTTTACCGCAACACTGCATGTAATTTTTATCTTTAAAGCCTAGAATACGTTTCGCATGCACTAGAGTACCTCTTGCTTGTATTTTGTAAATTTCGACAGAGATGGGAATGAGCTAAGTGGACTTGAAGTTTGCGATTTCTTCGAAAATGCTACTAACTTTAACATGCAATTCAACTACAACACAGACTAATCTTTAGTTTCAAATTTTTATAGGAGCTTTGCGAGGCCCTAGAAGATTTTTTAACGTTTGAAAGTTTATTTAAAATCTTGCTAGTGTTAAGTTGTGTAGATGCAAAGCAATTCGGTACTTTGGAGGGGACAAATCTCAAAAACGGGGGACAAATCTCAGCAGCCATGCTGACATTATCGCTCGACTTCCAGGTCACTCCATACAAATGGCGAGCAACTGCAAGCCACACCTGACGCTGAGCCACTTACCCATATGACTGGGCACCTGCAACCGCACAGCCCCAGCCAAAGCGCTGCCGCAGGGTTCGACTGCTGAATTCACCCAACCCCGCCGAGGCCCACCAACGTGATGCGAGACGCTGGCGCGGCGCATCGCTCGCGTATTTGCTCGAGCAGCGGTCCACGAGCGACAAACTCGGGGTTGCAGCGGAACGCCACAAAGCATGAAGCTGTAGTAGAGTCTTGGGACGCTCTGCGGCTAGTGTTAGAGTAGAGATAGTCACTTGCTGGGTGCGGAAACGTGGATAGCGCTAGAGTTGTAGTCTACCTACAGTTATCGCGCACTTGCACATCCTGTAAGATGCAGATGCTATCTCTATCAATCGTATAGTAAAAACTATGGTTAGGTCAACTTTGGTCTTGTTCGAAGTCAATCAATAAGTTCCATTGTTTAATGGATTTGAAAGTAAATAAGTCGTCCTCTGCAAGCTGTGACAGTAAGTACTACAACTCGTGCGAACCCCACTACCTTCACCTGCCTCTTCCATGTTATATAGTCTGTAAATATGCGAATTAATAGATTTAAACTGTAGAAAAAATCACTATAATAGGCATATTCCCACTGCGCTTTAATGCCTTCATAATTTGCTGCAGACTGTTTTAGTGTATCTAGGAACTAGGATATCTCGCTCAAACAACGTATTTCTGTTGCCAGCTAGTGTCACCAAGTTTGGTCCAAACTAACGCAATGCGTTTAGGTTCCTTTTTGAGGATAAAAGTAAACCTTCAGTTGTCCGGAATTGTAGTTGATGTGGGCAGAAATAGAAGTCCCAGGAACTGCCTGTAGGTCGAGATTGCTCTGTCCAAGTGACCCCATGGTCCATTTAGGAGAGCTGCTTCCGTCTTGGACTGCTTGCTTTGGAATGTCTTTGCAAACCTCTTGGATCATATTGTTCTTGTCCGAATAGTACACCCTAGTCTGTGCGGTAGGCATCAGCGCTGCGACTTGTGCTGACATAACACTTGGGACATTGGCAAACTCTACTTACGCTCCATTTGTCGCCCCACTCATAAGCCAGAGCAGCAAGATCCTTACTGCCACACTCGGGATCTTGATTGGCAATTTCTACGTAACCATCCTTGTAGTTTAAGGGTTTTTCCTTGCTATTCTTCTCACCTTCCTGTACCGCTTCGCGGATGCAGAGGTTGTTCTGATCGTTAACAAAGAAGATTGTGCTCTTGCCAGCACTTCCTTGTGCGCTCGTAATAGGTCCCTTTTGGTAAAAAGAGTTAAATCCGCGCCTGAAAGATACCCTTAGCAGGGCATACTTACATTCATGATGAATTGACAAGACTATATGTAAAGGCTTGTGAGTTGGTTCTGGGAATTCGATAGTCCTGCGTTCTTTAATTGCTATTAAAAAGACTCTAGGCTTGGTAGAGGGACAAGCTCATATTTATGTTCGGGGATGAAGCTCTAGATCTAGGCGGTAGTCATTCTCAGTTAGGCTACTAGCTGTGCTGGATCCTCAGCTCTACATGGTCAGCCCGACCCAACGTTATCTGTCTGAACTCCCCATCACAGCTGAGAGATCCAACTGATCGCTTTCTCGTAACCCGTCACAAGGGGGCTGATCTCCTGCGGTCTTTTCCACATCGAGCGATACGCACTGTCTCCTGCGGGTAGCTGCTTATAGGTTACCATTACTTTGACATTAGCGAGTGCAAACTCTAATATGTAGTAAGCGGGCATGTCCTTATGAGTAAGCATGGTCCTACGTAGTTATCCTTGCAGTTTAGATTGCGCCTACTACTAGTCTGAACGAGCATCCGCTCTAATGGCACCCACCGCACACGTATTCAACTCGCCACAATATGTTAATTTAATGCGTGTTCCTATTCTTGTATAGTACATTTATCTAGCGATTGTGCTTAGCGACGCTTAGTAACCTGATTTCGCCACACTAAGACCCTTGTCGTAAGTGCAAACGCTGTCGAATAGATAGTAGTCGCCACAACACTAGAGGCGGAGAAATGGGAGTACAACCCCTCGGAGAAGCCGCATTTTAGCGTCGTAAAGTCGTTTTGACACATTATTTCGTACATGGCGATGCATAATGATGCAATCGGATGAGCGTGCCGACCCATGGAACGGAACGGAACGGTGCCTAGTTGACAGCCGCAGCTGAATGCAAACGCGCAAGTTAGTAAGCCCTATGACTTCCAACAGCTTGGAATCTTGTGACAGACACAGACCGCCCACTAGCCCAAGCTTTAGCTAAGCCGAGGGATGTATCCATGTGATCTGGGATGTTGCCTGTATGATACTCAGTTCCTGTTGTGCCTCGAGGCTAGTCGTATACCGTGTATACCGTGATAGGTAAAGTCCCTCCCTGCGTGCCGAAAAACCCTGTGTGCCGAAAACCCACTTATACGCTGCATCACAACAATGTCAACACATGCTTAGAGGCGTCAATACTCTCGGAATATACTCTCCCTACCTTGAAATTGGTCGTCACTTCTCCGCTCCTCCGACTCAGCTCCAGTGTGTCCATCAACCAAGTAACTTACTTGGTTGACATCAGGGCGCTAGAGCACTACAGTGGGCTGGACTAAATTAGTTGGAACCTTAAGCACCGACGCGCGACACTGGCCAATCACCTTAAGACGATCTGCTTACGTTAAAGCAACCGGTTGAACTGGTCGGTTCAGAGGGTCCACAGTTGCCTGGAACCCTAGTGTCAACCAAGTAAGTTACTTGGTTGATGGACACACTGGAGCTGAGTCGGAGGAGCGGAGAAGTGACGACCAATTTCAAGGTAGGGAGAGTATATTCCGAGAGTATTGACGCCTCTAAGCATGTGTTGACATTGTTGTGATGCAGCGTATAAGTGGGTTTTCGGCACACAGGGTTTTTCGGCACGCAGGGAGGGACTTTACCTATCACGGTATACACGGTATACGACTAGCCTCGAGGCACAACAGGAACTGAGTATCATACAGGCAACATCCCAGATCACATGGATACATCCCTCGGCTTAGCTAAAGCTTGGGCTAGTGGGCGGTCTGTGTCTGTCACAAGATTCCAAGCTGTTGGAAGTCATAGGGCTTACTAACTTGCGCGTTTGCATTCAGCTGCGGCTGTCAACTAGGCACCGTTCCGTTCCGTTCCATGGGTCGGCACGCTCATCCGATTGCATCATTATGCATCGCCATGTACGAAATAATGTGTCAAAACGACTTTACGACGCTAAAATGCGGCTTCTCCGAGGGGTTGTACTCCCATTTCTCCGCCTCTAGTGTTGTGGCGACTACTATCTATTCGACAGCGTTTGCACTTACGACAAGGGTCTTAGTGTGGCGAAATCAGGTTACTAAGCGTCGCTAAGCACAATCGCTAGATAAATGTACTATACAAGAATAGGAACACGCATTAAATTAACATATTGTGGCGAGTTGAATACGTGTGCGGTGGGTGCCATTAGAGCGGATGCTCGTTCAGACTAGTAGTAGGCGCAATCTAAACTGCAAGGATAACTACGTAGGACCATGCTTACTCATAAGGACATGCCCGCTTACTACATATTAGAGTTTGCACTCGCTAATGTCAAAGTAATGGTAACCTATAAGCAGCTACCCGCAGGAGACAGTGCGTATCGCTCGATGTGGAAAAGACCGCAGGAGATCAGCCCCCTTGTGACGGGTTACGAGAAAGCGATCAGTTGGATCTCTCAGCTGTGATGGGGAGTTCAGACAGATAACGTTGGGTCGGGCTGACCATGTAGAGCTGAGGATCCAGCACAGCTAGTAGCCTAACTGAGAATGACTACCGCCTAGATCTAGAGCTTCATCCCCGAACATAAATATGAGCTTGTCCCTCTACCAAGCCTAGAGTCTTTTTAATAGCAATTAAAGAACGCAGGACTATCGAATTCCCCAGAACCAACTCACAAGCCTTTACATATAGTCTTGTCAATTCATCATGAATGTAAGTATGCCCTGCTAAGGGTATCTTTCAGGCGCGGATTTAACTCTTTTTACCAAAAGGGACCTATTACGAGCGCACAAGGAAGTGCTGGCAAGAGCACAATCTTCTTTGTTAACGATCAGAACAACCTCTGCATCCGCGAAGCGGTACAGGAAGGTGAGAAGAATAGCAAGGAAAAACCCTTAAACTACAAGGATGGTTACGTAGAAATTGCCAATCAAGATCCCGAGTGTGGCAGTAAGGATCTTGCTGCTCTGGCTTATGAGTGGGGCGACAAATGGAGCGTAAGTAGAGTTTGCCAATGTCCCAAGTGTTATGTCAGCACAAGTCGCAGCGCTGATGCCTACCGCACAGACTAGGGTGTACTATTCGGACAAGAACAATATGATCCAAGAGGTTTGCAAAGACATTCCAAAGCAAGCAGTCCAAGACGGAAGCAGCTCTCCTAAATGGACCATGGGGTCACTTGGACAGAGCAATCTCGACCTACAGGCAGTTCCTGGGACTTCTATTTCTGCCCACATCAACTACAATTCCGGACAACTGAAGGTTTACTTTTATCCTCAAAAGGAACCTAAACGCATTGCGTTAGTTTGGACCAAACTTGGTGACACTAGCTGGCAACAGAAATACGTTGTTTGAGCGAGATATCCTAGTTCCTAGATACACTAAAACAGTCTGCAGCAAATTATGAAGGCATTAAAGCGCAGTGGGAATATGCCTATTATAGTGATTTTTTCTACAGTTTAAATCTATTAATTCGCATATTTACAGACTATATAACATGGAAGAGGCAGGTGAAGGTAGTGGGGTTCGCACGAGTTGTAGTACTTACTGTCACAGCTTGCAGAGGACGACTTATTTACTTTCAAATCCATTAAACAATGGAACTTATTGATTGACTTCGAACAAGACCAAAGTTGACCTAACCATAGTTTTTACTATACGATTGATAGAGATAGCATCTGCATCTTACAGGATGTGCAAGTGCGCGATAACTGTAGGTAGACTACAACTCTAGCGCTATCCACGTTTCCGCACCCAGCAAGTGACTATCTCTACTCTAACACTAGCCGCAGAGCGTCCCAAGACTCTACTACAGCTTCATGCTTTGTGGCGTTCCGCTGCAACCCCGAGTTTGTCGCTCGTGGACCGCTGCTCGAGCAAATACGCGAGCGATGCGCCGCGCCAGCGTCTCGCATCACGTTGGTGGGCCTCGGCGGGGTTGGGTGAATTCAGCAGTCGAACCCTGCGGCAGCGCTTTGGCTGGGGCTGTGCGGTTGCAGGTGCCCAGTCATATGGGTAAGTGGCTCAGCGTCAGGTGTGGCTTGCAGTTGCTCGCCATTTGTATGGAGTGACCTGGAAGTCGAGCGATAATGTCAGCAGCCAGTCTCTACAGAAAACAGAAGATAAACACTAACGTCCATCCCCGCGTAATGGGACACCCTGCGTGGCGGGGCGGCAATGACATTCCCCCAACATAACAATATCCACAACAGGTCAGAAGCATAGATATTCTCGGAGTATTAGTCTTACGCTATTAATTCTATACTTTTCTGACGTCTTGAGAAATAGGTTCGGCTTATCGTGTAATACGACCATTTGGTATGAGCGTCACACGGCCGCTTCGCTTTGGCTAGCAGTAGGTGCGTCGAAAGCTCGTGCATCTTGTCGAAAGTCCGTCAATTTACAATTTGCTATATTTTTGTCCTATCCCGAGCACTGCGCTTAAGCTTGAGAGATTGTTGTGCTTCTGTGCTAATTCTAAGTCCGACTACTAGAAGTGCTAATTAGATGAGGATAACCCGCACACCTATCTTTAAGTAGCTTAGCTGTAATCTATCGCTACTGACGCTAGATCTGTGGCTGTGCGGCTGTGGCTGTACGGCACTTTTGCCAACCGCTCCAGGATATCCGAAAACCGGCTCGGATTGGGAGCAGGGCTAGGTTGAAAGGCCTGGCGTATAGCTCATGTCAACGAACACACCTAGCATCGAAACCGCAAGCAGCTTCCGATACAGCCATTGTGCAGCTTCGAGGTGCAGGGTATTGCACGACCATAGCTAACGCGAAAGCTTGCATGTCACAGGGATAAACTGTCGCACTGCTCTAAAGCTCCGCAGACCCGCCGTTGATCCCGCGTCCGACCTATCACCTCCTCATGCTTTCGAGCACATCGCGACCGATACGTATATCAAGCAATAGCTGCATGTCGATTCAGCTCGTTGAAGGGGAATACAGGGAGTTAGGAGGCTTCTGTAGGATAAAGCGGGCAGGTATCACACAGTGGGCATGGCAAGGGACACAGACTGGCATGGTACAGAGTACCAAGGTCCCAGTGTACGCTTTGGTAAGCGGAGTGCGTGCCACTAGAAGAATGCTGTCGTTACACACACGTACAAAGGTGGAAAGACTCTGCATATCTTGGGGATACAGCTATGGTACTGTCATACAGCGGATGGCTCCTTGCATGAGCACTGCAATCATTAGGGTGGTGGAGAAGCGCTTCAGTTTGATCTCTGAGGGGGATGAAGAGCTCAGGTCATCGACGCTTATGAGCGCGGGGTTAGGCAGAGCAGAGATTTGATGGTAGTTATGCTTGGTATGGTGCTACGCTATCTCAGGCTGCATGCCGTCCTGTCATGGATAATGACCCTCATGTCTCTTCAGTGCCATCCAATCCAGACATCCATGGCAAAGGGTGTGGTTGCTGCGGCTTGACCATCCTCCCTATTAGCGTGATCGAGGCGTTCGGCCGCTCCTGGCGCGTCTTAAGTGACGAGCCTTCAGAACGTGATTCACCAACTGCCGTGGATTGATGAGCTGGAGCTTTTTGTGCAGGAACAATTTGATCAGATTGCACAAACGAAGGATCGGACGACCAAGTACTATTCATATGGGGCAAGCTAAGCCTTGGCCGTAAGACCACTTGGTAGATCGATTGATCTACCCCTTCACACGCTCTTCTCCTCAACAGCTACTTAATGTAGAGTACGCTTGAAGCCTTACTCACTGCGGAGATTAACTTAACAAGCTATAGTTTTGTTTCAATCTCCATTCTTACATAAGAGGATTGGAATGAGAATACATATCAAATTATCATTACACGAATACACCAACATCGTAAAATGCATCTAAATCAACTTTGCATATCCATACTTTTCCGGATCGAACACCAATTCCAATCATCTTTCCTGACACCACTGAACAACGTGGCCGGTACTCAATTGGTAGCCATATTCGGTTCTCTGAATCAAATCCTATCCATACATCATCTGCACTTAAGGCTGGGCCTTTACGTTGATAATTCTGAGGTCCTGAATTGGATAGGGTACGAATTTCAATAATGCCAATATCGGTGTGAAGACATGAGCTGCCGGTGTCAAATGAGATGCTTTTAAGTACCTTACCAATAGAAAGTGTCTGGAGGCAATCGCCGCGGGTCGCATCCCATATCTTGATCGTCTTGTCGTCCGATGCCGACGCCAGCCGGGCCGAGTCGTGCGAGAAGGCTACTGAACTGACCATACCACTATGGCCCTCAAGCGTCCGGCGGCACTCGCCGTTACTCGCATCCCATATCTTGACCGTGTGGTCGGATGACGCCGACGCCAGCCACTTCGAGTCGTGCGAGAAGACTACTGAGTTGACTGAACCGCTATGTCCATCGAGCGTCAGGAGGTAGTCGTCGCTGCTCGCATTCCATATCTTGACCGTGCGGTCGGCCGATGCCGACGCCAGCCAGGCCGAGTCGTGCGAGAAGGCTACTGACTGCACCCAAAGGCTGTGGCCCCTAAGCGTCCGGCGGCACTCGCCGTTACTCGCATCCCATATCTTGACCGTGTGGTCGGATGACGCCGACGCCAGCCACTTCGAGTTGTGCGAGAAGGCTACTGATCTGACTGGATCACTATGATCCTTAAGCGTCCGGAGGCACTCGCCGTTACTCGCATCCCATATCTTGACCGTTTGGTCGGATGACGCCGACGCCAGCCACTTCGAGTCGTGCGAGAAGACTACTGAGTTGACTGAACCGCTATGTCCATCGAGCGTCAGGAGGTAGTCGTCGCTGCTCGCATTCCATATCTTGACCGTGCGGTCGGCCGATGCCGACGCCAGCCAGGCCGAGTCGTGCGAGAAGGCTACTGACTGCACCCAAAGGCTGTGGCCCCTAAGCGTCCGGCGGCACTCGCCGTTACTCGCATCCCATATCTTGACCGTCTCGTCGTCCGATGCCGACGCCAGCCGGGCCGAGTCGTGCGAGAAGGCTACTGACCTGACCTCACCGTTATGACCCTTGAGCATCTGGAGGCATTCGCCGCTGCTCGCATCCCATATCTTAACCGTCTTATCGAAGGACGACGCCGACGCCAGCCATTTCGAGTCGTGCGAGAAGGCTACTGAGGCCGAACCGCTATTGGCCTTGAGCGTTTGGAGGCACCCGCCATTACTCGCACCCCATGCCTTGATCCTCCTGTCGGGCGACGTCGACGTTGACATTAGCCGGACCGAGTCGTGCGAGAAGGCTACTGACCTGACCATACCACTATGGCCCTCAAGCGTCCGGAGGCACTCGCCGTTACTCGCATCCCATATCTTGACCGTTTGGTCGGATGACGCCGACGCCAGCCACTTCGAGTCGTGCGAGAAGACTACTGAGTTGACTGAACCGTTATGTTCATCGAGCGTCAGGAGATAGTCGTCGCTGCTCGCATTCCATATCTTGACCGTGTGGTCGGCCGATGCCGACGCCAGCCAGGCCGAGTCGTGCGAGAAGGCTACTGACAGGACTGAATCGCTATGGCCTTTAAGTGTCCGGAGGCAATCGCCGCGGGTCGCATCCCATATCTTGATCGTCTCGTCGTCCGATGCCGACGCCAGCCGGGCCGAGTCGTGCGAGAAGGCTACTGAGTTGACTGAACCGCTATGGCCTTTAAGCGTCTGTAGGCAGGCACTCCACTGACCCCCCATAGCTGTCCTTCTCGAGATTCCTTTTGGAGTTTCTTCTCTAAAACAACTCTTTACAAGACTGCGGTCTGGACTAAACAGGAGTGCAGATGCATATACTTGGAGAGGGCTGTTCTGAATTGCCGGGACATGGTACATGATAAACTGGCGCGCATCTTGAAGTAACTCTTTGACGCTCTGAGCACCTGCTCTTCTCTGCATCGTGTTAGCATACACCATACAAAGCACTGCTACTTTAATAGTCACCTGAGCTAAAGTATCAAGCTTTGCCATCGCAAGCACACCCTCTGACATGCTTTCAAAAAGGCTTAAGGCCTCAAGCCAGTAAAGGTATTTCGTTCTCATGAATTGGTCCACAGTGCCCCCGTCCTGCAGGTTGGCATCGGGGTCCGTGTGGGAGTCGGGTTCTGAGTCGTAGAGATGATCGACCCAGTAGATACACGAGTAGCGCAACGCTGTTAGGGGGTCAGGATCTGGCTGTTGGATCTCTTTCGCAGAATAACCCGGCTCGCGCAAGTCGTACATATCTCGGTGTAGCGTCGTAGACATGCATTGGAGCGACCTCAAAAAGACAGCCTTGTGAAATTCCTCTTTACCAGAGGGAAATATAGTGTGGAGTACTGGTTTTGTTGATAAGAATTCCGTTGCGGTCTGGTGGATGACGTAGACATGGTGTTCTCGTATTGTAAGAAACGAACCGCACATCTTTACGATGGTCGCAGCCGTTCCTTCTACATTAGGGCCTTCCCTAGGCAAGTCTGCTAGAGCATAAAGCTCCTGCAAATGTAGCGGTCGGTATGCAGTGACAACGGTGGCAAGAGTCCGCCGGCATAGTTCTGGATTCTTGCGCTTCAGTTGCTCGATATGCTCCATCATTCGTTGGTAAAGTGCCGTTAGCTCTGTCGGTATTTCTTTGAGGACCTGCAGTACCTCCCAAGACTCGGCATCCTTTAGCTCCTTCATAACAAGAGATACCCAGAGGAATGTGCTATTTGCCTTCCGTCGCATTTCGTTCCGAACTGACAATTGCAGGAGTTGGTTGTGTTGGATACTCTCTAGTTCCTGGAGGCGGTAGTCGATGTAAGCGTCCACAGCACGCGATACTTGCGCCGCGTTCTCCTTTAGCTCAAGGCTTAGCCTCGTTCTAGAGCTGTCTAGTCGTAGTTTCTTCTCAATGTTGAAAAGGCCACGGCTCGTGACTATCCACTTGGCACGCGAAGATGAAGACAATATCTGGACGATGAACACCAGCAGCTTGTCTAGGCCCATCACGCACTCGTCGAGCGCATCAACGAAAAAGCACGCACTGTCTAAGCTTGGGTCTTGCAGGATGGCGGTAAAGGTATCGCACAATGCGACCCAGGAGTTGACACTTTCAAAGAGTGCTTTGCCTAGGGTTTTGCATAGCTTCTGTATGTGTGAAACGAGCGATGGCTGCTGATCCACAAGCATATACAGCAGTCCTCGAATCACGTCCGTGGCGTTGTTGTTATGCTTGTATCCGGCCTCGCAGAAGAAGTAGCATAAATGGGTTGTCGGGGCCACTGGCTTGCTCAGCTCGTCAATGATACCGCAAAGCAGCATCGTCTTGCCTTTGCCGGGGTCGCCCTTGATCCACAGCAGTCGGCTCTGCGAGTCGTCTCTCCATTGCTGGAAGTTGGGGCTGTCGAGAATCCAGCGGTACGAGTCCTCTAGCAGTCCACCCTTCCTTTCTTGGATACGCTTCTTGTCTAATCGAGGATCAGTACAAGGAAGGTATTGTAAGCAGCGATCGTCTTCTCTTAGGTACATGGTGAAATTGCTGCGATTCGCAGTTAGCTCTTAAGGTTCAAGGTCTCGGCTTCTATTCTGCAGCTGCTTACCATTTCTCATAATGGCCACCCAACGCCTGCACATTTGATCCGTTGGCGTTGAGAGTGGAGCAAGTGCAAGCTGGGAACGTTGCAGGCGAGGTCATTGTCGAGTTGATCCCTTCGGTTCGCTATAGATCTTGTCTAGGGCCAGCTAGAAAAAAGGTAGAGGCATTACTAAGTGGACTTGGCGGCAATGTACTAGGGCTGATAGTAAGCTAAGAACGTAGCCGTCTTACTATCAGTCTAAGATGTCTTGTTGGAAGCGGGAGGCCGATAGACTCGGAATTAGCAACTCGTACTATTGTTGGCTCTAAGAATTTAGCCTCGTGGCGCTCGTGGCCCTTGCAAATAACCGTCAGCAGCGTCAACTACTGCTTGCCGGTACCCTGATGCGCTAGAACCTTGTCTTATCAGTACTTGCGCCACAAATATGCAGTATCACTTCCAAGTGGTCAGGAGGTCTAACGCTGTCGGCAGTTAGTCTGTGCTCAAACGCATTGGAGCGGGGGCTTAGCTCTACCCCGCCTGCGTCCTTCTGTGTGCTTATGGCTTGTGCGACATGCTCGCCACTTCATCTCCACGGCATTGCCAATCAATAGAGTAGCTCGTTAGATAGCGCTCGCTAAGCGACATTATCAGCTGCATGTGCTGTGAAAATCAGCATACCTTGCATTTGCCGTTTCCGGCTCGCCCAGCTCTCGTGAGCGGGTGGTTGTGGGCGAGCTGTTCTAGACAGTGGCTGTAGGCGTGTTGGAGACTGCTTCGCTTCTGCCTGCAGGGAGCTTGGCCAAGGCGACGGACCGCCCGTCAGCGCGGCCCTCTGGATCCCGTCCATCCCCCACGGCCTGGGACTATTAATATAGGAGACATTCTCATCAAGCTCTAGCAAACAAAGTAATACTTTGCTCTTAGAATGGAAGTCGGTGGTTTCGTCGTAGGCGTGATTAGCCTAGCTAGCCTCTTCAACAATGTCATCGACTGCTTCGAATACGTCCACATCGGTAAATCGTTCGGCTCGAACTTTGAGCTTTACCTCCTCAAGTTGGACAACGCACAATTAAGGCTGTCGCGTTGGGGAGATGACTTAGGCCTGAGTGGAGGTGGCATCAACGACGCGACGGCGTTGCCATCCAACGTCTGGTCGGAAGCAAACCAACATAAAGCAGAGCAGAACCTTGGCCATATTCTCGAGCAATTCAGTAAAGCAATGGAGATTTCCAAACAATACAAGACCGATAAAGCAACCGACAGCGAAAGCCTCACAATTGTCAACGACGGAATGATGGACCCGATGACCTTCTCGCTCCACGAGAAAATCCGAGCAATGGCTAAGAAGAGGCAGAACGGTGCATCTCTGGCGAAGAAGATCAAATTTACTCTCTACGATGAGAAACACTTGAAAGCACTGGTTGACGAGATTACCAATTTGACAAATCAGCTCGTGGATCTTTTTCCGGCTCGAAAGCAAAGACAAGTTGAACTCGCCGCCCGGGAGGTATCGGATCTCATCGAACCATTCCTGGAGTTGGGGAATGCAGCGAGGGGGCAAGACGAGGATTTGATGTTAGCGTTGGAGAAAATAATCAAGCCGGCTGTGAGTTTGTTCCTTGTGTCCGGTGAAAACAGTCACTTACGTGCGTAGAATAATCTCATGACATTCAACACGGAGAAGAGCAATGTGGGGAAGATGGGTTCGGACACTGGCGGGCACTATACTATGCAAGTTGGATCACCGTGGTAGCCGACGCGCTTGTTGAGCCACGCCACCAACATGTTCACCATGCCAATAATGGGGCTATTGAGCCACTCACAATAGTCATCATCACGAGGCTTCTTGACGCATCCCTATATAGATGTACGCGAAACTTTTGTGTTAAGTCAAGTTATTAGACGCGATTTAACGATCTTGCCGTCCGCGCGGAGAAACTGCCGGAATGTGCCTATATCACCCTAAGTCGACCTTGCGAGGATCCAGTCTTGATCTTTGCTACCTTGGCCTCCTTCTTAGCCCATCGAGCTTTTCGCAAATATATACTGTCGCAAACGGACAGGGGTGTGATGGAGGAGAGTGGAAAGACAACACTAACAAAATGAGCGGCAGCACATACACTATCGCGCCGCCCTACGGCTCCGCAGACCCGCCGTTGATCCCTCATCCAACCCACCGCGTTCTTGTGCTGTCGAGCACATCGCAACTAATACATATACCAAGCCGTAGACAGATACTTCACTTCACTTAGTATCAGCTATCTTGAGCTCGTCAAAATCGCTCAAGAAGTCATCACGCGAAGCGCAGCATATCCCGCGGAAAGCTTCATTTCTGCCCCCCTTCTCATCTGCGCTAGTAATAGATGCCATCAGCGACGCCGCTGTAGGCCGCAGCTGTTGTTGTAGCATGACCATATCCTGAACCCACACAAGCGCTGCGTTGTCGGTAAGACCACCTGTTTCTTTAAGCTCTATAATAAGAGCGTTAGTGCCAGTAGAATTTGTGCGCACAAATGCCTGCCGTGAACCGTGCTCTTTAAGGAAGTTGTAAACATATTCAACTGTTCTATCCTTCAACACTGCTGCTATCTCAAGAAAGACAACTCCTAGGCTCCAGATGTCGGACGACGTGTTCCGAGGTTCATAGTTAGCCACCTCAGGCGCACAATACCTCGGCGTCGTTCCATTCACCATGCTGGCCGTCGTGCGGCCGTCTTTGTCGGTGAAATTTAATGCGAGCCCAAAATCTGTATATAGGACGTTTCAGCCATACACTAAGATGTTGCTAGGTTTGATGTCTTTGTGCCGAATGCTTTGCTCGTGCAAGAACTCAAGCGCCCGAGCCAGACAACCAAAGAAGGTACGCAGCTCTCGGTGTCTGGCCGTGTCGGCGCGTGCGAGGTAGGTAGACAGGTCCATGTCAGCAACGGGAGACATGATCAGACCCATATACTTTGGGTCGGTGTAGCTCTGAACAAACTCTACTACGTGGTGGTGCTTTATACGCTTTAACGCCTTAATCTCAGCGATGAACTGTTTGACGTGTTCTGTTCCTCGTCCACCAAACGCGCTGCTCCGCGATACTCGCTTCAGTGCATACTCTCGGAAGCTAATTAAGCTAAGAACCCGGTCAACCTGCCCGAACCCCCCAGAACCAAGGATCCCTTTCATCTCGAGCGGAAGAGGCTCATGCTCTCGGAAGAAGCAGTGCTAGCCCTTCTCGCCCTTCTCAAGGTCTACAGACTTGGTCATTACTAAGTCCTGAGCAGCCACAAACTGTGAGCGCCTGCTGGGCCGAAGACATGGCGGAAGGCTTCGCTCAGTCACAGGGAACCAGTGGTCGGAGAAGCCTAGGTCGATAAAGGTGTTCAGGAGGTCTAGGCAGCCGATCGCCCGAAGAACTATGTATGTTACAGGAACTTTGCTCCATTGCAGGTTGACTTGACCTAAGAGGAGCGAGACCTGCTGAATCCCAGAGTCGGTGTACGCTGTTTGCCTTTGGTTGCCCTCGGCGAAGAAATCGCTTAACCGGCGAGACACGGTGTCTGCGAGGGTATTTGTTATAGCAGCTGGCGCCTGCGCAAGAGTCACTTTGCGCGAAAGCTCTTTACTAGCAAGGGTATCCTCATGGTCCGCGCCCAGCACCTTCTCCCGCTGCTCAGCCGACTGTCGCAACAGCGGGTCTGCCTCAGCATATTTCTGCTGACTATAACATTCTGTTCCTAGCTTGTACCCGTGTTCCCCTATGTTCCAGTTCTTAAACAAGAACATTGCTTGTACTAATCGCAGGAAGGCGCCGGACAGTGCGCGGGGTATTCAGATATTTATGTTCGATACAGGGGCGAACAACCCGGTGCGGAGGTGTGGGACCAGGCGCAGCTAGCGTGGGGCCCCGAGCCGCTGGAGGGCAGGGTCAAGTGTCTGGTCTCGATCGGGACAGGGGTGCCGTCGCTGAAGGCGTTCAAGGACGACGTCTTCAACATCGGCCAGACGCTGGCTGCGATAGCCACGGAGACAGAGCAGACGGCGGAGCGGTTCCGGCGCGAGCGGGAGCTGCTGGACAGCACGGGGCGGTACTATCGCTTTAACGTGGCGCGGGGGCTGGAGGACATCGGGCTGGAGGAGGCGAAGAAGGTCAAGGAGATGGCGGCAGCGACGCGGCGGTACATCAGCTCGCAGGATGCAGGCGTGCGCGGGCAGCATCGCTGGTCGAGAGTGTCAGTGCAAACGTCTATTCTTATGCATGGCTCGTAGCTAAAGCGCGTGTCGACTTTGGAATATACAAAACTGATTTTAGCCTTGAGGGCGTCCCAAAAGCGCGTAGGTTCGTAGACAGGCCGGCAGAGATGGCGGAGCTCGAACGTGTGTTGCTGCCGCGACCAAGACAGGACCAGCGCCAGCGCCAGAAGATACACGTGCTACGTGGCCTCGGCGGGATGGGCAAGACGCAGCTGGCAGTAGAGTTTGCGCGGCGACACTACTGCCAGTTCAGCTCGGTGTTCTGGCTGGACGGGCGCAGCGAGGACATCCTCAAGCGTAGCATCGCAAGCTGCGCGGGCAGGATCCCGCAAGGCCAGATCCCTGAGGCAAGCAGGGGGTACAATGCCCGTGCGCAGGTCGAGCCAGTTGGCGGGTCGAGCCACCCCACAATGTTTCATCCCAACTTCAAATCAATATAACTCCACCACCATAGATCCAATTTCAGAGGCGATTAAATATTTAGAATCGCGTATAGCTAAATATAATTTCTCGTACCGCGAAGTCGCAAAAATATTTAGTGTAAACTAAATAACGCCGTCGCGAAGGCACAGAGGTGTACAGCGATCCCTACGCGCCCAGGCACAACACTAGCAAGTACTCAACCCACAACAAGAGGACGAGTTAGTAAGATGTATAGAAAGATGCACAAGGGAAGGCTTGCTAATTACACGAGGTATTTTAAAAAAAATTTAGCAGCGCAGTTGCGCAGTTGGAGGTTTCCTAAAGCTGGATTACCTGGTTTCAATATCGCCATGCAGACAAGCTCACCACTAAATAGGACACCGGGATCGATCGTGAGCGTCACTTAGCTGAGAGTAAGCATAAATATGAGTTATACTTCAATCTACTACACTCCAAGATGCGAGAACATGGCATTGAAGAGCGCAACACGTACAATATGTATAAGAAAGGCTTCTTTGTTGGCATCGCTAGCCGCACTAGAAGGATCTTCTCTAAGGTAGTTTGGGAGTTAAGAGAGCGTACTTCGGCGATTAGAGATGGCAACAGAGAATGGATAACGCTACTGGCTTGCGTATACGCTTCTGGGGAGTCATTGCCGCCCGCTCTCATCTACCAGGGCACCTCTAGAATTCAATTAAGCTGGGTTGACGACCTTTTAGCCGAATAACACCAGGTTTTCGTCTCCCACTCGGCGACGGGATGGTTAAACAATGCCCTGGGACTTGCCTGGCTTGAGCAGGTGTTCAATCGCTATATAGTAGCCAAAGCTCGCCGGCAATGGCGCCTTCTGATACTTGACGGCCACGCCAGCCACCTCACGCCCAAGTTTTTAGAGTATTGTGAAGCTAAACGCATTATAGTTATGATGTATCCACCTTATTTAACCTACAGCTTACAGCCATTAGATGTCGTCCTCTTTACGCCGCTTTCGAGACACTACACTAAGGAGCTCTCAAGGCTATATATTCTTCCTGTCTGGCGCCCCTATTGACTGGAAAGCGACACTTCAACGATGTGTTACCAAGTCTACCACTGAAGCTGAGCTGGTTGCTGCATCATCAGCAGGCACTGAGCTTCTCTGGTGGTGGAGGCTATTCAAGGACATCGAATTCGATCCAGGCAATGAGCAAATACTGTTCTGTGACAACCAGCAGACAATTCGTTTAGTCACTACGGCTACGCCACGCCTCAAGACCTCACTGCGACACGTCGATATACATCATCACTGGCTTCGCCAGGAAGCACAAGCACACAACATCAATCTTTCATACATACAGACCAAAAGCCAGCCAGCAGATGGTCTAACTAAACTGTTGCCTCGTCAGAGACACGAAAATTGGGTATCACTTTTGCATTTCAACACATTTCCTAAATTATGAGCTCTACAATGTACAGTACTCTTCCTGGTTTTTCCTACACGGTTTTTACAGGTTTAATGAGGCTGTACTCCTTACGCTCTTTACTTTCATGTTTGTTAGGGATACCACCAACCTCCATACAGAGCGAGAGGCAATTAGATCTCATATGCTTTTGAGGACGCTCATCAGCGAGATCAACCAACACCGCGACGGCGGACGATCCCCACCTGGAACTGCTCCAATCAAGCGGCTACCCACCGCACTCAAACAAGCAGCTCTACCTGAACAGGGTAGGGGGTGGCCTATGATCACATCAGCTTCTACATACGTTCGAACCTGAGGGAGGTGTGTAAGCCCAGGGTACCTTGCATGGTCACGTGGACTATCCAGCGACCAATCAGCCCACTACTCTATGTATATAAGCTTAGATCACAGACCTCTCGGTGATCGGAAGAAGAATACACACAATCTACTTACAAGTAAGCATAAAATCCGCATCATACCTATGACAGGGATACATGTACCGAAATTTATCAGTCTAAGACGACTAGAACTACTAGGACTGCTCGGTCTCGTATGAGGTGGCGAGTACAGGGAAACCGCGAGTTGTGATGATTCATACGCAATCTCGCTAGTATCTGGCAGCATTTGAACATGATCCCGACCTGGAGATATTCCTTCTGCAACTTCTCGGCGAGGATCAACCTGCATCCACTTTTGTATGTCTTCTCGCCCCTCAGTTGTCAGCCGATTCTGATTGATAAAGTAGGCGCTCGCAGAACTGGCAGAACTCCTCCAATCTGTATCGGAACACGTCCACTCAATAACTTTCAACATGTTGAGATCCGACATTGATTGCGTCTCTTCCCGAATAAGCTGTCCCTTGAGGATCGTTGATCTGGAAGATGTTGTGATCTCACCAAGCCCATCCAGCAAATCCTTCAAATCTCGAATCAAAGTGGCAAACTTCTTTGAATCTCGAATGGCCCATCGAGTCTTCTCCACAAGCCCTACTTTTCTAATATGCTCAGAGAACCTCGTCTGAAATTGGACCAGTGGTGAGCTCTCAAAAGACAGCGAGCAAACCGCGCTGCCCTGAATCATTGCTTTCGGACTATTTTGCGTTGAGGATGCTTTCTCCAGACCATACTTCGACTTAAGATTCTGTGTTTCATCGAACAGTCTCTGAACGCTTGAGAGTATTCTCTCGACCAGTGTCCGCGTTTCCAGGTCATCCAGAAGAAGATCTCTGTCCTGATCCGGCCTGAGTATACCCACTGCTTCGCTTCAGACCATCAATCGCCGCTTCTCTAGGCTGAGTTTCACAACCAAAATCTTGTAGTACACGCTAGTCTTCCGGCCAATCTCGATCAGGTCGAAACATTGTATACACAAAGAGAAAAGGCCAGCCAAGGCAACTGCACTAATAGTAAAGCTGACGGGCTCTATCGGAAGCATGGGCTACAATGAACGTAGAATGTTGTGGACTGAGTTTCGCTGAAGTCTTCTTGATGCACAAAAATAGGACTTTAGGCAATGAAGGTGTAGCAGCGAGGTAATGAGAAGTTGCGCAACAATTGATACGAGGTCGGCTAAGAAAAAGCTTGCCTTTGTGAACGTCTTGGCAAGTAACCTCAGGTGGTAATTGCAGAACGTAACAGGATCTATTCTAAATTTAGCTAGCCGAGTGATATCCAGAGTAGATTTTAGCTGGTTCACAAATAATTTTTCAACTGCAATAAAAGCTATTCGACACTCGCTGTCATCACCACAAGCAGGGAGGGCGGCCGACCCGTTCTGGCCACACCCTTGTTGAAGAGGGTGATAAATTATTAATTGGAGTGAGAAAAGAGAGAGAGTCTTGGCCGCTTGATTGTTCGGAGGCAGTGAATGGATTGTTAAGGGCTATGCAGTTGACAGCGGAGCTACAGACACGTATAAACGCGGCTTCTACCTGGGGTATTGAATTACGACAGGCTGCCTTCAGCCTTTTCAATCGTACAGGATACGAGAGCAAGTAGAAAATTCTCAGAGCTAGGTATAGAATTGCAGGCTAAGTTTGTATCTCGTTTATGAGGGATCAGGAAGGAACATAGTTTCATATTTCTCACACATATGTTACGCAACGCCCAAGAGGATCGCCCGTGCTGAAAGTCGAAGTTGCCCACACTCCACGTTTCAAACCAAAAGTCCCCAATAACTAGGCTAGCATGGCAACGCTCTTCATGAATTCATCCATGTCCTTCGTCTTCTCGTTTTCCTCTTTTTTCAAAAGTCTCCCCTGGTCAGTCGCAACGTTTTCGAAGGGATTTGTTCTCATCCATTGTGACCACTTCTTGATGACCTGGATGCATTTCTTCGGTGATATCTCAAACCATTCAATATGCTCTTTCAAACACGCCCTACAATCCACCCGAATCCTACAATAATGTAGCTCACTGTGGCAGAGAGCTTCAACACGGGGTGCATTCGGGACCTCCTCCAAACTGTCCTTTGACAGTGGGTATAAGAGCTTTGTCTCCCGGTTGCAATCAAAAGCCCAATCTTTGTGCCTTTTTTCGAGTGTTTTGGTGTATCCGATCTTGACAACCCCTTCATTACCCTCTACTTCGTACAAGTACACATAGCCCCCTGTGTTGTGGGTTTTGGCCAAGTTGCGTGTGACAACCTCCTTCACCAGATCATAACATTCCTTGGGGTTTCGGATGTCGTCGAACCTTGGCAGCCTTTTGAGAGAACTAGCGTCCGAGGCTGAGGGCCAAAACTTGGATGGACTATGATAGAACTCGGGCGATAACGAGCGTGTGTTCCTTGGAGTCGGCAGCTGTCCATTGCGCCAGACAGTCTCTTTAGTGTTATCAGTACTTTCGGATACAGCTCCGCTATTGACGGCTTCAGCATCGTCCTCGACCGAGGATATAAGTAGATTGGCATCTCGAACAAATTCGGGTTTGGACTTCTTAAGGATGCCGATGATGCTTGATTTCCACGTGCTGACCATTTTATATCCTTGTTTGTCGATGTGAGAAGGGCAATACATATTCACCTCAAGTACTCTCAAATATCCCTCGAGGAGTTCTGCATCCTCGTAAACATCTGGCTGCAAGATTTCGTCGATGGTTTTGCGGCAATTTTGAACCCTTTGGCCGCCAATACTTCGACGGCAGCGCTCTTTCTTCTGATTCATCCCTATGCAACGCTGCTCCAGCCGACCGAACGCCTTTTTGATTTGTTTTTCAGTGGTGACAGTGGAGCTGGCAGAGCCTTGGGGGAAGACCTTAGCCCAGAGCTCGAGCCGATCTTCCTTAGCATATCCATGATCATGAGACTGACAATGTACAAGCGTGATTAACTCCTCTAGCTCATCGTCGAAACCTTCGCTTGATTGCGAAAGAGTCAACATTTGGTCGAGTTGGGAGCAGATCTTGACTTGTCGCTTTTTAGATATTCGTCGTTGACAAGGCTCCCCATTTGGTTTACACCCACCACAGCGCCAGTCGTCGAGTTTCAATCGTGTTCTGAGCGTTTCACTATCGAGAATCTCGGCCTCTGTCTGATCATGGTCTTTCAAGGAGGACGCGGAAAGCACGGTAGAGGCGACTGAGGTGGCGACATCGGACAGTTCGCGGCTATCGCCGTCTTTATGGGCACCGACTACTATTTCTGCTTGAAGCTCTTCACTTGAACGCTTAAACTGAGCCAGTGGAGTCACTGACGCTGAACTTCTGGACGCGTTCTTGCGTGGAGTCACTGGCTTTTGTGGGTCATCTTGGTTTGAAGACATGAGAAGTAAAAGATCGTACCCTTGATGGAATCAATAGAGTCTCCGATACGTTATGAAGGTTCAGTTGGCGTTAGAAAATAGAATGCTCCTAAGTGCATCTGGAGAAATGCGGGGTAGTCATTCGATTGATTTGATTTGATTAGATCCTACACGGTTGCAGCCGCGAAAAGCAGCTATGCCCGGCTGACAGGCTTGGCAGACAGCCGACGCGGTGCGGACGTTGATCCGCGCCGCCCCACTTCATTCCAAAGAACCATCTGTCCCCAGAGGCCTGCCGTTTCCCTCCCACCACTATCTACATTTGCCTGTCCGCTCATCTAGATAATGGCTCTACTAACTGAACACTGTACTTCTAGGCTCGTAGAGGCACGGTTGCCTCGTGTTCTGCGTCTGCAATACCTTCAGTCTCCCCCCAGCGCTCAGCTATCGTCTTCGCGCCTGCGATCCCCATTTTGCCCAAGGATCTGCGTCTGCTCTACATACTCGATGGCTTTGGTGGCTAGCTGTGGCGTGCCTAGGATGGTCCGGATGTTGTCTCGTCCGGACAGGTTGGCGAAGATACGGTCCCGGAGATGCCTGTGCTTGCTGCAGTGGAGAAGGATATGTGCGACCGTCTGTCGTCTCGCTCCGCAGTCGCAGCGCGGGCTGGTGACGTCTGGCACTCTTCGGGCGAAGAGAAAGTCGTTGAGTCCGATCTTCTCTGTCCGCAGCTGCACCAGCAGCGCGCTCTCCCGCTTAGTGAGCCCCTCGTGGAGCCGGAGTACTTTCTTGGTGGGCGTTGGAGTGTGTCTGTAGGTTGCTCGGCCCTTGGTGTCCTTGCGCCACTTTGCTATCCATGCCCGTTCGGCTTGTATGCTGCACCATCTTTTTACAGTCGACCTTATAGTGAACAGCTGGGGAGGCGCGTCTGCCGGCAAGCTTCTGCGGCCGTCTTCTCTCCATCCGGTGGCTTCCTTGGCCGCTTTATCGACGGCCTCGTTCCCGGGTATGCCGACGTGGGCCGGTATCCATCGGACGATCACTGTCCGTCCGTTGTCTTGGAGCTCCCGGACCTGTCGCGCGATGTCCGCGAGGATGTAGGCGCCTGATCGTCCCTCCGCCTTGGCGATGGACCAGACGGCGGCCTGGTTGTCTGTGTATATGGCGACGTCTCGTCGCGCACCGTTTCGGCTCGCATACTCTTGAGCGATCTGCAGTGCTAAGCTGATGCCTTGTAGTTCTGCTGCATATACCGTCGACTCTATGTCTGAACCCATGTGTACGGATCGCGCCTGTTGTGTGAGCGGACACAGTGCCGCAGAGCCTATTTCGCCTTCGATGCCGCTGCCATCTGTGTAGATGCTAAGGCTGTCTTCCTTTACGTGTTCTTTGTCGTGTCGCGCCCGTGCTTCCTCAGCGGTCGCATCAATGTAAGTGGTTGGGCCCTGTCTCCAGGGCGGCGTGAGGAAGCACGGAATCTGCTCTTGCCTGTCGAAGTCTTGGGTTCGCATGCTCGTTATGTCGTTGTAAACCTTCTGCCAGGAGCTGGTATGTCTGCGAGTCTTGTCTGGGACTGTCGGCTGTGCTGTGTTTGTCTGAAATCCTGAGGTGGCTGCGATGTTCTTGCTCGAGTAGGCGGACGACAGTGTATGAGTTGTGCTTCCATATTTGCTGCTCGATGGGAAGGAGAAATGTCTCTACGTCTAGTGCCGCTCTTGATGTAGCTTTGTATGCCCGCTGATGACCCTGGCTGCTCTTGCTTGTATGCTCTGCAGTGTGTTGAGCATCCTCTTAGTGTAGAGTTTTCCTTTTATGCTAGCGTTTGACCACACTGAGCATGCATACATCATCTGGGGAGCACTGTGCCTTCGTATATTCGCCGCAGGTCGTGGAGGCTAGCGCCCCAGTTGGATCCTCCCAGACAGCTGAGCGCATTCACTGTCTTCGTCGCTTTCCGCCTGATCTCCTCGGTGTGTTGCTTCCAGTGCAGTTTCGCGTCCATCGTTAAGCCTAGGTATTTGCATGTTGTTTCGGGCCGTATCTCGCCCCACGCGGTATGAATTAAGGCCTCTGTGTTAATGCGCTTGCGTGATCTTGTAAAGTGGGTGAGTTGGAACTTGTTTGGGGCGAAGACCGATGCGTGTGCTGGCCCATCGTTGTGCTTTCTCAAGGATTTTGCCCAGTGTCTCACATGTCTGCTCTGTCGTCTGGCCCCACGCAAGGATGCCGACGTCGTCAATGTAGCCTGTGGACATGGCGTCTGGCGCTTGGTTGCATTCATCTATCAGATCGGCGTTGTAGAAGAGGTAGAGGATAGGCGATAGCGGCGAGCCCTGGGTATACCCGTGTTGATCTGGTATGCTATCGACCGGAAGCCGTCGATTGCGATGCTGGTGTGTCTGTTGCTGAGGAAGCTTGCGATCCACTTTACTGTTTTCTCGTCTACTCGTCTCTTCCGCAGATCGTGAAGCAGGCGTGTGTGTGAGACGTTATCGAAGGCTCCGGAGACATCGAGCAGCAAGAGACTCGCCACCCGTCCAGTGTTGTGGCTCCATGCTTCGTATATCTTATGGGTCACGGCGTGAAGAGCGTGCTCAGTCGAGCGCATCTTCCTGCCGCCCATGTGTGTCGGCGGTAGGACGTGATAGGTCTCGGCTAGGTAGCTGAGTCGCCGTGCTATGACTGCGTCCATGATTTTGCCTGTGGTGTTCATCAATGCGATGGGCCTGTACGACTTCGGTGCCGTGTAGTCGTCTTTGCCCGGCTTGCGTAAGACGACCGTAGTCGACTCGCGAAAGTGGGCCGGGCAGTATCCTAGGTGCAGGCTCTGGTTGAAGATCCTCGTCAGGTGAGTTGCAAGCTGGGCTAATCCCGCCTGCAGGGCTTTGTTGATGATGCCATCCGGACCTGGTGCTTTGAGTGGTGATGCTGCCCGTATGGCATCTCTCACCTCTTTCTCTGTCACTGGCGGCATGTCCACCTGATTGTCGTAGTGTGCGTTTCTTATGTCCTCCAGATCTGCCCCCGGTGGTACTGGGAAGAAGGTATCTCGGAAGATGTCTGCTTTCTTCGCCGGATCTGTTACCTCCTGCTGTGTCTCTGGGTGTTGGATGGCAGGTGTGACCACAGGGGCCGGGTTCTCTCTCGTCTTCGCCCATTTGACGAGTCTCCACAGTGCTTCTGGCGACTTCGCGGCCTGCTCTACCTGTTCTCTGTGAGCGTTTCTTAGTGCTTTCTTGATCGTTCTCGCTTTGTGGTTTCTTGCCGCACGATAGGCCTCCCACGACTCGCCTGTGTGACGCTGGCTGTGTACTCTCTTGAGTCTCTTTGCTTCTGCGAGCACTGCTCTGCACTCTTCCGACCAGCCTTCCCTGATGCGGTCTGACGGCCGTAAGTATGGTATTGCTTTGTCAATGGCCCCTTGAATTGCCCCAACGATCTCTTGGACATACGTGTCAAGCGCTGTCTTATTTGCGGGTCTGCGAAGTGGCGGCAGGGCTTGTTTTAACGCTTTGTTATAGACGGCCTCATCTAATCGTTTCCAGTCTCGCTTTGGTGTTGCATCGAGTTGCTGTATCCTCATATCTATCACAGTGCTGATAGGCAGGTGGTCGGAGTCGTGATCGAGGTCCCGGTCGACCTGGCTTCGAACCACCCGATCGACCAACCCCACGGTCACCAGACAAAGATCAATGGTTGTGCGTGAGGTTCTTTCTTCGTACGTGATGGTTCCAGGTGGTAGTGTGCTACCCAGGTTGAAGTCCTCCATGATCGCCAGTAGGTCTGCAGACTCATGGTCGATGTGCCTCACGCCTGTGCCTCCCCACATGGGGTGGTGCAAGTTAAAGTCGCCGAGCAGGATCTGCTCGCTGGATTGATTGTCGTGCAGTATTGTGCGGACATCCACTAGTACGGTACTGTCGCTCTCGCTGCGCCTCGCTGGGTTATAGACGTTGTGTATGATCACGTTTTGCTCCTCCTGTTGATCGTCGCCAAACTCTACTGTGAGCGAGCAAATGTCTCTGCTGTGCTCCTTAAACTGCCACTTCTTGTGGTCTAGTCTCTTGTTGATGAAAAAGCATACCCGGGCGGGTCCTGCCTCGTTTCCTGCTGGGCAGCAAAGGTGGAAGACGCGTTTCGCTGGATGGTGTGTCGTCGCCGCGAAGGGGTTTCTCCATGGCTCCTGGATGGCCAGTATGTCGTACTCATGGATCCTGGGGTCCCGTAGCATGCTCGCCATCACCATGTTTCTTGATTTGTGCACGTTGTACTGTAGTATGCTTAGTGTGTTGTGCTTATTCATGCATCATCGTCGGAGTCGATCTCCATGTGGTGACTGCTGTTGTTCTGCATCGCCCGGGTGTTGAGTCTAGTCGATTCTAGAGCTCTCCTGCTAGGTATGATCTGTCGATGCGGTCTTTGGCTCGCGTTTGCTTGCGTTGATGGATTTTCCTGATCCAACGGGTCGATAGTGGTTCCAGCGTTGGTTCTCTTCTGTCCTCGTCCGGTTTGCGATCGGTTCCTGGTAAGCTGCATCGGCTGCGTAGCTGCCACTGGTTGACTAGTCCTTCTCCTTTGAATCGTAGACGTCGGGATATCAGTCTGCACGTTTTGTCCGGCTGTTTGCGAAACGGGGTGGTAGCGCGGTCGCATCTCGTACGCGGTCCTTGCCTTGGCTATCTCGTCTTTCCTGGTCGGGCACTGGCGGCTCCACGCTTCGTGCTCGCCGCGGCAGGCGGCACATTTCCTGGTCACGGCTTGTCCGGCCCTCGATGGGCAGTCTCGGGTGTCGTGCTCCTGCGCACAGTGGCCACATGCTGTTGCTGCCTTGCACTGGGTTCCTATGTGGCCGTATCTTTGGCACTTGAAGCACTGCTTCACTCGGCACTGTCGCTCGTATCGCTCGCACTGGAAAACCTCACCTTGCCAGATCAGACCCTCGTCGATGATCTTGTTGGCGTCTTCTGGTTTGGTGAACTCGATGGTGATAGTTGTCGCCGTCTTGGTGGTAGCATCTCTAGTAAGCCAGCCTATGTGTCTTATCTCCGCCTGGGGTATGAACGGTCGGTTGTCCTGCAGTATCTGCGCTCTGATCTCGTCGAGCTTGCTCATGTCCATCGTGCTCGTGCGTATGCCGTGTGCGAGGACGCCGAACGTCGGGATCTGCACTGTAGTTCCACTGCCTATGCGGTGGGCCCAGTCGTCCGCGAACTGTCGTAGCGCCTCGACTTCCCTGCTGCTTGCTGTCTTGATGCTCAGGTCTCCGCTCTTCAGCTGGTTAGATGAGACGATCTTCACGTTGACTATGTTTTCATTGCCACTTTGCTCGATGGCACGCTGGACATGCATTTTGAGGTTGCTAGGATTCATAGTCCTCAGGCTCTGTACGGTAAGGGGGTCTCTAATATTCATGATGACCTCACGCTGCGTCTGCGCAGATGGCTGTTTGACACTTTGTGCATTGTATGTACCTGCTAACGGGACTCCCCTGGCTGCCGCCGCAGCGTAGCTCATTGGTCCGTTCGCCTGCTCTTGTGGTCTCTTGTTCCTGATCTCTCGCGCAATCTCCAGCGTCGCTTTACCCACCTCTGTGGCGTCCTTGGCTGCCGCCCTCGCCTCTTCTGCCATGTTGCCATTTTGTTGTATCTTTGTTGCGGACTGTTGTACGAGTTCTACGGTGGACTTGAGTTCTTGTTTGATTTGGTCGAGGGTTCGCGCCGTGCTTTCTGCTGTCGCTCTTGCCTCGGTCCGCGCGACGTTGAGCGCGTCGCTGAGACCACCGAGGTCAGGGGAGTGCTGCGTCTTCAGTACGAACGTCAATGCGCCGCGAATGATGTCGCCAACGATGTCTGCCGGCAGAGGCTGCTGGCCTCCGTTGCGCTCGATCAAGGATAGCACCTCGCGAAGGAAAGCGCTGAGGTTGGTAGCATGCTCGTCTATTGGGATCGGCCAGGTCGACCTTCGGGGCCACGGTGTCGCCATGGCGCCTCAGCAGCAGTGGGCGCTACTTCTGAGTGCTGGCTAGTCGAAAGCCGTCTCTAGCGGACGTTTTGCGCGCGTTGTACTACGTTAATTCCAAAAAGTGAAATTCTCGCTGTTGTCGTGTTTTCCGTGGCTCTGTAGCCTCATCTCTGTGATGGGCTTCAAGGCTCGGAGCGGGCGTCCGGTGACTCCGGGCGTTGGGTGCACGGACACTGTACCCGCTCCCGCCTTAGCGCTGCGCTAACCATGCACTGTCTCTTCAGAGCGTCCTGAGACTCCCCTGCAGCCCTCGTGCTTCATGCCTTGTCGACCGCGGCACGCTGCTCGACCAGATCCGTCAACGATGCTCTGCGCCAGTATCTCGCATCGCGCTGGTGGGGCTCGGCGGGGTGGGGTAGGTTCGGTGGAAGAGCATCAAACTAGTGCTCGCATGTCGCATCTGACGTAGACAGAAAGTCGCAGCTATCGAGCACTGCTGCCACACCGCCGAGCAGTCGCCAGACACGTGGGTGTTCTGGGCGCACGCGAGCAACACGGCGCGACTAGAGCAGAGCTTCCGGGAGATCGTTGACCAGGTTAGGTTCGCGGCCGCAAGGACCCGCAAGCAGACGTGTTTAAGCTATTAGTGCACGACTGGTTGCGTGACGCGAAGAACGGACGGTGGCTGTTTGTGCTTGATAACGCCGACGATGCGGCCGTGCTCTCTCTACCAGACCACAGCAGTAAGCTTAGCGACGGCGACGACGCTCTTCTGCGGCATATGTCGAGGTATCTGCCTTCGAGCAGGAATGGCGCCGTCCTTGTGACGAGCCGGACAAAGCGCGCAGCGATGCAGGTCGTGGAGGACAGTGACATTATACTAATTGAGCCAATGCACGATATAGCTACACACGCTGTGCTCCGCAAGAAGCTAAGAAACGTAGACGAAAAAGACGATAATATTGCTATACTAGCGACGACACTCGATCACATGCCGCTTGCTCTCGTACAGGCGGCAGCATACATTCAAGAGCGAGCGCCGCGGTGCTCTATGCGACAGTACCTCGAGGAGTATCGGCAGAACGACAGTCTCAAGCTCATCAGCGCTTTCTCATCCCATCAGACTCTTCGCTGCAACGATGCTGGCACCCAGTCTATCCCGCTGCCTTCCCCGAGATCCACAGGACTTGTCCGCGACCTTGCTCAGCGTATTGTGATCTGTTGTATTCCGAGAGTCTTAATGGCACTTTCCAACAGGATGCCGCTCCCTTGTAGCGACTCCAATGTCTGTGCTGCGCAAATAAAACAATATCCCTCTTCTCCTCGTCGCAGTATCATTGGCCTCTGTGACCCGCACAGTAACCAGAGTTGGTCCTGTATACGGGCTTCTGAGGTACACAGCACGGTGTTTCCAGCGACTGTGTAAAATGCGCCCAATCGATCCCCGCTCGGAGCGTCCCTATGGACCGGAGTGATCAGCGTGTCGATATAAGTACCCCAAGCCTTCAAAGCCACGAAGCAGTCAGAGGTAGTGGGCTCTAGGAACGAAGCGTTGGCTTTACTCCATCGTGGGTCGTTGATGGTGTTTATAGGGGATAGCTTTTCTCTCACAAGCATTCGGTATCTCGCGTCTTCCTGGCAAGTCCAGTCTGGCACCCATGACGGCAATAAACTGGTAAGCGCTCCTCTGTCTGACGTATGCGTCAGAATCTCCAAACTGTTTTCGAACTCGATGATTCGCATCGCAGTATGGATGAGAAGAACACGTAAAGACCACTCAGGAGCGTAGTTGGGAATGATCCGATATCCTGGATACGCGAGTCCAAGCATGGCATATATCTTGTCGCGAACATCTGAAGTTGCATAATGTCGCGAACACGAAAGCAAACTAACAAGATCGGTTGGTCCAGACCAGCGACTTTTGCTCTCGACCATCCAGGCCACCAGTCCTTCTGCTTGTTCAGCCCGGCTGGACCGCTCTCGAATACGAAGCATTCGGTGACACTCAGGTGTATTTGCGCCGAATCTTTCTTGAATCTTTGAGAAGAGGACATCTGCGAGGATGAGATGCCTAACGACAGACAGATACGTGTCAAGGATTGGCGATGCAGTTGCCCAAGCAATGGGCTCCTTATTGAAAAGGAAATGAGCGCGGGTCGCGCTCATGAACTCTTGATATACCCATGATCTTGTCCACCAAGGGCTTTCGAATACGTCGTATACTGCAAGCCAATCTTCGACAAACTTTGCATTCGCGACGCTGTCCAGTAGATGTTCGATGAGCCTGAACCAGTGAAACCGCACAAAAGGAACACCCAAGGTAAGAGTGAATGAGCTCTCTCCGCGGTACTGCTCATCAAGATCGTCTCCTTGTCGAGGGACGTTTTGACAGAGGTCGTGTAACCAGTGCATGCCTCGGCTGCTAATCTTCCGTGTTGAGAGACATATGAGAACTTCTTCTGCACTCGAATAGATCTCTCGCATGAGCGCGACTTGTTGAGATCTCTCAAGTAGGTTGTGTTGGCTTATGCAGATCTGATCTACCCACAAAAGAAGCTCTCTCGTTCCATATGTTTTCTTCCAGAAAAAGCGCGCCTCCGCGAGAGCATGTGCAAGATTTGCGAATGCTCTAAATTTGCGACCATTGACTACGATGCACTGCGTCCGCTTCGGTTCGCCGGCGCAGTAAGAGAGTGCGGAGTACGTTTTCGTGACGCTGTCGAGGGGTGCCTTGGTTAGTAACTCGCATTTGACTGTGCCATCTCCACGGTCAGGGAGTATTCTGAGCAAACGTATCTCCTGCTTGGACGGATCTAGTTGTTCATATTTGTAGGCGGCGTAGAACTCGTCATTGTCAGGTGTGCTAAAGATGTCGTGTCCAGGCTGCGAGACATTACTCGTACTCGAGCACATGTGCAGGCCTGTGCTCATTGTAGCGTAAGCCTTGAGAATGGCTGTCAGGATGTTGAGAGACACCCAACAATGCAGCAGAATACCTGGAAAAAGCCGGAGGTTATCCTTGTGACGTGACTGATGTAACACCACGATAAGCATAGAAGAAGGTAACTCTAGAGGGACACGCAACAACCTGCAATTTTCCAGTGCGTGTCTGCTGCGCGGGTCGTGGAGCACCCTCAAGCCGTTGCTGTCGTCGGTCACCAGTCGGATTGCGACCCGCGTTAGCTTCGTTCGTCACTAGGCGCGCGTGCGCTTCGATCCACGTAGCGACCCACTTTTGCCGTTTATGCACTCAGGCTATAGGGTAAAGAACGAGCGACGAGACATGTAGATAAAATGGGATAACTGGAGACGTGGAGAGGTTGTAATCCAAAGGCAGTCAGGCTGGGATGTCGGGCAGAGGACAGAGGGCAGCGGTTGCCTGGCGCCTGCGTGCGCATGCATGTGGCTGTGGCAAGGCTGAGCCTCCTCGAGCTGCGCTGTCTCGACATCAGCGCTTCCCCAGTCAGGCACGCAACTAAACTTCACTGCGACAACATTGCTCCTTCTCGCTGCTATGCCACCATTCTTGCACGCGACGGAGCTCGTTCGCGACCTTACGCCTGCACCTGGAGTGTCTCATGACGTTTCATTACCCAGCCAGCCCTCGATCGCTCTAAGCGATCTCCAGTGGACACGATCCTCCCTCAAAGATGACCTGTGCTCGCCCGACCTGGAGACGATGGCGCCACGCTTGTGGATCATGACCACCCCCCATCCAGCGCCAACATCAACGCTTTGCATCGGCAACGGGTCAAGGGGCGTGAGATCATAGTCACAGAAGAGCCCCGACTGCACCTGGTGTGGATATACAACCGCATTTTCATCAAGCCCCTGCCCCGGTACCTGCTGTCGTACGCGTTCTGGGAAGGCTATCTGGACGAGCGTTCGAACAAGCTAGGCAAGGACCGGAGTGACATTCGCAGGGCCGCGGCTGGCTTTCTGCGCCCATACAAGCATCTGGTTCGACACTAGACAGACCTCAACATCGCTCAGCAAGAGCACCTCAGCCTGATCCCTAAGGACGTTGACTGGCCGTCCTTCTGTCGCTTCACGGCAGAGCTCAGCAGCATAGACGATGCTGCTGTGTCGGGAAGGTACTGCTATGGCGAGCTGCGCTCAACGCAGCTCAACCTCTATGCTCCGCTGCTCCTGCGCAAGTTCCATTTCGAGCAGGTGCATGGGCAGTACGGCGACTTCTTCGCGCGGCTGTACGGGCCCATTCTCTTCGTCTTCGCTCTCGTATCTACGATCCTGAGCTCTATGCAAGTCGCGCTTGCAGCTGAGCAGTTGGTGACGTCACAATGGGTTCCTGTTTGGTATGTGTCTCGTTGGTTCAGCGTGCTGAGTCTGGTAGGGTGCGCTGTTGTCGCTGGCTGGTTTGTGCTTCTCCGGTTGTGGATGTTCCTGGACGAGTGGGTCTACACCACAAGGCGGAAACTAGGGAAGCGCGCCAAGGGCGTGACTGACCCAAAGTGCTGACAGCTGGAAGCTTGCGATACGGCCTAGGGCGTGAGAGCGCGCAGTGAATGGTGCGCGAACTCACCTTCGAGTCGTTCTTACGATAGTAGTGTAGAGAGTATTGATGCACCGCGGTACACCACGTAATTGTTCGTTGCATCACCAAGTTCCCTGTTCTCTAGTTACTTCCCTCAAGCGTGAGAACGGCATGGCGACGAAAAGCACCAGCACCGCTATGTGTTGAAATCACTTGCGAAGTTGGCCTTTTGAGCCTTGCCTTACGCGATGAAGAGGGTATTGTGGGAATAGCACGGGGTCTGGAACATTGATAACCGGTGATAGCTTTACTGGCGTAGCTGAGTGCCTTACTGTACCTCTACTACTGTACTCTTAAGGCGTATGGCATGCAACACGGTTACGGCTTTGTCCTAAAGCGGAGTAAACCTCACAATCCCGATATCAAAACACAATATTACTACCACTGTGACCGATTCCGGAAGTACCAGTCAAGCGCGAAGATACTGAGCACAAGCATGCGCTCAACGAGATGTCCCTTTAAGCTGGTTGTCGCACGGTTGGGTGCGGGTATTGTAGACAGAATAGTTAGAAGAGAGTTTGTCGCAGGCCAAGCGCTGTCGGGAACATGAACCTTATTACTAATGACCCCGTGCGATTACCTCCATATAAGCTGAGCTAGGATGCTACAAACAATACAACACATACACTCTCTTCTAACTATTCTGTCTACAATACCCGCACCCAGCTATGCGACAGATACCGATGCTGAGCCGCCGCCACCCACGGTCCGTTCATGGCTAGGTAGCCTTGGTTGAACGGACTGCTGCCATCGTTGGTGTAGCATATGTTCGACGGAAGGTACTCGACAGCGAGCGGTGTGGCCAAGCCGACCGCAACGGCTGTTGAAGGATAGTGTTGTGGAAGAGAAAGACTGGTGTTCTGCGCCGTGCTTCCTGCGAGCCCACCAGATGTTGGAAACAGCGAGTGTGCAGCTGGCAGCAGAGCGTCTGGAGGTTCTTCTTTACACTGCTGCTGCGCCGGCGCGACGCTGCTGTCTTGCGGCCGGCTACCTCGGTCGCGATGCAGATCTGCTATGTCGGTCTCGACACAGCCTTTGGGAAAGGACGGATCGGGCGGAGCGTGGGGCTTCACAGGCTGGAGATCATTGCTCGAGCGTGATATAGATGCGATGATGCCCTCAGCTTTCTCGAGTCTCTCCTTGAGTTTCTTGCCTGCACGGGTCTCAGCGAAGGAGCGCAGAACGGGGCGGCTCTTACCTACGGTATTGACGCTGAGCAAGGCGGTTCTGTGTCCTGTGGCGCTCGGCGCGGTCTGTGATTTGGTGCCAGTCATCGGTCTGGTGAGCAGCACGGCAAGACATGATGCACGATCTGCATGCGGGTCGACGGCCGCAGGAGGCGACCGATTTAATAGTTTTCGGTGTCCAAAAGAGATGCGACTGTGCCGCCAGCATGCCGAGGCCAGCGTGTGCTACCTATGGCCGTCCACAGGGGGTCGTCGAGAGATGGAGGACTATTCTGGCAGGCCCTGCCGCGACAACGGCCACAGCGACGGGAAACCCGACCACTGGCTGGAAACGACGCCTCCAGGCGCAAGGATATGGCTCAAGATAGTGCAGGCCGCCCGACGATGCGCACGCCTACCAGAATAGTACACTGTCCAGAATAGTACACTGTCCAGAATAGTACACACCACCCAGGGTGCCGTGACACCACTTGGCATCAGGAGCAACCGCTCGGGATGGCATGCGGCACTCTTCAGAAGCATTTCTGCTACCTCTCCATGGCGACAGCAACTGGGCGTGACTCTGCTTAAAGCCTTCGAGGCAAGGGCTGTCGTCTCGACGGGCACGATTCTCTTCTTGCTCTGTTTGCGATCTACTAGCTTTCAGTTCCCAGCACCTCCCTTGCGATGTCTGATAGACAGACCTCAACCTTTCGCACCCTGGCTTCTCACAACACGACCAAGCAGGCTAGCTGGTCGCCCGGATACTATGTATGTCCATCCCTCGACCTTACAAAGACTACGCTTACACGCACCTGCAGTACGATGATCGCCATTTGCTCGAACAGCTGCAAGCCTGCTCGAGCTTGCTGAGTACCGTTGCACAGCGCATGAGTGAGAAGAACGTGATCATCCACAATCTCCAGGAAAACTCCAACCGAGAACGCAACGCAATGTTGTACGAGATCTCGACACTGAAATGGCAACTTGCCGTCGAGAAACAGAACATGAAGATTGCGGCGCAGAAGCGAGAAATCAGTCATGGCGCGGAAGAGGAGGAAGCGTGTCGAGATGGTGGAGCTGAGACCACCAAGCCCGAAGTGGAGCCCGAGCAGGCCGAGGAATGGAGATTGGAGTCGCTCGAGGCAGAGCGCCACAAGGTACAACAACAACAACAACAACAACAACAACAACAACAACAACAACAACAACAACAACAACAACAACAACAACAACAACAACAACAACAACAACAACAACAACAACAACAACAACAACAACAACAACAACAACAACAACAACAACAACAACAACAACAACAACAAACCTTAGAACCAAAGCCTCATCAGAGGGATCAAGTCAAGGTGCTCGTGCAGCGAAGGGCAGAGAGACCTGCCCCTCAGAGCCCGCAGGCAGCGGAGACAGAGAGCTGGCAATCCGCCCGCGAGACTGTTTCTCCGAGCGTCGAGCATGCGCCCCAGCAGAGACTGGGGCAGGGGCAGGGGCAGGGGAGGTCTAAACGCAAACGCGCGCTCCGCTGTGGTGATGGTAGCTAGCTTCGTGTGTTGGAGCGCCATGCTAGTGTGGTACTGCATCAAGTACCTTCTTCTGCTGGGGCACGATGTGGGTACATTTGTACACTCGATAGTAGATCCCGAAGCGGCACCAGGAATCGTCTAGAGGAGGGAAGCATGTGATGTGCATAAGCGTTATCTAGATCAAAGACAGTAAATAATTACACAAAGAAGAGAGCGCAGCACCAGCTTCTTTACAGAGATTTCTTTACAGAGATTGCTGGCCATTCCGGCCATAGACCAAGTGCTAGCATCATGTCTGCCTGAGTGAGAGCTGACAGAAGAGCAGCTTCGATGGCGGCTACGCATCAGCAGGCTGCGAGAGCACACACCTAGGGTTCTTTAACGGCTCGGGGAACGCTCCACCGCAGGGGTAATTAGCTGCCTCTCCGGCACACGCAGTACTATCCCTCCGTGTGTGGGGGAAAAACCTGCGTGCCGGCATGCCGATCGTGCTCCCTACCACAGCAAAACCAACCATGGCTGAGAGGCGTCGAAAATCTCGGGATAGAGAACTTGACCCTTAAGCTTTCTCTACGCTGCGTCTCTTCGCCTACAGATTCCTGCTTGGCTAGCAATACCACAATGCGCTGCCAGCATACACTACAGCCCCGCCTCGGACTGCCTCGGACGTGCTAAAGGTTCAATGCATGTATCTAAGAGTCTGTCAAGCGATACAAAGACATGTAAAGAGTGTATCCCGAGCGACGTTCTATGGCATTATGGGTTGTGGCGCTGTTGTGCAAGTCTATTGCTCTGCAGAGCAGGATCGACAACCAAGGCGCGCTACCTGCAGGTCGTACAGAAACGCCACAACTAGCTTAGCAGTATTCTATCCACGCTGATGTCAGACCCTTATTACGCGAGCCACCCGACTGGCGGCTAAGGCGAAGGCTAAGGCTAAGGCTGCTCGTGCTCGAATACACGCTTAAACGCCGCACTAGACTCCACCCACGCCTGTCTTGGGAGCGGATAGTAGTATAGGCAGAGACTTATATACAGTCCTGCAGCAGCGTTAGAAATAGCTTAGAGTAATTGGTGCAGATAATTATACAGGATCTTTTATCCTCATCTCGCAGACGACGTTGAGCTTCCAATGCCTATCTTTGCTAGTCCGCGCAGCAGCTTCGACCCTTTGCCTGTGCGTGCACTTCGGGTGCTATCTGCTATTGTAGGAGAAACAGCAAGCTGGTACTGCTCGTGCGATGCAAGCGCGTCAGCGTAATGCTGGTGACACGCACGCGTGGTTGGGTGATCCTTCCCAAGTACAGCTTGGTACCCAGCACATGCTCTCTCGTACAGAGCAAGAGATTCGTTGTAGCGCTGCTGATGTGTGAGGAGGTGGGCAAGACAGTATACGCTCATCAGCGTGTCGGGATGCTCATGCCCCAGCACCTTCTCGCATATCGCTAGCTCCTGCTTGTGCATCGCCTCCGCCTCTTCGTACTTGCCCTGCCTGTTAAGCACTACCGCCAAGTTGTTCATGCTCGTCAGCGTGGATGGATGCTCAGGCCCCAGCACCTTCTCTCTCCGCACCAGCGTCTGCCGGTTCATCGCCTCCGCCTCTTCGTACTTGCCCTGGTTATCCAGCACTAACGCCAAGTTGCCCATACTCGTCAGCGTGTGTGGATGCTCAGGCCCCAGCACCTTCTCGCTCCGCGCCAGCGTCTGCCTGTTCATCGCCTCCGCCTCTTCGTACTTGCCCTGCCTGTCCAGCACTGACGCCAAGTTGCTCATGCTCGTCAGGGTGTGTGGATGCTCAGGCCCCAGCACCTTCTCGTACCGCGCCAGCGTCTGCCGGTTCATCACCTCCGCCTCTTCGTACTTGCCCCCAAGCTCTCTAGCTACCCCTACCATCCCCATGCTGCTCAGCGTCTCCTTATGCTCTTCCCCAAGCACCTCGCTCCTAACGTCCATCGACATCATCGCCATCTCCTCTGCCTCGCCTGCTCTCCCTCGTTGCCACGCGTACCACGCCGCCTTGTACAGCAACAGCGCCCACTCCTTTAGTGACTCTCTATCCTTCGGCCGCTGCGCTAATGCCGCCTGTGCGTGTGGAAACAGCGCCTGGCACTTCTCCCAGTTCTTGTGTTCTCCCGTTGGCAGCTCTGCGCACAGGTTCGAGATAAACTGCTCTCTCCACTTGTCCAGCTGTCCTTCGTTCTCTAGCCACGTGCGCGTCGCTAGCTGCACCAGGCTGTGCATCTCAAACGTGCTCGCGTCTCTAGTCACTGTGACGAACGAGTAGTCTCGCAGGGCCACCACGTCCTCCTCAAACCCGTCCTCCTCAAATCCGTCGTCTGCTGTGCTGCTCTGGCCGCGGAGCAGAGCTTCCTGGATCCCCTGTCGGTCGAAGAAGCTCATCAGCGACAGCAGGCCTGCTGCTGACTGTCTTGTGCTCCGTATGTGGTCGAACGAGATCTGCCACGTTATCAGGACCGAGTTGCTGGCTGCCCCGTCTCGGCGAAGGTGGCCCGCCTCCCGGTTCAGCAGACTTGTCTTTCTCCTGTCGCTCTGCCGGTACTCCTCGAGGTACTGCCGCACCGAGCATCGCGGCGCTCGCTCTCGAATGTAGGCCGCCGCCTGCACGAGAGCAAGCAGCATGTGGTCGAGCGTCGTCGCCAGCTTAGCGATGCTGCCATCTTCCTGGTCTGCATCTCTTAGCTTCTTGCGGAGCAGAGCGTGTGCAGCTGCATCGTGCATCGGCTCGATCGGTATGATGTCGCTGTCCTCCACGACCTGCATTGCTGCACGCTTTGTCCGGCTCGTCACCAGGACGAAGCCATGCCTGTTTAAGGGGATGTATCTCGACAGATGCTGTTGGAGAGCGCCGCCGTCTGTCGGGGAAAGAACAGCAGTATCGTCGGCGTTGTCGAGGACTAAGAGCCACCGTCCGTTCTTCTCGTTGCGCAGCCAGTCGTGCATCAGCTTGAACACATCCGCTTGCGGGTCCTTCCGCCCGCGAACCTTGACTTGGTCGGCGATCTCGCGGAAGCTCTGCTCGAGTCGCGCCGTGTTGCTGGCGTGCGCCCACAACACCCACGTGTCTGGCGACTGCTCAGCGGTGCGGTAGCAGTGCTCGATGGCCAGCTGCGACTTCCTGTGCCTGCGTTAGATGCGATCGCCGACCTAAGCTCTTTTGCCGAACCTACCCCACCCCGCCGAGGCCCACCAGCGCAACTCGCGATGCTGGCGCAGCGCATCGTTTGCGGATCTGGTCGAGCAGCGTCCCGCGATCGACAAAGTCAGGGTCGCGACGGAAGGGCACGAAGCACGAGGGCTGTGGTGGGGTCTCGGGACGTTCTGCAGAGACAAAGCACAGTTAGCGCAGCGCTGGTCAAGGCGGGAGCGGGCACTTGCCGGGTGCAGCAAGGTGGATAGCGCCAGAGTTGTGCCCTATCTGCAGCCCCTGGTTGCTGTCACCTGCGAACGTGATGTTAGTGCTAGGTAAGGCCATCGCACACATTGGCGATCTGGTTTGTGTAGGAGGGAGAGCCTTGTGCAAACCCGCAGCTGCTCTGGCGCGCGAGGCTTAGCCGTCACGGCTGGGCTGTCGAGGCTGGGCTGGCGCTTCAGCTGAGCTGCCCGCACATTCTATGTATAGCGCTGCGTTTATCTCTCCTGCTCTGGTGCTGCTGCCTCCAACGTCAGATACTGATCTTGCGCTCGTACCTCGATGAGCGTCTGCGCATGCTGATATTCGCTTTCCATCTTCCATAATCCGACGTTCCCAGCTCGCTCTATTTCTGACGAACGATATGGCAGAGGCAGCCGGTCTTGTTGTTGGTGTCGTCGCCCTTGCTGGCCTCTTCAACAACACAGTCGAGTGCTTCGAGTTCGTCCAGCTCGGCCGCACATTTGGAAAAGACTTCCAGACAAGTCAGCTCAAGCTCGACAGCGCAAGACTCCGCCTGTCGCGGTGGGGCAAGTCTCTGAGCCTGGATAGTAATGTCCCAGATACGGTGTCGCTCCAGGGGCGTGTTGGGTCGGAGGCAAACGTCAAGCACGCCGAAGCCTTGTTGGGCCAGATCGTAGAACTATTTGCCGAAGCTGAAGGCGTGTCGAGCAGATACAGAGGCCGGACAGAGCCTCAGGACGGCAGCCTTGCAGTATACGATCCACAAACCGACCTAGATCCGGCGATGGCGAAGCTCCACGAGAAGATGCGTCAGCTAGCCATCGAGCGCCAGAACCGGTCCGGCGTACGGCAAAAGGCCAGATGGGCATTGTACCAAGAGAAGCAGTTTAGACGACTGATTGAGGACATCACCGAGTTGGTCAACGACTTGGACAACCTCTTCCCCGCCACTCAGCAGTCGCAGCGTGAGCTCTGCGACATCGAAGTCTCTGCTATTGGAGAAGATCAAGACATCTCTGTGTTGAGAGAAATTGCCGCCGCCCAGGACAAGTTGTTAGAGCAAGCTATCACGAAGGCTGCGGAGAGTGCTGGGAAGTCGCACCACATCGTCTTTTCAGGCAGTGGAAACACTGGCCTTCAGCTGGGCCACAACTCTGGTACAATGTCGGGTTTTACATTCGGGAGAGGCAGCTGAAGCTAGTGAAGGGCGGCACAGGATAGAAACCAGGTGGTGTAGGGTTTATAAGCTATAGAAGAATGACACTCTATGCTTGTCGATAAGAAAACAATGGAGAACACAGTCTTGGCGTTCACAACAACTGCGCGAGGCACGGACAGCCTTCGCTAGGTAGAGCGCGGGCGCGGGACAGCGCGCTATCGATAGAACGGGCTGGCAACCATGCCTTCCCGCGTCTGCCCTGATTGACACTGCTCTAACTACCGTAACCGCGCTCCACAACCTGATCCTCCACGACCTGATCCTCCACAACCTCTTGCTTCGTTCTATTCCGCTGCGATGCAGCCTTTCGAACTGTAGAGGCGGCTCGCGCGATGTTGAAATCGTAGCCGCGCTGTACTGTATTCCAAGCTATCTTCAAAGCAGTACAAGTGCGGCGCTCTTCTAGAAGCATCTACGGACAGAGAGCTATTTTTAGCATTCGAGCGGGTTGCAGAGGACATCCTCGCTGGTTGTCCGTTCGTGACTATGGTACTACCACGATCGTCGAGATGGATGCTGCCAGCAAGGCACTTGCAGAGGCTCCCGCAAACGACGATAGAACATGGGCTGCCCGGGCCGATTCCAGCGGCATCGCGATTACCACGTTATACAATCGTTGGCGAGGGCGGCCCTCGATTCAGAAAAAGGCCGAAGGCCAACAGTACCTTACCGTAGAAGAGGAGAAAGCTCTTGTTGCGTTCTTGCTACTAATGTCTAGTTTTGTGCAGCCTGTCCGCATCAAGTACATACCAACGCTAGCCTTCAGCATCGCCCGACGTCGATCCCCCGCGAGTAGACCGAACAAACCTCCCGGTAAGAACTGGGCTCAAGCCTTCGGGAAACGCCATCCCGAGCTCAAGTCAAAGAGAGTAAGATCCATAGACTGGAGGCGCCATGAGATACACATATATGATAAGATCACAGAGTGGTTCGACGTCATCGGCAAGGTGCTACAGGACCCGGCTATTCTGCCGGAAAACGTATACAACATGGACGAGACAGGTGTCATGCTAAGCAAACTGGGCTCTGTTAAGGTTCTTGTAGGTAGAGATGACGTACGGGGGCATAGAGGCGCCGGTGTCAAGCGGACCATGGTTACCGATCTTGTCATGTTACGATGCAACTTAGTATTTATACCTAGTATAGATTCTACATCACTTTCTCAAATTGAGAAGTGCTCAGCGGACGAAGCGTTTAGATCAGATACGGCCTCAAAATTGTTAGTGTTGCTGTAGCAGCGAGTGGGTAGCTATGCTAAGTTACTCCTTCTCAGGTACTTCATTCGCGACACCCTGCCTATCACGAGATCCGCCTACGATGAATGTGCCAGTCAAAAGGGACGCGTTCAGCAGTGCATTCCTGCTGAGCTTAGCTCGAGTTCCATTATGCGTTCTCGCCATTCTTATCAGCCTTCACGCTGGTTTAATATACATCATCAACTCGCCGTGTGGCACGATAGTAACACAAACCGGTGAACGCGACCTCAAGTTACAGGAATGGGTGAACTGTTAGTGGTGGTGGTTGGGGCGCAGTGTTGGTGAGGGTTCCGTTTCCCGAACCCGGAGTCTGTGTAGGCATCACAACGCCACACGGCTAGAGCGCAGTGCACGACTACATATGCCCTTGAGGTGGGGAGAGGGGAAAGTAGAGTACTGATACATCGACTCAATACAATGTGTACTACCCCCGATCTTGCTTCCAAGTTCTGCTTTCCAGCGTCCTACCATGCCCACGAGTTCCAGCCACTAAAACCGCAACTGCTCGAGGCTGATTTACACGACCTGTTTTCATTCATCTGGGCTCGCGATACTTACAGTTTCGATCACCTAAGTTATCGTCTCCAAGTCGCTTTCAGTATCCTGTTAATATTCCATTTAGGACTACATCCTAATGTCGCTCTTAAAGAAGGACTGTATTACAGCGATACGAGGATCTTTCTTACTCGGTTTGAAAACACCACTCGAGCAATGCTTCTTATCCGCCTGGATAATCGGGATGAAAATGCGCGGGCGACCCGCAAGTGGAGCGGGTAATTATGGAGTCGCCTTTCGATCCTCTGGTAAAGCTAACACTTACTAAGAAAAACAATGATCTTGATTGATGAGCCTACGAAGCGCCACATGTGCCCCGTTACTCTGTTTCTTTCGATGGCTGTTGCCGATGGTGTCATCGACGGCATTGATCGCACCAGTGACATAGCATCGTTGTTTCGTGGCCACCAACACTCTGGGTGGCTGCTTCTTCCATACAAACAGGATGTATCACATCTGCCGGTACTTCGGAGAACCGGTAATAAATCCAGAGTGATCTCATCTTGTAGTATAAAGCCATCAGTATTCTACACAATGATGCAGGCTCAGTTGGACCGAGCAGGACACGAAGAAACTTTTGCAACCATGCTTCGGGGCATCAGGAATGCGAATCAGCAGGAAAAGCGACGGAAGACTGCAGCCGGTTACGTTGACGCCGAGACGTTTTTGATTGGGCGTGGACAAGCAAAGTGCTTTTCTGTGATACTAGCCTCTGAACCGGTCACGCCCCTAGACACGAAGACCTTTCGCACACCCGCGAGCCTCAAATCGCCCTATCCACTGCCGTATGTGTTAGATGTTCAACTCAAATATGACATCACACGGTCAATGATAATATCTTATCTATATGGGTCATATGCCGCATATCACGCGATTCCCGACATACTGTACCCTTTCGTTAAGGCCGCCGAATCCGTCGCATATGAGCCGTATTATGCAGATGCGTTGCCTAGTGCCTCTGGGGGCTGTCCGTGGTGTGATGCTCGGCTGAAACGGTAAGCCTTACCTGCAGACTCATTTACATGCGCATAACGATCAGGCTCATCGTATTTAGAATTCCGATGAAGGCACACTTGCTTAAGTGTTCACAAAAGAACAAGAACTATGAGATGAAGAAGCAGCTCACCACAGCCCTGAAAGAGAGGCGATGGAGATGCATGTGGACCTCTTGCAGTTCTGGTAACCTTAACAATGCAGAAGCGGCGGCAAGTCACATGAGCGATCACGTTACGGCTGATGTTGTTTACTGCCAATGGGGCCCATGCAACTACAAAGCCAGCAAGTTAACTGATCTTCACGTACATCTTGTTATCGAACATGATGTCTTTACCCACATGACGATACCAACACGGGCCAGATTCTGCATCGAGTGTGGAGTCTGGATTTCTAGTGATCTCGACTGGGAGAGACATGCTATACAGCACGCTAGAAGTTCCAACATTGTTTATGGTCCTATTACCGCAGAGGGCATTCTGGCGGCGCCTCGTCGCTGTCCATTCTGCATGATGCAGGGCCGATTCGTACAGATGGAAAATGCGGGCCACTATGCCGAGCACATAGAAGATCACATTGACAGGCAGTTTGACAAGGGTTGTAGGAAATGCCCTCACTATTCGTGTAAAGGACAGGACTTCAGCAAAAAGGACTTGCGAAACCATCTTAATGCAGTTCACGGCATTACACTTCTCTACTTGAATATATTGTTGTTGGCTTAGTTTACAGTACTTCATAAAGTGTTCTTAGCAGGGTTTAGAAGCCTGCGATTGGCAGACGTTCAGTGTTCATGCGTACATTCCTTTTAAGCCTTCTGTTCCCTCTTGCTGTTTAGGTTGATAATATGTAACTACCTCCTCTCCTTAGCTCGAATAAGAAACGTATCCTTATCCCTTTCCCTCCTTTAACTCATCTCATGTTGTCCGAAGTATCTCTCTCATCTTATCGTACAGCTTCGGATTTAGAACCCTCCACCTTCTGCCTCTAGGGAATATTGGTCTCCGCAATCTGTTGATGTAATTAGGGGATCAGCGGCTAGTAAACGCTGATATATTTCACGGTAAGTTAGTACGCCTGATAACAGCACTTGGGACAGCACGGCCAGAGAAGATGTGCGCCCAACACGCTTAAGTGATGACTTGCTAGGAATGTCTCCATAAGACAAGGGTAGAGAGGCATAGACTAATAGTTAATAACACCGTACGCGCGTTGTAAATATCAACTTTTCCATTGTTACACCTAGGCTCAATTCCATGGACCAAATAATGTTAGGGCTTCTTCGTATATGTAAGGGTGCGATGGGTTAACCATAAGTGCAAGGTAAACAGTGATGAATTCGATGGAGGCGCTATCTTCTGCTCATGCTAAGTTTATATACATCGAGTCATCATGTATTCGAGAAGCTTCCACCGGTCCCTAGAACACGGAGTAAGCTCCGAGGGTTCCATCGAGGGCAACTGAACCGACTAGGTTCTAGCCTATCACAGCAGCATCCGATTGGTTGCATGCCACCCACAACGAAGGCCACGGGCCGAGTACTATCAGTCAAGGCTTCAGCCCCTTACAGTATAATGCTGGATTTATATTCTGCTATGCGTGATTCGGACGTCTCTAGTCTTTAATAGCCTTCTCAGAACGAACAATAAGTCTAATAGTGCTGCCCGCTACGAACTTTTAATCTTTTTGTGTTAGTACAGGTAGGTTGTCGTATGTTGTGTAAGTGACGGATGCGTAAGGCCTTAACCTCAATACAAGATAGTTCATGGACCAAATCCTCCTATAGTTACATTCTAATTCCTAGTTTTAAAAATATCAGAGCGTCTTGGCTCTATGCACTCAGCTAGGGGGCTTCGTTGCGCTTAATATGCCCCACCCTTCCGAATTTGCCGTTGTGCTATTTAGAGAGTGCCATTCCTTGTTATTCTACGGAAGAACGAATAGCGCAGTCTTCTTATTTGATCGCTTATTGGGACGACGAGTCGACGCCAAATCCGAATAGCGCAACCAACAGTTTCGTGGATTTAGTTACGTACTGTCAATAACCTTGGAAGTATGCACATGGAAAGTTAAAAGCGTGCATGTACCCTAAGCGTGCCGTTGTGTCTGACAATAACGCAAGATAATACTAACATGCAATCTGGATCCGGAACAACGATTAACCGTACGCCAAGAGTCCTACCCCGCTCTGATGACCTGGCGCTGGTACCGCCAAAACCTCATCGCATCGTAGTATGAACTATGGCAAGCATGCAATTCTTCTTCCTCGAATTGATTGAAGCACTGAAGACCACTCCACGGCGGGGCTGGGTGCTTCGCGGAGTGCCAGATCCTGAGAGCGTCAGCGATCACATGTACCGTATGGCAATCATGTGTCTCATGGCACCTGGGGTACGCTCCTTCCGCTTGATGTTCTAGTTCAAGTTGACATTTTTTAGGCCCATGAAAGACTACGCATGAGGGCTGCCTGTATGGCATTAGTTCACGACATGGGGGAAGCATTGATTGGAGATATCACTCCATCCGATGGAATCAGTCGAGGTTCGGCAAACAATCCTGTTTGTTTCTTACACTCGCTGACTTGTACCAGCACAGAAACACGAACGGGAAGAGATGGCCTTGAAATTCCTTGCTTGCACCCTTCGCTCGTCGAACCCAGATTTCGCAGATTTGTTACTGGAATTATGGCACGAATATGAGGATGGGAAGACTGAAACGGCGATCTTGGTGCGACAACTCGATAAGCTGGAGTGCATTCATCAGGCCGTCGTATACGAACAACGTAATGGAAGAGATCTTGGGGAGTTCATGGAACTCAAAGAGAAAGTGACATTGCCAGGATGGCAACAATTGTTAAACGACTGCTTACACAAGCACGAAGAGATACAATCGCGCAAAGCAAAAAGCCCCGTTGTGATATTCGTTTCTGGTGAGATTATTATTCACATTTGTCTAATTTGGCTAATTGTCCTAGGAGGTCCTGGTGTAGGGAAAGGGACGCAGAGCGCACTCCTCGCAGAGGAATTCGGCTTCCATCACATCTCCGTTGGCGACTTGTTGCGTGAGGAGGCAGCACGCTCAGAATCTCCCTACAAAGATTTCATACCCGAAAGCATCGAACGGTCGATCCTACTTCCAGCTCAGCTCACCACTCAGCTTTTGAGCCAAGCCATGGGCGATATGCGAGGACCAGACAGACCTATGTTTCTTCTTGATGGATTTCCTAGGAATGTTGCGCAGGTTGTTGATTTTGAATCCAAGGTTCGTTCTTTCATTTGTATCAGAAATACATATTAATTTTCTCAATAGATCTGCAAAGACTACGCGACCATTTCGCTAGATTGCTCCGAGACGGAATTGTTGACTCATCTACACGATCGTTCCGCGTATTCGACCCGAATAGATGACAACCCGGACTCCATAACGAAAAGGCTTAAGACCTTCAACGAAAACAATACTGAGGTCCTCAAATATCTACAACAACGCGGACCTCTCTTTCATGTGAGCATCGGATACGAATTGAATATGACTAAAAAGCATAACATAACGTACAGATTGAATGCCGTGGATCGATTGATGAGGTGTACGCAGGTGTACGTGGGGCAGCCCAGGAGATACTTCGCATTCAAGAGGTATGAGGTATCAGAGTTGTCAACAATCAAGCCAATCTGCAATCAAGCCAAATGTGGCCCCTGCTCACTAGCCTTGTCGATCAGCCACGGGCCTATAAGAGAGACGTGCCATCCCTCTATCTAGGTATAGCTGTACCTGTATATTCTAGGCCGCTAGTAAGCAGGGGCCACATTTGGCTTGATTGCAGATTGGCTTGATTGTTGACAACTCTGTGAGGTATCGGCTCAGCAACCAAAGTCCAAAGGGCTTGCTTGGACAGAATTGGATACCCCTTGTCTGATAAAGGCCAATCTACACAAAGAGAAATCTGCGCTGTCCTCATTCATCCAATGGTATCTTTCCTTCGCTGATGCAACAGGAATAGTCGCATAATGCGTTGTAAGAAACAAGAAGGAATCAGGCACATCCCCAGCAACATATAGATGTGCCAGGAGGACATTACTTGCGTGTACACTTCGCTTTATAAGTGTATTGGCTTGCTCTGGATGCCGCCATGTATACGTCTAAAGTGGATTTAGTGTGCATCGGGAATGACAACGTGGGACACTTACATTGTTGTTGTGTAGAGTCCAGTACAATAATCTCCAGACGTCTCTTTCCCTTATATGTAAGAGGAGGACTGTTACGATGAAAACCACTATCCACGGCCGTTTGACCTGCCTGCGCATAGATTTTTGAAGTTCGCTCAAGCACTCGAGCTCTTTGTCTGCGCAGTACTGTTCTAGCATTCGATCCAGCTGATTCTGAAGCACACGTGGAGCGGGTGTTGTGCCATTCAGCAATGATCCTTGATGTATAACGGGAAACATTCCAAGATCTCCAGGTACGGCTAGCTGCCAGCCTGCCATGAGAAGGCAATGAGCAGACCACAAATTCAAAACTCCTTGGAGCAGGGCATCCTAAGAATAAAGAATTAGATTACGATATCAAGTGCTCTTGGCCACTCACTGATGCGTGTTGTATCGCTTGTTGAAGAACATCGTCTAGCCATGACTTGCTGCCCTTTCGTTGATCGAGGAAGAAGACCACATGTTGTCGGATATAGGTGTCGATCGTCGCCCCAGACGGTAACTGGGACAACGCAAATGGCGTAGTCTTCATGCTCTTCCAGCCTGAAGTCGTCTTGTGGAACAGGCACGTCTCCTCGAAGCTCCTGACTTCGAACTGGCAACACCTGACTTCCATGGTTGGCCCATTTCGGAAGTGTTGAAGAGTCACAGTGCTTGGAGGATAGCACAAGGAGAGATCTCCCCATACAAGCTTCTCTTGATATGTCGACTGTCTCCCTGATTGATATTAAAGCTAAACGTAGGGATCGAGGGATAGCTCGTACACTTCGCGAAAACTGGTTCGTCAAGAAAGCGTATTCGGACGCAAAGAGTTGGTGGCAGTTTGCTCTTCTTGCAACAAGCGCAGAGCGAACTCTCTACAGGTACACACTAAATTTGTTAGCGCATTCCCTTCTGGTGTTGTGAGTGAACCTTGCCTTTCGCTTCCAGGACCAGCAACGAGCGCAAGAGGCCTGCTGCGCGAGGCGCCCGCGACTCCGCTTTGCAACTCGAAACCCGCTGGGGGAAGATTTCTGCAATGGCGAACTATTACTTTGATAGTACGAGGACGTCGACAAGCTTAGTTGGACGGATTGCTCGTGCAAAGACAATTGATGACTAGAGGGCTTAGGAACTGCTAATGAATGTGGCGCAAACGGTCTCGCAATAGTAGCTACTGGTAGTGGTGTTGTGCGGTGAGGATTCGTAGCATCATTGCGCAAAATGTTCAAAAGGTCTAGAAAAGCATTGCTAGATACATTGTGACGTTGCTTCCACAGTTCAAGGGAATCCACCATCGTTAGACACGGTCGAGGAGACAAGTTAGCGTGACTTTAGATTGGGGGATGGTTAGTTATAGTACCGCAAGCTGCGGGTCAAGACCGGCCGAATGAAGGTTAGCGGTATCAGCCAGGGCGCTAAGTCGCGCAGCACAACAGCACTAATTGCCGATCCAATAAGCTCTGATCTATTAATATAGCGGCGCTAAAAGTATCCTCATAAGAATACACGGCTGCGCTACCCCTCTGATGATAATTAGCTAATGAGCACTTTCGGCCCGATACACGTCTCAAGCGACACGCTTAGAAAGCGCGAGAACAACGCCATACTCGCATGGGCGTTCAGCGACAACCCGCACTAACATAATTAAATTGAACCACGCTGCCCAGCGACTTCCCAGATCCTTTCGCATTTAGCTTTAGCTCATAGTCAACCATTCGGTCAAACAACCATATAGGGCGAGCGCTCAGTGCCTCGCAGAATCGGTTCTTGTCTTTCTCACTGCTAATCATACAGAATACATACATAGTGAGTTACTTTTCTGGACCTGCTTTGTCTTCGAACCTGCGTCACTAATCAATATCTTACAGATCCTACTTACGCGATAACCCTATCTCGATTCCGTCCTGCGTCTCCGTCCTGCGTCTCCATCCTGCGTCTACTCAAACAGCAGCGAACAATGCGCGCCGACCCTGGCATCGGTGCTCAAATTCGCTCAAAGAAAGATTTGACATCCCTTTGCGAAGTAGAAAACTTAGAGACCGGCGCATTCGTACGATGTACCTTTACCTACATCGATGAACACGACAGAGCGTGGTTTGGTCAGACAAAGGATATAAGGAAGTACGACTTAACTGTTCAGGATCTAAATCGACTTCTACAACGAGTTCCGGATGAGAGGGTATATCCGCTGCAAACCACCACTCTGACCGTAGTATCAGAGGAAACCCGGAGTCACCTCTATATCAAGCGACCCAAACTATTGTGTCTTGATAACGAGGAAGAGGCAAAGCTCCTGCCACAAATGCTACTCGGAGAAGCAGAGGTGTTACAATTTCTTGAACAAAACCCTCATCCAAATATTGTCAGGTTCCATGGTTGCACCGTCAATCGTGGTCGATTTACTGGTATTGCTCTTGAGAGGCACAGCGTCATCTTGCAATACCGCCACGAGGATGTCCCACGCCCTCTCGATATCGATATTTGCATGCGCGGTATCCGTGCGGCTTTGAGGCACCTTCATTCTCTTGGATTCGCGCATAACGACCTCAATCCCACAAACATCGCTATTGATGGCGATGACAACCCAAAGCTACTAGACTTTGGATCTTGCAGAAGATTTGGGGAAATTCTCCTTTCAGGAGGTACATATGGATGGATAGACGAGGATTACACCACATCAGCTCAAAGTCACGATGAACGTGCTGCAGAAAAGATAGAGGCGTGGCTTTTGAGTAAGGCTCAAGAGCAACACTAGATGTATTCATTGTGCACGCACAACTCGCGTTGTCTGAGGGCTGCTTACATATTCAAGTCTACCCCAATGATTCTGCTAGGCGTCTTGATATGTGTATGATGTAGTATCGACCGTGCTCCAAACACAACAGGCAGTGAGCTCACCGACATATTTCTGTGTCCTTTCCGTCTTTGTAGCCTCCTCCTAGAAGTTGTTGTAAACGGCTTTTGGGCAGCCTAGGGGTTGAAGACGTCGATTTGGATTGCTGTCGGACGTTGGGCACGTTGATCTTCCACAATCCTCTCTTCTAACCTCTGTTCGCGTTCTTCTACGACCGTTTTCATCGAAATAGACGACTATCGTAGTGGTATGCGTGCACCTCATTCTGTGTTAGTAGGAAATTGTGCATTGGAAAACTTGCTTACATCTTTGATAGAGCGGCACTGTCGGAATGGAAATGCTTCTTAGGAGTGTGCAAAAAGGTTTTGAGAAGGTTACGGGGCTTGATTAAACGGTCGATTTAAGTAGCAAACATGTCCTTATTTGACGACACGTCATAATGCATAGAAATTTCCGCCACTACCCATAAACTTGTGAATTAATGGCAAAACTATGGCGGAGGCCACCTGAAGGAGAAATTTCTGAAAGGTACCTTCAACTTGAACCCTTGGCTTGACTCTTCGTCTTTCCTATCTCGGCTTCTTTTACAGCACATTGGGTTCTTCTCTACTTGCCGACAGTCGCTCGACACAACCATGTAGTAATTGGCCCATGCATGGACGCAAGCTTAGCGCTGTTTGCCGAAAGTCGCTGGTAAAGTCTAGCGCTGTTTGCCGACAGTCGCTGCATGCATCCATGTAGTAATTGGTCTATGCATGCATGTAAGCTTAGCGCGGTTTGCCGACAGTCGCTCTAAGCACCTATGTGTGTCTTCCCGTCTTTCCGAGAGTCACTTCATGTACGTATCTTTTGCCTTGGCTATTCTACCCTCGCCACGCGCAGCTCAGACGGTTATGTCCAATCAGAAGACAGCCTTCCTTTATAAATGCATCGCTGTTCTTTTGACGCTTTTTCACATCTTGATGCTGGGAATACCCTCGAGAAGAACTTATTCTCAAGGATGTAGTCACTAAGAAGCATTCTGGCCATTGCGCACACGATTCGATGATGTCAATGAGAAGGGTACCGCGATGCGGAAAGTTGTAGCTGCAGGTACTCGTCCGCTATGCTTGTCGACGTCGCATAGGCACTCCCTCAACGTGTTATTGCAGCCATACAGATCGTGAAGAGATCGCACTGGTCCAGGCCTGATTGATTGTTGACAACTCTGCTGCCTATATTTTCACACCAACACGATTCCTCGATCCCTCAATGAACAGCGATTACAGCTTGCATTTGCGGGAGTCAGTAAGCTTTGCAAGATTCAAATGTGCATAAATATGGGTGTTCGTGCCGCAATGTATCTTCCCTTATTTTGGCTGGTGGTGTTCGGGCTTGGAAGAGGTACGGGGCTGTTACCGGTGAACTAATACAGCGAGGCGGTGAGCCTGGCGCAACAAGGCTAAGTGAGGCCTCGTGAAATTCGATGTGATGGAACAATTTAAAGGGGATCGCAAGGGCAGCAACATTTTCGACTGGTGTTGGAAGAACTCTCGCAAGCCAGTTGCAGTATGCCAAGCTTTCCGTGGCTCAATTGCTGCACGGCTCAACCGGCTGCTCTTGCTACGTCACGCTCAACAAGATCCGCGGTCATCCCAACACGAAACACCGTAAAAACAGGAGTTCAGATCGCAATGCAATCCCGAAATAGCGCACATATCTCAAAGCTCAAACCGTCAAGCGACCTCCAAAAACTGGTGTTGGTTTTATGCGATGACACATTACGTAGTTACGCGCGCGGGGTCACAATTACAACATCCCACGCCACGTTCAACGTCGATCGGCATGCGGGCATTCGAATCTGCATAGAGCAGCTATGTAAAGTATGTTCACAATAATAGCATAGACTTTGTTTTACTAATGTATTGGAAGGAAGAGCTGTCTCACTCCTTCGGTGCTGTCCTAGCGACGGGAACAACCGTGTTTTCCGGACCGTATTCCTACGTTATCGTCTTTGTAGACCAGCTTGATAATCCCGAAGTTCTAGTGAACGGAGAGGCTTTGGGTAATACGCAGCTCGTTCATTGCCATGACCCACTCTCAGTCTCGGTCAACTCAGGGAGGTTGGTGGTATTGGCATTCGCGTTCCACAAAGCCTGATCGAAGGGCTGATTGAAGGGTATACTAGAACCTTCCCAGGGATCGAACTCGGCATGTGGGTTTGTTTCGATTTCGAAGTAACTCATGGTAGCACTCTCGAGGGCATGCGGCTGACCTGAGCAATGGTAAATGGGATATGAGTGATGAGATAGGGTATGCTCAGATCGGACCCCTGGTACTGAGCTGGTAGTTGCCGCGTCATGCGTAACGCTCGCTTGCCGTAGTCAGTATCATATGCAGCTAATGCACGGTATTGGCAACTTACGTGCAGGTGCCGAGAACACTCTTTTCAGGAACTTGTCCTCGGTGAAGTATTCATCTAGAAGCACTCTGGCCTTTGTGCAGCTGCTTACCAACCAGGAAAACTTTCGTTGTAAGAGATGGAGTGTTTCCTGAGGCATCGGCGGTACTTTTGCATATGCTAATAGCAAAAGGAAATCGCGTCCTTGCTCATCGAGACGCGCGATGTCAAATGCTGTGCTTGCGAAATCCAGGTATAACCTTTGACGCGCAGACAGTTCACACTTTTTGTGTGTCTCGGGACTCCCAGCAATGTCCCAGAGGGTTAAAGTCGTTCTAACCTTTTCCCACAAACGCCTGGTCTGGGTTGCGCCTTCTTCGGCTTGGCATACGGCATTGACGAACTCATCACCTATCTCCGTTGACAGGGTAGCAGTCGGCTTGTCAGACATGGGTTTCGTACGAGACCGGGTCTTGCTGAACTTTTCCTGGAGTCTCGCAAGCGTCCGTACACTGAATTCAGCGTTCGGTGTGGCTAGGATAGTTTTGATCGCCAGATCCAACTCTTTGCTTGGTCTAGGCATCGCGGAGGCGGTCGGGTGAACGACGATTGCGACGTGTTGACGCTGTGCTGTAGAAGAGGTACGCTGTGAAGTTAAGAATACGTGCTACGCTGTAAAGATTAGCAAATATGGCGGCCACACTGTAAAAGATGGCGGCCACACTGTAGAAGATGGCGGCCACACTGCAAAAGATGGCCGCCATGCTATGAGGGGGGCCGGCCTTTATACCTTATTAGAATAGGCAGCGCCATGAGACGAGATGATTGGCTATGCATGGGGAGCCGGATAGGTACGCGACACCTGGGATGATCGGGCCATTATGGCGTTCGCTGGGCATGAGACCCGAAGCGCCGTGATGCACAAGATGGGCGCCGCGATGAGAAGATGGGAGTATGACAGCTTTCTGGGTTGGACTACAAAAGAAGCACGTTATCGTCGATGCTTCTTTTCCATTGACTATTCTGGAGACGTTTCCGTTGCTGCCATGGAACCCATTACTATCTTAACCATTATTTGCTGCTCGTCCATAGGCCTCTTCCTTGCCGTACATTCACTCGTTACAGTAGCGCATGGCGACGATATCGAACTTGGAAGAGTAGAGTCAAGCGTGAAACAGCTTCCGCGACCGGGAGTTGCAATTACGAAGACGACTGTAGTCGCCACCTCACCCGCCGAGCTTGCCTCACCCGTCGAGCCTACCATCCCCAACGATGCTAACATTCTTTTCGAGGAGCGTTACGATAAATGGGGACAGGACGCCATTCTCGCAATCTACAAATACAAGGGTCTTTCGTTTGACGATACCAATTTCCAACTGCTCATCGACACGCTTCGGAAACATAACACTGAGGAGTGGAAAGCTCTTCGCTTACTACAAGAAATTACGCAGAAGGATGAACTCGCGAGGTTCATATTAAGAGATGCCACTCTGAGTGAGCCTCGCAGGCGAGTAATTATGAGGGAGGTTCGAGCTCGCGGTGTGAAATGGACTCCTGCATTCCACGAGGAAATCGAGGTTGGTGATATAATTCTGATTAACCTACTCTCGACTAAGCTAACTTACTATAGACCACTCTCGACTGGGGCGAGAGTTTGACGATTGAATATCAAGATATCGTATATCACCCCCTCGTAATCGGCAATGCAAAGGAAGAGCAAGACGGTATCGAACAAAGCGCGGAGATCGCAAAGCCCCCTGCATTGAGACATCCTGAATGGTTCTCCGTAAGGCATGGAATTGGTAAGATTTGGTTCAGTCCACCCCCATCATACCAGTTCAATTGGCAATCCCGCGGAACAAGCGACAGAAGGAGGTGAATGACCTTTACTGGCTTTTATCGTATCATAGGAATGTCCGTCTAGATGGTATTTAAAAATCTCTATGTATAGCCTTGCAATACGTACTCTCTTACTGCCACTTCTGGATAAATTAATTCTCTATGCTGTACCAATTCGAGCCGGAAGTCTCGCGAATTAAAAAGGCGATTGAAATGACCATCCATACGCTGAGACAGACAGGGGTATTAACCGCCCAGGGCTTGCAGTCGATATATATACCATAGGGAAGCTCGATGCCCTCCATTTTGTCTTATCCCCACATCAAGCATGGCCTTGGCCGGGATGTTTGATTTTGCCTCAACGCTATCACTAAACAACTCGCCGCCTGATCATCACCAGATTATTGTAAGTCATGTCGAAAGATTGTGTGTGCTAATATTCTGATACGTTCTAGATTCCAGCTTTCCGAGAATTCCTGGCCGTCTTCGTCCAGCCAGACGTCTATGAAGCGGATTTCCCCCCAAATCCTTACAACGTTCCTCTTGGACATGACGATTTGTTACATTGGAAAGAGAAGGGCGTGCAGGCCCTATGTGAGCGGCGACATGACGTTTGTCCAGTGCAAGCAACCGAGCGCGCACACAAGAGGATCTTCGACAACTTTTGCAGTGTGCTTGCTACGCTCGATTACTCCTACCGTAAAGACCTCGCTTTTGAGACTTGGACTGCATTTCTTCATCGAGAGAGATTTGTTCTTATGCCTATACCATCGGATTTCTGCAAAGGACCTATAGCTCTGCTCGCACGTCACCGTAGCAACATAGAAGCAACAATTCAGGCATCCTTTCCCCACTTACAGAAGAGCTTAGAAGAATGGGGTCTTTATCAGCCGTACAACCGTCCTGTCTTACTTATGCCAGTTCTGATAGACTATTTGTCTCTATTTGGCAAGACTCTTCCCAATCTGATGAACGAAAAGATGCGGTCATCTCTACCATTGCGGCTCATTTCGTATTGTCGGATGAAATGCTAAAAAAATGAGCTCAGGAGAAGTTTATGCTTGCGATGATAGATTATGTCTTGATCATTGTTGTTTTTTTCGTTGGTCTGTTCTCTCTCCTTTTTGAACATAAACCTGATACATCGGTGATACTTAGGTGATACATAGGTGATACCGTCCACGATGCAGTATCGCTTACTTCATCTGACACGTATCTTTTGTGGTATGTTTCTTTCCCCGCCCCTATCTTTAGAGACTGAGATAACAGATATCCGATTCGGAAACGCCAAATGTGCCCCAAGTCCGAGACGCTCGTGATGACAGGTTGCACATATTTGCAACGACTACGTCCTTTGGATGGCGCGAGAGGCTTACGGTAGAGGCCGCGTTAGCTTTCATCCGGTTCCATTATAAAACGACGCAGGCTCAAGCCCTGTGTTAGCGGCTCAGAATATATAAATAACGAAATTGACATGCATTGATCTGTATGGCATTGTATATCTGCCAGGGTCAGAAGGAGAGGCTTCTCCGGCACCAAACACCTTGTCAGTCACCTTACCTTGAACGAAAAGCCCGGGCAACTGGTCTCCCGGTTTCCTGAACAGGTGCCATCGAATATCGCTGGTTCTTAGGATGCAGAAAGATTCAATGTGAATGACCGACAAGCTGCAGATCTTTGCTTCTTTGTACTACTAGATACACACCCGCCCTTTAGCATTAATTCACTCTGTTGTTTGAACAACGTTCGAAGATGGACGCCGAACCCCCCAACCACTATTCTGCACCCGACTTTTCTTCCATAGATCGATACTATAAAAAAGTGTATCCCACTTTTGATGAGCACCTGAAAACAAGTAGTAATGATATAGCTATGCCTGTGGCGTGAACAAACCCGAAGCCAGTTGCGCTTGCATCCGATAGGCGAATACAAGTATCTGGTTGGTATACAGGAGTGCTGTATGAGGTGGGTTACCCTTGGTTGTGTGACTCCACCCCAGCTGCAGGCTTTGGCGAAGAGCCTGGCTAGTGATGTGGCGATCCCTTCGTGCCCAAATTCGTGTGCGCCCTAGTAACTCTCGCCTGCTTCAGAACTCTGGTCATCACTCGGGACGAACGAGGTTGTCTTCGGATTGATGTTCGAAAAAGTGACGCTTTGAGTGATGTGAGGTCATTCGACGTTTGGCTATATGCTTCCAGGACGACCTTTTGGAGATGATGGGATGTCAAAGACGGGTATTAGAAACCGCCAGCCCGCAATAGATTAGACTTATATCCAAGTATCCAATAAGGCCGTTGAAGAGTACCGAAAAACTACCCTTTGTGCGAATCATTGTCGCCGACCACCCCACGACGCGCAAACCTTTCCTTTGCATATGTTTAGCAACTTATCGGTACGAAGCCGAAAGAAAGAAGAAGAACCTCAAAAGAAATACCACTCAGCTATCACCAAGCTTAAATACCACATTTCCCGACATTGTCTCCAGGCACGACATAACTTCAAGCACATCCACACCTCACAATCCTCAATCAACTCGTCTTCGTCACAGATCAATCTTCACGAAGCAACAATCTTCGCCCGCTTGTAAACTTCCAACTCAAACCTGCCTTCATACCAATCTACCAACAATGCCAGCAGCAACACCATACCGCTGTTCTGGATGCGACTTCCCCAACCCCGCCTCGCACAACGGCCGCTGCCTAAACAGCATCGCCTACTGCCCCAAATCAAAGGGAGACTGGTTCTGCGCTAAATGTCGCAACATAGTGCCGATCGCACTAGGTCCCAACAAAGACGGAGTGTATCGCTGCGACAAGTGCAAGACGCCGTTCAACCCGAAGTACAAATACACACCGCCGGTTCGGAGTTGGAGTTCGGCGGAGAGGAGGAAGGGAACTGAGTATGAGACGATGGGCGAATAAGAACACTTATAATAGTATAATAGAACTGTGGATTGAACCAAAGAGTGATATGCCATCGGAATTAGTAACGACCGCTTTCTAGTGCAGGGCCGGGCTTGAAGATTAGTCTCTTTCTTGTTCCACGAAATTTGGGTTGGAAATCTTGGTAAGCCACATGCCCGAGGCACAGCTGCGGAATAGTGACCCATCTTCCCAGGAGATCGGGTTCGAAAGAAGGCAACTGTTGAGCATGGAAGAGCGGTAAAGCAACGGATGGAGGACCTTTCAGCCTTGCAGAAGGCTGCATGATATATGAGCATCTCAGTCGTCCAACCGACTCCAGGCCATCCTTTGGGCAACGCTTCAGACACTGAGAGGTCACTGCTGTCTGGAGGGTCGCTCCAGTCAGGGCGCTTGCCGACGAACGGCATGGACGAGAGTGTGGGTATGAGGCAATCCGCGCGGCACGTCTTCAATAACCTGGCTAAGCGTTGAACACCCTCAGTGTGAACCAGAGAGACCCTATCTGTGCACAGGTCGATCACATTTCATTCTCATCTCATTCTCATCTCACGATAGACTTGGTCATAGTAGGCCTCATCACAGTTTGCGGGGCCTGCGCTGAAGGGCCTAGGCTTATCGAAAACTACGCTAATCAAAGCCACCTAGGACGGTGCCGCGGGTTGATTATGGTAATCAAGCAACTAGCACATGCGGGGAGATTGCTCAGTGAGGCAGTCGATGCAGCAGAAGGGAGGCCAGGCGGCCCGCGCCTCAAGGAACGACGTTGCAAACACTAGTGTCGTGGGTGGAAGAGATCCGGTACATTGGACAAGGTCAAGGTCAAGTGCAGGGTCTAGCTGATGCATAGCGTTCGAGTCTAGGAGCCGATCCGTAATGAAGCGAGTGGCAAGCGCGGAGGTGATGTGCTTAAGCGAGGCGAAACCCCGACTGGCACAATCGCCGAATGACAGACTCACGCTTACGCAAAGACGGTTAGAGTTGTCCCCGCATGACGGAAGGCTCCCAAAGTAGTTTGATTTGAATGTGCGCGACGCACATTCAAATCCAAACTGCTTTCGGAATCCCCCTCGTCCTTGGATCTGCGAACACCACCGTCCCCCTTCCGAGAGAAATGGCATTTCCTGAGTATCAGGAGGACTTGATCCAAGCATTGAATCTGTGCAAGCCATCCGATGTCATCGAAAACAAAGTGAGCCGGTCCTTTCGAGTCGGGGTTGGTGTATGACTGAGCAATATTTAGGCCTTGCTTGAATGTTTTCGTGGCTTCATACAAAGAGGGACTATACACGAGTGGTGTAGGATTCTTCCAGAAAACGTTGGGGCTCGCGATGCATTTAATGCTATCGAACATCTTCGGGTGCCGGTCCGCGCCGCCGATGCAGCCACACAACAGCCACACGATGCTCTCAGACTACCACACGAAGAGTACTTTGAAAAACGCGTTGCAGGGAAAGGAGAAAGGAGCTTACAGAGATTAAGGAGATTAAACGAAATCGCTCAACATATGACTGGTGCTCAAATCACAACACAATCACCTGAAGTCCATGATGGCTTCTCCTCGGCGGATCCGATTGCACAGGCAAAGGCGATGTACGAGAGAATAGAGCAGCCAACGAACCAAAGTACCACAGCGTATCGGCATTGGCTCATTCTCTTTGGAGATGCAGTCGACCAATGTGCAGTATTGCAGCCACTGCACCTCTCAAAAGGGCGTGACAGCAAAACCGCCGCTTTGGAAAAGATTGCTCTAGAACTTGGTATAGAGACGAAGACTGTGGCTAAGAAATATACTCTCTCTCGTAGATACTTGAAAATCGCAGAGATTGGAGGCCCAGGTTCTCTGCGTTCAATAAATGGCCTCAAGTGGCAGTAAGCACAAAAACAACCAAATTCGGCATTCTCTGACGCGTCGCAGTATAGAAAGAGTCAGTGAAGAAGATATACAATTGCTCTGCGATTACCGGAAAGACATGCTCCCGACAGCGGAAAAGCAATCCCGGGCACTCGATTCCATAGTGATAAAGGAGTTTACTCACGGTCTCCAGGCCCAAGGAGTGAATGTAGCCGAGATTGCAGAAGGATGCACTCGTTTAGCAAAGTTGATTTGCCGTCACGTGGAAATCAAAAGCTCTACACAAGGTGACACGATACTTCCAAAAAGCGTGAACATAGGCAGCAACGAACACGCCCAGCATACATTTCCGCGATCTACCGCCGGATCTGAAACCAGGATGGATGTCAGACCACCCTCCCATACTATGTCTCCTGATTCACAAGGACCTGTACCCATTCGTCATGCCCTACAAAGCCAGCAACTATGTTCCACTGCGGAGACATACACAAACACCGCCAAACGGCGGAGAGTCTCCGGAAATGAAGACGTGCAGCCTCCGACGGTATGCCCAATCCTAATGCCAGAAGACAATGGGAGTACAACTCAAGCACAGGGCCAGCGCTTCTCAACGGACATCTCTATTCTTCCGGAACAGCAGTACAACTCTGCATCACCTTTCGAAGAGGCAGGCACTATAGAGCACGGGATAATTAGCCCAACATCTCATATGGACCCCGATGGGGACCTTGTACCAAGTTCAGAGGAAACCGAGGTAAGTCAGCGGCCTACAACATCATCTGCGGATCGAGCTGACTGTAGCAAGGACACCACTTTGCCCTCTTATGGAATGTTAGATCTGTTCGGACATGATCAAACAAGCTATTGTTTCGGCGAAATTTAAATTGAATTTAGCTACAGGCTCAAAAGTCTTCAGGCATGAGCTGTCTCTTACTACGCCTGGCTATGCTACTTCGACTTTGGATGTGAGACGGGGAACGAGGAGAAAAGGAACTAGTTGCGGTACCATCTCCAAACGGACGTTCTGCAGTACCAGGCAAAGCGAGTCTGACTGCAATGATGCCTCGCCCTTCATCGCAGGAACTGTAAGACTCTGTGTAAAGAGCTTCGTATTTATGTCTGTAACGCTGGCAGTTTTGAACGTGGGATCCAATTCCAGAATGCGATGAATGATTGCTTTGTGTGTTTTCGTGTCTATAGGAAAGCATTGAAGGAGAAATATTTCATCGTCACTTGTGTGAAGTCTGGCGTTGTGGAGGAGTAGCACCGCGGCTCGGGGGTAGCCATTTTCATTCGGCTGCGGCTCTCGAACCACTGCGCCTGCTTTCGCTACAGTGTCTTTATAGTCCTGAAGCGTTGTCATTGTTTGCAGTAATGTAACGTGACTGTCTGCTTACGCTGTTGAGAACATCGGTACAAAGACACTGGAATTCTGAGATCCACCTATACGCAAAAACCCCATCTTTCAGCTTTGTTATGCCCTGTAGATGTGATTGCGTTCCCAAGAGTGGTGCGATCTCCTGAAGATGTTTTTGTACAGTTGATGTTGTTGCAAGGTTTGCGAGCAATGGCGCTCCGACGTCCGCTTGGGTCGATTGTTCGCCGGTTTCGTAAGGAGACATTTTTTCAGTACATCAAAGTGCAACTGGCGACGTTTATGTCAAAGTGCAGCCGGCGATGTCTTATACCAAGAAACATGACCGTATGTTAGGTGCAGTGCTATGTGGGAAGTGACCGTGCACGTCGGGAGCCGACCTCGCTCCGGACACTTGGCATCAATGACCCCAGATAGTAGCGCAAGCATCGTAGTGGGGAACCCTTAAGCCGCGTATCACATGCATTTTCAATCGCCCACCCTTTTAATTTTTCACTTTCACGTGCACAGCGTATATTTGCTCAAGTAAAAAAGTAACCTCAAGATCCATGCTTTCTATTACGATTGCATAACCACTTGGACGGATCAAAGACTTCGCCACAGTGGTATACGGTAGTGCTCGGCTTACCGCTTACGGACTTACGAATCGTGCTGAACAACACAACTTAGGAACAACAGTAGGACCGGGCGAGCAACCCTGATCAACCCCAATCCTCGTCCACAAAGCCTACCTTAACGACAACAACGTTGAAGCTGCTCCTGACCTACCCTGGAGAGTGCTGGAGTCTGACGAGCATGTCTATCGAAGACCCATAGGAGCTATGCTTCGCTTCCTGTTTACCGCAGCCGAGGGGTATGATGTTGTTCAGGAGGCTGAGGGCGACGTCAGTTGCGCAGACTGGTGCGTATTCAAAGTCCTACGTAAGCCTGGTGGCACTCTCTTTCAAAGGGATTTTATGTTTGCTGAAAGCAAGCGGGTGGGGGAATTGTGGAGCGCTACTAAGGCTCAGCATCGAGAGCAAGTCGCTGGAAATGGGAACGATTCCAAAAAAAAAAAAAAAAATAAAAAAAAGTTACGCTCCCATTTAAGTTTAAAGGGCACGAATTGGAAAAGATTGGTGGGAGCATGCACCTGGTTAACCATGCCAAAGACGTTGTTGCTTGGCGCCTATATCTTAAGAAAAATCCGTTGCCGTTCGTATAGAGCGGGATATACTATTATTATAAACACCTTTATTTATATGCTACACCGCTAAAGCAACCATCAAACCAGATCTGAGACTCTACTGGTGTCTCAGCGATTCTGTTTCGACGGCCTTCTTCCCTTTCTATGCTGCGGTCGTCACACTTCCACTTAAAAACAGGTCCGATCTGGAGGTTGCAGCCAAGTTTGGCCCGTTCAAGTGGTCCTACGCCAATCTTGTCCAGGATCATATCTTGCAACTCAATGGGAAGATCGTCAATACATGTCGTAGGGGCACGGTGCTGTGTAGACTTGAGGAGGAGGTCAACGGCCCCAGGAGAGAATGCCCCCGTGTTGTCGAATAGACGCTTGGCTTTTGTATATCTTTCAACGTGGCTGTTGATCTGATATACAATGAGCTCGTGCACCGAGAGTATAAGATACGTCCTAAATCCGTCGGGTATCCCAGTAGGGTCTTGCTTCAGATTGCGCACTGTCCATTTCTTGAAATCCGCTCGAATAAGCCTGGTAGCATAGGCAACATATTGGCACATGACAATAGATACTCCACCAACCCGGATGATGTCTCCATTCCACGGCTCCCAATTTGGAAGATCCTGTAGCCGTACCAAGTAGCCACCGGTACCGCGACGAGGGAGATTAATTTCGACAATCGTAAAGTCCAGAGCAACGATTCTGACGACCGCGTACGTAAGCCTACGAAACGTGGAGTTGTTATGTAGGCCGCATAGGACATGTCGCCACTAAAACGCAGAGTCGTTGAGGATTCTGACCAAAATGCTTCGCGTCGCTTCAAAAGCGATAGGTCTAAATCACGGCGTTTCAGTTCCGAGTACGGTGGTGGGAATATAGTTGACGCTACACTCTTGGGGCGCAATGGCCGATCGTAAGATTCAAAGTCAGACGCTGCAATGGAATTCCGATGTGCAAGCTCAAGAGGAATCTGACCATGATGCCCCTCTTTATCCATGCGCAGGATGTCGCTATCAAGATCGAAAGTCCAGACTGTTCCAATTTGAACGTGTCGGTGGTCATTAACGCATCCGCAGCCACTGAAAGGATGGACAATATCGTCTTGTTGATGCCATCCTCCAGCAGAGTGGGAATACAACGCGTCGAACGTGGCTTCTAGGCGCACAAGTAAGCAGTCTTGCACCTATACTTCGGCAGCGTAGCTCACCTCTTGTTTTGCCTAGCAACTTGCTTGAAAATTGTTGCAGCATGTTGCTATTCTTGCCATGTCGGCGTGAAGTAAAGGAGACAGTCCCTGGAGATGAGTGAGGCTCATGAACATCTTATTGTTCGAAAGAGCGTACTGTGAACAAATATTAATGAAAGCCGCCATACAGTCATATTGAGCGTGAATATTAAGCGGTTTCATTAGCAGATGGTGTTAAAGTAGAACGGAGCGCTTGCTCAATGGACAGGAGAGGTTCTAGCGTTCAGTGATCGCACATGGGCTCTTGGCACGCTTAGCGGGGTGCTGGTAAACGTTGCACACAACTATCGTATCACTATGGCTGCCGTGGAGACCCGCCTTATCGCGCACCCCGATTCAAGAGCACGCAGCACCAGTATTTAGTAGGCAAGACAGCCTCTCATGTCAACAGGACCAGATATGAAACATGATTGAATCGTGTTGTATTGGTTCTATGGGAGGAGCGAGCTATGTACGAAGGGGCGAACCTGGTGCTAATCCCAGAACGTGCTAGCGCGAGAGGAAAGATGGGATTAGAACCTGTGGCAGAACACTAGAGGGTTACAGTATATCACCGTGCCTGACATCTCACACAAAGCAATGACAAGACCAACCCAAACCACTAGCACCATGAAGCATTGAGAAAGCAGGCGCAACCGACGACCGGCAGTGCGGAAGGCGCGAAGACACCGTAGCGCCAGCCGGCCTCAGTTCCCGGAACCGAGGCAATCTCACCCCAACGACGGGTTGGCCGTAGAAACACTCGAGAGACCAACCCCACATGGTGCTTTGCCGAAAAGCGAGACTGCTCTCAATATTGGGCTGGCGGAAGCGACAGCGACAGCGACAGCGACGCCCATGAGCAGCTTCACGACCCGACGTGCCAACCGTCGCCGGCGATGGCAGAGCCTGACGGTGCTGAACCGTCACCAAGCAATGCATCTACCCTGCTGGGAAGGGTAGTCTTCCTATACTCTCCAACAAACTACGGACACTCACAATGGGCATGACGCGACAAATGAGGTGCAAGATGAAAGGTGGGTCTGCGGTTCATCATGAGATGCCTTGCGCGTAGCGATGCAAGCTCACACTACGTAGTCCTCATATCTTCAGTCACCGCGCCTCGTCCTACCCACTCTTTGCTCACGTCGAATGCCGAAAACCGCACCTCGCGTCTCCCACCAGACTTAAATCACCAGCACCGACGCAGTAGCACCGCGACTACCAGCGAGCCCCGCCACACATCTACAGACAGTGGCGACACCTACACTTGAGCCGATCGCCGTGCCGACCACACACTGCTACAATGGGCACCAGACGCGGCCGCCCAGCCTGCGGATCCGACGATGAGCGTGGCCGCAAGAAGGACGCGAAGAAGCGACATAAGAAGATAGGCAGGCTCACCAACGAATGGTATACACCATTTAACGATCACAAGACTCCACTGCACAAGAAGGACTTGGCCAAAGGCCTGAGTATCACACAAGACTGCCTCGCCAACCTGGAGCGGCCGGGCCGCATCGAGCAGACAGCCTGCGCAATCATGTCCAATGGCGCCTATTTCACAATGGGACAGGCCGATGAGCGAGACGAGGCGGTCAATTAGTTCTACGACAGCTTTCCCGAGTTCGGCCCGGCGCCCGGCAAGTGGAAGACACATGCCATGAGGCAACTAACGCGACAAGGCCGCGCTCGCCGTCTCAATAAATTAGGCGGAAGTACACACACCACTGGACCTCGACACTCTGCCACCAGAGGCTAAGTCGTCGCCCGAACCAGAGCCAACCGTCAAGAAGGAAGATGCGCACCTACACGTAAACACCGAAGACAAACAAGACGACGAACAGGCCATTGGAGCCCAGTGCGAACAACGGCTCCTGGACGAGAACGCACAATGCGTCAAGCGTAAGTATGAGGCTGGCGACGGCCGCCGCTACAGATATGACCGCTCCAACACATCCACACTGGTCGGCGTCCAGAGTGGCCCCCACGGATGAGATAGCCCGCTGCGATGCCCTTGGGCACCAATACCTACCGTTGTTGCGCACCAAGATCAGTGCACGCACTCGCCCTTATGACTCTCCGGACAGTTATTACTTCCTCTTGAAGGTTCATATTCAGTGACTTTTGACATCCGTTGACTTAGACCTACAAAGCGCTTTCTACACCCTCTTTGTTCGCACTATCCCGCAATACACAACCGCCAAATCTGCATCAAAGATAAACGCTGGCCAAGTACCTGGCTGTTATTTCTAAATAATCAATAGCAGATTTTATAGGCTTCACAATATCGTTTATCTTCATTACGGAAGTTGACCTCGTTCCCTCGAACTCCCACGTTACCACCGCAGCCATCGGCAAGTCTACTTGACTCTGAATATCAGTTACTACCTATCACGAACGGTGACTACTGAAAAGCCTACATGGGCCCCTTATACTGTCGGAACCCTACAGAAAGCTGGATATGGTAAGGGAGGTAGCGCAAACAAACGACTATATACAGTGCATGACTGTGTTCCCATATGTCTTTCAGCTTCGTTTGTCAGCGCTTTTTAATGGTGCTCCGTCGCATGCTGGCTGGCGACGTTAATGTCAAAGTGCAGCCGGCGATGTCTTATACCAAGAAACATGACCGTATGTTAGGTGCAGTGCTATGTGGGAAGTGACCGTGCACGTCGGGAGCCGACCTCGCTCCGGACACTTGGCATCAATGACCCCAGATAGTAACGCAAATATCGTAGCTGGGATCACGTGTATAGCCTATATTTGCTCAAGTGGCTGAGTAATCTCAAGATCCATTGTTTCTATCACTGTTGCATGACCACCTGATAATAGCCAGCTAACGCGAGATAGCTCTGTACGCCTTGATAACAACACTGTCTCGAACACGATGACTTATGGACTTATACTATACACCATTTGTTACGCGCTTGTCGCTACCTGTCGGGCGCGTCTGAGTACCGTCTCTTCGTAATCCTAAATCTGCCGTTGTATAGGAGGGACGAATGCTGGGAGCTCCATTTGCGGGTTGGTCGCGGCTATTAAGAGCGGTGGATTGCTGTGAGGTGGCGGGCTGTCTTGCTGGAAGATTGGTGTTCTGTCGGCCTGGCTCTTGAGAGTTGGACATAGTGACTCAACAAAGACTGCTGTGGAAGTCAGGCTGTGCTCAAAGGAAGCAACCGCTGCGCCGACTCTACTAGCTTGCATTTGGATGCTGTGCCTATTATGGAAAAGCTGAGCCTCAGGCCACCTAGAGGCTATCTCAGTCCTGAAATAAAGCTTCATAACGTACAGTGAAGGCCGTGGGTGTACGAGGGGCCCTGCGCTGAAGGGGGCTGAGAATGAACGGGAAATCGAGGGCGTCGAAGGTGTCGGAGGATTGAACTGGATAAAAGTAACTGCGCAGTGAAGAAGAGATCTTTAGAAAAGGAAGAGCTGGAGATCGACTACGGACTTTATATCACCTTGTACAGCGTACATGCGCCCCTCTCATCGCCTACAACCACGCCTCCTCTCCACGTTGATACGATTGCCGTCTGCAGAAGCAACAAACACTTGCCTGCAAGTGTGAAGGGGCTTGCAGAATACTGGGAAGCGGAGAATCCAAAATGCACGGGCTATGTATGCATTAGTTCGTTCCTCAGCATACGTATTAGCGATCGCTTCTAGTAATCCTTGTTAAGAATGTTCTTAGATGAATATACACCTTAAAAACTTAGTAGGATAGGCATGAAGGATGGAGGTGTGAAAGAGGAGTGCGGTACTTAGTACCTGTTTCCACGATCCACATCCACGCGCGATTACTGCTGCTTTTCATCATATCATGACATTGTTATAGTCCCTCGTATGGATATTGCTAAGGCGCTCCAGTATATGTATTAGTGGACAGCTAAGTGCATAGTCAAGTACACAGTTAACTGCACAATCGAGTGCACAATCAAGTGCACAGTCGAATGCACAGCTAGGTGCATAGCGTACTCATCAGTATAGTCAGTGTTATTATAATTAGTACGACTAACTGCACAAATAAGTGCACAAGAATGCTTTCAAATTGATTGTCATTATGGCACATCATTACTACGAAAAACAATTGGCAAAATAAGGTGACACTACCTGGAACCTGTATCACGTGATAGTGCGGGGCAACGGCGGCTCTGGGCCGTTTCAGACGCGGACGCAAAAGTAGCATTGTGGCATGACTACTAAAACTCTAGTGAAGCTCTCAGCTATATAATATTCTACGAGTAGAGCGAGCAATCTACATGCTTCGGTTTCACTCTTATCGCATTTTATTCTACGGCCCAAGTACGTGTGCTGGTGCCTGACGCTTGCGACAAATTACATGGCTCCACGACCCCGCCAACAGTTTTCTACTACCTTAAACTCCTCCGGCAGTAGCCATATAGCAGCCGACCACCTCTTGTGGGCGTCAAATCTCACACTCATTTTCCGGCACGGCATTGCGCATTCCATCTGTGCCGTTCCTTCGATCAACATCTCCCCACGCAAGCGCACCGCTCTATAACCAGAAACCAACAGACGCGTGAGCGAAGATCTACCAAGTTTGTTCGCACTTTTGTCGCCAAAGACCTCTCATGGTACGCCTCTTCGCCTCTTCCAAGTCTTATATTAACACCGTTCAGGCTTTTGATCTCAAAGATGTAAAACCGCCCGACAAAAGTACAGATTTCACGAATGTGCCTTCGAACAGTGTAAAGATGGTAAAAGGCAGGGGACAGGTGATCGAATGGAAGTCCAGCAAAGTCACCGTGATTGAGAAGGATGGCGAAGGACCGAAGAAGCATACACCACTTTCTGACTCACCGAATGGGTCAATGAAGGTTGATTCAAGCTGGGATCTATATATCTTGGGAGGACAATTTGTAGAGAAAGAGGCTTGAGAAAGGCGTGGTATTACGCAGCGATCTTTTAGTTGAGCTTATTCTGAATCTCAATACCTCTGTCTAAGCCCATTATCAAAGTGATTGTGCACTCCTTTCTTAAAAAAGCCATTGAGACACATTCCGTTCGGTGTTTCCCCTCGGCTCGTTCTCCCACTCGTATGGGACACTCAGTGATAGCGCCATGTATTTCCGACTTGAAAACCGTAACGATATCTTCGTCCAAGACGCCTTTTAGAGTAAATTCGGATTGAGGTATAAGTTGCACCATCCCATTTCCATAGACGATTTGCCAAACGCCCAAAACCCATTCTACTTTGACGTTGAAAAGCGCCATTGCAAGCTCTTCCACGTCTTCTTCTCGAATATCCAGTCTCATGAAACAAGAGTCCAAGTTCTCTGGTGTTGGCCAAGAAGGAAAGTGCATTGTCACTGCTCGCCAGTCATCTCCTAAATGTGAACTTTTGATCTTATGCACCATGTCTTCGCCGAGAAGTTCTCGTGTTCCTTCTAGCCGAGCATGCGTGAATACGAACCATTTCTCTGAGGCGTTCGCTAGCCATTGGCTGGGCTCTTGAGGCGGCTGCACCGTTCCACGTTCCTCCAAATCCGCTGTCAGTGATCGAATGCTGGAAGATATGACCAATGGATCGTTCTGTCTTTCTCGTATCCTTTCAATCAGCTCATCAAGTATAGTGGCTCTTGTAGATTCGATTTGGTTTTGCGTGAAAGCAATCATGCACAGCGTATGGTAGTTGGAGTCTATATCGAGGACCTGGTTAAGGAAGGTATGGTGTTTGATGGCTGCTGCTGATAATCCCTCCTCTGTCCTGTTTCTTGAAATCCTTTGAAAGCGATGGGATTGGCCCTTCGTTAAGTGTTGCGAATATTTCAGCTTCCTTGATACGTTATTAAGGTGTGTCCATGCCGAACCAACCAGACTTGTCAACAATCAAGCCGATCAAGCCTCAGCCTCCGGCTTGACTTGAGGCTTGAACATTGTGTCAAAAGGCTTGATTGATTAGCTTGTTTGCAGTACTAGCTTGAGGCTTGATTGATTGGCTTGATTGGCTTGGAGTTATACAGATTAATTGCCTATACTAACTACTCATCTTCACGATCCCAATCGCACAATCCGTATATAGTGTCTATCTCAGCGTCAGTTAGTGTTGCTGTCGCACTGCTACTACACTGATCAAAACCAGCCCTATACCACCGCCGTACACACTGTATAGCTGCTAGTAACTGGGGTGAGATCTGCCGCCGTCGGGGTTCAAGGAGGTCGCCAAGCTCGCTGAACATGCGCTCGCACTCGCAGCTTGAAGCAGGTATAGAAAGCACATCAATAGCCATCCGGGCAAGGTTGGGGTAGCGATCACGCAAGCCTACCCAGTATTTAATAGGGTGAACGGCAGCGTAGCTGTCCTTGTTGACCTTTGGTTCGCGCGCCTTCCACCTCTCATACTCATCTATATCGCCATCAATAGCAGCCGCGGCACCGTCTGGGTCGAGGAGGGCTTCAATAGCGTCGTCGATCTCGCTAGAGATAACCTTTGGCCGTCTTACCGCGCGTGGTAAGGTGTTGTACTCTGCCCAAAGCGCGCGAAACGCGCAGTTGTTAGCCTCTAGCCACTCAGGTTTGTCCGCCCAGACAAGCTCGCAATACGTTTTATAGCGCGGATGAAGTAGAGTTGCAGCATAGTACGCGGGTGAGAGGTCGAGCTTGTTGTAGTAATTATTAGCCTTCGCCCAGGCAGCGCGGAGATTAATCAAGAGATGGTCTTCAGGCGCCTCGTTGTGCGCGTTATAGTCGACGGACTCGTAAGCTTTAACGCGCTGCTCGTAGTAAGTAAGTATATACTCAAAGACTGGGATAACCTCAGCGATAGCGCCGTAACGGCCACCTCCAACGCGACCGTCAGCGTCTCTGCCACGTCCTTCAAGGCGCTTTGTTGCAGACTTCAGCGGCTTCAACACATCGATATACTCAGTAACGACCGCCCAGTCAGTAGCTGTGAGGCCGTCGGATCGCATCCAGGTCGCAGCCTCAGGCAGCTTGCTACCACGGCTGATCGCGTACGTGTCCTCATCTCGTATCCGACGTATATGATGATTAGCGTAAGCGTTAACAGCGCGCTGTAACTTAACAGCACGCTCAAAGGCGGAATAATATAAGTTCCAGCGAGTAACAACTGGCTTAACGGGAGCAAGTATTTCGCGCTGATCAGCGGGCAGCTCACTGTTAGCTAGGCCCTGGAATGTTTCGAAAAGCTCGAGCTGCTGCGGCGTTTTGATGTAGTTAATCACGCTGAGAAGCACGCCAAGTGGCCCATCCTCGCGCTAGTTGCGTAATAGCTCGCTCTCAACAGCAGCCTCGCTGCTATCGTTGTCGTACGCGTCGTTGTTGTTGCCCCAAAGCAACGCCTGGCCGATTAGGTTAAGAGTATGAGCACCGCAGCGGAGGCGACGATGGGTGGCATTCAAGCCCATCTGCTCCGCAATCCTAAGGACAGCAGCGTCGTTATTAGTAGCGTTGTCAAGCATAAAGTAGCTAATAGTACGCGAGTTAATACTAAACTGCTGCAGAGTTTTGCTAATAATTTCAGCAATTTTCTCGCCAGTATAGGCGCCTGTTAGCTGAGGTAACGCGATAGGGAGGTCTACAAGGTCGCCAGCGCTGTTAACGTAGTGCGTAACAACGCCTAAGAAGCCGCGCTTACCGCCCTTCGTCGTCTAACCGTCAAAGCTGATATGGATCTTACTAAGCGACTTTGACAGATTAGCGACCACCTGGGGCAGCATGAAGTCAAAACGACGCATCACGTACCGCGAAACGCTTGCGTGAGACGTCCACAACGCTGCAGCTGCCTCTGGGTTTGCAGCTTCAAGCATCTGTCGAAACGCAGGCTTCTCAAACTCAGAGAGCGGGTGGTTACCGTCTACGAGCCAGGCGACTGCGGTATGTCGAAAGGCCTGACAATCAAAGCCTCCAAGCTCGTTGGCGATACCTTGCGATACCTTAGCAGTGGTAGCTTTCAAGATAGCGCGTAGGCCACCCTTGCCTGCCTTCGTAGCGCTGTGCACTTTACCAGGAGCTGCGAGGCTGTGGCCGCGTCTGAGCTGCTCGAGATGGCGTGCTGAGGTTGACGTTGAGAGCGTTGTTTCGTATATACCACCTTGCCCTGCGTCTATCCACTTGTGCTGGTGGCAATAGCGACAGACAAAGAAAAGACGATCGGGGTCCTTAATAAGCGCAACGCGATAGCCGTAGCGGTATACCCAGCTTTGCGCTGTTTCTGGGTAGCTACAGGCTTGCAATATAGCGGCAAGCGCGCCCAATCTATGCCATCAAAGTTGTCGGCAAAGCGCTCATCAAGACCCTTGTTGCAGTCCTCACTACTGTCCTCGTCCTCCCAGTTATAGCAACTGTCGCGGCGCTGCTGCCTTCGGTTGGCGCTACAATAGCGGCTTCAGGCTGACTCTCGCGAAACTGCGACTCGAACGTGGGCGGCTCGGTAGCCTGAGACGCGGCAATCGCTAGGGCTTTGCGTGGTGAAAGACGCTGAGGTAGCTGGTGGCTCTCATCGATGTTGAAAGGCTGCGACTTAGTGCCGCGAGCAGCGACTTTGGCGCGCTTATTTGGTGTAAAAGCGTTTTTATGCGGACGTTTAGGGGGTCGGGGAGGCGACATAGCGACGATAGAGGCAAGTATAACACCAAAAAACGCGTCAGTATACGCGAACAGGTGGGCTTTAGCAGCTCTAGAACGGAGATAATCACATCAAGGTTGTGCGCTAAAGCATAGCTGACTAAGCGAAACTCAACACTAGAAATGCATCGCGAGATCGCTAGTACGGCAAACTAAATAGCCTCACCAACATTGACGCTAAAACATCAAGCCAATCAAGCCAATCAATCAAGCCTTAGGGAGGAAGGCTTGATTGACTGCAAAATTGCTAGGCAGAAGCTTGGCTTGATCGGCTTGGAGTTTCGATCAAGCCTCAATCAAGCGCTTGTATTCAGCTTGATTGTTGACAAGTCTGGAACCAACGTCCTTGAAGCCGTTTCGCACACGTTTCCGCTGAGGTGGCATCGTGTAGCTAACCGTGTAGTTGAACGTGTAGTTGAACGTGTAATTGACTGTGTAGTTGACTGCGTAATTGACTGTAAGAGTGAGCGTGCGGTTGAGTGTGCGATTGAGCGTATGTGGCTACACTGGCCCGAACAGCCAAGTGAGCTAGTACATCATCACATGGGCTTATGACGTGATTGGTCGACAGCTGGACTGTGCTCAGTGTGGGGTAGGCATGCGGCATGGGCATAAGCAAGTCGCAGCACTCGTGCAAAATGTCTGCCGTGTAGGATAGACGCTATTGATTACATGGGTGCGCCGGTGAAGGAATCGCCATACGCCCATCAACTTTGCATAGTATTCTCTTCTTCTTCGAACATCGCACATTCATCAGTCCTCTCCCCATCGGGCGGATGGTCCTGCGCCGTGGCAGGATCGCGGAACAACACACTGATCGCATACTTCGCGTCCAGCAGTACTAAGGTCAAAAATGTAGGTCGCGCAGATGTTAAGAATAGGGTCGCGTTGCGCACAGTGTGGCGCACTATTCTACAGCTGCCTAAGTGGGTAGACTGTCGTTTGCGTGATCGGATAGCAGTGTAAGCAGAAGCCAAGCGCCGTTTTACGCCAGGTCTTGCCCCTGGCAGACCATTCTCTGCAGCAGGTCTACGCACACTGTGCCGAGGCATGATTAACCTGTTTCCTTCCTAGCCCTTCTCCAGTGCGTAACGCCGCTTTGTAGGAGCTCACGGATGCCAACGAAAGCCAACCAAGGCATAAGTCAGTCAACCAACATATATCTACACCCTTGCTCACAAGCAATACATTCGCTGAAAATAACGCCAACTCACGGCCTGGACGAGGGATCGCTACGACTGGATTGAGCACGTAGCTCATGCATGTTGTGGCTACAGTTGTTCTGTACAGGCCAGATATGATGTATAAAGATGAGAGAATCGTACCTTGAGCTGAAGCATACTTCCCCACATCACCCAATCAATCCACTTCAAAACCATCAACATCCTGTTCCTGACGATTACGATGACAACCCACAGCATGTACGCACTATCAGCCGCTGTCAGGCCTGGCTGACAATATATACTATCCTGCACCCTGATCAGTAGTTCACTGATCATACGTACCTTTTTGGTTGCATGGCGTAGTGGTGCAGGGCTGCGTCCTGACAGCCGCTACCTCTTGATAGTTTACTCACTATTTTCCAGAGCGTCCTGGATGCCCTACATAACAACAAGAACAACGGATATAGGATTGGATTGTTGATCTATGTCCACCTATGCCACGAAGAAAACACTGCGAACAGACAATACCCTAGTAACGTTACTGGTTGCAAAACTTGCCAGCTATAAGAACATCGCTGAGAAGGACAACTATTGATTTTAAAGAGCGCGGATATTCGATACGGAATCGATTAGGTCGGTCGGGAATTAGGAGCTATAGCTTGCGCATCTATCGGTCATATGCTTGAATGTTCTATTGTTAGATACTGGGGCTACGATATTGGCGGCGGCTATCAATTCATACCCGGTCGACGATCCTCACACGCCCTCTGCATATCGCACGATCGTCTACAGTATACTACAGTGCTCATCGCGCGGCTCAACCATCTGCTGCTGATGAGATGAGTTGGCAATTTTGTACGAACTGATTGTATTGTTGTCGCAAGCCAAGCGCTGTCGGGAACATGAACCTTATTACTAATAACGCCATGTGATGACCTCCATATAGGCTGAGCTAGGATGCTACAAACAATAGAACATATACACTCTTCTTAATTTCCCATATTTGCAACACCGCACCTATCCGTGCGACACTAAAGTATCAGTACTTAGCGAAAGAATGGGGTCCGCAAGACGACAAATGTGGCGTAGAGGCGGTTAGGAGACTATGGGAGCAAGACTACAGGCCTAACACCTCTCCTGTCGACTTCTATAGCTCACGCCAAAGCTCCCTTGCTTTATCCCAGGACAGTGAGCTGCGCCAACCCCTGAGCGAACGCAATCGTAACGAGCGGCCCCGTAAGCGGATGAAGTACAGCAATATTGACGAGCTTATTAAACAGCAGCGTCATCTACCCCACCCGCAAAAGATCGGTGATGAGCTGACGCTGTACCTTGAGGCTGAGCTCGAGACTGACGACGATCTCGTCTCCTTTCAATACTGGCTCCGCTCAGCTGTTCGCGCTAAGTACCCTTCTCTTGCTCGCATGGCAATCGACATGCTGTCTATCCCAGCAATGAGCACGGAGGCGGAGCGTGTCTTCAGCTCTGCTGGTTTTATACTGAACTCTAGACGACGTCGACTCCGCGAAGAGACTCTAGAAGCTATGCTATGCCTTACACACTGGGGTAAGCTTGGCCTTATAACCCTTGCTAAACACCGTAGTGACGCAGTACGCGGTAACGAGATGGCGGAAGTACAATGCGTATCAAGTAGCAGTACCAGCAGCGAGGGGTTGTGGGACGATAGCGATGAGGGAGAGTAGCATAGAACGCGCCGGGAACCTACTATTGATGCACCCTATCTCCCTCCTTCGATACCTGTTTACATTATTTATGTAAGGGTGCGATGGGTTGACCATAAGTGCAAGGTATAACAGTAATGAATTCGATAGAGGAGCTACACTACGCTTGCGCTGAGTCTATGTATCACGTAGTGCTAGGTTCGAGAAACTTTTAAGGGTCCGTGGAGCGCCGATGAAGCCCTGACAACGCTCCGAGGGTTGCAGCCTATCCCAACCAGCTATAACGAAGGCCACAGGCCAAGTACTACTAACCAAGGCTTCAGCCTCTTACAGAGCAGTGAGGCTGTTTTGTCTTTCTGCCTTGTGGGCATAGTGTTGCAAGGTCCAATGAATTGTCTGAGTAGCTGCTTTCCCTTCGTGCTCCCGCAATCTTTCATATCCAGAGAGCATTCAATGCTTTCCAGCGTATCCTCTAGGAGCTTCCCCATACAGTCCCAATACATCTTTGCCGACTCCCGCAAGAGCTCTGGACAGTCCTCCAAGGCCTGCAGAATGATATACTCCTTCTCTCCTGGAATCTTGCGCCAATTTTCCCATCTTTTTTTTTTCTTCGATTGATTGGTCGAAGAACTTTTGGCTGTTCGCGAGTAACGCTTCAGAGGCATGGAGGAGCAGGTGCAGGCTTGTTTGTGGAGGATATGGTTCCGTAGTATCCACAGCCGTCGTAGCACCTGAATTGGGTGGTGCGAACGCGATAGGCGTCCATCCTAGTTTTGAGAGATGATCCTGATTCTTATCGGCGACTAGTGGTAAGGGCGAGGCAATGAGCTCTGGTAGAATATCTTGCGACATCTCATAAGAGTTGCACTTGACTAAGAGGGTGAACGAAAAACATTACGACTATATAAGTGAAGAAGTCTGCAGCATACATGTGTACATTGCAGTAACGTGACCGTTGCACCCAGCTGCTGCCCTCGGCGATGCTCGTCCTGCGTGGTTTTCCATCCTGCGTGGTTCTTATCCCGCGTGGTTCTTATCCCGCGTGGTTCTTATCCCGCGTGGTTCTTATCCCGTGTGGTTCTGCATCCCAACAATCACCACGTGAGGCCACGGGCCGTTGCCTGCGTCGCGACCCTCCTCTCCCCACGTCGGACAGTACAGTACAGTATAGTACTGTGAAAGCTGCAGTCAGATAACGCAGCGACGCCGAGAGAGCTGTTCGCTAGTGAGCTGACCAACCTCCAGTGACTTGTCTTGCGAAATGACGATGGATGCCTTCCCCAAGAAGTCGAACGAGGAGCGAGCCAGATGCAGAACCCTCTGCCGCGAGAAGCTTGCACAGCACATCGGTATGGAAGAAGCACTCAGATAGGCGCGTTCGCTGATGCAGGACAAGAGCAGCAGCTAGGCTTCCGGATTGACCCCCTGCAAGTTAGGCTCATCACCAGCCCGGACGAACCTTATGCCTGGAGCTACATGCCAGATAAGGCACACCTGTTTCAGAAACATCTCAGTAAACACACGATGGGCGCATGCGTAGAGCTTTCCGTCGGGGTGGGGAAGACGTTTGAGGCAATCAAAGCCCCTGGGGCGCCTGATTGCCTGACAGAGGTCGATGTCAGCTTCACAAGCAAGATCGAGCAGTTGGAGCAGAGTCTTGCATTGCTAGAGCAGGACCATATCCACGTGGTCGAGGAGTGCGAACGCTTGAAAGTACAGGCGACAGAGAACGGGCAGCTCAGAGTGAGCGCGGAGAACGAGCTTGCGGCCAAGAAGGCTGAATTGGAGTCCGCCCACTCTGTCATCCAGGACTTGCGCCGGGAGCGGCAAGTCGCATCTGAGTTGTCAGAGAGGTTGCAGCAACAGAGAGACATTTGTGTACAGGAGATGAAGGAGATATCCAGGTTGTTCGACAACGTCAGATCTAGATTATGTACCGTTGCTGAACCTGCCACTGTGTGACGATCTCGGTATACAACATGACTTTCTGTCGTGGAGATAATACCTGTGGCGGACAGACATGCGCCTGTACAGAACTCGTAAAGCACGCGGCATTGTCGACGGTTTGTTGTTAGACTTGTTCAATAAAGTCCGCAATAAGGCTCCCCAGCCGCCAGAACTTGTGCGCAGGCGACCATTTTATCCTACAAGACGTGCCCCAACTTCAAGAATACTGCAGGACAGTGTCGTGCTGCCCACGCTGACGTGCTCACAACGAAAGGCAAGGGACATGACACACACTTGACAGTGTACGTGATTAGAAACCCGATACAATTTCGCGTCCATGCTACGTACAACAGTCTACATATCGATCCTTCCTTCTGTCATACAGTATCAGTGTCCTTCAGGCATCCAGATCTCCTTTAATCGGGTTCCTGAACGGCAAACCATATCTCCGCTATCCAGAACGAAAAAACCGTTTCCAGCGCCTCTTCGCACGCCATCTGTTGTATTTGCCAGCTGCGGTCTGGTACGAGTTGGCTCTGCGTGCTCACTGCGGTCGATGCTCGACGACTTTAGGGGAGCATCCAGGGTTACACAGTCGCAAGCAGGAATCAAGCCCCGAACAGAACACTTTCAGCACGTTACAGTATGGATGAGCGGTTGCTACTGTATAGCAGAGCAAAGTACAGTGCAATCAGCAGCTTGGACGCTGCAAAGACCACATATCGATGCACACTGGCACTTAGATCGACAAACCAACATGCCGTCAGCACAACAACTCACTCTTCTGATCGCCAGGGCGGAGGACGATAGGCTTGCAGATGCGGATACTACGTACAGTACACTGTGCTCCTGATACCACTTGGGATCGTACTGCTTCTGGATAGAACCACTCGGGTAGGGACCACTCTAAGTGAGCACCACAGCGGTAGTCGGGTCCGTCGTCTAGGCAAGGTTTCTGTTCTAGATGGAGAGAGTGGCGCGTGTCGAGACTCTCGTGCGGTAAAATCTAGTAAGATCTCTCCTGTCATTTCAACATCTTCACTCAGGACAGAAACCCCCGGGATGCGCAGGGCAAGCCAGCTGAAGGCTTATCCACTCACTCGCCCCATTTAAAGGCGAGAGACCCGGCTGTATATTACACCATTCGAAATCACCCACGCCGCCCAGGTACAAGCTTCGAGACGCTTCGACGCCGCCGCCAGTACCCAATGCGTACGGAAAGAGATCTCTACAGCCTAAGTCGAAGGCGACCGGACAAACTACCCTACAGAGCGTCCGTACTCTCCATCGCAAGCCTGCACACCGAGACTCTCAACATCTGGTCGCATCTACTCGGCGCGCTCTGGTTCGGCACCAGCATAGTGCGCTTCGCCGTTGTTCACCAGGGTCCGCTCACCCGTGATGCTGTAGGTGTTTCGTTGTACCTCGTGGCTACGGCTCTGTGCTTCGCGAGCTCGACCCTCTACCACGTCTTCGCCGATCATGTTCACGCCTGGTTCTGGCTGCGCATCGACCACGTGGGCATCGTCTGCGCGATCTGGGCCACTTCAGTCTCTTTTACGCTGGCCTCGCTTGAGTGCCGACAGGGCGAGCGATGGACGTATACAGCCCTCGTCACCGCCGCTGCTGGGCTGTCTCTTTTTCTACTCGCCCGCGTTCAAGAGCACGACGCGAGATCTCGGAAAGACCGGCTCAGCGCGCACGTGGCTTTTGGAGCGGTCGCAGCCATACCCGGGCTGCGCTGTTGGTACCTCCACGCTCAAGGGCAACGCGTCGAGCTGCTGGAAGAGTTCTGGAGCCTCGTCATTGGGAACGGCGTCGGAGGCGGCATCTATGCAACTCACCTTCTCGACAAAGCTATCGGTAGGGACCTCGGCTTGCCAGATATCAGCCACCACGTCATGCACATCATAGCGGTCGCCGGAGCCTGGATGTACCAGCAAGGACTCTTGGCTGTCTACGAGGCTCGCATAGCTGCCAATAGACCATGGTTGTGTCTGTGAGTAGAGAAGACACGGTGCGTGGCAAGGAAGAAGAGAAGATTGGCAAAGAATCGACGTGGTGTTGTCGATGAAAGGGTGACAGCAGGAGTGGTGATAGTCCTTCAATACTCTTGAGGTTGACCTTTTCGGCGGATGGATCCGCTGCTTTATGATGAGGCTTCCTGCTCACTAGCTGTGGCACCGGTGGGCGCGAGGCGCACGCCCAAAGTTATGTGTCCCTATTAGTGTTGTGCGCGTTGGCTC